>NW_026087477.1:4470448-5070448 GCF_022539395.1 Myiozetetes cayanensis
CGCCCCCCGTTGGGGACAGGGGCAGCCGCTCCGCCGAGTTTCCCTCCGAGCGGTCGCACGGCCGGAGCCTCCGGCTTGGGCAGCTCCATGCCAACATCCCCGCCGGTGCCCGGGGCCGGTGCCCGCAGCCTCCCGGCCGGGGCGCAGAATCCCTGCGGGGACGGGGCCTTCCCGGGGGGGTTCAGGGAGGACACCCCTCCCCGGGAAATTCACGGCCCGGACCCCCAAGATACGCGGGATCCCTGCCGGGTTTGCAGGGCCCGGCTGGCGGGAGAGGATGTGGGAGGAAGGGGAGGAAGAGGAGAAGAGCGCGGGGGCGCGGTGGAAACCCCCGGGGGGGGCCCTTTCGGCTGGGCCCGTCCCTTCCCCAACCGCTCTCATGACTCAGCAGATCCGTGCCAGTAATTTCCAGTAATTATAAAGTGGGAGTGGGCTCCCGGCTGGGTCCGGGGGCGAATTTAGGGCTTGACGAGGAGGAAGGTGCCTGGGCCGCAGGCGGCAGTGATGGATCCTGGGGGAACATCCTGCCCTGCCGTGACCCCCGGGCCATGGGGGGCTGCGAGGGGCTGAGCCCGCTTTGGGGTGTGGGTCCTTTTGGGGTGTGGGGCTCCCAGGCGGGCACCCGAGGGTTGTGCATTGCATCCCAAGGCGCCGGAGACGATCCCTGCTCTCCCTCCAAAACCTTTGGGGTCTCTTCATCTCACTGGCAGCGAGGGCACACAGCTTGTGGCCACCCGGGGGGCTCGGGTGTGGGAGCAGAACCCCCCCCGGGCGCGAGGCCCGTTGCTGTGGAGAACCTGGGCCGGTTTTTCTCTTTGGTTATCTAGCTGTATGAGTGTATGTGATATCATAAAGCTAGAGAACCGAATGTAAAAACCCGCCTGCCATCCTCGGGGGAGAACAGCCCTGCCCTCCTGGCACGAGAGGGGCTCGGTGGCCACCGGCCTCCCCGAGCCACCGGCCCCGGCTGCCCGGGCGAGGGGAGAGCGGCTGGAAGCCCAAATGCGGCCGTGGAGTGGAGATTTCACGGGGGTTTTGTCTTTAATCATTTTTATTGAGGCCCAGAGCTGGCGCCCTGTGCCGAGGTGGTTATTTTGATTCCAACCTGGGGTTCCTCAGGCTACCCACAAACCCAGCACCTTTATTTTATTAATTTTTTTCTTTTTTCTTTTTTTTTTTTTCCCCCCCGCTGCGGTTTTAATTTCCATGCCGACAATTAGAGCTCCCTCGTGCCGGAGATAAATGAAACGGGGCCAGCTCAGGAATAACCCCCCGAGAAACCCTGTTTATAACGAAGTAGAGGGAAAGTTGCTTAAATATATTACCGCATGCAAATTGTAATTTAGCACCAGACCCGTTTCCGAGGCCGATTTATCTACTGGGGAAGAGAAATAAATCATCGCCGCTCGCCGCTTATTCTGCATCTGCGGGGAGGTTGCAGCTTTGTTCTTGGGAGAGGAGGGATTTGGGGGCATCGCTCCGAGGGCGCTCCGCTCTCAGCCACCCCCGGGTCCCTCCTGGAGCCTCCGTGCTTCTCCTTTGCTGCCTGTGGATTTGGGAGTCCCATCCCACTCCCTCCTTCCCTCCTGCTCCCCCAACCCCTCCGGATGCCGGCGGTGCCCGGGGAGACTCAGCAGAGTCTGCAGGGCTGAGTGGGGGCCCTGGAGCTCTGGGTGCAGCCCCGTGGTTGATGCTGGGAGAGGGGAAATGCTGTGAGTGGTGACCCCAAAAGGCTGAGCCGTGCCCAGTTATTCCTGGGAAGCTCAGGGAAGGTGTTTTTGGGTGGTGCTTTGGGGTGCAGTGGGACGGGTAGCGAGGGAGGGCCCTCCGTGCCCGAGGGCTCTCAGGCATTTGGAAGTGGGAAGTGGGGAGGCTCCACAGACAGATCCAGGCTCCCAAGCCACAGCAGGATCAGGAGCATCCAGCGGGATGCAGGCACGGCACGAGGGCAGCCGGAACAGGGCTGTGGCACTGGGGCACCCCCATTCTCCCCTCACTGTTGGGTCTTCGGAGCATCAATGCCCTGGCTGGGTTGATGCTGAGAAATGAGAAGGGAAGAGCTCCAAAAATTCAAATCCCAATGCCCCAATCCCTCGCTCCATCTACCTCTCCTTGCCTGGCACATCCTGGTTGCACCTCCTCTTTCACCTGACGTGTCTGGAGCCTGCAACACAGGAGGAATTTGAGGTGCAACTTCCTCCCTCTCCCTCTCCACTGGTCTTGCTTTGTTCAGGCAGCAGAGAAGCCAGTTCCTTGTCTGGGATCTCGGTGATCCCTGGTGCTGATCCTGCCCCTCCAGCCTGCACGGACACCCTGGGCTCACCCAGTCTGGCCCTTTTTCCAGGCAGGGAGGACACAGACTCTGCCCACAGTGTGGGATAAAGCAGGGACACCCCCTGTACACCCTGTGGTGTGGGATAAAGAGCAGAGGGTCCCCTGCACGCCCTGTGTCCCATGCAGATATTCTGCCTGGGCACCGGGAGCAGGAGTGTGGATGCTCCAGCCATGGTTACACCGAGCTGGGCCACGGCCTTTGCTGCAGCCCCACACGGAGCTGCTGAGGCATCCGGGCACACCGGGCTGTCTCCCTGCCAGAGACACGTGCCCTGTCCCAGAGCTGATGCCACCCTGTGGGATTGGATGGACAGGAGAACCTTCCCTGGCTCCTCGGTTCTTCATTTGAGCTCCTACAAGGAATGGTAGGACTCTCTCAGAGCAGGTTTTCCATGCTGGACCCACTTATATCCTTTCACCCATCTCAGGCTCTCCAGGGTCTGGCCCGGCTGTGATCCTGTAGCTTTGTGTGTGAGTTTGGGCAGGATTTGGGCAGAGGTTTCCAAAGCACCAGAGGAAGGCACTGGCTTGGGGAGGAAGCGTTTCAGCACAGCGAGGCCACGTGGGGACAGCTGGGACGAGCCAAGCACCACCAGTGCTGCAGCAGGAGGGGTGCCCAGCACCCAGCACAGGGAGCTGCTCCTGGGCACCAATCCTGCTCCCACCTCTCGCAGTCCCAGGCTGGAGCACACCCCAAAAACCCACCCCCACGCACCCCAACATCCCCGGCTGGAGTCAGCGGGGAGCCGGCGCAGGCTCTGCCGCGCTCCAGAAACCTCCTCCTCCCACCTGACTACTTGTAAACCATTTAGCAAGAATTTCTTAAAATAGGTTCCACTTTAAGGACTTATCTTCTGAATACCATTAATTTTCTGGGGTTCGTTAAAAGCAAACTTGGTATCATAGCAACGGAATCTATTCCAGGGAAGCAGCCAATGGCACCGCACGGCGTGTGCAACCGAAGGCGAGAGAAAGGAGCCTTTCAGGTTTATTCTCGGGCTTGTGCCTTTGCGAGTGAAGTTTTAATTCCCAGTGTTTTATTCCCTGGCAGAATATTTTATAATTTCTCCCCGGCAAATCCCGGCAGGGAGCGGTTGGGGGGTGGGGAAAAAAACCCACCGTGCCGGCAAATATTGGGGAAATCGCCTTCGTTTTGGTGGTGTCTGTGTGTGGGCAGGTGAGGTGGCGGAGGGAGATGGTGCTTGGGACAGCCAGGTTGGTCCCTCTGGGGTTGGCACTGCCAGCCCTGGTGTCACCCTTGGGAGGGATGCTGAGCACGGGCACCTCTGACCACCCCAGCTGGATCCGGGGCTGCCCAGCGGGATTGGGAGCTGCTGGGAAAGAGGCCGCTAATCCCCGTCTCATTTCCCCGGCCCCGCTAAAGAAATAGTCATTATTTTCCTTTTAATCCCATCTCTCTCCTCTTTCCCATTAGGCCCTAAGCTGCAATCTTGTTCCCGGGGGATGTCATGCCGGGGATAATCCCGGGCGCTGCCCGGCACAGCTACTTTGGGGCAAGGGGGTGGTTTCCAGCCCCGGGTTGGGGTTGAGCTGGGGCTCCCCAGTCCTGCTTCCCAGCACAGGGAGAGGAGCTGGGATGAGCACCCCAGTGCCAGCACAGCAGGGTGAGTAGGGGGCAGGGGGGTGCCCCCCAGAATCCCGTGTCAGCTGTGGAGATGGGAATAGAGAGTTCGTGGCTGTTGGGATGCCGGGGTGGTGCCTCTGCCCTGCGGTGGCTCAGAGGTTGGATCCGACCTGGGGAGCCCTTTGTGCCGTGGTTGGTGTGAGGGATGGAAGGAGCTGCAGGGACGGTGGGGTTTGGGGTGCCGAGAGGAGCCAGGAGGCTGCTCCACCTTTGCCCCCACCAGCAGCACAAGGTCCAGGTTTTAATTGGGGACAGGTGGCAGGAATTGAGTTCGGAGCCATTTGGACCAGACACACCATCTGCAGGTGTCCAAAGGTCTCAGCCTGTAAACCCAAATCTCCCCATCTCTCACTGAGAGGGTCCCTGTGCCCCTCATGACCCAGCCCTGGCATTTGTGCTTTCTGCCACCACAAACCAATGATTTTCCAACTTGATAACGGTGAGGGAGGAGGAAAACCCAGTAATTTGTGATAAGAAGTGTCACTGAAATGGACTCAAAGCATCAAAGCCCCAGACAAAACCATCTCCATGGGATGGAGAGAAGGAGAACCGGTGATGGGTTTAACTTCAGGCCATTTACAAATCACCACTGCTCTGGCCCTGGTAAATAACCATCCCTTCCCACCAGGTTTGGAGCTCCCATTTATTTACCCTGAGCTGGGAGCAGGGGGATGGCCCGGCCGCCTCTTGAGCTGCTAATTTTTATAGATGTCAGGATGAAGACGTCAGGAATTATCCAACCTGGATAAATCAGGCACTGGAAGTGCAGGGAGCAGTGTGAGAGCTCCCAGCCCTCCCTCAGTGCCAGAGGGGTGAGAGTGGGACCTGCACCCGTGCAGGGTGGGTGAGATGAGACTTCATGTGCCCAGGGCATCAAGGTCTGTTCCCAGGACACTGGGGTCTGCTCCCGGGATATCAGGGTCTATTCCTGACCCACACGATGTGCTGGAGCCTTGCTTTCACTCTCTCTCTCTCTTTATTTATTTATTTTTATTTTTTTTTTATGGAGAAATTATTATTTACAGTTTAATATCTCCATGTTTCTATGGGAACTCCGTGGCTGTGCCGGGCGGAGGAGTCAAAACCAGACGAGGAAATGGGAATATTGGAAAGCAAAGAGAGCGGGGTGGGTGCTTGGACTGGGGTAGGGGGCAGGTGCTGGATGTGGGGGGGACCCACCACGGTGTCTGTGGTGCTCAGGGTGGTGCCGAGGACGTGGCCTCGGTGGCTGCGCTTTGTCCCTCCTGCCAAAGCCAGATCCTTCTCCCAGGCTCAGCAAGGGCTCTGCGAGCTTGGTTGGAGCTTCCTCTCTCCTTCCCCACGCCGGGAATGCTCCAGGCACAGGGAAAACCCCTCGGGAACCAATAGGTCTTTGGCATGAGAGGGTTGGCTGAGCCCCCTCGCCACGGGCACAAGTGGGCATCAGCCACCCGTGGGAAGCGCTGCAGTCCCGAATGTAGGTCACACACACACACACACACACACACGTGTTCATCAGCACACACGTGTGTTGGCTTCCCAGAGCTCGTCCTCGCTGATCCCAGCCCCATCCTCGCCGATCCCAACCCCATCCTTGCTGATCCCAACCCCACTCTCACCGATCCCAACCCCACCTGGCCGATCCCACCCCGGAGCGTGGCCGGTGAGCCAGTCCCCATTTCGGAGCGCAGGGCACGTGCGTTGGGCCCCATGGGGTGTGGGGTGGAGGGGGAGGCCGGGGGGACCCCCCTGCCCGGCACCAGCACCGGAGCTCATGCGGAAAGCGCGCGGTGGCGGCGCAGACCTTCTCCCTCTAATAGCGGGTGACAGGGACTCGCCCGTGGCCATGTCCCTGCGCCGGGCGCGCGGCAAGGACGGAAGGTGTGCCACGTCCCCGCTTTTGTCAGAAAGGATCCGTCAGAGCGGCGGGGAAAGGTCAGCGGGGAGAGCACGAGGCGCTCCCCGAGGACGGCGCCCTGTCCGCCTGCCCGTCCCGCTGCCCCCACCGAGGGGAGCGGGAGATGGGCCTCGAAAATCCCGGGAATTGATCACTGTGGGTCCCATCGCCGCTGCCTCCTGGTTTGGGGGGGGTCCTTTGAGGACAGTGTTTTCAAGCCTTTCCTCCTCTGCTGCCACCAGGAATGTATTTATTTATTTTTAATGAAAAGCACGATCCCGGGGCTGCTCCGGGGCTGGGCCTTGGCCAGCAGGGGAAGGTGTTGGGAATGGGGGCTGTGCCACCTCCGAGGAGCGACCCTCCTGCTCCACCATCCCCGGAGCTCCCCGGGAGGCTGAGCCCAGACTTTCTCTGCCCTAATTCCCTGGGAAACCAGGCGAGGGCTGATCCTTGTGCGGCTGTTTATTGTCTGCTGGAAATCTTGGATTTCCACGGAGCGTGGAGAGGATTTTTGGGGCAACCACCCCGGGCTCGATGTCGAGGGGGAATCAAGGTGTGATGCTGCCCCGTCCCTGGGGAAATCCCATCACCTCGTGTGTCAGGCGGGGATTTAATGGGGAATATTCACTCCAGGAGCGCTAAAAGCTGGTTGTGAAACCTGGGCATGGCCAGGGCGTGGAGTGGAGTGATGGTGTGTTTGGGGTCTCCCCGGCTGGGTGGTGGAGGGGGTCACAGCTACCAACCACGTACTTTTTTACCCCCTTTCCGTTATCCCTCAGCTCTTCCATCAAAATCCAAGCACGGAGACGCCAGGGATAAACGAGGCTGGGGGCACTAACACCAGGGTGGCTGCCTGGGGTGTGGAAAACCTCCCAGGTCCTACACTTCTCCACAAGACACCCCTTCCAGGGCGGACTTTAGGGCCGAACCCCCGTGGCAGCTGCGGCGTGCAGAGCCGGGAGGGGCCCCACGTGTGCTCCCACGGCCACCCCCGGGCTTGCACACGCGTGTGCACGCGCAGGCAGGCCGGGCCCGGGGCCGGCTGCTCCGGGAGACAGGGGTTGCGAGTGGCATTTCAATGCGGTCCGGGCGGGAACAATGAGGTGTGTTTTTAAGGGACTGTGAAAGGCGTTTTTTTTTTTTTGTTTTGTTTTGGTTTGGTTTGGGGGGTTTTTTTGGGTTTTTTGTGTGGTTTTTTTTTTTTTTTTTTTTGCTGAAGGACTGAAAAGGCGGCGGGGTTGGGGTGGGGGGTTAGGGGGGAGGAGGGAGCCGGGCAGCCCCTCCATTAGCTCAGTGCAGCAGCGAGAACAGCTGTGAAAAGAGCCCAGGCCTTTTTCCCACGCCCAGAGGAGCGGAGCGAGGGAAGGAGCCCTCCCAGCGAGGTCAGATCCCATCACTAATATATACACAGGCTGTGCCCTCATTCACGTCACCCCGGCGCAGGTTTGTTTAAGGCACACACACACACTGACACTAATTTCTCCTCGCCCTCGCTCCCCCAGCCGGCCCCATTATGGTCCCCGCTGCATTAAACCCTCCCCGTGCCCCGGCGACGGCTGGCGGCGCGCAGGGGGCGGGAGGGCTGGTGTTTTGTTGTTTTTGGTGTTTTTTTACCCCCTCCCACCCCCCCAACACCTGACCGACAAGGTCAAGACGAGCCGTGGTGGCGGCGGCGGCGGTGGTGGGGATGGGTTGTGGGGTTGTGTCCGGCAGCTGCTGCGCCGGGGCCGCGGCTCCAGGAATGCGCCGGGCCCCGCAGATGGGACCTGGCGGGGTCTGACACCCGGGACTCAGCTGGTGGAGGCGGAGAGCAATGGTGGGGGAGGATGCTGAGCCCGTGGGGGTGGGTGAAATAACCCCTAAGCCCCCCCATCATCCGGGCTGTGGGCATCCCTGGAGCGTGGCTGATTGATGCCGGCAGAGCTCCGGCCTCGTGGCTGCGTTGGCGGGAGGGTGGAGTTGGGGGGGGGTCTTGGCTGGGGGAGAGGGGTTTGTTCGAGCCCAGCACCCTGCAGGTTGCAGAGCCCTAATGGGGAGTTTTGGGGTGGTCTGGGTGCTGCCAGCGGGGTCTCACTGCACAGGGCACAGGGCACAGGGCACAGGGCACAGGGCATGGCCGGGCCCTGCTGGTGCTGCCCTCACTGCTCCCAGCCCCATCCCCTGCACCCCAGCACTGGGGGGGCTCCGGGGGTCATTGCTGCTGAGAGGGTGCAGGATGTGGGGTGCAGGGATGCTGCTTTGCAGCCCTCACAGGGGGCGAGGGGGCTGCTCCCATCCAGGCCCTCCCATCCCTGGGTGCATCCCATCCATCCCCACGTGCTGCCAGCCCAGCCCAACCCAGCTCAGCCCAGCCCAGTCCGGCATCTGCCGCGAGACGGGCAGCAAATAAATCAGGCCTTGTTTATTCTGGTGCCCGGGTTTGGTGTGTGAGTTCATTTTAAAACGTTCTGCCTTAAATTACAGCCTAATAAATCAATACCCACTTAGCGAGGCGGGCGAGCGGCCGCGCTTCGAGCGGAGAATTAAAGATCTGAAGTTGCCTCGGCGGCTCTCGGGCTTTGGGAAGGGTGAGGGAGAGTCCCAGCTGTCCTGGGACACGTGTGGGCATGGCTGGGACACATGTGGGCATGGCTGGGACACGTGTGGGCACGGCTGGGCTGGGCTGGAATTCACAAGTGCACGGACATGCCAGGTTAGCACATGTGTGTACATGGCTGGGACACGCCTGCCATGGCTGGGGATGGCCAGAACAGGTGTGTTTGTGGCTGTGCATGGCTGGAACATGCATGTTCGTGGCTGTTCATGGCTAGGACATACATGGCCATGGTCAGGACATGTGTGTGCATGTCTGAGGCACACGTGTCATGGCTGTGTATGGACCAGACACGCATGTCAATGGCTGTGCATGGCTAGAACATACATGAGCATGGCTAGCACACGTGTGTACATGGCAGGGACTCAGGTGCAGTGCATGTGGGTGGTTGTGCATGGTCAGAACACGTGTGTGTGCTTGGCTGCCCTGGCAGGGCCACATGGCAGGGCAGGTTTGGGCCACCAGCCACCTTGGGGGTTCTCTGGATTCCCCCAAAAGGGTCCCCCACACCCACATCCCACCCTCCTGTGCCTTGGTACCCCTTTCCTGCTCTGGGCAGCCCGTGATGCCCCCACTCATGGCTCTCCCCGCCTGTCCTCCCCTCCCTTCACCCCTCTACTCACACCTTGCCCTTGGCTAATCCCCTTGTATTTGTCTGGGCCGCCTTCCAGGGCCACCCACCTCTTTATGGGGCCGCTGCTGAGTAAACGCTGCCTTTGCTCTGCTAAACGGGGGCTCCTCCTCGGCACGGCCAGGGCTGGTGGGTCCTGACCTTTCATGTGCTGCTCACCTTTCTCAGGGGCTGCCCTTTCCCTCCAACCACAGCTCCCCCCATCCTCCTCCTCGTCCTTCCCGAGGATTTGGGGCATCCATGGCCGCCTGATCCCACCAAAGCCACCCTTGGCCATGCCCAAGGACCCTCGTGCCTGTCCCTCCCCACCCACCCCCTCTGAGTGTTTCGAGGCCTGTTTCCTCCCTGCCTCCCTCCCTCCCCCCCTGCCTCGTCTCCCTTGCCAAGCCCTGACACTCGATGGCAGCCCCATTCAAAATGCATGGGCTCCCCTTTCCGAGCGCCCCGGTCCTTTTGAACTAAAAGGATTTTCTCAGAGGCTAAGTTCAAATGTGCGGCCGTTATTTATTTATCAGCCCCTCTATGTATTATTCATTTATTTAAAAATGTATGGCAGCTGGGAGCCCCCGTGTTTTAATCACCCCCTCGGATGGCGAGGGCCAGGTGGGGCCGTCCCCCTCGCTCCGCCGCTAACCTGGCGCGGTGGCCGCCGCCGGCCCGCCCGGGCTCACGCCTGATTTACCGCCAGCCCGACCAAAACTAAACCCCCCCTGCCCCAGCCCCACGCCAGGCCGGGAGCCTGAGCTGTTCCGTGGGGATGCCGAGGGCCTGCTGTGCCCCAAATGCTGCGGGTGGGTGTGCGGGGTCGCCACCTTTGTCATCGCCCTCCCTGGCGCTGGGTTTTTCTGGGGATGGGGATGTGCCCTGCTCGTCCCTTGCTGGCCACTCTGGTGTCCCCTGCCCGGCCCCTCTGGCAGGTCCCTTGTCCCACAAGGACAAGGCTGACACCGCTGCATGGGAAGGCTGGAAGGGGCTGGCGTTGGGCTGTCAGGGAGAAAACGAGGCAGAAAAAGGGGAAAACCAGCAGTGCTTCTCCTTGCCCGGCACGGTGGGGAGGAGGGGACACTGCCAGCCCTCCTGGCACCCCCGTGGGGGTGAAGGACCGAGTGCCCCGGTGGGAGGAGCACCAAGGGTTAAGGATGCTCAACATCCCCCCCCCACACTCAGGGAGCCCCCACCACCCTGTTCCTGGCTGGGACACTCGCTAATTGAGACAGCTTCAGCCCCTGCCTCCCTCCTCTCCCCCTGGGGCTGAGCTGCCTCTTCCCAGGGGGAGCACATTGTCTGCTCCAGCGGGTTGATGTAATCCCTAAGCCCGAACAATACTTCCCCACCCCGCTCCGGTTGAAAGGGTATTAGTTGCCCAATGAGATAATTACTCCACAGGCCACCCTAACCATCCCCTCGGTCCAGCCGCTCTCCCCGCCCCGGCTCAGCCCTGCGGGCACCCGGGATGTGGGGTTGGGGTACCCCGGGGTGACACTGCTGGGAATGCTCGTCCTGCACAGCCACACAGACCCCAAAAAACCATCAGGAGAATATCCCATGGAAGGGGGATGAGCTGCTGAGATGTCACCTCCAGCCTCGTGGCTGCTGTCACCTCAAAATGCCACCCATTGCATGGGGTGGGAATCCCAGGACGTGCTGTTGGAGCCCGGGGGGGGATGAACCTGCTCCCGGTGCGACAGGATTTGGGATTTTCCAGAAGTCACAACCCCACCTTGACCCCTCGGGAAGGAGCTGGGCTGGCAGATGTCCCCTGAGTGCCCCACAGCGAGCACAGGCCCATCAGCACATCAAGGAACTGATCATCGGGCTGAAACCTGGGGCAACAAAATTCCACGTTTCCATCAAACATCAGCACTCACAGAACCGATGAGGCTGGACCCGATTTCAGAACCCCAATCTCAGCAGTTTAAACCCCTGCCCCAATCTAGGGGATAAATGTGAGGTTCCCAGGCTTGGTTTGTCAGGGAATAATCCCAGTTTTCAGCTCTGCTTTGTGCAGGCTTTGCTGCCAGAGGGACCCTGACCCTGCTCCGTGTGGAGCCACGTGGCACACGCGTGGCATTAGCGTGTCCCCACGGGCACACGTGTGTGCTCACACAGTGCTGGATGCTTGCCTGGGCTGCAGTCCAGTGGTTTTCCCATCTGGATGGTGTGCCAGGGCTGGATTTCCCCTCCTGGAGCAGCAAAGGACCATCATCTTCAGGGCTTCCCCATCCCTCAAATGCCTGAGATGGAACTGGGAATGCTGTAGGAAAAAAGGGCCTGTTTAGGGCTGCTGAAATTAAGGCCTAGTTCTTATTAATCCTGCTCTTTGCAGCTCTGGCAGGGATTATTCCATCCCATCCCATCCCATCCCATCCCATCCCATCCCATCCCATCCCATCCCATCCCATCCCATCCCATCCCCATTCTGGAATGCTGGTACAGGGAATTAATCTCCTGGAGGTTTTGTTGATCCCAACCCCAGGAATGGCGGCCAGGGGGGAATCCGAGGGGCTGGGGGAGAGAGACAGGACCAGGACCCTCTGCCACTGGGTATTTGTGGTGGGAGTCGGTGTTTGGTGGGATGATCACTGGGATGCTCATTGGGATGCTCACTGGGATGGTCACTTGGATGGTCACCAAGGTGGTCACTGGGATGGTCAGTGGATGGAATGGGATGGGTTTGACCAGGGATGGGGTCTGAGTGACAGGTCCAGCAGCATCACGGTCCCCAGGCTCCACCACTCCAAGCTCCCAGCACTGACTGGACATTCCCATTCCCCGGCAGGACCAGGAGCATCCCTCCCCGGCAGCGCCGGGAACGCGGCCGGCAGCGCCGGGGCCGTGCAAGGCCAATGCTGCGGCTCTGCCGCTCCCGCCGCTCCTCCCCGGGCCCTTTCCCGACCGATCCCACCACCCCCCCCATCACCACCACCCCCGACAGACAAACACCGGCTCTTTCTCCGCCACAAAGTCCTCGTCCAGCCGCGCACACAAAGCCGCTCCATTATCCGAGGGGGGACGGAGAGGAGGGGCCGGGGGGCGGCGGCCGCACAAAGCGCACAAGTGGCGCGCGGGGCCGCCCCCATTGTGTCTGGGCAGGAAGGGCCGGGACCCCCGGCGCGGCCCCTCAATGGCCCCATTGTGTCTGAGACACCCCCACCCCACCCCGTCCCCTCGGGTGTCCCCCTGGGGGTGGGGGGGGTGTGTGTGTCCCCTCCCCGCCTCCAGCTCGTCCCCACCCAGCCCGGGATTTTTGGGGTTGGAGGGGATGGGTTTTTAGGGTGGGTGCCCCCCTCTCGCCCCCCGGGGTGAAGGTGGGTGCTGGGGCCAGCGGGAGGTGAAGTTCTCACCTCCACCTGATGTGGTTTTGGGTGATAAAAAGGCCAATTTGGGGCAGATTAAGGTGTCCCCTCCCCAGCAGCGGGTGCTGTGGGTGATCAGTGTGGTTTGGAAGTGGTCACTGAGGTTTGGAGGTGATCAGTGAGGGTTGGAGGTGATACATGAGGGTCTGGAGGTGATCAGTGAGGGTTTGGGCGTGACCCATGAGGGTTTGGAGGTGATTATTGTGCTTCTGGAGGTGATCAGTGGGGATTTGGAGGTGATCCATGAGGGTTTGGAGGTGATCACTGTTGTTTGGAGGTGATCAGTGAGGATTTGGGGGTGATCACTAGGGTTTGGAGGTGATCCAGTGAGGGTTTGGGGGTGATCACTGAGGGTTTGAAGGTGATCACTGTTGTGTGGAGGTGATCAGTGAGGGTTTGGAAGTGATACATGAGGGTCTGGAGGTGATCACTGTTGTTTGGAGGTGATCACTGTTTGGAGGTGATCAGTGAGGGTTTAGAGATGATCACTGTGTTTTTGGAGGTCACCAATTGCCCCATTTTGGGGTTTTTTTGCAGAGGAGAAGTCCCCACACTGCTCTGATCACCGTGATCCACCCACACTCCTCATCCAGAGCAGGGATGGGGCGAAGCCTCCAGAGCCCCAGGAAGACCCCCCACCCACCCAAAACACCCTCACCCTGGAAATCCAAGGATGGATGAGCCCCATGGGTGCCATGGACTGGGTTTTCCTGCCCCTGGGAGCTCCCAGGCTGCTCCTGGAACGGGTTTGGAGTGACCAAGCTGTTCAGTCCTGTCCCTCCAGGATGAGGCAGCGCTGGTGGATCCAGGCTCGGGATGTAGGCTTGGCTTTCCCAAGGATGCTCAGCACCCTCTCACCTCTCCTGGACCGGGTAAGGTTGGGCTTTCCTTGCTTTCCTCTCCACTCCTGCAAGCCCAGACTGCTGGCACTGGGTTTTCCAGGCACAACCTCCCTCCAGCAGGGATTTTAGGAGGGATAAGGGGGCAGCTCCTCACCTGCACAATGTCCAGGCTGGGAGGTGCCACAAGGATTATTTTCTGGTTGTTTTTGGGGAGGAGAAAAAACCCCAGGTTTTATCCCCATATTACAGATATTCCTCTTCTGGGAACGTTTGGGTTGCTCCCCCTTCCCGAGCAGGTGGAAAACTGGGCTATCACTGCCAGATTTTGGTTGCCAAATCATTGACTTTTCCCCCCTTGCTCTCTTTTTAATTTACATCTAAAAATCTTTCCTCCACGACCCCAAACACACCCTTTGAACAGCACAAAGAGGAATTTTCCACCTGCCCTCACCTCTGGCTTTGCCCCCACCTTGAGTGTGCGGCCTCATCCATAAATCCTCCAGTGCTGCCCCGTCCAATCCTCCCCCCAAAAAAATAAACCATGCTTTTCCCAGGATTTAGCCACAAAAGGGACTTCCAGCTCTTTCTGGGAGCCTGTTTTGGGGTAAGAGCTTCATCCCAGCCCCCCCCTCAGCGCTGGGGAAGGGGGGGTGGGGAGGACACAGCCCTGCAGCAGCAGCAGCAGCAGCTCATCCCATCCTTGGGAGTCAGTCAAGGGAGAAAATCCACATCCCCTGCGGTCCTCCCTCCTCCAAGTCTTCCCCACGTGACAGCAGAGCTGTCCAAAACATTAGGAAAAATAACTTTCACCTCTCCCAGGGTGAGCCTGGCAGCTGGTGCGGGCACTGCCACGGTGCCCACGGGCAGCCCACGCTCTCCGGGCTGGTTTTCCGGCAGGGATTTGGCTCACCCCAAACTCCCAGTGGGGAGGTGAGGAATATTTATCCCCATTTTCCCCCCCCAAAAAACCACGCCTGTGCAGGACAGGGTGGGTTGTGGGTCTGCTGGTTGAGGCCTGGAGTTCCTCGGGGTCTTCCTGCTGGGTGGCACCCGAGGGAGATGGAGGGGTATCCCTTTGGGATCACCCTCTGGAGGTGGGTCTGGAATGCTCGCTCCTCATCACCCCTCCAGCAAACACCCCTGGGGGCACCAATCCCCACGTGGACCTTCAGCGTGAGTGGGATTGGCACCATCGAGACCCCTGGGTGGCGTTGGGAGCCCCAGCTGAGATCCAGGACCCCCTGACACCCCAAATGACGCTGCTCCATCCCACTGAGCCCCCCTGCCCACCCAGTTTGCCGTTGTTTCTCCTCCCTCCTGCTTTGGCACATCCTCTTCTCCCTCCAAGGAGCGTTGACACCGGGCTGGGCCGGTTGGTGCCCCCGGCAGATGCTCAGCGCCGTGGGCAGAACCATCTTCCTCCTCCTCCTTTTCCTCCTCCTCCTCCTCCTCCTCCTCCTCCTCCTCTCTAAGATGGCCGGCGGCCCCAAAATGGTGCTGAGCATGAGACGCCATCTGCAAGGCTGGTCCCACGCCCGCCGTGGCCTTTTTATGCAAAGGGGAATTAATTAGATTTGAATATGGTAATTAAGCCATCAATTCCCCCCTCCCCTCCTGCTCCCGAGAGCGCCGGGTGCTTCACCAGGGCCCTTCTTTTTTCCCCGGGCTTTCTTCTCGCCCCCCGTCCCCCACCGCCCCTTAACCCTTCCCCCTCCGCTTCTTGCACCCAAGGCACCGCTCCTGCATCCTAATTAACGCCCCATCCAATCCCAGATGGACCGGGAATGTCATGCCCGGGAATGTCGTCCCTCTGTCTTGGCCAACGCGCGCCGTTCGTCCCCCTCCAAAAGAACATCCGGGTGTTTCTTTGGGTGGCCGCCCAAAAAAGGGAGGGAAAACGGGATTTTGGGGCAGGCCATGGGATCACTGAGAAATCATGGTCCAAAATTAACTCCCCTCCAAAAAGAAGTAGGATTTTAATCCTCTCTGGTCCTCGCATTCCCAATATCGTCCTTCTTTCCGACCTCCAACGGGCCTGGTGTTGTCCAAGTGCTGCCCTTTGCTGGTGGACAGGGATGGGTGAAGCTCCTCTTGGGGATTTCTCCCATAGGAAGGGCAAGATTTGGGAATGGAAGGAGTTTCCAAAAATCCAGAAAAGGATTTTTTTTTTTAAAGTTTTTGCCATTCCCACCTTTTTTTTTTTTTTTTTTTTCCCCATGGTGCCCATCCTGTAACCGCTGGGATTTATCCACCTGAGCTGGGTGACGTGAACAGACCTGGAAACTACCAGAAAGAGGGACCTGCACAGGGAAAAAAACCAAATTCCTGGGATATATTAGACACATCTGTATTTATAAGGAAAATATTTCCCCTTTTTTTCCCTCTTACCTCATGAAGCGAAGGAAGGAAATTAGGAATACCTGTGGGAGAAAACACCTCCCCACACCCCACCTGGAGAACTTTCTCATCGAGTTGGTGAGAACTGGGATTGGCTTGTTTAAAAATGGGAATATTTGTGATATCCTGGGAACACTCATCATGGTGTTGGGGAGCTACTTCTACCTGAAATTATGCATATATATATAAATATATGTGGGGAGACATATATATATATAGGGTGATAGGGTGTGTGTACTTTGATCTGTGTTATATACATTTATCTGGTGGTGGTGAGAGGCTGCCAGGGTTTAATCCCAGCTGGAATCCCGGGATCTGACAGGGGCCACCCCGGGGCTGGGCCCCCTGCTCTCCCTCGCCACCAGCCCTGACCTACATAGCGGGTGCTGGATCCGCCTGCAGTGACAGGCAGGAGCCTCCCCTTTGGCATCAGTTTGGGTGAAAGAAGGCAGGAATGGTGGGTTTTTCTCCCCCTGCTCCTGCCAGGGGTGGGCACAGGGGGCTCGAGCAGGGCTGCCCTGGGAGCCTGTAGGGCTGAGCTCATGGGTTCTGCCTCGCCCCAGAGCGGGCTCTGCCCATTTCTCGGGGTGCAGGAGACACTGGTGGCATCTCCTGGGCTGGATTTCTGTGGCTCAGCCCGAAATAGGAGTGGGAGATTCTCCTGTGGGACCCAATTTACCGGGGACAGCAGCCCCAGGGGGGATTGTCCCCATGCCCACCATCCTGCCAGGCCTTCCTGGGGTGGGCAGAAAATACCCCAGGGAGAGGGAAAAGGAGCAAGGTGGGGGGAAAAGGAGGGCAACCTGCAAAGGAGGGGAGAAAATAGACCAGAAAGAGAGAGAGAGGAGAAATCAGAAAAAGCACGGAGAGGAAATGGGAGAGAGTGGAAGAAGGAGCGGGTGACGGGGGCCGGTGGGCTGGGACACAAATGAGGGCGAGGTGATGAAGCAGGAGATGGGCAGACAAGACAAGAGAGGAGCAGCAGGGGAGGAGGCAGAGGAGCTGGTACCCCCGGCAGGATCCTCCAGGACCCATCTCGTGCCAGGGTGGGAAAGGGGGAGGGAGGAATGTGTGACAGCGGTGACAGCCACGTCCCCTCTGCCCACCTGGGCAGAGCCGGAGGTCTCCGAGCCCCCGAGCACCCCCCACGATCCCGCGGGGGATCCAGGGGTGTCCCCAGCGAGCAGGTGAGCAGCGCCCACCGGGGCAGGTGGCTGCGGAGGGCAGGGCTGTTAGACCTCCCTTCCCGGCAGGATTTTAGCTCCTCTTCCCACTTTCCCCGCCTTCCCGCAGCCGCCACGTGGATTCCCCGCGGCAAAAGGGAAAACAAGCGAGGATGTTTCTTTTGTCTCGGCTCGGGGGCCGTGGCTCTAATCCACACCCCCCACCTCGGCCTCCTCCCCTCCATTCACTATTTTCTTCCCACCTTCTAGTTGGAAGAGAAAAAAAAAAAAAAGAGAGAAATCTTTTATTTTAATTTAAAAAAAATTAAATAAATCAGAGTGGGGGAGATGCCCCCAAGAGCTGGGGCTGGTCCTGGCTGGTCCCAGGGGTTTCACCTCCCCGAGCCCCCCCCATGACACCCACCTCAGCTCAGCGCTGCTCGTTATCCCTCTGAGCCCTTGGAACCATTTCTAGGGGAAAAAAAAAAATTAAAATAAATATAAGTGATGCGCTGGTGAGAGCTCGGGATTGGGGGAGAGAGGGGGGAGAAGGGAGGGGTGGGGAGGATGGAGAGAGCTTAAAAATTACAGTGGGAATTAGCAGGAGTCTGAGCTGTTGTTTGCGCTGCCCATTAGCATCTGCCTATTTATCTGTCACCAGATCCTCGTGGCATCCATCCATCCATCTGGATCCCTGTCAGTCTGTCTGCCTGTCTAATTATCCATTAGCATGGCAAAGCCCCCTGACAAGGCAGACGTGAGCCCACCTCGGCTGCCCTTCCCCGTGTCACAGCGAGCCTTTGATGAGCCCTGCAGGGCCAACCCCGGCTCCTGCCTTTCCCAAACCACACAGGGATGGTCCTGCAGGGCCAAAACTCTCTCCTGCCTTTCCCAAACCACACAGGGATGGCCCTGCAGGGCCAAAACCCTCTCCTGCCTTTCCCAAACCACACAGGGATGGCCCTGCAGGGCCAAACCCAGCTCCTTCCCTTCCCTTTTCCCAAACCCCAAACAATGCAGGGATACAGGGATGGCCCTACAGGGTCAAACCCCTCTCCTGCCTTTCCCAAACCACACAGGGATGGCCCTGCAGGTCTGTGGGATGGGCACACATTCCCGTGGCAGTGGGGGAAAGCCAGGATGGAGCCAGGGATGGGGGGTGTGGGGCACTGCATGCCAAGGGGCTGCTGATGGCGACAACAAATGTCCCCTCCATGCCACGTGTCCCCTGCCACGCTGTGTGGACGAGCTCTCCATGGCTCCCTGCTCCACCACACCCACCACAAGAACCCCCCCAAGGTGGGCACTGCCACCACAACCCCCCCAGGGCGGGCACTGCCATGCCAGGGGCAGCAGCTCTTTGTGCCCAGCCAGCACGGGGTGAGGTTGGGGGGGTTTCTTTGTTCCCTGGGCCCCCCTCCCCGCTTGCCCACGGCCCCCATCTCCCACCCCCCAAGTCCCCAGGAGCAAATCAGCGGCGTTTGCATATTCTGAGCAGGTGGGGGCCCATATGCCGAAGATGCACCAGACAAAATTAGCCACCATAATCATAATCAAGTGTGCCGTGGTGCTGGGGGGAGGGAGGGAGGGAGGGGAGGGCCTGGCAGACAAGGCTGATAATTATGAAGCTCAGCATGTGCGCAGCGGTTTTTCCAACAATTATGCCAAGCTCAGCAAGCTGGGGATGATGCTCCTTCCAGCCACCCTCCGGCACCCACCGGCAGCTCGGGCCCGGGAGGGCTCTGCCAGTCCCAGCCCTTCCCAAGCCGCTTTGGGAGCGTGAGCTCCACGGTCTGACCCCATCCCTCTGCCCTTCCTGGCAGGTCCAGCCCCTCTCCAGGCTGGTTTGGGGCTCGGTGGTGGCTGCACATCCCTCCATGAGCTGACCCCCACACCTTCCTCCTGTGGTTAAACTCACATTTCCCACCCGAACCAAACCCACAGCGCCCAGGAACCGCCCTCCTCCTGCTCCATCAGCATCCTGCTGCTCTTGCCCTGCACGGGGAGCAACACAAACTCCTTCCCAAAGGAGCTCTGCCACTCCAGCTTCCCGAAAAATCCATCTACATCTGCCTGCCAGGACTCTGCCACACCAGGGGTGTGTGTTCATCCCCCACGGACCTGGGGACGAGGGCGGTGTCAGGAGGTGACACTCTGGATCCATCTCCAGCCTGCAGAGCTCCAGGCCTGGTGTCAGGCAGCATTTCCCTGAAGGAGCCCTTGGGAAGGGGACTGGGAAGGGGCCGACAGGAGATGCTCAGTGGAGCAGCCCTTGGAAAGGACAGCACAGCTCGTGCCCCAGGTACCTTCCAACCGGCAGAGGAGGAGGAAAACAATCTGCTTTCCTCCTTAAAACAGGCTGGAAGCAGCCCTGGCTCAGGTTTAGGGGATGCTCCTGCTCCATGGTGGGACAGAGGCTGCAGCTGTTCCCTGGAGGATCAGCTCGAAGAGCTCGGCACACGTGGAAATCACGGCTCTGCCTCCCCCACCGTCCCTCCTTCTCCTCCTTCCGCTCTCCCACGTGGGATTTGGGGATCAGCATCCCAGCACTTTGCTGCCGGTCACCTCCCAGCCCCATTGCCAGGAGGGAGCACCAAACCAGCACCAAAACCCCCCCGCTGGCACTGGAGGATTGACCCGCTCTGCACCACTGTGCTCCCAACTGGAGGATTGACCACAGGATGATGGAAAAGCTGGAAAGGGACCAGTTTGGTTCATTGATCCCGGGACATCTCCCCAAGTCCAATGGAATGGCCCCAAAATCCAGTTCCTGTAGGATGGGGCGGCGCATGGGAGCAACTCCATGTCATGGAAGGGGATTTGGGGTCCCTGAAGATCCTGCCTGGGTGTTGGAAGAGCCATGCAGGAATTCCTGTGCAGCTGGAGAAGCTGGGAACACCCTTAACAGCCTGCATTGGCCCAATCTCCTCTCACCCACAGAGATCCACACCTTCAAGCCCTCTTTTTGGTAGAGTTTGGAATAACTCAGCAGGAGCTCGGATTCACATCCCCTCCCTTCTTGCCCTGATTCATCCACCAAGGAAAATTTGCCCTTCCTCAGGATTTCCCAAATCCAAGCAAATCACGGTCATTGCTGTTCCACACACCTTCACTGATCCTCCTCTTTCACCCCCAAATATTAAGGTTTTCCTGGTTGAACACTTCCCAAAAAAACCCCCTTCCCTTAAATCATCTGCTTCACAACTCGGGATGCTGAGGAGCCTCCTGAGGATTTCCACGGGCTCGGAGTCCCTCCATGTCTGGAGGTGCTGAGGCTGCACCCACCCGTGGAAGGAGGATAAAATATTCCTCGCTGGAGATTTGGGAAGATGTTTTTTGAGGTTTTTTAATCCCTGGAGGAGCTGGACAGAGCGAGAAGCAGAGTTAAACAACCCAGCGCTGCGCTCCCACCGCCCTTTCCGTGCCCGCGGTTTGAGGAGGCTTTGCAAAAAAAACTTGGGAAAAGTGAGAGAATTCCTCCACCTGTTTGCTTTTAATTTTTTTCTTTTTCTTTTTTTTTTTCTCGGTAAGGAGAGGGAGGAACAAAAGCTGGAGGGTGGGAACAGCACCCGGCACGGAGCCGGGGGCAGGACCCGCCGCTCCCACACCCACGGTGGGGAGGGGGGGGGCTAAAGGAGCAGCTGCTCTTCCCGGCTATAAATCCCGCCGGATCCGGGCGGGCCGGCGGTTATTGAGATGCAGGGAGCAGGGGACGGGGTGACTGGAGACTCCATAAATATTATTGGGGGCGACGGGGCTGCGCGGGGCCGGCGGGCGCAGACAAAGCGCCCATTGAGCCGCCGGCGGAGCCGCCACGGCCCAGCTGCCGCGGGGACCGGGACGGGGGTCAAGGTCAGAGGTGGCCCCTGCCTGCATTATTCCCACCCCCACTCCCCACCGTCCCCACCCCGACCCTTTTCCTCGTGCCCATAAACTTAATAAAGCTCCCCGGGAGCCCCTCCGTGCCCGCGGAGGGCGGTGGGAGAAGCGGGAGCTGGAAGGGATGGCCCGGGGTTGTGCCCGCTCTGAGGTGGCTTTGTGCCTCTTTTTGGGGGTCTGTTTAAGGACAAATAAGCTCGGTTTAAACTCTGGTGGGCTTGGCACCCCCAACTCTGCGCTGGAGGAGCGCCAGGATTGGGGCCAAGCTCACCCCAAACCACCCAGCGCCCTGGGCCCGATTTCCCACATTCCCTCCATCCCGGGGGTTTCTCCCTGTGGAAGGAGAACCGACAACCCCTCTCCCCAGGAGCGGGGGTTCAATCCTGCTGCCACGTAAACTTGGGTTTCCCGGATCTTGGGCTCCCTTGGCAACGCTGGTTTCCATGGTGAAGAGCCGGGAACCTCCACGTGGACGCCGAGCTTTGCCTTCGAGGTGGCATCCAGCTCATTTCACTGGGGTGCTGCCCCTTCTGGGGGAGCTCCCCAGCACCCCTGGGGGCTGCCCACCCTGGGGTGGGGCAGTTCTGGGCCCACAGAGCATGGAGGGTTTACCTGGGAATGGGTAAGAACCTCTTCTGGAAAAGGAGGGGGGTTCTCGGAACCCCTAAAAATGCTGCTCCTCATCCCCTGCAGGCCCAGCTCTGCAGCCTCAGGGTTTGAAGGCAGAGCCGTGTCCGGGTGCAGGGCAGTTTTATCCCAAACTGGTGCTGATGAGCCAGCTTTCCCTGTTTTCCCACTGTCTCCAGGGCTCAGTGAACCCCAGCAAACCAGGGGCAGGACTCTGGGTGCTGGTGGGCACTTTGGAGCCCCGAGTGCTGGCAATGCACCCTGGGGCTGTTCCCAAAGGGAATGAATGTGAGTCACTGCAACATCAGGATCCCTGCAGAAAAACCCAGATGGAAAGGGTGGTGGTTTTTTTTTTTTAGATCCTGCACTCTCTGCCCCCCTTGGCACTGTCAAAGGAAGGGGTTTAATTCTGCTTTCCATCCATGTGGGAGCCCTGGCAGTGACAGACCCTCCGTGGGGTCATTCCCTCCTGGAATCACCCTGTTTCTCACCCCAGAACCCCCATTTTTCACCCCAGAGCCCCAAATCAGCATTTCTGTGGGTGCAAGACCCCCCCTGGCATCTCTGGCTTTTCCCACCTCCATCTCCCCGGGGAAGGATCAAGGGAACTCCCTCCTCTCCATGCTTCCCTCTTCCTGCAGTGGAAACGAATCCTTGCATTATTCCTGCCCTGAAGGAGCCTTGAAACCTCCCAAATTCGACAGCCAAAAATAGCTGTTGCTCTGCTTGTTTCCAAGTGTTGGCTCTGCCCTGATTTATTTACCCAGGCTGTTCGGATTCCTGCTCACGCTTTGAATCCCAAATCCTCCTTGTCTTGCCATCTCCCCCAAAACAGGCTCAGCTTTCCTCACACACACTCTCACTCACCTCCACCACCCTGCTGGGAGGAGGGAAATTAATCCCTATGGAAATTTATTGAAATGAATTCCCTCCTGGACACTCAAGCTGTTCCCAAGCCCAAGTCGAGGGCAGGGCTGGGCAGAGGGAAGAGCTGGGAGGAGGAGGAGGAGGGGTGGGGAGGAAGGTGCAGCCATAGGGATAACTCTGGAGACTGGAATTGGGAAGGGGGGGTGTGCAGGGTGAGGTGTGGCAGCACCTCCCACCATCCACGCCCATCCACGCCCATCCATGTCCATCCATGCCCATCCATGTCCATCCATGTCCATCCATGTCCATCCACAGGCCAGTGTCCAGCAGCTCCAGGGCCTTGGCTGACTGCACCCCCCAGCTGGGGCACGGGGGGACCCCCTGGAGGCACCAGGAGCACCAAGGATGAGCCAGGAGGTGCCACCCCCTGTCCCCAGCAGGAGGTGAGGAGTTCCTGGAGTGGGATGGTGGTGGGAGGTGGGGCTGGGGCGGGAGGTGGGCCCCCCCCCTGAACCCCACAGCAGCTCCCAGGGCACCCAGCAGCCCCTTCCATGAGTTTTGCGGGACAGGACAGGTTGGAGCAACCTGGGATAGTGGGAGGGGTCCCTGCCCAGGCAGGGGTTGGGGCTGGTTGGGCTTTAAATGGTCCCTTCCAACCCAAACCATTCCATGGTTCTGTGACCCCTTCTCCTGCCATCTCTATCCATGTGGATTTTCCTGCTCCTGCTGCCACCTGCCCTCTCTCAAGGTGTCCCAGGGTGCCCCCAGGCACTGAAATACCCCAAATTCCTGCCTGTCCCCCCCTGAAGGAGGCTGGAGCCAGACCCCAACACCGATGTCCCCAAGTGCTCAGCGGGACTGGGACAGGAGGAGTGACCTGGGAAGAGAATTGGGATGGTGGGGACACAGTCACCTCCCAGCTTGGCCCTGGCTCTGCCTGGGCTGGCACGGGGCTCACACCAGTTTCTCCCATTAACAGGTGACAGGAGTGGGGCCCAGGGGACCAAGGAATGCTGGAGATAAAGCCGAGGCTGGGACTGGAACGTGGGCAGGACCCGTGGGACACTCCTCCCGTGCCCAGGGTAAGGGCTTGCCCCCTCCTTTCCCAAAATAACCAGCCCCAGATGTGCCCAGAGGGTCCCACCCGGGGTCCCTCACCCTGCAGTGCCAGAGGGGACAGCGAGGGGACATCCCAGGAATCTGGAAGGACACGGAGCTGCTGCCACCCGGCCCAAGGCACCGGGAGGATGATCTACAGCCAGCCAGGGAAAGGGGGAAATTCCAGTGCATTAAAGGTGTTGAAAGCCCCCAGTCGTGTCCCAGCCTGGTGTCTGAGCGGAATTTTACCCCTTTTTCTTGCAGGACTCCCAAAACCCCCTGAGCTGCCGTGTCCAGGGAGCGTTTCCTTCCCAACAGGTTGAGCTTTCCTGTCCCAGCCCTGGAGGGGACGATGTCCTGTCCGGTGCCCAGGACCCTCTGCAGGGTTTGGGGACTCTGGTGGCGGTTCCTGAGCCTGGAGTTGGGTCCTGCTCAGAGATTCCCACCAGGGACCACTCAAACCCCGGCGTGGGGGATCCCCACGGATCCGTGGGAAGGGCATCCTGGAAATCCCGGGCTCCCAATCCCCCCAGCACGCGCTCGGCCGCCGCCACCAGCGACCCAGACGCCCAAATATTGAGCTATACATTAAATTAGCAGGGGGAAAAAAAAAAAAAAGGAGGGGGAAGGGGGCCGGGAGGGAGCCCGGAGCACTTCGTGGAGGGAGCGTGGCAGTTTGTTATGCTAACCCAGGGGGGCTCCGCTCGGGGGGGGACGTGTCGGAGAGGTCTGAAGAGCAAGGAGTTCACAGGCCCTCTCCTTTTGTCATGCTAAAAGTGCAACACAGAAAATATATACAGGCAGCTGCTCAATGGAGCGTGAAATACAAGTGATTTCTGCGGGAGGGAGCGCCGGGTAATGCGATGCAGCCCCGGACAATGCCCGCGCCGCCTTTGTGCGCAATGGGAAACTTCTCTTTTTTTTTGGGGGGGGTGGAGGGGGGGAAAGAACGGGGGATAACGGGCACGGAGAGGGGTGCCAGCTGCCCCCGGCATCGCCCAGGGCTGGGAAGTCCCCGTGTGGCCGTGACTTGGCCGTGCCCGGGCTGTGGGAGGTCGGTTGGGGTCGGTCCCGGCCCGGTGGGTGCTCGGGATTAAAAGTGAGCTCCCGGTTGTAAATACGGGGTGCTGGGCATGGCACCTCCCTCCCCTCCCTCTGGGAGCTGGAAACCCGTTAATTCCCAACTTTCCAGCGTCCCGCGGCCCCAGCTCCCTTTGCTGATGCAAATTGGGGCACCCCCGGCAGGAGCGGTGTAAAATCAGCCCTCAAAAGGGGCTTTTGTGTCCGGGGGGAGGGCGGCCGGGCCGGGGGTGCTTCGAGCATCCATCTTCCACCCTTCCCTCCCTTTTTTTGTGTCTCGGAGGGGCTGAAAGCCGGCCCTGTGGGGGCTCTGGGGGTCTCCTGAGGCTCTGGATTCGTTCCAGACGAGCCGAGGAACCATTCTGGGCAGCCCCAAGTGTCCCCCAGTGCAAGGGTTGGGGGAGTCTGGGGGTCCCGGTGGGAGGGGGGCACCCAGGACATGGAGACAGCAAAGGTGATGGAGCAGCTAATTCCCTGGAGTCTGGCTTGGCTGGAGATGAAGGACTTTGGGAAGTCTAGGGGGGGACTTTTGGGATCACAGCCCGCCACTGATGGAGGGGCTGCATTGCCCAGGGTGCCCCAGTGATGCCTGGGGAGGCTGGGGGATGTGGGACCCCCCAAACCCGGGTACCCCAACCCTCGGGGATGCTCCGGGCACGGGCGGAAGCGACATCTAGTGGGAAACGCATCCCGTCGCCAGGGAGATCCATATCCATGGCAACCCCTTGGGAATACCGGCACCCTGCCTGGACCAGGAGCACCCACCAGCACCGTGGAGCCTCCCCCACCCCTCCTTAGCTTTTAAAGGTCTTTTCCAACCTGTGATTCCACGACTGTTGCTCCAGGGAAGGCGGCAGGGAGGGGAAGGTCCCAGCTCAGCCAGCCCCGGGGGCCGGGATGAGGGAGGACAGGGATGGAGCTGCTGCCACCCAAATTCCTGCACCCTCCTCTGGAATGATGTATTTAAGAAGGGGAAGAAAAAACTGGTTTTCTTGGTGAAAAAGTGGGGTTTTTTTGCAGCCAGAAAGAGCAACAGCTCTGCAGAACCCAAGGCCGGGGAAGGAGTGGAAGGAGACCCCGCTCTGGAGCAGGGGGATGCCCAAAGGAGGCTGTGACCCCCTGGGAAGATCCTGGCAGGATCTGCAGCCTTATGGAGAGAGCAGCCTGTCCTGGAGCAGGGAAAGAGCGTGAGGAGGAAGGAGCAGCAGAGAAAACGTGATGAACTGAGCACAGCCCCAATTCCCCATCCCCCTGTGCCACTGGGGGAAAGGAAGGAGAGAATTTGGGAGTGAAGAAGGGAGGGGCATGGAGAACACGCTTTCAACATTTGGGTTTACTTCTCATTGTCCTGCTCTGATTCGATTGCCAATAAATTAAACCAATTTCCCCAACTTGGAGCATGGTTTGTCTGTGACTTCCATGGGTCCCTTCCGGCTGCGGATGGGGAGCTATAGAGCTGCTTTGGGGTGCAGGAGGACACGTGGATATGATTTATGATAGATATTGATATATGAACCCACGCGGGGTCGCGGGCGTCGCCCCGGGACCCGACCCCGCCGAGCCGGGACCCGAACCCGCGGCCTCTCGACCTCACCGGGCCCAGCGATCCTGGGGGGTGGAGAACAGCTGAGAGCCCGCCCTCCCGCGGGGAGCGGCCTCTCCATTGGTCGATCAGCTGCCAATTACAGGGACAGCGGCCACCTATTGGCTGGCGGGGCGGAGGAGGCGGCGGGAGGCGCTTCCTGCGGCCGCCCTTGCGCTGAGCCCGCCATGGTGGGCACGGGGGGCACGGCGGGGGCGTGCGGGGGGCCGGGCACGGGGCAAGGGGAGGGCATGGCCAGGGTGCCCGGGAGGGTGCGTGCTTAGGCGGGTCCGTGCTCAGGGGAGCCCCTGCCCGGCGCGGTGCGTGACCCGCGTGACCCAGGGGTGTGCGTGGGAAGGGGGGGATGCGGGACCCTCCAAATCTGCGCACCCCAACTCTTGGGGATGCTCCGGGCAAGAGGAACGCTTGGCCGGGGGAGTCCCTGTTCCTTGCATGACCGGGGGGTCCCGGGGGGTCTCTTGGACAGAAGGTCCCTGCCCCGGGGGGAGGTCCCAAAGGGGTTGCATGGTCGGGGGGTCCCAAAGGGGTTGCATGGTCGGGGGGGTCCCTTGCCCGGGGGGTCCCCTGCCAGGGGGAAGGGGTGGGGGTGGTCCCTGCCCGGGGTTGCACGCCTGGAGGGTCCCTGCCCAAAATGTGCCAGCCTGGGTGTGTGCTGTGTCTAAATTTGGGGTTCCTGGTGTGGGGGCATGAGCAGGATGTCCCAAGGGGTTGCAGGACTTGGGGTCCCTCCCAGCCCAGGAGGAGATTCCAGGAGGTCCCATCCCAGGGGGTCCCATCGCAGGGGGTCCCACAGCAGGGACAGGGCTGGGGCTCCCCAGCCCCATTCCCCCCGCCCCCCACCCCTGGGAGCTGGGGGTGACCCCGCGGTGTCCCCGGCGCGGGCACAGGCGGTGATGGGGGTGCAGGTGGTGGTGACCCTGCTGGCCGCCAGCCTCATGCAGAAGATGGCCCCTCACTGCTCCTTCGCCCGCTGGCTGCTCTGCAACGGCAGGTACGGGCTCTGCCCCTCCCTGCTCCACCCTGGGGGGCCTTTGGGGACACCCGGTGACACCCCCACTGTGCTCCTTCCCAGCCTGTACCGCTACAAACACCCCTCGGACGAGGAGCTCTGCGCCCTGGCCGGGAAGCAGCGCCCCAAGGCCAAGAGGGACAGGTGAGGAGGGGCTGGAAAGGGTCGCTATGTGGGTTTGGGGTCAATGGGGTCAATAGGGCCGTGCTGGGGGGCTGCAGCAGCAGCAGCACAGGGGCTCGGGGCTGCTGACAGGGAGCAGCCCGTGGCAGACACTGTGACTCAGGGCACAAACTCGTGGCTCCCCGGGCAGGAGGATGAACGGGGTGCTGGAGGACAAGCCCCTCTCCGTGCCCCGGGACATCGACCTGCGCCTGGACACCGCCCCCATCACCGCCGTGGACGCCCTGGGTAACCCCCTTCCCCCACACACACCCTGCCCTGGGCTCAGGGACCACTCCTGAGGGTCCCCCCGGGGCTGTGACGTGTCCCTGTGCCCCCCCAGTGCTGCGCTATTTCCTGGAGTACCAGTGGTTCGTGGACTTCGCCGTGTACGCCACCGCCGTGTACGCCTTCACCGAGGGCTACTACTGCCTGGCCAGCCCCCCCAGGGAGACCAACCTGGGGGTGCTCTGGTGCCTGCTGACTGTCCTCTTCTCCCTGTATCCTTCTGCTGCTTTTGGGGGGGTGGAAATCTTCATTTCTTGGGTTTATAAACCCTTCAGTGACAGCCCCCCAGGGCCTTCCCTGCAGAGAAAGGTGGTGGTGGCCTGGTGGTGTGGGCGATTCGGGGGTGCTGGTGAGCAGGGGAGGGGGGGGGGGTTCCCCCTGAAGGGCCTGGGTTTCCTTGACAGCCCCCCACCCCTCGCCCCCAGGAAGGTGTTTTTCATGGTGATGCGCCATTACTTCCGCTCGGAGGAGGGGGGGGAGCGCTCCGTGTGCCTCACCTTCGCCTTCTTCTTCCTCCTCCTGGCCATGGTGGTCCTGGTCATCCGCGAGGAGCACCTGGAGTTCGGCCTCGAGGCCGGTGGGTGAGGTGGGGAGGGGTGGGAGGCAGGTGGGTGAAGGCAGTGCACCAGGGGGGTCTGTGGGCATCTGCACTCTGTGGGGGTCTCCCCTGCTCACGGTGGGGGTCTCTCCCCACTCCCTGGGGTCTCTCCCCTGTCCCAGGGGTCTCTCCCCACTCCCAGGGCTCTCTCCCCACAGGGCTGGCCGGAGTCAGCGCTAACCTGGAGCCCATCCTGAAGCAGCGGGGCTGGGAGTGGACGTGAGTCGTGCGGGGAGGGAAATGGGGCTTTTCGGGAGGCTCTTTGGGGCTCTGGGGTGGAGGCAGCGCAGCCCCCCTCACACCCCCCCCTTCTCCTTCCACAGGCTGCCCCTGGCCAAGCTGGGCTTCAAGCTGGGGCTGGTGGCCCTTTGCTCCTTCCTGGGCGCCTGCCTGACCTTCCCGGGGCTGCGCCTGGCCCAGACACACCTGGATGCCCTCAGGATGGCGGCCGACCAGCCCCTGGCACAGTTGGGTGAACCCTGGGGGCGGGCAGGGAGGGAGGGGGGCGGTGCTGGCACCTCGGGGGGCTGGGACACCTCCCCCCCAGCTCTGACGGGGAAGGGTGGTGGGAGGGTGGGGATGGGCTGGGATGGAAGGCGCAGGGTCAGGGGGTGCTCAGGGGGGTTAGAGGGGTCTCTCTGACATGTCCCCCCACAGGCTCCTGCTCCACCTGATCTTCCTGGCGCCCGTCCTGGTGGTGGTGATGTGGGTCAGGCCCATCTCCCGGGATTTCCTGCTCCACGCGCCCATGGGCAAGGAGACGGTGCAGCTGTGAGTGGGACAGGGCTCCGTCCTGCTCCCCGGGGTGGGGGGAAGAACCAAGCCCCCTGCCCCGTCAGACCCTCCCGGGGTGGCACTGACCGCTCCCGTTGTGTCCCCCCAGCATGTCGGACTCGGCCTTCGACAGCGCCCGGCTCTGGGCCGTGGTGGGGCTGTGCCTGCTGCGCCTGCTCGGCGCCCGCCGACACCTCCAGGCCTACCTGGGGCTGGCCGAGCGCTGGGTGGAGCAGATGAGGAAGGAGGCCGGGCGCATCCCGGCCCTGGAGATCCAGCAGAAGGTCGGGATGCGGGAGCTGGGGTGCGGGGGCGGGAGGGAGGGCTCTGTGGGCTCGCAGCGACTGATCCCGCTGCCCACAGATCACCAGGATCTACTGCTACGTGCCCGTGGTCACCCTGCAGTACCTGGGGCCCGTCATCCTCACCCTGCACTGCACTCTGCTCCTCAAGACGCTGGGTGAGGAGCTGGAGGGGGGAATGGGGGGATTATGGGGGGTAGGAGGAGACCTGCAGGTCATCGTGAGGCCACCAGCACCCACTGTGTCCCCAGACTCAAGGTTTAGACCTCCCAGCCATCTGCAGCTTCATCCTGAGGGGCAGCACCAGCCTCTGCTCGCTGTGAGCAGGGACAGGATCCAGGAGCAGCTGGAGCTGTGCCAGGGGAGGTTTGGGATGGATATTGGGGAAAGGTTCTTCCCCCAGAGGGTGGTGGGCACTGCCCAGGCTCCCCAGGGCAGTGGGCACGGCCCCAAGGCTGCCAGAGCTCCAGGAGGGAATATTTGGACAACGCTCTGAGGGACAGGGGGGGATTGTTGGGGTGTCCTGGGCAGGGCCTGGAGTTGGGTTGATGATCCTTGGGGGTCCAACTCGGGACATTCTGGGATTGTGTTCCATGACCCTCCCTGGTTTGCGGTTGGCACAAACCCTCAGGGAGGGTGCTGGGGCTCAGCCCCCTGCAGGGCTGTGCCATGGGGACGGGGCTGCAGCTCAGGGACCGCCCCCCACAGCCCCATCCCCTCTGTCCCCCCCAGGGCACCACTCCTGGGGGCTGTACCCGGAGCCCCCCCCGGCGTCCCCGGCAGCGCCGCCGGGCCCCGCGGGCGAGGACGGCGAGGACGTGCAGGTGGTGGTGCGGCAGATCACGGGAATCCTGGACTGCATCTTCACCCCCTCCTTGCTCCGGGGGCTCTTCTCCTTCCTCACCTGGTGGGTGGCTGCCTGCCAGGTCGTCACCAGCCTCTTCGGCCTCTACTTCCACCAGTACCTGGCGGGGTCCTGACTGGGGGAGCTGGGATGTCCCTGGGGGCGCGGTCAGTGCCCGGCTCCTGCTCCTGCCCTGGCTGCTCCCCTCCCTTTGCACGTGCTGGTTGCACCTGTGGACACGTGGCAGGGGGATGTTTCTGCTGCCAGCTCAGGGCAGGATGGGTTTTGTGCCCAGGGCAGGGTGGGCACCGCCCGTCCCTGTCACCCATCACCGCCGTGCCTGCTCCCACCCCCTCCAGCCCCTCTGCCACCTCCTGGCCCAGCGTGGGGGACTCCACTGCTCTGCTTTCCTCGAGGGCAGCAGCCCCTGCCAGCCCAGGTGGGTACCTGCTGGGCAGAGGGACCTCCAGCACAGACTTTGGGGTGGGCTCTGCCTCGTGTTTGCCTCCACCAGCTGAGGGTGTTTTTGTAGGGTCTCTGCCCTGGCCAGAGCTGGGTCAGAGCTCCCTGTGCTTCCTGGGAACCCTCGGCCTTGGCCTTGGCCGGGTTAGGAATAAATAAGTGACCAGAGTCGCTGCCATCCCAAAAGCTGCTGCTTGGCCTGCACATCGTGTCCCTAAAGCCACCCCCCCCCATCCCTGAGCAGGGCAGGGGGTCCCACATGTGGATGCAGCTGCTTTTTGGCACCACACACTTGAGGAGGAGACCTCGGCTCACCCCAGCCCAGCCCAGCCCAGTGCCTGTCCCTGTCCCTTCCCTCGGCACTGGGGTCACACCGGGGCTGGTGACACCGCTCAGCCTGGTGGCTGTGGGGGTGGGGGACGGGGGACAGGGCCCCTTGTCCGTCTCAGCCGAGCCCTTCCACGCGGTGGGTGCTGGTCCAGCTGCATGAAACAGGATTAGCAGGTCTGGGCTGCTCAGAGAAAGGGAGAGGGGCTCTGATCCTATTTGATAGCCTTGTAATGGTCTTAATTCCCTCTTGCTAAGGGCCAGGATGAGACAGCAGCCCTTTGCCCGGTGTTAACTGGGCTAATCCAGCCCTCCTCCTCCTCCTCCCCTCCTCCCGGAGAATCCACGCTGTGAACACGTAAAAAAACCACACGGGGGACTCCCCATTTCTGGAACACGCGGGGCAGGCAGAGCCGGGCCGGGCAGCGCGGGGCGGGTGCCGAGTGCGAGGGAGAAGCGATTCCCGCAGGAACGCGGGCGCGGGGGGATGGAGGGGACCCTTACCATCCTGCCAGCCGTGCCATTAAGAAGCCAGGCCGTGGCTGGCTCATCTCCGTGATTTCCCGGCGGGACGGGCAGGGAGCAGCCGCGGGCCGCGCTGCCGGCGGGGCCGTTGCTAAGGCCGGGGGTTGCGCCGGAGTCAGACACGCAGACGGATCCTCCCCTGGGATGCGCCCAGACTGACCCTCCCCGGCGGGGACAATGACGGATAGAGCAGCCGAGAGCAGGAGACACCGCCACGGGCTCCCAAACTGGGCCACAGCACATGCAGGGGACGATTCCCACCCCCTCCTCCTCCTCCTCCTCCTCCCCTCGGGTTATTTTCGCTCTTTGTGCCTTGGTTTTGTGCAGAGGATGGGCTGGGCTCTGCAAGGACCGTGCTCGGGCTTTCCAGGAGGTGGGACCAGGAGGTTTTGTTGCCGCAGAGGCTCCGCTGGCACCAGGATTCAGCCTGGCACCTGCTGGCACCTCCCACCGGCCTGGCACGCACCCACCTGAGCCACAGGTGACCCTCTGCCATCCAAACTGAGCTCCCCCTGCCACCCTGCAGAGCTGCTCCCCTCTGGAGCAGCAGGGAATTTCGGAGCAGCTCTCCCCGGGGCTGGCAGCCCAAAGCAATCCAGGGGGGATGGTCCCGAAGGGAGGGATGGTCCCGCTCCAGGGAAGGGGACAGGGACCAGCTCCTACAGGGTTCAGAGCGAGTCTCAGCCCCTGGGTCTCGATTTCCCTTGGGATACAAGGGGACATCACAGGGAACAGCAATGGGATACAGGGAGGCTGCTCTGGGAGGGCTGGGCTTGCCCTCCCTGCTCTGACCTTCTTACCTTGCCCAGCACCGGCTGTCACATCCACACCGGACCTGGAAATGAGGCTGGAAAACACCGGAATCCCCCAAAAGTGGCAGCAGCTGGGGGGTCCCCAACTTGGGGGAAGCCACCAGGCCATGGCTAAGCCGACAGTGCCACCTGCTGCCACCACACACCCGGCCCTGTGTCCCTGTCCCTCACCACGGCAGGGCCTGAACCATCCCCGGGGCTTCCTTCCCTCCTTTCAGGCTTCTCCCAACTTCCATGCAAAGTCCCTCCCCAGCAAACCCACCCCTCTCAGCGTGGGGACCACGAGACACCCCCAGAGAGAGCCTGCAAGTCCAATTCGATTTTTTATTAAATATACATCCTCTCTTGGCACAAATCTCAAAATATATAAACATTATGTAACAAAGTGTCTTCACTGCAATAAAATAGAACTCCAGATCCAAGAAAAGCAGTCAAAACCGACCCACCCACACCCACACACACCGATGGTGAGGACACAAAAGGCATTTTAACAGTGTTTGTGCTAATAAATGCATAGACCACACAGGCAGTGAGCAGTGCTGGGAAACCCTGCAGGGCACGGCATTCTTGGGGGGGGGACACAACAGGAGGAAACAGCCCCTAAAAAGACCCCAAAAAAAAGGCTGTTTTGTAGGAAGGCCACCTCCTCCTCCTCCTCCTCTGGCCCAGTCCAGGTGGGGAGAGTCCAGAAGGTACCCCCAGCTCTCTAAGGAGACCAGAAACCCAGCCAGGAACCTGGGAAGTACCTGCAGAGCCCAGGAACCTGGCCAGGAACCTGGGAAGTACCTGCAGAGCCCAGGAACCCTGTCCAGGCACTGGAGGAATCTCCCTGGGAAGCAATCCCAGCACATCCCCTGCCCACCCAGGACTGGCCCCAGCCACATCAACCCTGCTCAAAGTCTCCTTTCATCTGCTTTTGGGTCACAAGACGAGAGGGTGAAGGTGGTGCCCGAGTCCTTCCAGGTGGAAGGCAATGGGAAGTGCCAGGGGAAGCGATGGAGCTGCTCCTGGAGAGCTCCCAGGGAGCCCCCACACCGCCCACCCCAGGAGGCTGCGGCTCCATCCCCGACCCTCCCACCACGCCGGGCAAACAGGGTTGCAAGAAGCCAGCTCAGATCCCACCCCCAACACCCTCCAGCGACCCTCTGAGCTCCCCAGGAGGACAGGCTGTCCCCAAGGTACCTCCCAGCCAGCAGCCACTGCCAGGGGGCATCGCTGGAGGTACCACAAGGGAACCACACCGAGCAGCAGCATCTCAGGGAAGGTGCTGGGACAAGTGAAGGTGCTAAACTGGACAAGTAGCTCGAGAAGCTTCCAAAAAAACCCCCTCCCTTCCCATCGCTCAGTGCCTTTAAAACTTCTTGTGTCCCCCCCCAGAAGCATCAAGCCCTACGAGGTTGGGCTGAAGAGCTGAAGAGCTGCAGTTCGGTCGTTTTGGATGCATTTATTGGACCTGATTTTCTCCAAGTGCTAGTGCAGGGCTCAAGGTGCAGAAGCAGGAGGGAAGGAGGGAGAGAAGAGGGGCAAAAAAAAAAAAAGCACAAATTCCTGTTTGAGTGTAACTCATTAAAGGAACCACGGGGGAAACGTGACGTGGCAATAAAAAGCAGTTTGAAGAAGGACAAAATGAAAAAGTGGGGGATTGCAGTAGTAGCAAAGAAGTTCTAAAGGAAAGAAGGAGTAGAGGATACTCCTGTTTGACTTGTCTCCTTTCTCAGGGCTAAAGGCAAAGGACCTTCTTGGCCAGCACACAGATATCCCCCTTCCCAAAGCAGGACACCTCATTCCAGGCAGCAGAGAGATCTGGAACACGTCTCAATTCATGCAAGGAATAAGAGAAGGGAAGAGAACACTCTGTTTCTCCCTTTCTACATTCAAATCAGAGAAAAGAACAACAACAAAAAAAACCCCACTATTTAAAACAACCCAAAGCAGTAACACACAGTTACTTCAAACACTTCTGCCCAAGAAAACAAAAGCACCAAAACCACCCTGGACTGAATTCAAAGCTCTGCCTCTGAACAAACACTCAGCCTGCAGAACTTGGAAAAAACAGGTTTGGCTCAAATTCCATTGAATGAAAATCAGGTGCAGCTGCTAATTTAAGGAACAACTTCCCTTGGCCCAGTGCTTGCCAGTTTGGCTGTGCTTGCTCCTCAGCTCCAGGTTCTGGCTGTGAGGTGGGGATTCCAGGCTCAGCCTCTTCCAGAGGATTCCCATCCTTATAATCCACTGGCTGCACTCCTGACAGGGCAGAAGATTCCCTGTGCACACCTGCCCTCCCATTCACTCCCAAACAAGGGGCCAGCCATCCAGCAAACCCCTTCTCAGACAACACACTCAGGAGGAATCAAAGCACCTCTGTGGCCAGGGGGGCTCAGTGATGCTCAGCATCTTTGGATGCTCTCAGATGATCCACTATTCCATGGAGCAAAGGAACCAGCTCCAAGCTGGATGTCACAGTTCACCTTCTCCTCCTCCTCCTCCTCCTCCTCCCTGGCTGTGCAGAAAGGAAGGAGCTGCCCAGGCTGGGAGGGGACTGGGCGTGGATCGGACACACAAACTGCTCCTCACACACACTTCCCAAATCCCTGCACTTGGGAAGCGACGATTCCCTCCCTGGGCTGGGCAAGGTGAAGACAAGAGCGGGATAATTGGCTTCTCCATTGGAGAAAAGAAATCAGGAGCTCTTGCAAGGACCGACCAAAGCTTCCCCCTCACGAAGGGAGGGAGGGGCTGAGATCACCTTCTGTCAGCAAAGGACACGCAGGGCTCGTGGCCATCGCCTCCACGGGCCCTTCCTCACCCCCACTGACAGCTCTTTGACTGCAGACCAGGGGGCTGCAGCCAAGGGATGCAGAAATCACCATTTCTGGGCTTGGAGGCAGGGGCTGCTGAGGTTAACACCCAGCCAGCAAAGCCTGATCCATCCCAGCTCTGGGAACCACACGTCAATACCCCGGCGTGCCAGCTCTGGGCCGTGCCCGTGACAAGTGGAGGTGCTTGATTCCTAAGGAAATATTTGGCATCAGAAGCAAGTTCTGCTCCAAAGAACAAGTGCAAAGACAAAAGGGAGGAGAAGGCTGCTTCTACCAGCTGTGCAATTACCTCCATTCCCACTGATCTGTGACACGAGGCTCAAGCTACGACGGCTAAAACACAAACACCAGGAAAGGACAGATCCTAATTCATGTTTTTCTTTTTATACATTATGGACTGTGCAGGCTGAAAGGGGAACTTTTAATCTTGGTTTAGCTAATCTGATTCTCAGGGAAGTCTGAAGTTTGCTCTGACCTCTCTTGCACTCCAAATTCAATAGAGGAACGGATCACAGAACAACCCCACCCCCCAAAAATCTCCATTTCCCTGAAAACTGATTTGAAACACAAACACCAAAAGCTTCTTCACCATTAATTTCCAAATTACAGGTGGAAGTGATTGGCACTATAGATCATTCCTGAAAGGTCAGCACTGGCTGTGGTGCCCATAATCCCAAGGACCAGGCTGCTCCAGGAGAATTTTAGGAATAGGAAAGCACGTGGGGTGAGGCGTGGATGAACAAACAGAGGTGACACGACCTACACAGCAGGTACCAAAAGACAACAAGGTTGTTCAGAAGCAGGGCCAGAAGCTGGAATCAGCTCCCAGGCTGGTTCCACCACACAGGGACAGCAAAGTCAGGTATTTGTTCTCACGTGGTGCATAGAGCAGCAACAATAATACTGAAGGACAAAACTGCTGAAATCTGAAGGATGTAACACGCCCTCTCTCCTAGTGCATCAACACTGCAGGCTGTCAGAGCCCTTGGAAAACGCTGCCTCCAGACCAGGACAACATGGAAGGGTTTGGGCAGCCCCGAAACGCGACTGAGGTTGGAGTCAGCCCAGCCCTGACCCGACGACGGCGACAACACACACGAGAATTCCATTTACAGAACGGCTCAGAACTCCCCTCCCCTGCTGCCCACAGTCTTTGGTAATCTCAGAGACACCACAAACAAGGGGGATTCACGCAGCTCAACCCAAAAAAAGCGAGAGGAACGGCCGAAGAAGGGCAGAGAAACACTCAGCTTCCAGGAGGAGAGCGCGCTCCCAGCTCACAGGAGCACGCGGAATTCCCTCCAGACTAACTGGAATATTGCACTTGGCAGGCTGCCTCCAGCCAGAGCACGTGTTCTGGGGGCCACAAACCGCCTGCCAGGAGCAGCAGCCACTTCCCACATCCCGGGGTGGGGAGGTGGTCATTCCAACAGCACCGAGCCCCCTCTTCCATCGTCCGCCGCTCCCTCTGCCCATGGAGCCCAGGGAGGAGCAGGAGCAGCACGGGTTGGTTCTGGGAGGCTCCACTCCTGGCACCAGAGTCAAGCAGAAGGGTGAGGCAGCTGCTTTAGAGGACTCAGCCCTTGCAGGACCGGAGAGAGGGGGGGATTTTGTTTAGGGCAGAGTCCCCCTTCGGGCCGAGGTTTCCGAGGAACTCGAGACGCTCGTTAGGAAGGTCAAAAAAAAAAACCAAAAAAACAAAAATCCAGGGGGACAACAGGAAAACCAAACAAGGCAGGCGAGTTCTGAGCTGCGGGAGGGCACGGGCGAGGCGAGGGCATCGCTCTTCCTACGCCGAGGGGCCGAGGGGATCACGGCACTACCTCTCCACGCCGGCGCCGCCCTGCAGCTTCCGCAGGAGGATCTGCGTCAGGTCGAAGGTGGTGAAGCTTATCCCCACTGCAATCGGCCCTTTGACCCAGTTCATGCTGAGGCCCTTGTACAAGCCCCGGATCAGTCCCTCCTCCCTGACGATCTCCTGCATGGTGAGCAGGATGGAGCTGTAGGTGTGTCCCAGCACCCCGGCCGTCTGCATGCGGCGCCGCACCACGTCCAGCGGGTACGAGGCCGACTGCCCGATGAGCCCCGCGCAGGCTCCGAACAGCAGCCTCTCCGGGGGGGAGGGCTGGGCCTTCCCGCTGTGATCTGAGGGAGGGGGGAGAGCAGCAGAGGGTAGGAAATTCTTGGTGGTAAATACCCCTGGGAAAAGGGAGCGCCCAGAGCTCAGCGCTGTTCCCGAGTCCTTCCACGCCCGGGAATTGCGGCTTCTCGGCCCTTCTGCGGGACTCGGGTTCCCTGCAGCTTCGTGGCCTGGAGCTGGAGAGGCTCCCGAAGCTCCACGAGACACACTTTGCAGCTGGCTCCAAGGCCAGGGAGAGGATTTGCAGCCCCTCCATCCAAACACCTGGAGTTGGCCCCAAAGCTGCCCCCAAACCTTTATGTGCACCCCCCCCTCAATTCCAACACTTGGAGTTGGCCCCAAACCTTTACCTGACCCATCCAATTCCAACACCTGGAGCTGGCCCCAAACCTTTACCTGCCCCCTCCAATTCCAACACCTGGAGTTGGCCCCAAACCTTTACCTGATCCCCCAATTCCAACACCTGGAGCTGGCCCCAAAGCCTCCCCCAAAAAGCAAACTTTTACCTGCCCCCTCCAATTCCAACACCTGGAGCTGGCCCCAAAGCCTCCCCCAAACCTTTACCTGATCCCCCAATTCCAACACCTGGAGCTGGCCCCAAAGCCTCCCCCTCAAAAAGCAAACCTTTACCTGCGTGGACTTTCTTGAGTGTCTCGTAGGTGAAGAAGCTCAGCCCGGCGTAGGGGATCACCCCCAGGATGGTGGGGGTAAAGCCCCTGTACAAGGTTTTCAGCCCTTCCTCCCGGGATATCCGGATGAAGACGTGCACAATGCTGCTGTACCTGCCACGTGGACACAGGGGAAAGCAAACCTGGGCTGGTTAGAGGCTGGAAACACTCCAGGAAATATTCCCTAAGCAGCACTTTCTGAAGGATCAGCCATTAATTAATTGGGCCCTGAGCTCATCAGACAGCTCAGAAGGGATTTCAGCAGCAAACGGAGACACCAATCCCTGGCTCTCCCACAGCCCTTCCACCACTTGTGTTCCATCTGCTGGATCTTTCTGGAAGCACCAAGTGGTCTCCTAAAGAACCCAACACACGGTTTCCAGCAGTGAGGTCTCCCAGTATCCATCTCCTTCCAGACCCAGGGCTCTGGTCCTTCAGCCAGTGCTCAGAGCCCAGAACAAGAGGTTTATTGCACCAGAGGCTCTGAGTAAGAAGCGACCCAGAAAAATGGGAGTGAAGTCATGTGACCTTAAAAAAAAAATTAAATCCAGAAAATGGGAATAAAGGCATCCGACCTTAAAAAACCCACAAGCTGTGCATTTGGGTGGTGGCTGTAGGTGTTGTGGTGAGGCACTTACATCTCCTTGGGCGTGACGGCCATGCGGGCACGGACCATGTCCAGGGGGTAGGTCACCATGGCAGCCGTGGTGCCCGCCAGGGAGCCAGCAATGAACCGAGGGAAGGGGGTCAGGGCCCTGCAGGAGGGGACAGAGCAGATCAAACGTGTCACCTGGACAGGGAAAACGCTCTGGAGAACGGCTCTGCTCCACCTGATCCCAAATCCCTGCTCCGCCTGATCCCAAAAACCTGCTCTGCCTGATCCCAAAAACCTGCTCTGCCTGATCCCAAAACCCTGCTCTGCCTGATCCCAAAAACCTACTCTCCCTGCTCCGCAATCCTGACCAAATCCTTCCCTTGGGCCCCCAAACACCCTGTCCCTGACCTCATCCTTCCATTAACCCCCCAAACACCCTGTCCCTGACCCCATCCTTCCATTAGCCCCCCAAACACCCCATCCCTGACCCCATCCTTTCATCAGTCCCCCAAACACCCTGTTCCTCACCCCATCCTTTCAGCAGTCCCCCAAACACCCCATCCCTGACCCCATCCTTCCCTTGGCCCCCCAAACACCCCGTTCCTCACCCCATCCTTCCCTTGGCCCCCACCCCCACCCCGTTCTTTAAGCACACCACATCACACCGCCCCGCTTGGGGCTGGCACAGCTCTGTGCCAGCAGAGCTCCCCAGCAGGGCAGCAGCTCCCTCCCTCGGGGCTCCTCCTGCATCCTTACTTTCCCTGGAAGCCGTAGTAGCTGCCCAGGAGCTGCTTGTACTCCTCGTGCGCGCAGAACTGGATGGCGGCGTAGGGGATCACGCGGACCATGGTGGCCGAGTTCCCCCTCCAGAGGCTCCAGAAGCCCTCGTTGAGGTAGGTGCGGTAGATCAGCCTGTAAGCTTCCTGCAGGGAGAGCAGGGCAGCAGGGGGGCTATCCAAACAATCCAAACAATCCAAACAATCCCGGGGGGAAGAGGCCACCCCCTACGGATTGACCTCTGCAAAGCCCCCCCACCCCGAGCGCAACCCCGACTGCTCCGAGCGAGGCACGTCCAAGGGAAAGCACAGGAGGAGTTTTCCACCCCAGGCATCTTCGTTTTCCCTCAGCTCAGAACCTCCCTCAACCCAAATTAACCTTATGAGGGCAAGGCAGAAACGTTTGGGGTCACAAACACCAGTGGGGCACGTGTGGAACGGCCCAAATGCGGCATAAAAAAAACCACCCCACAGCAAGACTGGCAGAGATTTAATTCCCTGTAAATGCTGAAATAACTCCTGTGGTGGTGGGAGGAAAGGAAAAAAAATTAAAATCACTGGAGTAGGTCCCAAAAAACAAGCCCTGAGTGATGTCACACTTAACGTCAGGTAAAGCCAGGAGGATGAGCGAGGACTGAGCCCCTCGGTGCCACCAAAAATCCAATTAAAAACTGCCCTCTAATCAACAAGGCTACTCCCAGCCTTTCCCTCTGTGCTTTTCACTGAGTCCTCCTAATAAATCCCAAGCAAGAAAGTCAAATGAAGGCAAACAAAAGATGCTGTTGGAGCTGTTACTGCCATTAATCAAGAGGGCAACAGCAGACAAGACACATCACCTCACCTTGGCAGAAAATCTTTTTGAAGACACTAAAAAGAGGGGGAAAAAAAAAAAAAAGGAACGTTAAGCCTTGCAATACATTTGGATGGATCAAATACAAATAAATAAATACGATAAATAAACCATACAGGTGTTTTATCTAAGGGATAAAAAGAGAAGCAAAAGAATTAATGCAGGAGGGAGCAGAGGGGGTGGGGGTTTAACTAAGGGTAACTAGCACAGAAGTCAGTTTGCGCCACACACCACTAAACCAAGGGTACAAACACAAAAATTAATTTAAAACCAACACTTCAGCAGAGCATTTCCATGCCCTGACTCCAAACAGACCGCTTGGTTGGAGCTGGAGGCTCCAGCACGGAACGGGGCCGTGCGGAGGCTCCACGCACGAGCGGCTCCATCCCAGCCCGGCTCCCCTCCCTGCACCCGCTCCCACTGACAGCACCCCCCTAACCAGAGGCATTTGGGAGCAGGGTTTGTTCTCCTGGCAGCCCCTGCTTTGCCCTGCGAGCAGGAAGGCCGGGCCGGCTCGGGGCCGGCGCCGCTAACGAAGCGCGCGCCCAATTAAGCGGCTGCCGCGGCTTCTCCCCCGCTCGTCGGAGGTTTGGAACCTCTCAAGTGCATCCAAGGATCACATGCAAATGAGCTTTCACCCCCCTGCTCCTTTATGCCAATCATCACTTTTGGTTTTTTGCTTTGGTTTTGTTTTTTTTTTTCAGGAAATGAATCCAATTGTGATGGAAAAGAAGCTCCTCTCCCTCCGCCACAGGAAAATTCAGAGTATGTGGAAACCCAGGAGGATTTGGGTTGGAAGGGACCTTAAAGACAGCCTAGTTTTGACCCCCTTCCACCGGCCCAGCTTGCTCAGAGCCCCATTTTTCAGTCTCTGGTTAAGGGACAACCCTCCCCGCAAACCAATCCAGCTTCAGCTTGGGTAGGAAACTCCAACACCTCAATCCCCTCCCTCCAGAGCCCCCACAGCTCCTTGTGTTCCCCCTGGAGCGCTGGGGAAGGGGCTGGCTGAGCAGATCAGAGGAGCTGGTTTGGGCCCTGCCCACCATAATAAGGAGTATTTTTGGAGAAGCCAACAGGACTCACCTTGGAACATGATTTTTGTCCTATCCAGGGGAGCCACTGCAGTTTTAGCAACAGCACCAGCCAGTGCACCAGACATCAGGGAGTTGAGCACCTTCTTCTTCTCCTGGTTATCCTGGAACAGAGCATTGCTCAGTAGGACACAGCCAACCCCAAGCATAAGGAGCAATATTTCACCTTTGCTGTGGAATTTATCCCCTGTTCTCCAGGATTTGGGTTAAAATGCTTTACTGCATTTCCAGGCTCGTGGCCTGGTCCCAGCTCTGCCACCAGGACACAGCAGGGAATCCAGCCCTGCCTGGCAGCGATGCCTCTTCCCAAGGGGATGGAAACTCTTGGCTCTCCCCAGAGGAGCACAAGTTACACATTCCATGGCTGGCACACACCCTCTGATGATCCTTCCCTGATCAACTTGGTGCCTCCTCTGGACTTGCTCCAGCAGCTCCACGTCCCTGCTGTGCTGGAGACCCCCGAGCTGGATGCAGGATTGCAGGTGGGGGCTTGGAATTCCCCCCCCTCATCCCCCTCCTTCCCACGCTGGTTTTGGTTCCCCAGAACCTCGTGCTCTCACCTCTGCTGGGAGATGGGCTGCTGTGACCGGCTCCACATCCTTTGGGAAATCCACTGGACCCTCTCTCACACCATTACCCATTACCAGTTGCACTTCCAAGCGGGCAGAAGGGTTATGGCTCCTGCGTGGGGAACAAAAACCAACGGAAAGCGTCAAAAAAACGGGAAACATCCAGGTAAGGAAAGCCCAGCAAGGGCTGACACACTCCCAGCAGGAAACCCCTCTCCAAGCTCCCATGTGGAGAGCATTCCCAGGATCCTCCTGCAATTCCCTGCCTTTAAGGTGTGAGTGGATGTGTGGGGGGGGTTGCTTTGGTGCCGTGTCAAACCTGTGTCAATCAATCACACATTCACCTCTCCCACCCCACAAAGGGCTCAGCTGCAGGAGGCACCACCAGAACACCCAACACCTGCAGGATGGGGAAGGATCAGGGCCCTGCTCTGCCCTCTCACAGCCAGGATTTCGGTTGCTATTCCCCTGCTGAGCAGCTAGATATCAGAGGAGGAATTTAAAACCCTGCCCCTGGAAAAGGAGGGGTGTGGGGAGGAGGAAAACAGTGCCAGGAGCAAGTCCCCAAAGCCTGGCATGAGCAAGTGCAGGTTATTTTAGGGAAGGGAGAGAGATCCAGTGGCTCACACGTGCCAGGAAGGCTGTTCTGAGGACACCAGGGACTTGACCTGAAGCAGCACATCAGTGATTTTAGGGCTCCCTCTCCTCACAGCTGCACCATGAAAAGCAGAAATACCTGCCAGTTGGAGCTGCAGAGTGCAGATGCTGAGAGAATGCTTTGAAGACAAGCTTTTCTCTTTTTTTTAAGCTTTAAATTTCTAATATTTCTGCTTTTTTACAGGGTAGGGGTTTTTTTCCACCACCCAAGTTTGGGGTTTTTTTTTTCCCATTCTTAATTATCCAGAAATGGAGGAGCTGCAGCTGGAAAAAACCCCGGGGTGGCACAGAGAGAGGTGGCCCTGGAGTGGTGAAAGCTTCTCTTCACCTGCTGGAGCTTTGGGAAGACACAAATCCCACCTGTTTCCAACTCCTGAAGGGGTTTTCTCCCCAAAAAAAAGGTCACTCAGAGAGCTTCTAACTCCTGATACAACCCAAGCATCAGCAGTGCTGGCACCCAGGAGGTTCCCTCACAGAACTTTGGTCCTGGGAGCAAAAACCCCCTCCGGGGTGGAGCCCAGAGATGATCCCACAGCACAGCAGAGCAGAGCACTTGATTATTTCTTGAAGAACAGTTAATTATCTGTCATTGCTGCCCGCAGCCATTCCCTTTCCTCCTCCTTCCTTCTCATCTCACCTTGCCCGGGAAACGCCTCGTAAAATGAAAGGAAGCTTTGCAGCCAAGGAAATCACAGGTGGAGGGAGATATTTCTCTCCCTGGCTCCAACAAAGGAATGTAGGTCACCATATCAGATTTATCTCTGCCAAAAATAACACACACACACACACATAAACCACATACAACCCCCCAAAAATAGAAACGGTGCTAAAGGGCTTGGGGATGCAAAATGCAACTTTTTTCAAGTCTGATTTTAAAAGATGATTGAGAAAGAGACGCCCGAAAGGGAATTTGCAAAACTGATGTTAAAGCCTTTGACTTGTTTTTGGCACTTGCACGGGCACAAAGAGGAGATGCATTTTATTTTTAGTGCCCTGAGCTCACCAACACCTGTTCTATGCTCAGTTTTACACACTAAACTGCCCCCATTGCTCTGCAGGCTCCAAACACCCAGAGGCTTCCAGGTAAAAATAGCATTTATTTATTGTTCTTATTCCCATGTGCTGATGGAAAGCAAGGCAGCTGTGCTTTATTTTGGGGCTGGGCTGGGCTCTGGTGTCAGGGGGTTATTTTGACCCATAATGCACATTTGTTGGAGCCACACTGAATGAAGGTTATCTTCAAATTCAAAAAGTGAATTTAAAGTTTTGGGGTGAATTTGTAACGCCAGGCACTGCTCTGCACATGTATCACCCCACAAGCCACTGAAAGCCACGTGGGTATTTTTGAAATCCCTGTATTTTCATCCTGCTCCCTACACAGTCATTCCCTCTGTTTACAAAGCCACAGGCAACCAGAAAAAAAAATAGCTGTGGATTAGATTTTTTTTTTTTTAATGACACACTACTGGGTTATTTATATCAGAGTTACACAAGGGCCTTGTCACACATCTGGATCCTGAGGGCAGAGCAAACCATTCCCCCCCTGAAGGAACCAGGCAGGGAAAGTGCTGGCAGAGGGGAGTGTGGAAGTTCGAGGGGTTTAATGAGTAACACATCCCGTGCTTTGACAATTCCTGATCGTTGATGGAGGGTGCAGAGCCCTCCCCTCACATCCAGCAGAGTGCTCTGCCCTGGATTAACACAGATTAAAGATTTCCCAAGCTGAGGGGAAATGGGGAATCTCAGGCCCCTCCTTTCTGGCAGCCCAGACAAAACTGAGGTTATTAAAATGGCCAAGCTCTGCCTGTGATGGCCCTCTGGACCATGGGAGCCTTCCCAGGTTTATCCTGGTGTTCCAGCAACTGCAGGAGCACCTGGGCATTAAAACAACCTTCCTTCCCCACATTCCAGGGGATGCACAAAGAGTTTTCCCCTTCCCTTTTCCCAGCTTTCCTTGGTACTCCTGGGCGATTCCACCCCGCTGTCAAACCCCGAGTCACTCCCCCTGCTCTTCCTGCTGCTGGGCTGGAGTAAAAGGACAGAGAAGACAGAATCCAGTTATTCAGGTGATAAATCAGCTGATAAAGCAGCCTGGGAGGGACAAGGACTTACAGGGAGGAGCCAATTTACTGCCCAGAGAGGGTGAAGGTTCACAAGCACCAACTCCGTCCACGCCACTCCTGACTCCAGCCATGGTGCTCAATTCCAGCTATTTATTTTGGTTATTTTAACAATTATATTTTTATAATCAAGCTTTATAATGGCATTTCTATAACTGTGATTTTATAACTGCATTTCTGTAATTGTATTTCCAAAGAATTCCATTTTAAACCATCCTCACCGTAATGAGCCCCTCAGCACAAGAGTCAGTGACTTCCACAACTAAAAAACCAGCACAAACTCCCCCACATTTTGTTAATAACTCCAAATTAAACCTTCTTTAAAAGTCTGCCTTCCCAACCTGCCTGAAATCCCTCCTTTATGGATTTTCCCAGCTTTCCCATGGCAGGGAAATACCAACCCCCGGGGGGGAAGAAGATCAGAAAGAAGGGCAGGGGGTTTGGAACTGGATGATCTTTATTATTTGGGTCCTTCCAACCCAAACAATTCTGGGATTCCACCAAAGGAGGGTGGAACAGGTGGGGCTCAGGCTTTGCTCCCAGGGAACCTGAGCAAACAAGTCGTGCCAGGGGAGGTTTAGGTGGAATATTGGGAAAATCTCTCCATGCAAAAGGTTGTCCAGCCCTGGAACAGGTGGGGTCACATTCCTGGAGGGATTTAAAAGCCAGGAGGAGGCACCTGGGACATGGGCAGTGGTGGCCTTGGCTGGACTTGATCTTGGAAGGGTTTTTTTCCCCCGCCCCCGACCTCAACAATTCCGTGCTCGCTGGAAAACATGTTTGTGTGATGTTCCCCGGTGGAATTTAGATCTGTCCCAAAGCACTGAGATCTCTGAGGGGAATTATCATCTCCCCAGCAAAGCAGAGCAAACAGCAACCAACAGTTATTTGCTGAGAAATGTTTGCTTTTCTCCCCCCAAACCTGAACAACCCCAGCAGGAATTACCAGAACAGTTCCAAGCCCGTGCCCTGTGACAGGGAAGGGCAGAGCTGTGCCTTTGATGCTCACAAAATTCACTGGATTCAAGGAGAAATTTCGGGGCTGAGGAGATGCAGACAGAAAATTAAAGACTTTTCAAATTGAGCAACTGGGAGCAGCACATCCCACTCTCAGCCCACAGACACGACCCACACGATGCCACAGTTCACCTCTGGGGCATAATCTCCATTTCCTTCAGGTAAAGCCCCTTGTATAACTCCAGTCAGACATTCCAGCTTCCCTCATTGCTCAGTTATCCAGCTCCTAACTCCTTTTTTTTTTGTTTTGGTTTTAGTTTGTTATGTCATTAACGTGGCTAATGAAAGCACATAATTAAATCAGCAAAGAAGAAAACCCAGAAGGCTCCTGCAGGAACATTCACACGTTTTTCCCAGGCAGGCTGAAGTGACCCAGGGAAGTTGCTCAATTAGGTTTCCTTCAATTGTTGTTGTTAAATTGAGCAATTGAGTCTGACAGAGAGAGAGAGAGAACGTGGTAAAAAGTGAGATTACTGCAGCCTTAAACTCACCCTTGGAGCAAAAGCATCACCCAAAGATCACAGGAAATCACGGGAAAAAAGGGCTGAAAACGCTCAGAAAGGGATGAACTCTGAGCAGATGGGCCCTGGAGGTCCAGCTTTGCCTTCCAGTTTGATCAAGCTGCTAAAAATCAAGCCCTGCAGCCCCAGCCCTGCTCAGCCACATCATCTCCTCGCACACAAATCCAGCCCCAAAACACCAGCTGGGAACAGTCCAGAGCCCCCCTTCCCTTAAAGACCTGGATAGAAACTATTGGAATAATTTTTAGGGGATCACTGCCCCAAAAGACTCCCTAAATTACAATATCTGGAAGAGTTTAATTTTCTCACAGCTCCTCCTGCCTCCCCCGAGACAAAACTCGGGTCTGCCAATAAAAACCCGGCACGGGGATCCAAATTCCTGGCGTGGTTTTGGATGATCTGACCCGAATTGGGGGCACTGGGAAATGGTTCAACCCAAAGCCCTGCGAGCAGAGGCAGCTGATTATTCCGAGTGCTGGAGCTCTGAACAGAGCTGGGAAGGAGCCCCAGGAGCCGAGGGAATCTTGGCAAGGGAAGACAGAGCTTTCATTCTTCAGCTGCTGAGAGGAGCCTGTTGCTGGGAACACCTCAGCTTGTGTTTTCCACAGCCAAAAGCTGGAGAGCTGCTCTTATCTGCCAGGCAGAAACCGCCTTTATCTGAGGGAGGACACGGCCCTGCAGCCAAAGAGGGGGGCTGAACACTCTCCACGGGTCAGGGAGCAATTCCCTTCCTCCAGGAGAAGGTAAGGAAAACGAGCAGCCCACCCACCTACCCCACAAATCCTCAGCCTGAACACTCCTCAAAAAAAAAAATCACTTTTCCAAGGTGAACACCACGAGGAAAAGACAATAAAATATCATCCACAGCTCATGCCAGCACAGATCCTGCACAGATTGATCTCAACATCCCCACACATGAGGTCCTGAAGGGGCAAATCCCAGCCTGGGTGACGTTTTTAAACGAGATTATTTGGAATATTAGTGATTCCCCCCCCCCCAGTCACTACACAGGCAGTGCTCACCAGGAACTGCTTCAGCACACACAGCCACTGCAATCTCTGCTCTAAACCCCCACCCCAAGCAGTTTAAACTGTGAAAAAGGGAAAATAAGGGATTAAAATCCTCCATCCTGAAGCCACAGCCATGCCAAGAAGGTGCCATTCCCCTCAGGGCAACGATTTCCACACTGATGGAGCCCAGGAGATCAGGAGCTGCCTTCCCCCCCCCACTGGGTGTTGTGCTCACTCTGCTTCAAATTTGGCAGGATTTGAAGCTCAGCATCACCTCTGCTCAGCCAAAACGCTGCAGGTTTCACCTAAATTGGGTTATTTGGTGGTAGCTCAGGCCTGGCAGCACCACCACCACCAAGGAGCAGCAGATTTAAAGCACAGCTACAGAGCAAAGAGCTCCTTAAAACCTTATTTACATGGTGGCCTGGAACGAGCTCTTTGCATCTCAGATCACCTCTCAGCCCCAGGCAAAATGTAACATCCTTTTCCAAGCCCGGGAATGTCGATGGATCACCTGGAAAAGGGCACTGCAGGGTGAAGAACTGGCATCAGTTGTGTAGGGGGGAAAGTACAAACCTGAATCAACTTTCCTGTCACTGGCAGCAAAGCTGCTCGAAGGAAATCATTGCTGGTTCTCTCCAAACCTGTCTGACCTGCACCCAACCACACACTCAGGGCTGGGGTTTCTGCCTTCTGGAACCTCCTGGACACACCAGACACATCTGAAACGTGCCCTCCCTTAACAAGGCAGGGCTCCAGCCCCCCTCAAAAAAACCCCAGGCCAATTCTTGCAGCTCCTGACTCATGTTCTGGGCTTATCAAGGGCCCAAACTCCCTTGTCTGAAGCAATCACTGGGGCCAGAGTTCCTGCTGAAACCCAACACCAAGGACAGCCCCAGTGCCCCCTCTCTCCCCAGCACCCACATCCAGAGGTCCTGAACAATCCTTTTGACTTGGCTGGTTGAAAGAAAACCAAGTGTTGAGCGCCCACAGCTCCAGGAGGGTGTAAGGATGCTCAGCCCCCCAGAGTCCAGCCCTGGTGTTTTAGACACTCAGGTTATTTTTAAGTACCTTCACCCCCAGGTTCTTGGTGTGATCATATCAACCCTCTGGTACCTTTATTACAGCCTCTCCTTCCTCAGCTGGTTTCCAACACCCACAGACATCTCCTCTGTTCCTTCACACACCCCCCCTTCTCCAACCTGGAGTCATTTCAGCCCCACAATGTTTCCAAAACACTCCAAATTCATCAGACCACAGGGGAAAAAAAAAAAACCAAACCAAACAAACACCGGAGGAGCAAAACAACCTCCAGCCAAGAGCTCTGCAGCTCAGGCGACCGTGAAGCAGAAGAACCCAAAGCAAAGTGACAGCAGGTTCCAAACCCACCCTGAATTACCAGCCAACAGGAAAAACACACACCAAGCACGTCTGCAGCGCACACAGACGCATCTCCAGTGCCTCCAGGCCTCGGGGGAGCCCAGGTTTAAGGTCATCACGGGCAGAAGAGAAGGTGGAACTGTGTTTATTAACCCTGCACCAGCATTTCCAGCACTTCCCAACTGACTTTTCACGTTACAGTTTAAACCCGGTCCTTCCATCCCCGCCTCTGGAGGCAGAGCAGGGAAGTTTCCCCCCCAGCTCTGCAAGTTTTTGCTGGTGCTGAAGTGGGAGAAGCAGGAGGGGATCTCTGTTTGACACCTCCGTGCCCTCTGGTACCTGTCCCTCAGCACAGAGACACCACTGCACCTCATCTCCAGGTTCATTCCAATTTACAGAGCCCAAAATCCCGTCTGGCACGTGGGGCTGAGCCCTGATCAGGAGGCTCTGAAGGGAAGAGGAGCCTGAAAGCTCAACACAGACAGCGACACCCCACACCTGAGAGAGGGCACGGGCTGGCAGGGGGGGACAGGAGGTGGGCAGGGGGACAGGTGGGCAGGGCAGGAAGGGGGTTGGCAAGGAGCAGCGAGGTGAGGCAGGGGGGAGGGAGGTGCAGGCAAGGGCAGAGTAAGGAGGGCAAGGCAAGGGGCGAGCAGCAGGGCAGGCAGAGGGAAGGTAAGAGGAAGGTAAGGCAAGGGAAGGTAAGGGAAGGCAAGGCAGGTCAGGCAGGCAGGTCAGGCAGGCAGGGAAGGCAAGGCAGGTCAGGCAGGCAGGGAAGGCAAGGCAGGTCAGGCAGGCAGGGAAGGCAAGGCAGGGAGGGAGGAAGGGCAAGGGAAGGCAAGGCAAGGCAAGGCAGGGCAGGCAGGGAGCGCAGCCCGCACCCCCCCGGTTACCGGGCCGGGCCTCTCGGCGGTGCCGCCGCCCGGGCTGGGCTCGGCCGAGGCCGCTCTCCCGCAGCTCGGGCCGGCCCCGGGCCCGGCTCCAGCCGCTCCCTGAGCTCCCGGGAGGGGTTGCGGCCGGAGCGGCCGGAGCCCCGCGGGGCCGGGCCGGGCCGGCACGGGGTGACCCCGCGGGAGGCCGCGCCAATGTCACCCGGTGCCTCCCGCTACCGCACAGCCCGGGGCCACCCGGCCCAGGGCCACGGTGAGGTGCGGCCAGGGCGGTGCCAGCGGCCGCGGCGGGTCCTTGTCCCAGCCCCTGTCCCGTCCCGGTCCCGTCCCGCACTCACCGGCTCCGCTCCGCTCCGCCTCGGCCGCCGCCGCCGCCGCCAGGCCGCCCCCGCTGCGCCGCGGGAGGCGGGGCCCGGCCCGCCGCGGGGCCAATCAGCGCGGGGGAGAGCGGGACGCCCGCCGAGTGACGGCGCAGGCGGCCAATCGGAGGGGGGAAGGGGCGGGGACAAAGGGGAGGTGGGCGGGGCGTGCGGTGTGTCCGCACCGGGCGGGGGCGGCGGGGACGGAGCGGGGAGAGACGGACCGGGGACAGAGCGGGGGACAGAGGGGGACAGAGCGGGGACACCGACCGGGGAGGGACTGGGGATACTGGGGAGAGACCGGAGATGCCGCCCAAGGACAGCGGGGAGAGCCCCGGAGATCCCGCCCTGTCCCACCCGTGATCCCGCCCGGCTCTGCCCCGGGGGCAGCCCCGGTGTCCAGCCCGGCCCCGGTACCACCCGGTCCCCCCGGGATAACCCCCAGGCACTGCAGGTACACCGGTTACACCAGCACCTGCTTCAAGGGGAAGGGAAGTAAACCCTGTGGGGCAAAGCCCACGCTTGATTCTCCCACAGCCTTGGTGCTGCTTTTCACCCATCCCAGACGCACCAGCAGCCCCCAGGCTGCACCAAACGTGTTCCCCAGAGCGGCCAGCCTCTCCCAAACTCTGGGCACCCCAAGGACTCGGGAGCTCAAAGGTCTCTTCATCCTCTTTTGGTGCCCACTCTGCCCCAAAGCAGGGGGGCACATTCACCTGGAGGTCAGAGTAGTGCCCAAATCCCCCCAGGCTCTTCCCCCAGCACGCAGAGAGGAGCCAGGACAGCCTCTCCTCCCCCAAACACCAGGGTAGGAACCTCTGAAGAACACAGTGACCTTTGCTATCTGCTGGCAGAGACAGCACAGGGCTGCAGGAGGCTTTATGTCCAAGCTCAGCACAGAGGCCTTTCCCCCACCTTTCTTCTCCTGCCTCGAAAAGGGCTCCAGAAAGAGCCAACCACCCTTGGACATTTGTATGTTTTATAGGGTCAACATTTCTACAGAGAGTTACCACGTTAAAAACATCCATTCACGCACAACAGCAGCAGCAGCAGCACAAAAGGAAGGCTCAGCACCACAGCAGGGCTGGTGACACAGCCCAGCAAAACACAGGAGCCTTTAGCTGAGACTTCAGAGCCTTTCTGGGGCCTGTTTTGCCCCCAAATCCACAGTTCTCCTCAGTCCATGTGGTTCTTTGCCTCTCCACCACAAGTAGAGCGCTCCTGGGGGTTCAGGGAAGTGCTGCCCTGCTACGAGGTGCTTCCTGCTTCCCCACTTTGGGAACCATCACCCCCCACTGCTCATCCCACTGAGGGAGAACACGAACCTTCCTCCTGGATTCCAACAGCAACATCCCAGGGAATGTTCCTCTGGGCCCTGTGTCACCCCCAGTCCTTCCTTTGCTTTTGTTTCAAATGTTGTGTTGGCTGAAAATCCCAAACAAAGCAGCGGCACAGAGGATGGTCAGCAGTAAAATAACGGGGGGGGGGACAGCACAACAGGACAGAAACACGTTCATAGACAGTGCAGTTTCCTCCTCATCCATCCTGGGACCGGGCTCCACCAGCACGGGGACAAATCCTGAGCAGGAGGGAGCAGCCCTGTCCTGCACACAGGGAGCACGGCTAAGAGGGGAGCAGATCATCTTCAGGCATTAGATGATCCAGGGAATGATCACGACACAGGGTTGGGTGGCAGCCTGTGAATGCACAAAGCCATTGCAGCTGTAGCTCCCGATAGAAAGTTCCCTGCAGCCTCCCAAGCCAGGCATTTGCTTCAGATATTCCAGCTGGGTGTCAGTGCAGATTAATCCATGCCACTGGGTTGGTTTTTTTTTTTCCCCCCTCTCAAGATTCCAGGTGCAGAGGTGTTTCAGAGCCCCCCACCCCCGGGGGAGGATTCACTGGGCCAGGCTCCCCTTCTGGCCTGTCCACAGCTCCCTCAGCTCCACTTTGCAGCCCAGATCCCTCAGAGCAGCCTTGGCCACGTCGTCGCAGTCCCTGTGGGCAGCACGAGCCTCTGTGATCAGGTTCTCAGCTCCCATCTCCAGGATGGGCTGGGAAAAGTCCCGGCTCCGGGAGACCAGGTTGCGGATCAGCATGCAGGCCTGTTTCTGGGGAGAGAGGGACATCAGAACCTCCTGCAGAGAAACCCCACACCTGCAGGATCTGCCTCCAGCTACGGCATCTTTTCTAGGACACCAAACTGAGATGCTGCAGGCAGTCACAATTCCCTGGAACAACAAAACCCACGGACAAAGGCATGGAAGCGATTTCCCCTCGAGGTTCACACAACCAGAGCTCCTGCTTTTGTCAGGACACCAGCAAATCTCAAACACCAGCCAGGCAAGACCAATTGGTTCCATAAATACTAATATTTAGTATTTAAATACTCATATTTAGTATTTTAATGACAACACTTAAGAACTCTCCAGTTCAGCAGCCCCACCTTCCCACCATCCCCTCCTGTGCTGCTCCAGGCACCTTCCCTGGCACTGAGCTTAAATCTCTCCTTCAGAAAACATTTTCTTCAGGATTTTTAATGTTCTGAGGAGCGCAACAGTGGGCAAAGAACCTACTGGGACCTGCATGAGAAACCAGAGGCAAAACTTCTTGCCGTGCAGGTGTTTTACTTGACTCTGGAGAACTGATGGCACAGGCTGGGCCTGAAGGAGCTAATCCTCAGCCTGCCCTTTTTCAAAGAAGAGGGAAAGTAATGCCTGGAAGAGGAGCAGGGCATTCCACGGTTTTATGAACCTGAATTCATTAATTATGGCTTTGAAACCCAAACCAAGTCTGGCTCTGATCAGACCACGGTGCCAGACGCAGAGGGTTCTGCTGCCCCGCCAACACACCCAAAACCCGCTGGAATCTGCCCAGTCCAGGTCAGAATCCCAGGGAAGCAGGTACCACAGCCAAGCCCAGCCCTGAGCAAAGCCCCAGGTGCCCTGGGACACCTACCTGGACAGCCACTTCTCGGGGGTGTGCCTTCATGGCCTGCAGTGCCGCCAGGGCCCCGCCGCCCTCCATGATGACGCTGCAGTTCTCGGGCTTCCGAAGAGCCAACATGCACAGGGCAGCACAGCCCTGCTCACAGATCTGCAAGGCAAAGGGGCAGGCACACTCTCAGCTGGCTGAAAATGGGGCCTTTAAGGCAGACAAAAATGGAGTTTGTTTCCTTTCGTGGCGATTTTTTAGTTCAGTTTTGTGGGGTTTTTTAAGTTTCCCTCCTGCTGCTCTGGTGGGTAAAGTGAGCTGGGCTGGATGATCTTGGAAGTCTTTTCCAGAGTCACAGAACATGCCAGGTTGGGAGGGACACACAAGAATTACTGAGTCCAACCCTCAGCCCTGCACAGGACAATCCCCAAGACTCACGCTCTGAGCCTGAGAGGATCATCCAAACATTCCTTGAGTGAGTTCTGTCAGCCTCGGTGCTGCGACCACAGCCCTGTTCCAACCTTAACTCCAGCCTTAATGATTTACACCCCAGAGGTGCAAATACCCACTCTATCCACCTAAGTCACAAGAAAAAACCCCAACACCCAGTGCACACACCTTTCCATTTACACAAACACCCGCCAAGCGCGCGCTCAAACCGCACGTTCCCTGCTCAGCTGCAGACCCCCCCAAAACTGCAGCTCCCTCACGCAGCCCAAGCTGGAGCTGCGTTCCCATCCCAGTGGGAGCCGTGCAGGTGGTACCTGGGGGTTGGCCAGGTGGTGGCTGATGGCCAGGACGATGAGGTCGGTTGCGCCGGCGTCGACGATGGCGTCCTTCACGTCGTCGTTCCCGGCCACGGCGCGGATGGCGCTGAGCACCTGCTTCACCACGTCCTGTGCCACCAAGGAAAACCAGTTTAGAACTGGAAAGAGAGCCAGAGCATCCCACCAGCAGCTCCATGCAAACAGGTGTGATTACCAGCTACAAGGGGCAAGGCTGCTCTCACTTATGGAGTTATAAGGAAACTTGAGTTTGCCAGAGGTTTTTAAAGCAGTTTAAAGAATCCAGCATCAGCCTCTGGGACGTGAGCATCCAAATCCTCTCCTCTAGCTAAAATGGTGGAGAACCAGACACTCAGCTGATCTGGGAGTGAGCAGAGTTCTGCTCGTGGAGCACAGAGGACAGAGGAGCAGCTGTGAGCAAAAGACTCACAAATCTTACCTGCAGAGCACATGTAGCCATATTCTACATATAAGGCTGTAAACAGGGAGCAGAGGTTGGGTTTCAACCCTAACTGCAGCTAAAATATTGCACGTTCCCTAAAATGAATCCTGTTCCTCAGAACAAAGAGCACGTCCTGCTGTGTTCCCCCCACTCCCAAAACACTTCACATCACTCACTGGGTGGTCCATGCAGTCAGCCAGCAGAGTCACCATGAAATTTAAGCCCCCAAGGTCCACAATCTCCTGGCAGAACTCATTCCTGACAGAGAGGCGAGAGAGGGTGGCACAGAGCTCACTGAGAACGCCGGAGTTGTCCGTGAACGCTGCAGAGGAGAGAAGATGGGAGGGAGTCACTATGAGCAGGGAATTAAGGTGGTTTACTTTGCTTCATTAAAAAACATAAAACAACAGGAAAGAGTGTTATTTCCCTTTATATATTAAAATAGGAGAGATGACACCTGCTCACTCTGTTTCTAGACAGAGTCAGAATGTCTTTTCTCGGCAAGAAGCACCTCAGCAGGGATAATGTGCCTGCAGAAAACCCGCTCTGGGCTGTAAAATACTTCCTAAACACGGTGACAAATAGCTCTGATAATGTGTCTGCTCCAGAGGTTATCAGCAGCACCGAGGGGGCACTTATTTTTCTCCCTCAGGGCCCATTTCCTCAATTGAATTAAACACCATTTTAGCAGCAAATCTCTGAAATCACCTCGGAGGAGCTGCGAGCGACAACAAAACTTGGAGTTTTGAGAGAGGAAAGGCTTAAACTCCAAGGCTTTAAGAGAAAAAAATCACAGAATGTGCAGCTGGAAGGGACCCACAGGGATCAGAGTCCAACTCAGGCCCTGCCCAGGAGCATCATCCAAACGCTCCTCAGCCTCGATGCTGTGACACCGCCCTGGGGGAGCCTCGTCCCAGCGCCCAAATCAGCACCAAGAGCAGCAGGTGGGGGGTTCATTCTTACCTTTGGCAGCTTCAATGAGGACCCTCAGCCCGTCGTTCTCCAGCACGATCATCTTGGCGTGGTCGTGGGCGTGGCCGAAGGGCACGCGGATGTCGTCGTCGAACGTCATGACCCGCAGGGCCGAGGCCGCCGTCCTGACCACGTCGGCGCTGTCCCCGTGCTGCACGATGGCCCCGGTGAGCAGGGGCAGGATCCCGCCCTTCACAAAGTCCTGCCTGTTCTGCTCGTGCTTCAGGCAGGCGTTCCGGACGCACCGGATCCCCGCCAGCGTCATCTCCGCGTCCTCCCGCCGCTCCCGCAGGCTCCGCAGCAGCAGCTCCTGCCCCGCCGCGTCCAGCAGGTCCGGCTGCCCGTCCAGCAGGGCACACAGGGTGGAGAAGGCTTGGAGAGTTAAATCCCTGTCTCCTGAGGCCAGCTGGCAGGCAGAGAACACCACGGGGTAGGCCCCGTTCTGGCCGGCCAGGTAGCGGAAGGCCAGCTGCTCCCGGCACTGCGCTGAGAAGCTCGCCAGCTGCTCCGGCAGCTCCGCCAGGTCCGCCTCAGCCACGGCTCTCCCCAGGGAATCCAGGGTCTGGGGGAGACACCAAGGGTTAGTTCTCCACGGGACCAGGCAGATCTGTTCATTCAGTCCTCAGTTTCAAGCTCAGCTTGCTGTCTCTAAGGTGGTCTCGAAGAGCAGCGCTTTGCCCTCGTGCAAAGAACCCCTGGAGGAACGGGGGTTCCCTGGGCTCCTGCCCCCACTGCCACACCACCACTGGGTACCAGTCTGACCACTGGCAGGTGAACTGGGTCCAACCAGCACATTCCAGCCCTGGAAGTGCCCAAGGCCAGGCTGGACGGGGCTTGGAGCAACCTGGGCTAAGTGGAAGGTGTCCCTGCCCACGGCAGGGAGTGAATCTGGATGAGCTTTAAGGTCTTTCCAACCCAAACCCTTCCATGATTTTATGATTTCCCAGGGGTCAGTGGAGAGTATTTTTATATCTGGGGGTATTTTTATACCCTTGCTGGTGAGGGACTGTGCTCAGCCTTTTCATCACCCTCAGAAGAGCCAGCTCACACCTACCAACCGAGTTACTTTTGTTTCTTTCACCTGAAGTTCTTCTGTGGTTCGAGTTCCCCTGGCCACAGCAGAATCTGCTCCTAAGTCATGACAGGCAGTTCCTGCACTCCCCAGGCAGGAAATGCTGGCATTTTGCACTTGGAATCCCAGAATGCACCCTTTCCATGGAGCTATTCCTCCTGCTGTCCAGCCTGACCTTCCCCTGGCACAGCCTGAGGCCGTTTCTTGTCCTGCCCCTTGTTCCCTGGGACCCCCCTCGGTACAGCCTCACTCACACAGGTATTTCCCTGCAAAGGGCAAGAAGCTCTTTGAATTTTTTACATTATTCCTACTGAACAAATCCCAGAACAAACGGGATTAACTTCTTGAAGAGCTCCCAGAGAAATGGGACGGGGGCAGAATCAGAGGGCACGTGCCATTAATTCTTGGCCTGCTACTTATATTGTCATATAATCTTGATTCTTGGGAGACAACAGCAATTTGTGCTCCTACCAGCAGGATCTGATGCTTTTGCCTCTGCCCATTCTCTGAGGCAGGCTGTCTCACAGCTTTCACAATATTGCTGAGGTCCACACCTAAAAGGGGGAATAAAACCAAGATTAACATTAGTGGCAGGCTAATGAGAGCAAAATGAACAGCATTATTTACAGTTATAGGTAAAATCTGCTAAGTTTACCACAGCGAGCTAAGATGAGCTTGTAAAAATCAATGCCCAGAGATGCTGAAATGTTAAATTCTGACTATAGTGGTTAAATCCACCCTGGAACAAAGGATGAGGGGAACAAAAAAAAAAAATAAAAAAAAAAAAGGAGCTTAATTTCCTTGACCAAATTTCACCCTCCAGTTTTTCCCTTCCAAGCAGTTTCCCAGTCATAATTACTGCATGAAACCAGGTCAGCTTTAACAGTGCCTCTGTTTCACCTCACAAAGGCTCCTTTCTAACAGTGGCTGGTCTGCCTTTGAGAGCAGGTTCCCCTTAAACCCTCACAGATGTAAAACCCTGTAAGGCCTTGAATGTCAAATACCTTGGGACTCGAACTGCTGCACAGCTTCTCTCACAGCCTCCTCCGGCTCCATCTCGAACTCGGTGATGTTTTCCTGCACTGCATCATCAAACGTCTCCTGGGCGATCTGCTTGGACCCCATTTTTCCCGGGAATGGGATAAACCCCCCCTCCGTGTCCTGCGGTGGAGAGAGAGCCCATAAAAAGCTTTTGGAGCCAAAACCATCCAGAAACAGCGCGAGTGACTCGGGGTTCTTCCCCTCGAAACAAAAGCGCGGAACCCCCCCCCCCCCCAAAAACCGCCCCGCCGAACGTACCACGGGTACACCGGCACGGTATTCTTGTATTCCACGGAGGGGAAAAAAAAACCGCAGCGACGAAGAAGAACGAGGAGGCGTTTCAGGGGGCCGGGCTGGGGATGCGCTGCGGTGTCACCGTGACACGGAGGGCCCCGAGCCCCGTTCCTCACACCTCTGTCCGTTTCCAGCCGCGGGGAGGGCCCGGAGAGCGGCGGGGGGTGCTGCGGCAGCCGCGGGAGGGCCCGGAGAGCGGCAGGGGTGCTGCGGCAGCCGCGGGGAGGGCCCGGAGAGCGGCGGGGGGTGCTGCGGCAGCCGCGGGGAGGGCCCGGAGAGCGGCGGGGGGTGCTGCGGCAGCCGCGGGGAGGGCCCGGAGAGCGGCGGGGTGCTGCGGCGGCAGCCGCGGGGCGCGGCCCCAGCCCCGGCTCCCTCACGACCCGCCCGCGCTCCCGCCGGACAAAAGGCGAGGGCGGCACGGCCCCGCTCGGCCGCCGTACGGGCCCCTCCCGCCCCTCCTCAGCGCACGCGCGGGGACCAAAACTCGCGCCGAGCCGCGCGAAAAAGAGCGCGGGGCGTGGCAGCGCGCATGCGCGGCGCCCTCCGTTCTTCTCCCACGCGTGGCCGGGGCGCCCCCGCGGGGCAGCGACAGAACCGGCCCCGCGCAGCCAGAGCGGGAGGCCGCGGTCCGCTCCCCCACCCCGCGCCCCGCTCCGCTTACCGGCACCGCGCCCGCGCTGTCGGAACCGCCCGGTACCCGCAGCGCTGCGCCCGCACCGCCCGCCTGCAGGGGAGGAGGCGGCGCCGCGCGGCGCAGGCGCGGAGGGAGGGGCGTGGCCGGTGCGCGGAGGGGGCGTGGCCAGAGGCGGGAGGGGGCGAGGTCAGGCTTATTATATTATCTAAAATATTATCTAAAATATTATCTATAATGTCATGTGTCTGTACTGTAGTATAGATTATACTATAATAATTAGATCATACTATACTATAGCATTATCAGTAATATTGTCATAGATTATCTATATTATTATCATTATTATGTTACCTATATATCATGTATCTAAACTAGAGTATAGATGATACTACAAAAATTAGACAATGCTACATTATAGTATTATTTATACCCTTATAGGTTATCTATATTATCTATATAGTTACTATATTATCTATATGATTATTATATTATCTACAGTATTCTATTATCTATATTATCACTAATATTCTATATTTATACCGTAGTATCGATGAGACTATAAGAATTAGATAATACTATACCATAGCATTACAGATAATACTATATCTATAGCCTACTATTACCTATAACCTTACTATAGTTTACCTATATTATTGTTCTTGTTATTATTATTACTGTTACTGTATTATCTATATTATCAGTAATATTCTATATTTATACCGTAGTATCGATGATGCTATAAGAATTGGATAATACTATACCATAGTATTACAGATACTACTATATCTATAGCCTACTATTACCTATAACCTTATTATAGTTTACCTATATTATTGTTCTTGTTCTTGCTATTATTATTACTGTTGCTAATTATAATTATCAATAAGGTTATATATCTTCATTATACTACAGATGACACCACAGAATCAAGCGATACCGTAACCACGTAAAACCCCCACCTCCGTGCGCCTCAGACGTCTTATTAAACAGCTGGTTTTTGGTGTGTGGGGTGGGGTTTTTTTATTATTTTTTTTTTTACCTTTCCACTCTAAAAAACGCCGCGCGGAGCGTTAACCGGATTGGGGGCCGCGCACGCGCAGTGCGGACCCTCCCCTTACCCCCCCCCCTCCTGGCTGAGGGCGGGCCGGGCCGGGGCTGCGGCTCCGCTGCTCGGGGCGGCTCCGCGGCTCGGGGCGGCTCCGCGGCGGCTCCTCGGGCGGCTCCGGCTCCTCCTCCTGCTGCTGCCGCGGACAGCGAGGGGCGGGCGGGCGGCCCTGAGGAGCGGCGGGCCCCGCTGCGGCCCGGCCGCGGGGTGTAAAATGGCCTCCCGGCGCATCCCCCGCGGGGCGCTGGGCCCCGCGCTGCGGGACAGGGCGAGGCGCTGCCGCGGGGACGCGGCCGGCGAGGCGAGCCAGCGCTTCAAAGGTGAGGGGGGGGCCCTTCAAATCCCTTTTTTTTTTTTCCACATCCATTTTTTTTAAAATTTTTTTTTCTAATTTTTTTTAATTTTTATTTTATTTTTTTTTTTATATGGCTGGCGACGCTTCGCAGAATTCCCAGGGGGAGGGAGGTGGAGGGAGGGAAAAAAAAAAAATAATAAATAATGGGGATTTCAGACAAAGGAGCTCCGTCCAGGGCAGTGGGTCCCGGTTTCGGGGACGTCGCCGCAGGATGGATGGATGGAATTCTGGTGATGGCTGATAAGTTAAACCAACGTAGGAAGGAGCCTTTGGGGCTTTGTGCCTCCCGTGTTATTTTCGGGGGAAGAGCCAAAGCATCGAAGCTCGTGAACGCACAGAAAACGAGCGATCTCCCAGTGATTCGGTCTTCTAAATTTAATGTATAAAATGGCCATAAAAATAACTCGGATCACGTTCACGGGAATGTGCGTTCATAGGAGGGTTTCGAAATGGGATCTGTTATTTTTAAAGTGAGCCCTGGAGAAATAATTTCTATTAAATGCATCTTATTTTTTTTTTTTTTCACCAAGCATTCTTTACTTTCTGCATTGAACTGCTGGAATTAGGGAATAGGGATCTTGGATACTTTTGAAGTCAGAAATACTGGGAATTGCTGCAGTGCTATTTTAGATAATTTTTGGATGAGTTTGGAGGAAATGTGAGCTTCTGTTCAACTGTGGAATTCCTCCACTCAGCCTGGGAATTCTGGGCTGGGTGACAAGGAGGGGATCAGTCACAGGTTGGACTTGGAGGTCTGGGAGGGCTTTTCCAACCTCAGTGATTCTGGGAAAGAGCAAATTCAGGAAAAACTCGGATATTTTTCCACCTGAGAAACCCCATCTTGAGCACAAAAACCCAGCATCTTGTGCCGAGAAAGCGCTGACCGAAAATAAAAAATAGGGGTTTATAGCAGAATTTGTGCTACGTTAAGTACGTAAGAAACCGAATGGGAGCATCCTAGAGTTAGACAGGTGTGTTTTCTCCGGTCATTTCCACATCCTGACTCCTTTCAGCCCGTGAATGTGCTCCTGGAAGGGGTTTTCTCAGCGCTACTGGCAGTGCATTGGTGTGTTCTCTTCCCCCAGGGCCCCCCCAGGCCCGCGCCGAGGCCGCGCTACGACGAGAGCTTCCCCGACGGCGGGAGGTACCCCCACGACAACCCCCAGCACCGCCACCCCCACGAGGAGTGGGGGGAAGACCCCCGGGAGGACTACCCGGGCCCTTCCTACAGGCCCGCCAGCCCCCTCCTGCGGAAGGACAACTATTACCACGAGCAGTTCGGCCGCCCCGCGCCCCACGAGCGGGAGTACGGGCGCCCACCTTCCCAGAACAGGGAGTACGGGCACCCAGCTTCCCAAAACCGGGAGTACGGGCACCCAGCTTCCCAAAACCGGGAGTACGGGCACCCAGCTTCCCAAAACCGGGAGTACGGACACCCGGCTTCCCACGAGAGGGATTACGGGGGCCTGGCCTCCCACGACCCTCAGGATTACGGCCCTCCTGACTCTTGGGAAGCTGCCGAACCCGACTTTAGCTCCACGGATATCCTGGGGGACTTCAGGTCGCCGGGGCTCGTGGACGAGGAGTTCGGCGGCGCGGAAGACCAGGAGTACGACGCGGAGTTCGGGGTTCAAGACAGCGAGTTCCGGCCCCCCATACGGAGGGGGGCCGTTGGCAGGGGGAGGATCCTGAGGGGAAAGCGGCTCACGAGGGGCGTGGTCAAAGCTAAGGTGTTCAAAGGAGAGGTCAAAACCCCCCTCAAGAAGTGGGACGTGAAGAAACCGCAGCCAGGCCTCGATCCGCAGGCTCCGGAGCAGCCCCTGGAAGCTGCCGAGCGACCCGGCCAGAGGCCGCTGCCCGTCCCAAAGCTGCCCCCACGACCTAACCAAAGGCCGGCCCTGGCAGCCCAGAGACCCATCCTCAGGCTCCCCAAGCCTGCCCACGTGTTCAGGAACCTCAACTTCGACCTGGTGGATAAATCAGACATTTTCTCCACCTTTGGGGTGGAGATTATCAAGTGGGCCGGGTTCCACGCCATCAAAAACGACGCCGAGTTCTCCCGGCTCTTCGGGGCTCTCTTCGAGCTGGAGACGGAAACCTGTGCGAAGATGCTGGCCTCCTTCAAGTGCTCCCTGAGGCCGGAGCACAGGGATTACTGCTTCTTCACCATCAAGAGCCTGCAGCACGCCGCCCTGAAAACCCCCAAGGTGGACAACGAGTTCCTCAACATGCTGCTGGACAAGGGCGCCGTGAAAACCAAGAACTGCTTCTTCGAGATCATCAAACCTTTCGACAAGTACATCATGAGGCTCCAGGACCGCCTCCTGAAGGGGGTCACCCCCCTGCTGATGGCCTGCAACGCCTACGAGCTGAGCGTTAAGACCAGCGGCTTCGGGAACCCCCGGGAGATGGCCGGCGCCTTCGAGACCACCGTGTCTCTCTGTCGGAAGTCGCTGGCTCTCCTGGGCCAGACCTTTGCCCTGGCGTCCGTTTTCAGGCAGGAGAAGATCCTGGAGGCCGTGGGGCTGCAGGAGATGGCCCCGGCCCCAACGCTCTTCCCCAACTTCGACGACTCCACCCTGTTCGGAAGGGAGTACATCGAGAACTTGAAGGCTTGGCTGGAGAAGAGCGGCTACCCCATCCAGATGAAGAGACCCGAGCCCGAGGCCGCAGAACAGCTCAAAGCAGCCTCTCCTGACACCAAAGGTAAAAGGGAGGGAACTGCTCTGCTGCTTTTTTTTGTGGTCAGGAATTGCTAATTGTGGGGATTCTGTGTAAATCCCCAGCAGCTGAGGCAGGGAGTGAATGCTCTCTGTTGCCTCCTCCCTCCCCTCTCGGGCACGTGCCGATACCTTAAATCCAGGATTTTCACCTCGTGCCCTTGGCTGCCCCTCCAGCCTCCCCACCTCGGGGCAGGGAGGCCAGGGCCAACCTGGAACTGGCTTCATTACAGGGCAAGTATTTGCATATATGCAAATTTGGAGGTGTTACCATCACCACTCTTATCAGATCCAGGTGTAATTTTTAAAAAAATGTTTATATCCTCTCATCCACAGGAACACTCACTCTCCACTGCATTAGGCCAGCGAGTTCCTCCTCCCTAAAACATTCCAGCTCATCATTCTACCCATCTGTTTGTTTTTTCCTAATTGAACTTCAGATCCTCTCTCAGGGGGGTCCTGCAGGGCTGGCACCGACTGACTGATCACTTGGAACGTGCCCCTTTCAGGGCGAGTGTGCAAATGAAATTATTTTATTTTGCACAAAATCCTTTTGGTGCAATAAGGAATGGCCTTTTTAAGGAGGGCTTAACTTGCCCAGGGCTATCATGCTTTTCATGATAAACTGGTGTGGAACCTCAGTTAAAAGTTTAGAGGTTTCCTTAATTTACTGTAGTTTTGGAAGGGTGCACTGGGAGGAGTGTGGTCACGGGTCAGGGAGGGGATCCTGCCCCTCCACTCGGCCCTGGGGAGGCCACATCTGGAGAGTTGGGTTCAGTTCTGGTCTCCACACCTCCAGAAGGACAAGGAGCTGCTGGAGAGGGTCCAGCAGAGGCCACAAAGATGATTTGGGGTTTGGAGCATCTCTGATGAGCAGAGAGTGGAGAAGGGAAGGTTGAGGGGTGATCCCATCAATCCATAAATATCTCCAGAGGGTGTCAGAGGATGGGGCCATAACTCTGCTCATGGTGCTCAGAGACAGGACAAGGAGTGATGGCCAGAAACTAAACCACAGCAAGTTCCAGCTCAACCTGACAAGAACTTCTGTGCATGGAAGTGGCATTGCTGCCCAGGGGAGGGTGTGGAGTCTCCTCTCTGTGGACATTCCAACCCCCCCTGGATGTGTCCCTGTGCCACCTCTCTGCCAGGTGACCCTGCCTGGGCAGGGGGATTGGACTGGGGCATCTCCAGAGCTCCCTTTCCAACCCCTCCTATCCTGGCATTCTGGGATGAAAGTGCAACCTGCTTTCTATGAACATGTTGAAAAACTGCAAATATCAGCGTGTCAAAGAATAAAAAACCCCACAACCTGTCCATACTCTGGTGACGAGAATAATCAATGACTGGCTTTGATGGTATTTTGTGTCTTCCCACAGTCCCACAACGAGCTGATAGGAAAGTTGTGGAGACAATTGAGCAGCTGGTGAAGAGCATCGTGTCAGGAACCTTGTCTGCCAAGGACAGGAGCGCTCAGAAGAACTGCCCTGAGTACTGGTGGGTGTGTTTGGACCGTGTGTTGTGATGCTCCCCCCTCCTGTGGAGATATTTGGGATAGGTTTAATTAGGCTCACTGTTTCCATGGGAGGCAGATCAAAGCCTATTGTCTGTTTAATCAGATTTTTTTGGGAGATGTTTCCTGAGCCAATTACGCTTGCTGGTATCCCTGGAAATGGGGCTGGTGCTCCCGTTGTGTGGAGCAGCTCACGTTTCCCTTTGATGTGTCAGTAACCACTGTCTTTGTCAATCCAAAGGCAAGGTGTTAAAAAAGCAAATTTGCATTTAGGAGGTGAAAAAAGTAAATAAGTGTGGCTGATGGAAACACCCAGGAAGGTAACAGGCTTAGGGGTTTGGTGTTCCACGAGTAACGTGGGAAAGGGAAAGCTGAGACACTTCCAAGCACGTTGATCTTTCCATATGACAGCATCTCCTCGAGTGTGAGCTGCACCAGGGCTGATTAATTACCACCCAAATGATTTGTGTCAAACCCCCTCCGTTCTTTATTCGCTTGGCACACTTTCCTCGCTGCTTTAGACGTGGAATTGGCTGTTCTTCCAAGAAAAACCCGCTCAGGCTCACTGCTGAGTTTCTGATGCTTTCAGCCCGGCTCTCATTCCGTTCCTGTGATTTTTAATTCAGGTTCCTGTCTGATGAGGACAGCCTGGAGTACAAATATTACAGACTGAAGCTGTCAGAGGCGCAGAGGAGGAAGGAGGAGGGGGGAGGGCAGGACCCCAGAAGAAGCCGCCACAGAGTCCATCAGGGCCCTGCTCTACGCCAGGAAAATTGCAAGCATTAAGAGAAGGCTGTTTAAGAGAAAAAGGCCTGGAGGGCTCCCCCAGCGTGGCACCCGAGGAAGGAAGGTGAGGAGAGCAACCATAGGGACACAGACTGTGCTTTCAGCTGGGACAGTGCTGAGGCACCAAGACAAACATCTTCCAGGTCCAGCCCAGCCCAAGGTGTCGGTGGCAGGATCCAGCCTGTCCCACAAGAACTCTCCCCTCGGCACCAGCTCGTCCCCACAGGGTGCCCCCAGCCCCGAGGGCTCTCTGCCACCAGAGGAAAGGGCAGACCCTGAGGATTTACCAGCACCACCAGAGCTTTTCCCGCCGTTGGCCTCTCAGTTTCCTGATGGTAAGTGAAGATTGGGGATCAGCTTTGGAACTATCAGTGATACGAGAAAACTGCCTCGAGTGTTCTGCTGATTTCTGATTTCTTTTGCTGGAGTTGATAGTTCTCGAGTGTTCTGACCTCCCAGCGGGGCAGGGCTCGCAGGAAGCTGACAGAACATTTGGTTTCTTGCAGTGGATGCCAAAACCATGGAAACTGCAGAGAAACTTGCCAAGTTTGTTGCTCAGGTAGGACCAGAAATCGAGCAGTTCAGCATAGACAACAGTGCAGATAACCCAGACCTCTGGTGAGTAACTGCACCTTTACCTGTGTCAGTGGGGCTGATCAGGAACCTCCAAATGCTCCCCTCTCCTGGAATTGTTTGCTGAGCTGTGTGTTTTTATCTGGTGTGTTTAGGAACAGAGGATTTGGGGCAATACTCCCTGTTGTCTGCAGCACCTCCGTTAATGGTGAATATCCCAAATACCCGAGAAGGGGAAACGCTCCCCCCAAATGCACATCCCTTTCTTTTGTACACTGAACAATCAGCTGGAATCTTGAAACAGTGCCCTGCCAGACCATTTTTTAAGATCATGCCACTGAGTTCTTCCCAGCACGGTTTGGGAAGTGCTGCTGAACGCCAGAATCGAGGAGAGTAATTGCTGTTTGTGGTACCTGCTGTCAGGGAACACCACACTTCTACACCTGGTCTCCCCAAAATTAACCCCAAAATTAACCAGAGATTGATTTCTAATGCCTTGCTTCACACCAGCTAAGAGAAGGTCTTTTTCTGATAGTCTTTTGACTGTTTTGGTGGTTGGTTTGTTTGTTTTTTCGCTCAGGTTTCTACAGGATCAAAACAGTTCTGCTTTCAAATTTTACCGAATGAAGGTCTATGAGTTGTGTCCCTCCATCAACTTCAGTGCTGTGTCTGAGGCAGCTGAGGCTGGGGAAGGTGCCAAAGCTGGAGAGAGGAATTTGGATCTTTCAGAAGAGGAAGAGGAGGAAGAGGAAGAAGAAGAGGAGGAGGAAGATAACGAGGAGGAAGCTGAGTTTGAGGAGGACATTTCCCAGCCCTTGGAAGAAACGGAGCAAGCAGAGGAGGGAGACGAGGAGGACGTGTCAGCAGGTAGAAGTGTGGAAAACCTAGATGAAGAGATGGTTTCCAAAACAGGAGAGGAAATGTCAGCAGGTGAAGTGCAGCTTTCCAGCTCCTCTGATGGTGCTGTACCAAATCTGTCGACACAGGCACCGACTCCTGCCCCCGGCACCCCCTTCCCTCGCAAAAGAATCAGCAGCAAGTCCCTGAAAGTTGGGATGATCCCTGCCTCTAAAAGGATCTGCCTCATAGAAGAACCAAAAGGTGGGTCTCGTTCAGCAGAGAGCTCGTAGACAGCAGTAAAGAACTCCTGGATTTCAGGTGCTGCTTTTGCTGGTCGAAAGAATTCGGGTACAGAAATGAAAACAACATTTTCACTCTAAGTGTCCATTAAACTGAATAAATCACGTGACAGTTCTTCTGCCACGGTGCAGCGCAGGGTTTGTATCAGCCATCATTCCTCAGATACTCTCTGAACATCTATTTAATGCCTTCTCTTCTTTTTTTATTCTGTTTTACTCTGATCTTTCCCATTGGTTGTGACTTTAAGTGTCAGGTTTTAGAGCTGAGATGTTTCTTTTTGGGTGGTCTTTTGGAGTCCTGCATCACAAAGGTTTCTCTTCACAACTGATGTGGGTTTTTTTGTCCTTGGTCTGCCTTGCAGTGCACGAGCCTGTCAGGATTGCTTATGACAGACCTCGGGGCTGCCCAGTGACAAAGAAGAAGAAGGTAAAGGACCCGTTTGCTTTGCAGCTGCACCCTGAGAATCAGCTCTTCTGACAAGAGGCAGCCCCAAAAACGTGCTCCCTGCCATGAAATCAAACCAAAACCTGCAGAACCCCGTCCTGGAGATGTCTGGACTAAACCTGAGGGGAGCTGTGACTCCTCCTAATAAACCTGTTGGGTTTAGGTTTGGAATACCTGTATCAAAATGAAACGTTTCGGTGAATAGCTGGGTGTTAAAAAACTACACTGTAAAGAAATGGGTGCTTTGCTGCCCGAAAAACAGGCTGCAATTTCCCCAGAATTGGTGAGAAGTTACTTGGCTGCTTCTGTGTTTGCAGCAGGGCTTCAGTCATCAGATCATTCAATATCTATCTATTTAAAAAAAACAGAAGTACTTTTTAAAATACAAAGGGCTACCATTTGCTGTCATCTTAACAATGCAGTTAAACAATTAGAGAACCTGAAATGGATATTTTTTTGAACTAGCAAGGCAGGTATTGCCCTTTGATTTTTTATTTTTTTTTTTCTGTGTAGCTACTGAAATGCTGCTGGGAAGCTATTTCTGTATATCCAGAAATTCAAACACACCCAGTTTGTGGTGGGGTGGGGGTGGATTTGAGGGGTGGTGGTTTTTTTTCTTTTTTTCATGATCTCCCTTGGATAACAACCCACCTTTTTGTTGTCCTGTTGTCTCTCCTCTCCATAGAAACCAAAAGATTTGGAGTTCTCCCACAAGAGGCTGACACACAGGAATGTGGGTTTCCAGATGCTGCAGAAGATGGGCTGGCAGGAGGGGCACGGCCTCGGCACACGAGGGAAAGGGATCAGAGAGCCTGTAAAAGTGTATGTAATGGGAACACAACACCCTCCAGAGCCTCTGGCAGCTCTGGAAAAGCCTGGGAGTGCTCACAGTAGCTTTGTCAGGGATTTTTTAACACGTGGGGGATCTCCTTGCTGCCACAGCAGGCCCAGTAGAGTGCAGATGGGATTTGGGAATGTCACACGTTGGTAGGTTTAGGCAGCTCATTTGTTGGCACTCTTAATTGTGTGGTTCATCCCACTGCAGGAGGAGAGAGGTAAGTGCACCTGCCACGAGGTAAGTGTGTCTTCTCCCTTTAAATTTTGGGGGTTTTTAATCTTCATTTTGTCATTTAAAGCCGCTGTCTCCAGTGCCCACTGCTGCCAGAGAATGGATAATATCTCCTCATGGATAATCCCTCCTTCCCTCCCCAGCTGAATAAGGAGCAGAATGTTTATTTCTCTCTGAACCCACATAATTTATTTCTCTCTGAACCCACACAAGCAACTTTCTGTCTGTGGTTTAACAAGTCTTTTTTTCTCCAGGCATTTTCTGTGCTCTCCTCGTGCCTTGGCCACTTAAATGGGTTATGAAATGATTTCATTCCAGCAGCCATAATTGTATTTCCATGTTTCCTCCTTCAGCAGGGAAAAGACAGTGAGGAAGCAGCTCATGCCACCTGTAGCTCAGCACTCTTAGAACCTTGGGGTTTTACCTCCCAAAACCTCTTGGGACCAAATACACGAGGAATATTTGTTGTTTTCTGTAGCTCCTGGCTACAAGTTTTGCAGCTCATTAATTGTGTGTGGTCTTGACAGCCCAGCACATTCTGTGATGTTCTGGCCACCTCTAATTTTGAGTGGGGGAAAATAGGGGTTTTCCAGCTTTCTTCTGGCAGGGGGGTTTGCATGTTGAAAGGGGAGGTGGGGATGTTCTAGATGATCTCTGCTCCCAGACCTCTGCTCCCCTTCTGCCCCAGGTGAAGCAGAATGACTTTCCCCTTGAGTTATGACTTGAATTTTGACTTTCCCCTTGAGTTATGACTTGAATTTTGACTTTCCCCCTGGAATTCTGACCTTCCCCTTGAGTTGTGTCTGGGTTGGAAGCTGTTGTTTTCTCTTTCTTCTGCTCGTTGTGCCATGTCCTGGGCTCAGAGTGTTCTAACTCTCCATTTTGCTCCCTAGGGGTGCTACCTCTGCAGGGGAGGGCTTGGGTGTTGCAGGGGAAGAAAATAAAGAAGATGCATTTGACGTTTTCCGTCAGAGAATGATACAAATGTACAGGCAGAAAAGAGCAAGTAAATAGGTAGGTGCTGTGGCCACGCCTGGGTAGTCATTGCTGCCAACATTAACTCCCAGGGCTGTTGAAACCCTCCCCTTCCAAGAAATCAGTGCTGTTCCCACGAGTGTAGCTGGCTTTTTTGGTTTTTTTTTTAACCTTTCACCAGAGTCCAGACCTCCAGTGAAGTGCTTTGAACTGCTGAATTACCCCAAATCTTGCTTTCTAGGTTTGACATAAGAGACTGGCTGGCTAAAAAAAGTGCCTGGAAATGCAAAGCTGCTGTGGGAAAGATCTTCAGCAGAGCAGGAAGAGCACTCTGGTCTCTAGTAGTGGACTCGAATGCTAATGTGTTAAAACATCCTCCAAGAGTCAAGTTAGTCTTGTGTTGTGCAAGCTACACTTGGGTGTCTCATCTTCTGAGGAAGAAACAGCTGGTTTGGGCTCAGAAGTGCCTGTTTTTACCTCTCTCTGTCTCTCTCTCTCTCTGTCTCTCTCTCTCTCTGGCCAAGTTTACCTGTTTTGGGATGAGATTCCTCACCAAAAAAAAAACCAAACCTGGAATAAGTGGCAGGAGAACCCTGAGGGACCTGCTTTGGTCCTGGTCCTTTCTGAAATCAAGAACCTGCCCAGATCCAGATCCTTTTGCTGGGCAGTTCAGATTTTGTGACCCTGCATTTTGCTGGGGGGGTCCACCTTCCCACCCACTTCTGCACAGAGCAGCTTCCTTTCCTCCCCACGCCAGTTTTAAGAAGAGCCTCCACCTGTGGGTTTATTTTGGGGTGGGAATCCAGACTTTTGAGTGCAGGGTGAGCAGCTGAGGCTCCTCCAAGTCTGACACCACCAAACCCTTCCTTGGGAACCTCGGCTGGGAAGAGGTTTCTCATTCCAGTGAACAAGCTGTGCAGTTTTTTAAGTGTACTTTTTATTTTGACACCAATTTGGCAGCTCTCCCCCAGTTTCTTCTCCTCCTCCAAGGAGTTGTAAGTCATGAGCAGGTGCAGTTCACGTGCCTGCAGGAAATACTGAAGGAAACACTTGGAAGTGGATCATCAGTTTTATAAGACCACCAGTTCAGAGAGTAATTTCTCTTAAGCATTTTCCTGGCACAAGTTCTTTGATTGAAGAACCCCAAGACAAAGAAAAACTTGTACTTTTAAGGGACTTTTCCAGAATTTACTGAAAGAGAAGACTGGATTAATGAACAAAACCTGGAAGATTTAACAGTGTTACCAAAAACAACCCTCTGAGGTCTGATCCTTCATCTTTTCCCTGACTTGCACACCACTGAGGCATTCCTGAGAGGGACAGAATTTAACCTGTCTTAAAAACCAGCCCCAGGTGTTCACTGGAGTGTTACAGTGCCCAGAGCCTGCTCCACTCTCCCAAAGAGCTGCTCCTGAGCTGGCCAGCAGCGAGTCCTGGTGTTCCCATCCTTGCAGAGCTTGTGGCAAAACCACTGGCAGCACCCAGGGGGGTGTGGCAGCATCTCCAGCTCCTGGCAGTGTGTTCTTTGCTCACCAACTTGCCTGTGTCTGCTGTTTAAAGACCCTTTTTCTGCTCTTCCTCCACCAAAACCTGGAGTTGTCTCCATGTCCAGTCCCCAGCAGCAAATTCTCCTTGCCTGGTACCAAGCACTGTTGTTTTATCAGTGCAAGTTGAGTTTTATATTTTGGTTTTTTTCCCCTTTTACTGACTTTGGAACCAAAAGGAACAAGATCATGGCGTTGTGTGCAATTTTCTGCTCCCTCAGTTTTAGTTGCCCTGAAGCCCCAAATCACTGAAGGACCCCACAGGGAAACCCACTGGTGGTTCTGGTTTTGCCATGAGCATCACATGAATCTTCACCTCCAACAGTGCAAGCAGCTGGAGCACAGAGGCCATAAATCCAAATAAGTTTGTCTGGTTGTCAGACTCGAGGGCATCTGAGAGCCCAGACGTTTCTTACAGGCTGGTTGTGGACCTCCTGAGGTCCCTCCTGCTGGGAGAATCCTCAGTGCCAGCGTTTGGCAGTGGATGCTGAGCTGTTTAACTCCTGTCTGGGTGTGGTTTTCACTGCCCCTCTCCCCTTCCTTTCCTGGGCCTAATCAGTGTAAAACTTCAGCCAGTCTGGCTTAGAACAACTGGACCCAGCACTGTTGGCCTCTGATTTTATTGCTCAGCCCCACCCCAGAGGGTTCACAGCTTTCCTCTTAGCCCAGGGACGAACCTGCCGGGGTTGCTGCCCCTGGTTTTGAATCCCCTGCACGATTCCAGTTCACCTCTTCTTTCCCATTTACATTTTGGAAAGATTTCTTTGCTATATTACGTGTCCCACACCCCCCCCTGCTCCCCCCCTCCTCCTTTTGGCTTTGACCTGCCTTTTGCAGGCAGCTTTGAGGAAGTTTGTAGGTGCTTTTGTTAGGTGTGAAACGTTTGTGATGCAGACGCTTTGCCTCGCTGGAGGTTTTTACAAGCTTCTTTTTCTGTTATTTTAGTTCCAGGCTCTCTTCCATGAAGACTGCAAGCTTCAGTGAACATTTTAACTAACTTCAGTGGTGTGTCTGCTGTCTTTTGGTTGGGTTTTGCCATTAATCCTGTAGAGAATTTGCTCGTTTCTGTCCCGTGCAGATGCAGCAGTGCTAAGCCAGTGGCAATGCTTATGTTCTGGATAACTGACATTTCCCTGTAGTGTAAGTAAAAAAAAAAAACCCAAAAAACAAACCCTGTTAGCATTGTTAACCTTTTAATAGCTGCAATAAATGTAGAACTTAACACAACCTCTGGGTTTAAATGTTTTCTTTGCTTGTGAATTTGGCCATTTGGGAGAGATATGCATCCTTCTGGCACTTCAACCAGTGCAGCTGGGGCCGTGTCCCAGCAGTGTGAAGGCAGGATTTTTGGGAAGGTGCCTCTGTTCTGTGCTGCTAAATGTCTCTTAACCTTGAGAGAACCCACTAAATCACTTCTCAGTTCCTTTCTCACGTGGCTTTTGGTGCATTGAATCCGTCCCCACAGCCTCGCTGTCCACAGCTGGAATGCCAGAGTTTCCCAGGAATTAACCCTCTCTCTCGATTTTCTTGCTGTGCTGGCTTGAAAACAGCAGCAGGCTTTCCCTTGCCATACCTCTGGGGTTTTTACTGTGGCCTTTCAATCCAAAAATTCCTTTTTTTTCTTTTTTTAAGGCAGGAGGGGAGGGGGAAAACTGCAGAGAACTGCAATTTTTAAACCTCGTGCAGCCACTCGTCCCCAGGGTGGAGGGACAGTCCCTGGGCGAGTCCAAGCCCTGGCTACACCTTTTTCCCTCCTTTTCCTTCAAAAATTTAGGATATTTGAGGACCTGGTCAAGAGGGAAGGCCATTTGCTCTCCTTGGAGAGAAATGAGGAGATCCCCATTTTGGGGGAGGTGCCCTAAAACTACAGCCAGTGATTCAGTGTTTGGACTAATTGTGTTGGACTCGTGGAGATGGTGTTATTTTTTTTTGCCCTCAGAGCTTTTCCTTGGTGTGACCCAGTGACATTTTTCCTATTTATTTTTTGGTGTGTTTTTTTTTTTTTATTTTAGAACCATCCTTGGTGTGAACACCTCATCTGCTCTCAGATGGTGTTTTCTCCCAAATCAGTGTTTATTTTTAATGTTGACATCCCGCTCTGCTCGGGTCTGGACTCAGAAATTCAAAGTATTATCCTTTTGGGTTGTTTTCTACCCCTACAGCAGGTCTATTTTCTAATTAAAAAACAAAAGCCTGGAAGTCCTGCATCACCTGGAGTTGTGCATATCTCGTGACTGAGTGGCCAATCACAACCAGACTGTAGATTTGAGCAATAATAAACACCTGCAGTGAGAACGTGCTCAAAGAACAACGGGGTCCTTCTGAAATAAAGAGGTTTTATTTTTGGGGGGGTTTTTTTTGTGTGTGTGAACCTTGTTAAGTAGGAGACTTGCTGGAAGTGCAGCGGGTGTGGAAACTGTTTGCGTTGTGTGTGGGCAATAAAGTTCTGCTGTTGAAGGAATCCCTGCACGTGGTGTGTTCTCTCCAGCCTCAGAGAATCCCGGGATGGGTTGGGGTGGGTTGGGAAGGACCTTGAGGGTCGTGGAGTTCCAACCTGGGCAGGGACACCTCCCACCAGCCTGGATTGTTCCAGCCTGGCCTTGGGCACTCCAGGGATGGGGCAGCCACGGCTGCTCTGGGAAATCCATCCCAGGGCCTCCCTCCCAGCGAAGGATTCCTTCCCAGTGTCCCATCTATCCCGACTATCCCTGCCCTCTGGCAGTGGGAAGCTGTTCCCCCTTGTCCTGTCCCTCCAGGCCCTCGTCCATCTGTGCCTTGGGGACTGGGACTGTATCTTGGGGACTGGGACCATGCTGGGGGACCAGATCCATTCCCTGGGTTCCATGAGTATTCCCTGTGTTCCCTGTCCATTCCCTGTGTTCCCTGTCCCTTCCCTGGTGTCACACACTGAGGGATCGGTCTGAGGGGACACCCCCTGTTTGGGAGAACCCTTAATGGCAACAACCAACCTTTAAAGTTTTGTCCCTCCCTTTGTGTTTGGCAGGCAGGTGTCAGCCCTGGAGCTGTGCAGTTTGTTAGAGATCCCCCCCTAACGGAGGATTCCAGAAATCCAGCTGGGATCCGGCTGCAGGGAGGCTCCAACCACGCCAGGATCGCGGCAGAGTCGCTCGATTAACAAACACACCCATGGCCTGTCTCTGGGAACAGGTGATGCTTTAATTTTAGGAAAACATACTCTGCATTTTTATGTCTTTTGTTCCACAGTTGTTTTTCCCTGAGACTTAAAAAAAAAAAAAAAAAAAAGAAAAACCTGAAAGGATTCTTCAGCTCTGTTTGAAGTTTCATGTTCAGAAGTCGCCTTTAAGAATTGTCAGCAGATCCTGTGGCTGTTACTGCCACAGAAATTAAGGATCATGGAGTGGGAGATGAGGATTTCCAAGCCCCACCTCCTGAGGAGGCAGCAACCAGAAACCTGTGGACAGAGAGGACCTTGATTTAAGGCTGGATTTGCTCTTCTCCTCTTTTTCTTCTTGGTTTGGAGCTTCTAAAAGGGCCTAAAAGAGCACAGAAACCAGCTCAAAAAACCCCCACAGAACAGCTGGTGTGGGAATCCAGCCCTGGTGAGAAATCAGCCACCCAAATACACCCGGTTCGCGTTCCCAGATCAATCCTGCGTGTCAGTTTGGGTGGGAGTCCCACACCCCCAGTGGAAGCTGCACAAACAAAGTTACCCCTTCCTGCTTTTAAAACACAAAATCCCTTCTCCAGGTCCCCTTTTCCACAGGACAGAACCAGCGGAACGAATTTCTTACCAAAACGGGCACTGATCCACTTTTATGTAACGCTGGGGTTGCCCAATTACAGAAATTAATCCTTCAGCAGCTAATAATACTTAGCACTCGGTGCTTTCACCTTCAGCCTCGCTGCTTAATCTACGAATAGCAACTAATTAAGTCTCCCGGTGCCCCCCGGGGCTGCTGCTCTCCTCGTTTTACACGGGAGGTTAAATTACTTGTCACTGGCCGTGGCAGGATCGGTGTCAGAGCTGCTGCTTTGTTAGAAGCTCCTGAGTCATCTCCCTGTGTTTTCTCTTCCTCTGTTTTCTCCTCCTTTCCCTTTATTTAGGCTTCACACACACACACATTTCTTTTCCTTTTAAATGTGTTTTTTTCTGCAGTGCATCTTCCTCTGTCCAGAGCTGTTTGGAATCAGCTCAAAAAGCTTCCTCCTTGCTTAGGATTTACTCCCGAGGTGTGGCCAGAACTTGGACATTGCAGCTCCCTCTGCTAAAGGCCCTTGAAAATTGAGCTTTTTTTTTTTTTTTTTTCCCAAGACACTCTTTTCCCGAGTTTCCCTTTTCTTGCTGGGAAAACACCAGGAATTCCTGATCCTGAAAACCCCTGGACAACCAGGCTGTGCTGCCTCACTCTGCCTTCTGGCCAGATGTGGGTAAACTGCAGGGCTGATGCTCTTCCAGGCACAGACAGCTCCCTTTTCTCCAGTTTTCACTGGGAAAATGGAAGGAGAAAACCTGCTTGGGAGGGGGTTCTCCCACGTGGAAGTCTGTCCCAGCTGTAGCAAGACACCTGCTTCCAAGGGGAACGGGAATGCTTGGGAATGAAGGTGATGTAGATCCCTGGGATGGGAAGGAGGAGCAGAGAAGCAGCTGCTCAGGGTTTTGTCTCCCTTTAAAACATAAATGAACGAAGATCCCTTCACGAAAGTCACAGAATCATGGAATTATTTAGGTTGGAAAAGACCTCCGAGACCACCAAGTCCAACCTTTGAAGAGATCACAGATCTCTTCCAAGGTGCCTTTTTCTCCCAGGATCAAATTATCCTTCTGCTCCTCTCCACAACCTCAGGTTCTTGGTGTGTTGTGTGAAAACACCACAGAAGGAAGGTGAGGAGTCTGCCTTGATCCTTGTGGGTCCCTTCCAGCTGAGGATATTCCAGGATTCCCTGATTCTCAGGGCGGGAGGGAAGCGCGGATGGCACCTAAAACCCCATCCCAGAGAATCCCCCCCCCCAGGCTGCCAGCCTCGGGCTCGAGTTCTCAGCTCCTGCTGATCTAATTGCCCCAATTTCACAGTGTCAAGTAATTACCTTCCAGGAGAAGTCGGAGCCGAGCTGGGCGAGCGGGTCGATGGGAAAGACACCGCGCCCTAATTCCTTCCAGCGGGGTTTTGGTGCAGTTTGAGTTCCTTTCTGTCCTTGGTGGCCAAGCAAGGACGCCAGGAGGACACGGGGCACGGGAGGGCTGCTGGCCCCAGAGCTGCTGGTTTGCTGCCAGCCCTGCACAGCCCCCCACCTGCACCCTGCCAGGGCCTTTGCCAAGCCTGGCCCCCCTTCCCGCGGCTTCCCCCTGGGTCCCGTCGTGCCGGTGCCAGCGATCCTCTGTGCTGGCATCTGCCGTGGCTGCCTCCCCCAGCGCTCGGGATGCACCCTGATGTCACGCCTGGTGACCCCAAACACGGGGACAGCAGCAGTGGTGGGGACACCGAGGACAGGGAGTTACACCTGGCTCAGCCAAGAGCACCTTGGATCCAGTTCCTTTCTGCCACAAGATTTTGTGGTTGTGACCGAGTCACTCCGTGTCCTCTGAGGAACACATGAAGTGCTTTCATTCCCTCACTGCAAAGTGTGTGCTCTTCTCTCTGCTGGCTCTTCCACGAGCCCTCTCCTGGGGTTTGGCACCCTGGAGGTGTGGGCATGGGGCCTGGGAAAAGGGTTCTGGGGGGCAGAGGGCTCCAAGGGGGACAGAGGGCTCCAGGAGACAGAAGGTTCTAGGGTTTAGAGGGTTCCAGGGGACAGAGGGTTCCAGGAGACAGAGGGTTCACTCCTGCCCAGTGATCGCACCCAAGGGTGGCATCAGAGACACCCCATGAGGGGCCAGTGATCCCCTCCCCTTCCAAGCCCTTGCAGCCTCCCCTTTCCCGGGGCATTTTCCCATTTCCTAACAACGTGCTCGTGGTTTGCACCAACTTTCCACTCACACACAAATGGCTTCTCTGGGGACGGAACAACAAAGAGCCCTGATGTCTGTGATGTCTCTGATATCTGTGATGTCCCTGATATCTGTGCTATCCACGATGGAAGGGTCTGGGCTAAGCCCAAAGGACGCAATTTCCAGAATCCCAAGATGGCTTGGGCTGGACAGACCTTAAAGATTATGTCATTCCACCCCCCTGCCGTGGGCAGGGACACCTTCCACTTAGCCCAGGCTGCTCCAACCTGGCCCTGGACACTCCCGGGGATGATGGGGCAGCCACAGCTGCTCTGGGCAACCTGCGCCAGGGAGGAACCCCTTCCCAACATCCCCAACATCCCCTATCCCATCCACGCCTCCTCCCTCCGGCAGTGGGAAGCCGTAATTCCCCGTGTCCCGCGTGGCCGCGGAGCCCCCCGGAGCCCCCCGGAGCCGCGCTGGGCCCCGCCGTGCCCGGCAGGTGGAGCAGCCGAGCCGGCCCCGGGAATAAAGTCGGGAGAAGGAGCGGGGGAAAACGCGAGCGGGATGGGGCGGCCGGCGCGGGGAGGGAGCGCGTAGGGGCGGCAGCGGCGAGAGAACAAAGAGCTCGGGGCTGCTGCGCCCACACGCGACTCGCGGGGAGACGCCTCGCCTGGAGAAGGGCTTGGCGAGGCACCACCTCATCCCGCCGCTCCCTCCCTGCCTGCCTTCCCTCCCATGCTGGAGGCGAGGAGGGCTCCTGGGAGCGCGGAGCCGCGGGAGAAGCCGCGGGAGAAGCGCCGGGGTGCGCGGGGGGTCCCGCCGGCCCTGCCCGCCCCGCGCCCCGCACGCTCCGCTCCCCCCCGCAACCCCCGCAGCGCCCGGTGAGATTCCGCAGGAAATTTAAAGAGCATCCGGATCCGGAGAAAAGACAGAAAGAAAGAGGAAGGGAGAAAGAAACCCGAAACGCGCGGAGAGAGGGAGGGAGAGAAGAAGAGCGAGCCCCGCGGGGCGGCTGGAGGAGGGAGGACGGGAGAGACGCGACGCCCGCCGGGGATGGGGTGAGAGCGGCGCTTCCTTCGTTCTTCGGGGCTTTGCTTTTTCGGTGGTCATGGCCGCTGAGCTGCTTTTTAAGGCAGCGGCGAGAGAAATCGGAGGTTTAAATGGCATTTTCCCCACTCCCTCCCCCCCACGCTGCGGGCTTTAAAGTTTAGGGGTTTATTTTATGGGTTAGAAAAGTCGGGGGGGGGGGTTGCGAGTCGCTGCAACTTCTTTAAATAAACTCGTGTGGAAGGGGAGGCTCCGCTGATCCGCGTGTTGTGCGGAATCCAAACTGGGAGGGCTGGAGCCGGGCTGTGTTCTCAAACTTTCCCAGAAGTTAAAAAAAAGGAGGGATTTTGTTCGGTGGTTGTGACTTTGGCATTCGGTAACGTGGGTCCTGTTTGCGTTTCTGGCTGGATAAACAGCTGCTGGAAAACTCCCCCTGATGATTTAGTTTGTGATCTCCCCCTCCCCTCAGATTTTTTTCCAAGAGTGAGATAATGCTGCGGGGATGTGGCAGCGGGTTTTGGCATGGAAATAGGAGCTTGGGCTGGTGTTTAATTTATGTCCTGGTTGAGAGCCTCAATCACGGGACTTTTAGGACCTGACCACGCTGTGAGTTCCTGGTGCAGTGAAGTCTCCGGGCTCTTTGAAAGCCCGGTGGATCTTTAGGAATCCTGCCCGATGATTCCTTCCAAACGTGGGGTTTGGCAGCGCAGGAGAAACAAATATGAAATAACGTTCTCAGGGACTTGTTTTCCTCTCGTCGGTTTTCCTCTGGGAATTTTATCCCCTCCCTCTCCCCCAGATGAAACGATCGAACAGTCAAAACGCTGATTTAAGGAGCAGGAAAGGTAGAAAGTGAGGAATCAAAAGTGACAGTAGCGTGAGTCTGGCAGAAATCCTTTGAAGCTGGCAGAGTATGTGCTGATCCAGGTTAAATCACAGTGTCCCTATTTTCCTGAGACTTTTTCCTGTGATCTGCAGAGTTACTGTAAAACTTCTAGAACTGCCAGGGAGGGTTTAACAAGCCCGAGAGTTTGGAAGCAGCACTTTAAAGCTGGAGTTTGTGGCTGAATCCTTCTTGGATCTCCTGCAGGCACACCCAGCAAAGCCCTGGGATTTCTTTAGAGGGTTTCCAGCTCCCATGGAAAATGCTGGGATGCACCACCTCTGTCTGCTTTAGGCATCACTGTGTAATTATGGCATTTCCATCCAAATTCTCCCTCAGCTCTGGGGATAAGAGCGTGGCTTTGCCTGTGTGTTGGTCACACGGGGACAACCCAGCAGCTTCCAGCAGCATTTCCATGGCTCTGGATCCTGCCTGACTCCCAGCTCCCGTCCAGGCAGCTGATTTGAGTTCACTCCCTTTTTTTTAAAGCAGGGATTCTGCTTTCCCTTCCTCCACGTGAGGGTTCTGGGTGCCCTCGTGTTCTGGGTGGGCTCTCCACGGACTCATCCGCACCCACCCGCTACGGGTGTGGGTGCTCTGGCACTTCCTCCCCTGAAAGAGGCAGCTGGGAATCACACCCGACCCGGAGGGGAGTGAATTTGGTTCCATCCAGCCTGGAAGTGCTGTGGATGTGCAGGGAGCATTCCCAAATGTTCCTGTGCCTCCACGTTCTCTGGTTCTCATTACCACAGGACACGTTTCCTGGGGTGTGTTAAGAGTTGCTGAGCTCCACTCTGGCTCTGCTGGGTATTTTGTTGTTTGTTTGTTTGTTTGGTTTTTTTTTTTTTAACTTTTAATTGCTGCACAGACTTCCAGCAGTGCTCTGTGTGCCTCAGAAGAGCTGCTGCAGCTCGGTGGCAGCAGTACCAGTTGTCCCAGGCAGGTGAATGCCCAGATTGTGCTGGAGACACCCAGGAGCGGCCAAGATGCTCCATAGGTGGGGGACTGGCTTCCTAAGGAAAAAAAATCCCTCTCAGCTGCGTTGTGCCTTTAAATGACCTTGATCCCCCTGTGTGTGTGTGTGTTTGTGCCTGACCTTGCCTGTCGCTGTTCCCTGAGCTGATCCAGCAGGAACACGCTCTGCCAGGGCCCCCTTTATCTGCACGCAGCTGCTTTCCCTCCCCGTGCTGAGCCCTGCGGGGTGATCCTCCTGTTCCTGGAGCTGCAGCTCCCGCACCTCCCCTGCACGGCTCCCTCCATCCCTTCTGGACACTGGGAAGAAGCATCCCTGCTCTTTTTTTCCCCCGAGGTCACAGCGGGCAGCAGCGTGGAATGAGGGCGGAGCTGCAGCGAAGAGGGGACTTGAAAACCTTCCCGGTCTTTAGGGCAAAAGGGCTGGGAATCCTCCCTCCCGAACTTTGCTCCCGGGGACAGTTCTGCACTTTGAGCAGCGTGCCCAGATCCGAATCCCAGACATCCCGAGCTGGAAGGGGCCCACAAGGATCATCAGAGTCCGGGTCCTGGCCCTGCACATTTTAGCCCGCAGTTCCCCAAACAGCCCTGCCAGACAGACAGCAGCTTCTCAAGCTGCTGAGGGGAGATAAAAGGAACAACAAGGACAGACAGCCCTGCAGGAGGAGGAGGAGGAGTTGGGTTCTCAGGCCCTCTCTGTGCACCAGTTGTGCCTTTGGGAACAGTGAGCTCTGTGTGTCTCAGTGTCCCCCCCGACCCCCCAGGACCAACCCCTCCCTCGGGCTGCCCTGGGCGGTGCTGGGGGGGATGGTTCTCCCAGGGATTGCTGGATTTCCGCAGGGAGAGCCTGGTCCTGCCGGGTTCAGGGAGGCTCAGCTGACTCAGCGTGGCCCCGGGACGGCTGCCAGGGCTGAGCCACGTTTGGGTGGCACTCACACATCTCCCAGCCCTGCTCTGTGCCAGCACCAGCTGCCCCGGGAACACCCCCCAGGGACAGCAGGACTTTGGGGGAGATGGTGCTGAGGGCTGTGGAGCTCCCACCGCAGCAGCTGGGAGATCCCAGAGCCACTGAGGGTGGAAAAGCCCTCCAAAATCATCCAATCCAAGCTCCATCCCCACCTCATCCCCCAGCCCCAGAGCACTGAGTGCCATGGCCAGGCCTTCCTTGGACACCTCCAGGGGTGGGGACTCCAAACCTCCCTGGGCAGAAGGTTCACAGGTGCCTGCACTCTGCAGGTGCCACCCCCAAAACCCTCCTTGTCCCGGGGCTGGGAACTGCTCTGATCCCCCCCCAAAACCCAGGGATTCTGCTGGGGAGGTTCTTTGTGATGGATTGTGAGGCATTTTTGGGGTTTTCAGAGGGGGAGGCACCACGGGCTGCCAGCGGGCAGAGCAGAGGGTTTGAGGTGATTGTCAGTGCAGAGAGGCTCCTTTCCCTGACAGGGAAATGAATGTCCCTGCAAAGAGAAGCTGCAGAGACTGAGAGGAGGTGCAGGCTGGGGAACAGCACGTGGACTTTCCAGAGATGCCCTTGACTGAACCCCATCCAGGAGCACCAAGGCAGACGCAGCTAATGAGGACCAAGTTCGGCCTCCCCAGCACGTTCCAGCTGCTGCCTGGAGTAGTAAAAGACTCTGTCCTGGTTCTGTTCACCATTTGTGCCACTTGGAGTGCTTTGAACTTGGCCTCACCTACCGAATCTCCCTCAAAACTTGCGCCTGGGTTTGAATCCTGTTCCATCATCGCACACCCCGCTTGGGAACTGAAAACAGGGCAGAAACTTCCACGTGAATTCGGGGAGTGGTGGCTCTAAAAGCGTCACCTCTGCTCAGCAAACACCAGGATGCTTCTCCCTGGTCCTGCAGCAAAGGGTGGGGGCAGGTGGGAGCAGGATGGAGTTCAGTTGTCTCAGCGGGCTGAGAGGAGAGAATTCCCGAGAACACACCTGGATCTCAGTGGGAAAACCTCCCAGGCTGCCCAGAAAAGCGGAGGACAGGGACAAAGCCCAAGTCAAAGGGCAGTCAGAAGGAGACCCCCCCTTCCCAACACCTGGAGCAGGAGCTGTTGAGCAAAGGTGGGGGCATCCAGAGCCATCCGTGCCCAGGCTGGGCTCAGCCCTCTCCAGGCTCTGGCACCTCCCGTGCCCCCTCTGGGCAAAAACGTGGTGACTGAACTGGTGCCATCTGTCCCTCCTTGGCACAGGGGCCTGGCCCTGCCTCAGCGTGTCCCGACCTGGCCAGATCCCTCACCCGGCCCGGCCCCCTCAGCTCCGCTGAGGCCGTAAATTAAGAGGACAAATAACGATCTGCTCTCCTGGCAGTGGTGAAATGAGCAGCTATTCATGAAGAAATCAATTTCTGGAGGCTGCAGAGAGGGGAAATAGTATAAGAAGCACGGTGGAAATGAGACCAGTGTGCAGTTCTGCATCCTCCCCTAAATGACCACCGAGTCAGCCACTGGGAAGCGACTGATCCATACCCTCTGCATCCACGTGTCCTCCCCAAAAACCCCTCTGTGACCTTCTTCCAGCTTCCCTGCAAGGAGACACCACGAGAGGAGGCACCTGGGCCTTTGCTCAGGCAGCATCCTGGAGCCAGGTGCTTTGCTGATGTGTGGGAATGGGGGAACCAGTCAAATCATCTCCCTTTTTTTCCTTTTCAGCTGCTTGGCTTCGCTGCTGCTGGAGTTTTCAGGGCTATCCACCCGGGACGAGTCATTTTTAAGCTCTCAGGGGCCGTGGGATATTGAATTTTGCCCTTCCCCCCCTCCCCCTGTGCTGGCAGGGATGAGAGACCTGGACCCTTTCCAGTTGCCATCAGGCACTCGCTGAGCTCTGTCTGTGTCTCAGCCAGATCTTTGTCCTTTCAGCCGTTTGCTTTTGGTTTTCCCTTAATTATCTGCGAAGGACAGCCCTGGGGGGATGTAAGTGGTTTTATTTACACGCGGCCTTTTCGCCGCCGGGGGCTGGGTATTGTTGTGGGGACTCCCAGCTGGGAGCAGGAAAAGAGGAGTCAGCATTTCGGGCTGTTGGGAGGGTTGTAACGGGAGAGAGAACATGACAGCTCCAATCGCAGGCACTTCCAGGGCTATTTTTAAATGCCTTTTTCTTTTTTTTTTTGTAGCTTTTAAATGCTTTTGTTTTTTTTTTTGGGAGGGCAGGATGCAGAGGAGGGGGTGCTCCTCGTGCTGACAGGTCTGGCTGTCACCTCCTGTGGTGTCCCCGTGCTGGGCACCCCTCCGTGTCCCTCTGTCCCTCCCTGGCTCTGGCGAACCCTGCCCGTGGTTCTTTGCTGCTGAAGTGCCAGAGAGGAGGGTTAGGTGAGATATTGGGAAGGAATTCCTGCCTGGGAGGGTGGGCAGGCCCTGGCACAGGTTGCCCAGAGAAGCTGTGGCTGCCCCATCCCTGGAAGTGTCCAGGTTGGAGCAATCTGGGCTGGTGGAAGGTGTGGAAGGGGGGGTGGAACGGGATGATCTTCGAGGTCCCTTCCCACCCAAACCACTCTGGAATTCTAAAATCCTCACATTTCCCGAACCAGCTGTGACTTCTCCCAGTCGAGCCCCGGGGTTTTCAGCTCTCCCTGCTTTTCTTCTCTCCTGGTTCGCGTTGCTGCTGCTGTTTTCTGTCTGCCTGGGGTTTGCTGTGCTCCACCACTCCCATTCCGAGGGAGCTTTTGTTCTGGAGCCTCTGCCTTAACCTTGTCAGACGGGCGAGGACTGAACGGCAGGTTTGCAGAACAGGATCCCGCACAAAGGAATTCTTGTACGAGCTGGAGACGATTTGTATCCTTTGATGGATTCAAAAAAAAAAAAAAAAAAAAGAAACCGAAAAAAACAACCAAACAAAGACTTTCACAGAATCACAGAACGGTTTGGGTTGGGAGGGCCTTAAAGATCGTCTCGTTCCAAGCCCCTGCCAGGGGATTCCTGGATTCTGTGGCTCTGGGTGCAGCCAGATGGGCAGGGAGCACAGGAATGGGATCCAGGTACAGCCCCTAGGGATGGGCAGTGAGCACAGGAATAGCTGCCCTGCACGAGGGCTGATCTCTGAGGGTTTTTTCCTGCAGCAGCACCACAGGATTCCATGACTGGAATCACTGGAGCCTCCCAGGCTCCCCCATGGCCTTCTCCCAGCAGCTGCCAAAGGGATTTGCTCCAGCTCACCCAGTCATCTCCCACGGCAGGGGGAAAAAACCCCCACGTGTTCAGTGATGGGGAATCAGCACAGATTCCAAGCCGTGGGAATTTGGGACGGACAAAGCCCCTGGCTGGACTCTGTGTCAACAAACAAATAACAGCTGACCTTTTCCATCGCTAGGAAATGAATCCCTGTGGAGGCAACACCAAAAAGGAGCCCCAGAGCCTCTAGGAGACACACCTGAGGAGGAGCTGTTGGAGGAGAGGCCCAAACTAACTCCACCAGCTAACTAACACCCTTACTAACCAATGTCAACAACTAGGTAACTGCTGCTCTTCCCCCCCTCTGTTCTTTCCACCACTAGCCCGGGATTTGGGGGTTGAGGGGCACAAACATCAGTTTTCCCCCTGTTCTGTGGGCCCTGTGTGGGAAAGGATAAGGAAAATCTGTTAGTGGAGCCTGGAAAACCTGAATTCCCTCCGAAAGCAAGCTGAGGAAAAGCAGGCAGGGAGGATGTGGAGGACATGGGGAAGGGGCTGGGTGAGACCCCTCGTGCCCTCACGGACCTGGGAACAGGCTGGCAACGGGGAGAGGGGAAGGAAATCAAATATCCCCTGCTAGGTTTTGGTGGTGGGGACAGAAATGCACCCCAGGCACATTCACTGCTTGGATGGACGGGACACCCCGTTCCTGGCAGCTCTCTGAGGGCTTGGAATGAGAAGCAAAACGCGGGAATCCGGATTTTGGGGAGCTCCACGTGGCAGGACCGTGGCCTGTGCTCTCAGGGGGTTTTGGAGGGTTGTTTCCAGCACATCAGATTTCACAGGGTTGGGTCAGGAGTGTGGTTTGGGGTTAAGCAGAGACCCCAGGCTGTTGTGTCATGGAAACCATTCCCTTCCTGCCTCCTGCTCAGGTTACACCCTGAGCTTCAGCTCAGCTCAGACTCTGTGGAGGGTTCAGGGCTTTCCCTGCAGCAGCTGCACGTTGGGAGGGTGAAGGGTTTCCTTTGGGTCCTTCAGGGACTCGCTGGGATGTGACCCCTGGCTGCAGGATGTGCTTCCCAAGCGTGAGTCAAGGGAGGAAGAGCTGTGCTGAGGGGAAGGGCTTTGTTTGTTGTGCTCCCATCCCAAACACGTCCTCCATCCATCCATCCATCCACCCACCCACCCACCCATTTCCCTGGAGCTCCAGCTTGCAGAGATCCCACCAATGGGGGATCCCACCAATGCAGCAGCCAGAGAAATCCTGGAGCTGGTGAAGCTGCCCTGGGCTGAGCACCGAGGTGATGAGTGAGGGTGAGAGAAAGCTCCAGGTCAGGCTGCAAATAAAACAGCCCCTTACTCACAACCCTGCCCCAGTGTGGCTGTGCCAGGAAGGACCACCAGGTGTGCCCTAAATACGAGATTGTGTTGGGGGCTCCTTGTGCTTTTAACTTGCAATTTCCCTACACTGTCCTGAGCGGGCACATAAAATCCAGTGGCCTGAGTGCAGAGCCTGGGATTGCTGGAATGCTTTAGAGGAGTGCCAAGGATGTGGAGAGCACAGGGAAACCCAGAGGACCCGGGAAAACAGCTCAGGGGAATGGGGAGAGCCTGGGCCACCACTGCTGGAGTGAGAGGGGTGACACTGGATGACACCAGTGGGGAGCTGCTGGTCACTTCCCAGAGGGCCAGGGGTGGGCTGGGCGGGAGACACCGTGTGCTTGGCACCCCAGGGACACGGGGAAGGGCAAGGGGGAAAGCAGGAGTTGTGCCCAGGACTCGGGGAAGGGGAAGAGCAGGAAATGCACTTCCCCCCCTGGCTGAGCTTTCCCCCCTGCCCTGACAGCCCTGTCCTCCTGTCTTGCAGGGAGCAGCCCATCTTCAGCACCAGGGCCCACGTTTTCCAGATCGACCCGGCCACCAAGCGGAACTGGATCCCGGCCAGCAAGCACGCCCTGACCGTCTCCTACTTCTACGATGCCACGCGCAACGTGTACCGCATCATCAGCGTGGGGGGCACCAAGGTGGGGGGCACAGCAGGCTCTCCCCCCTTCCCAGAACCTCCCTGCTGCGGGTGGGGTTGGATTTGGGGTGGTCAGCCCTCGGCAGGGGCGCTTTGGTGTCTTCCCATCCTCGGGGAGCTCCTCATTTCCCGCCGTGTTTGGAGGCAGACGCCGCAATCTGTGCCGGTGGGAAACGTGCCCTGGGGTCTGATGTTGTCCCTCACACCCTCCCACAACTCTCTTCTCACCCCCCATTCCAACCCCAAGTGTTTTCCAAGAGCCTTTTACCCTGGGCTGAACCCAACCCCTGCACAGTGAAACGGCAGGCAGAGGTTTTGAGGGAGCCTTGAGGTCACCTCCACAAAACACGATTTGCTCTCCCTAAACTGCTCCTGATGGGCATCCTCCTGCCTCCTTCTCAACACCCTGAGATGGCTCAGAGTCTTCCCAGGCTTTTTGCTGCTCCCCTGCCCGGCAGAGAGGGTTTCATAACACCCAGTCCTGAGAGAGAGTTTCGTAACACCCAGTCCTGAGTGCTGGTTAAGCCCTTTTTTTCCCCTCCCCTGTACTTACTTACCATGAAAATGGAGAACAGCAGAAAGCTGTGGAGGCCCCAGAGACCGTGCTGTCTCTTATCATCTTTTCCAGCAATGGAGGAAGCTGCTGATACTGAGGCTCTTTTTTTTTTTTTTTTTTTGCCTTTTTTGGTAGAAAAGGTGATTAAAGATTCGTTCGCCTCGTCAGGCTGGAAAGACTTTGGGTCGCCAAAAAGCCTGAAGTGAACTGTTGTTTTACAGGTGAAAAGGCAGAGGTTCCTGCCCCTAATTCCCAGAGTTCACGGGGATGATGGTGATCTGAGTGGCACCCCCTCACATGGAAAGGGGTTGGAATGGGATGATCTTTAATGGGATGATCTTTTAAGGTCCCTTCCCACCCAAACCGCCCTGCTATCCCGGTGATTCTGCCATCCAGCCCCACCTGGAGCTTTCCCTGCCTTCTCTCCCCAGGCAATCATCAACAGCACCATCACCCCCAACATGACCTTCACCAAGACCTCCCAGAAATTCGGGCAATGGGCCGACAGCCGAGCCAACACCGTGTACGGGCTGGGCTTCGCCTCGGAGCAGCACCTGTCCCAGGTAACCCGAGTGCCAGGAAGGGGCTGTTCCTGAACTGAAGTGTCTGAGAGGAATTGGGGAGCATGTTGAATGAAATAACCCAGGCATCAGCTCGAGCTGTTCCACATTTTGACTTTTCCCTCCCCCCTCCACCTCCTCCAGTTCGCAGAGAAGTTCCAGGAAGTGAAAGAAGCAGCTCGTTTGGCCAGGGAGAAGTCCCAGGATAAAACAGAGCTGACCAACCCTGCCCTGAACATCACATCCCACCAGGTAATGCTTGCAAAGAGGCAGGAGGGGAGGAGGGAAAGCTGTCCCTGAGCTGCTCTCCTCCTGCTCTCGTCCCCTCCTCCCCACCCAGTGATTTTGGTGGGGCCCTGAGCTCGCTCCTGAAACCCCCCCAGCAGATTAATCAAGAGGTGCTGTAGTGGAGCTCCTGGCAAGGTTCAATCTCCTCCCTCTTGGCTGGTTAAACCATTTCAAGCCTCGCTGGAGGTGGTGGTGGTGGTGGTGGTCAGGAGTTTTTGGGTTCTGCTGTTTCTTTTCGCCTTGGGGAGAGCTCTCTCTGGGCTCAGCGTGGCAGTGCCAGGCCAGGGACGTGCAGAGAGCCCCTCACCCGGCTCAGGACGGGGATGTGGCATTTCCACCTGGTTTTGTTCTTCTCCTGGGGGTCAGGAAGTTCCTCTCCAAGCGCCTGGTGATGGCTCTGTCCGTGATTTCTTGCAGCTGGTGACTGAGGGGTGCTGTGAAAGTTCCCCTTGGGAACCCTCCCCTCGGCAAGAGCTGCGTGTGACAGCCACTCACTCAACTCTCCTTCCCCCAGGAGACCAAGCCAGGGAGCTGGAGCCCATCACAGATCTCTCTCACGTGTTTTCCCACTGCCAGTTGCTGCCTTTCTCCCCCACCTTGCAGCTGAACCCGCTCCAGCAACACTGGGATGGGGTGGGGGGAGAAAATAAATAAAATGGAGTAAGGAAAATAAAATGTGCTGCTTTTCCCCACGGAGATGCAGCAGGGGATGGTGCTTCAGTAGGGGTGATGGAGGTGCCCTCCCAAGGAGGGTCCCTCCAGAGGTGGCTCTGCTCTTCCCCAGAGCTGCTGGCAGCAGGAGGGGAGCAGTGGGATGGATGCAGGACACGGTGTTCCCTGGGCTGGGCGCAGATGGAATGGCAGCAGCCGAGGAGGAGGAGTGTGAACAATACCTTGGCCTGCAGGGAAAGCAGGGGGAGGTGGAGGCAGTGGCTCTGCAGAGACTGGAGATGTCTTGTGGGGTGCAAAGATGGGGAAAATCTGCCCAGATGTTGGCTCCTGCTCGCTGCAAGCCCCATCCTGTGGGGAGGCAAGGGAAGAAGGGAGTGGAGTATTCGGAGCAGAACCGAAGTTTTGGGGTCTTTCACCTAAGGCAGAGGTTCCTGGGTAGCTGCAGCCTCCCCCTCCCAGAGATATTCCCTCTTATCCTGCTCACTCCAGGCAGAACTCCTCAGGTGCCTCAACAGGACACGTCCCCAGTGCTGTGGTGGCAGAAGGGATGGGGAGGTCAGAGAGGGAAGGTCAAACCCGGAGCGGGGAACCGGCCTGAGGCTCTGTTCCTTCCTCTGCCTTGACTCAGCAGTGCTAAAACTGCCCCAGAGGGACCCCACCCTGCCTGTTCCCGCTCCCCCTGCTGCCCTCTGAGCGGGGTGGGCTCAGCCAGGGCCCTGCCTGCAGCCACCCCACAGCCAGGGGGGTGACAGGGACAGTGCGGTGTCCCCTGCTGCGTGGATACACCTTGTGTTCATTCCCTGCCTTCCCCATCACCCCTTCTCCCACTGTCCCACCTCCCATTCCCACCCTCTGCATCAGCAGAGCCTGGAACGCGAGTTTCACCCCTGAATAATTGATCGTGTGTGTGTTTGCCAGCGAGCAGAGAGCGGATCTGTCTCCTGGAATCAAATCAGGCCTCCCTCCTTTTTCTGCCTCTGCACCACTTTCCTTCTGCTCCCCTTCTGTTTCTCAGGGCCGGGGAATTCCCAGAACAGCAGCTTTCTCCTGTCCTTTAGTGCCTCTCAGGCCAGTCCCCATCCCGTTTAGCACCCCCATCCCAGGGTCCATCGCTGTGGATGATGACACAACAGTGTGGGGGGCATCTCCAGCTCCCACCGGTTCCTTTTGGCACAACAAACCAGAACAGGGAACTTCTGCCCCTTCCAGGCCTCAGTTCCTGCTGTGTGCAGGAATGTGGAGCACAGGGAAGGATGGACTTTGGTGCAGAGACTGTTCCTTCTCCCACACCTTTTGGAAAGTGGGTGCCAGGATCACCTGAGCAATGAGCTTCTCTCCCAGAGAGCCACCATCCCAGTGGCACCAGGTGCCTGAATTCCAGGAGCTGGAGCTGGGGCTGAACCCAGTGGGCTTGGGAGTTTAAGCCTTTCCACTGCTCTGAGAAGCAGCAAGAAAATCCTCCTAAGAATTCGGCAAAGCCCTGGAAGGGGCAGTTTGAGCAGCTGAGAGCCGGGCAGGGCTGTGGGACTCAGTGAGGGGCTGTGGCACTGCTGGCATTGCTCAGCTGAGGGCCAGAGAGTTCCACACCTTCCCTCAGGGCAGGAGGGAGGAAGAGCTGGGAGTCCACCTGCACTGGGATCTGCTGTGTGCAAGCTCTGAGCCCCCCCTGCACTGGGGTCACTGCCCCCCCAGGGAGGACGTGGCAGCTCCTGGAAGGGCAAAGCACCAGCCAAAAGAGAGCCCTGTTGCCCACAGAGCTTCCAAAATCATCGCTGCTCCGTGGCTGCTGCTGGGCCACCCCTGAGGGGGCTTTGCCCCCCACCTTGTGCAGACAAACACAGCTCTCCCCGGGTTAGGGCACAGCCAGGTTTGCCGCAGCAGGGCGGGCACTGAGAACTCTTCCCAGGGAAAGTTCTTACTCTTCCCGGGCTGGGAATAAGTTTGCAGAGCCCTTGTGGCCACGTGGCCATAACCACCCCTCCTTCCCCCCAGGTACTTCCCAGCCCCATCATCAGCTCCAATGGGCCAGGAGAGGATAAACTCTTCCGCAGCCAAAGCGCCGACGTGGAGATCGCGACGGAGAAGGAGCGGCTGAAGAAGATGCTGTCGGAAGGGTGAGGCTGCCACGAGAGCTCCCGGCTCCTGAGCTGCCCCGTTCTCTGCCATCCCCAGCACTTCTGACCCCACGCTCCTCCTGCTGAGTCATGCCCTGTGCCCAAACTGCTGCTCCAGCCCTCTTTCCCGGCAGGAAGTTATTCCAGCTGGGAGGTGAAATGCGCTGCTCACGGCAGCGTGGGAAGGAGGCGGCTCCAGTGCCTGCAGCGGGGATGACTCGGTGCCAGTTATCTGCAGATCAGTAGTTTGTGATACCAGAAGATGTTCACACTTTTCCAGCTGGCCCAGGGCTACATTTGTGTTAATTCCCCTGATGGTTCCAGCAAAAGTCCCCGCTGCTTCCTCTCTTTTGTGTGTTCAAAAGGCTCCGGGCTGGATTCTGCCCTGTGGCTCCTCTCAAGCTCCCAGCTGAACACTTAGAACATTTTTAAATCAAAAGCAAGTGTCCTTTGCTGCCTTCTCCTGAGCCCAGGGCTGATGGGGCTTTATTGAAAGCAAACTCAGATTCAGTAAGGATTTTTAAAGTGGATTCACAATCCCACGTTGCAAAGCCCCTTTTGTAGGACCTGCATCTCCCCCACCCCATTAATCTCACAGCTTCCTGCACTCCATGGTGGCCTCAAAGCCAAATGTTACCCAGGGATAAAGGGAAGAGGTGCCGATTCAGGGCTGTTCAAGGAGAGTTTAAATCTGGGAGGTGATGGGAGGGCTGAATGGGAACCTGTGGGGCCCTCTGAGCACTTCCAGGGGTTTTTTGGGCATCGGGGAGTGGGGTGGGGGAGAAGGATCCTCCAAACTCACCCCCTGCCCTCTCACACAGCTCTGTCAGTGAGGTGCAGTGGGAAGCCGAGTTCTTCAGCCTCCAGGACAACAACAGCAAGCTGGTGGCTGCCCTGCACGAGGCCAACGCCAACGTGGACCAGTGGAAGAAGCAGCTCTCGGCCTACCAGGAGGAGACGGAGTCGCTGCGGCAGAGGGTGAGCCCCGTCCTGGGGACACCCTGGGCCCTTCTCCCGCCTGCCCTGCCTGTCAGCAGCACCTGGGGTGGAGAGCCAGGAATGCTGCACCAGCCTGGCAAGGAAAACACGTCGAGGAACGAGGCTGTGGGAGTGGGGAGCTCCCCACAAGCTCCCCTCTCTTCTTCTTCTTCTTGTGCGTTGAGTCCCTGGGGGTGGAGGGAGGAAACCAGAGCTCGAAGTCACAGAATTTCAGCTTCCCTTGGTGTTTTCTGGAGGTAGATCCCAGCTCCCAGCCACACTAACGCCTGTGCCCCCCCCAGCCAGGCACCAGGGCAGGCTCTGGCTGCTGACAGGAAGGCTGAGGGTTGCTCTGGCTGCTATAATTAGCTCCAATCCGAGCTGCAACATCATGAAAGCCGGGTGGTGCAGCACAAGCAGAGCCTTGTTCTGTTGGAATAAGGGGCTCCTTTGACCTCCAGAACGTCGGGGAGGTCACTCTGGACAGCTGAGTGCAGCAGGGCACAGGGGTGACAGTCACATGGGAAGGGGGGGGGGTTTACTGGGAGGGAGGCACCACAAAGGACTTGGGAAGGGCTTTTAGGACAGCTGGGATTTGGCTGGGAAAGGACTCTGGAGCTGTTTCACTTGGAGATGGCTCACTGGAAAGGCAGCAGGGATTTATGGCAATTAAACAGCTCTTTGCACTCCATGGCTGTGGTGTGTGGCCAGTCTGTGCAGTCAGCAGCCATCCCTGGGATCTGCTGTGCCTGCAGCTCATTCCAGGGCTGGAGCTGGGCAGGAAAAGGGCTGCCTGGGCCAGCTTTGTCTCCTCTGGGCGTAGCAGAGGCCTCGTGTGGGTGTCTGTGCGTGGGTTTGTGACTGTCTGGGTCGGGCTGGCTCTTCCCTGCACACTCAGCTGCTCTGTGGCTCTTCCCACAGCTGGGAACCAGCAGGGAGGATTTTGGGAGCTTTGGGTGAGGGACAGCACTGGGGCTTGGCGAGACACCTGAATCACTGTCCCTAAATGGGAGCATTTTGGGACCAGAGCTCGCTGTTGACATGGACCCAAGGCAGCCAGTGCTGCCCCTGCTCCCCCTGCTCCTGGGAACACCCTGGCAAGGTTTTGGCTTGGCAAGGAAGCCAAAAGCGTGGCTGGGGGTGCTGAGGAGCCACAGCATCCCTGAGGGAGCCTTCCCTGCCTGGCAGGTGGCGGAGCTGGAGTCGCAGGGGACCCACGATTCCTCCAGCGAGAACAACAAGGAGGAGCTGAGCCAAACCCTGGAGGAGCTGGAGCTGCTCATCAAGGCTAAGGATGAGGTAAAAAGGCAGAGCCTGAGGCTGGGGGGCCCGTCAGTCACTGCTGGTTTGGGGTCAGAGGCCCCTCGTGCTGGTTCCCTCTCCAGGGAGGCAAAGCTGAGGGAGGGGGAAGCCCTGGGAGCTTCCCAGTGTCTGTGGAAGGCTCAGAGCTCTCTTCCCCCTTCCCCTCTCAGCCCTCTGCAGTGGCAATTAGCCTCTGGTGTAGTAATTGCCTCTAGCTCTCGCTGCATTTCAATGAATGGGTGATTTAAAGCCGGGTTCTGGTTCCAGGGGCTGTGGAGGAGGGGAGGTGTGGAGAGGATCTCTGTGATTCACGCTCTGTGGGCTGTCTGCTGGCCTTGCTTCAGCAGGGTAGGGGGGGGATGGAGCCCTGGGATTGGAGAGGGGAGGTGGTCTGGGCTCCCTGATCCTTACTCAGAGCAGTTTTGTCCCTCCTTCCCCTGCCTGCTCAGGCTGGAGGGAAAATGCTGGGGCCAAGGTGTGCACAGGCTTTTTCACCCAGCAGCTCATCCCTGTCCCCAGGAGCCTGGGATGTGCCCTGGGACAGGGATGCAGAGAGCACTGAGCTTTGCTGGCACTCAGATGAGGGGCCAAGGGCTCCCGGGGGTTCAGAAGGTCAGAAAGGGAGGGGATGAAAATTTGGGGCTGCCTGGGGGTTATGGGAGCTGCTCCCACCAGGAGAAGGAGGGGGTCAGGTCTGACGTGTTTGCTCTTCCTCCTGGTGTTGCAGGAGATCCAGATGCTGAAGAGCCAGAAGTGTGGCCGCTGGGAAGCCGAGGGGGAGCGGGAGGAGACGCTGCAGAAGCTGCAGGTAAAGGTGGCAGGGCTGGGGCACCCCAGATCCCTGGCTCCCTGGGGACAGAGCTGCTGTGCCTCTGGAGGGTGGGAGCAGCCCCCAGCAGCCCCTGACACGGGGGGTGTGGCAGAACTGTGATGTCCTGTCCCCCCTCCATCCCCTGAAGTCCTTCAGGGCTGCTGGGATGGGGAGCAGAGCTCTGGCACAGCCTGGCTGGCAGGAGGGAGCCGAGCTGCTCCTCAGCCCCGGGCACACACACAGATGGAGCAGGATCTGGGGCACTGCCTGTGTTTGTCTCTGAGGTCCAGAGCCCCTGCACAGGCTCTGTTTCGTGGCAAAACTGTCCCCATCGAGCCTGGGGATGATCCACGTGAGCTGCAGTTCCACACCTTTACAGACCTTGGAGTCACCGTGCTAGGAAAGGAAATGTAGCTGAGCAGGGGTGGGTTAATTAACACTTGAGGCACTGAGTTCACTGCAAAAAACGCCTCACAGCGCTGCAGAAACGCTCCTGTTCAGCAGCAGCTCCTGCAGTTTTGTGGAGAGCAGGATAAGCTCATTAAAAAAGCGAGGTGAGGGACGAACCCGGGCGACGAGCGAGTCTCCAGGCACGTCCGTCATCGTGGGCTTCGGAGAGGGGACGGAGAAGGAAAAATTCTGGGCTGATAAAGCCCAGCAAACTTTCCCAGCCTCTGGGAGGTCTCAGGACATTTAAAGCTGGGCAGGTGCCTGGGTTGAGGGAGGAACATTTGCCCCCCTGGGATGCTGCGGGACAGGAGAGGGAGATCCCTCGGGGAGACAGGGAGTGGGGACCCGGCAGCAGGGGCCGTTTTGGGGGGGTGTGGGGGGTGTGGGCAGGGCAGAGCAGCCCCCTCCCCACGCCCACCCCTCTCCTGGTGCCCCTGGCAGGAGCTGGAGGCCCGGAACGCCGAGCTGGAGCAGCGGCTGCAGCTGGCAGAGCAGAGCCTGGCGGAGAGCCTGGCAGAGAGGGAGAAGCTGCAGAGTGAGGTGACCAAGGTGGCCGAGATCATGGACGTGAAGATCTTCGAGCTCAGCGAGATCCGGCAGGGACTGGCCAAGCTGGTGGAGAGCAACTGAGGCAGCAGAGCCCTCGGGGTTAGGGGCAGCCCTGGGCTGGGACTGGCCCCCCCTTCCCACTGACCCAGAGCAATCACAGCCACCCCGTGGGCAGGGTTTGCCACCGTACCAGCAGCTGCCTGGGCAGCGTGGGGACCGGCCAGCCCACCCACTGCCCACCCACACGAGGGCAGGGAGGAGCTGAGCCCCCCAGGGAGCTCCCAAAGGCCTGGCCAGCCCTTCTCCAGCCCCTGCCGTGGCTGTGGCGTGGCCCAGAGGGGACCCTCCTGCTGCCCTGCCAGCCTCCCTCCTGCCACACTGTGTCCCCCGGGGTTTTTACACTTTTCTAAGGGGAAGGGGCTGAGCAGCCTTTGTGGTTTTTTGGGTTTTTTTTGTTTGTTTGTTTGTTTGTTTTTCCAGTAGTTTGTTTTTGTTTTTTTTTTTTAGGAAACCACTTGCCTTTTGCAAGTCAGCTGCCTGTTTCCCCACCTGGGGAGGGAGGGAGGAGAGGTTCTAGCACACCTGGGACAAATCTCTCCTTTTTTCTTCTTCTTCTTCTTCTTCCTCCCCAGCCCAAAGTCTTTCCAACAGGATCCAGCAACTCTGCTCACTGTCAGGAGCATCCCTGCAGAGAAGGGGCCTTGTGTCCTTCCCACTGTTCACTCATCCTCCAGAGGGAAAAAGAACAGCAGGTTTTAAAGCCTCTGTTAGTTTAACACGGTGGGATTTAAGGGCTCCTTCAAACCTTCAGCTGAGCAGAGCTGCAGGCTTTGGTTTGGGAAAAGGACATCCCCCAGGGCACGGCCACCAAAGCTGCTGGATTGGCATCTCTCCGGGCCTCTGAGGGCTGCAGTTAATTGAAATTAAATGGAGCAAGTCACAGTTGCTCTCTTGGTTCCTCCTTTTGTTTTTTTTTTTTGGGGGGGGGGGCCTTTTATATCGGGAAAGAGCCCCCAGGGCCGCCCTGCTCCTTCAGCTCTCCTTGGGAAGGGGACAGGTCCCGGCTTGCCCTGCTGAAAGCAGAGCAGGAGTCACTTGGGAGCAGCTGGGACTGTGCCCTGAGGGGCCCGTGGGGAGCCTGGGAGTTATCCCAGATGCTGTCTGGTCACGGGAATCGAGCAAGGCCCGCGGGATCCGTGGATTGCCGTGTCCCCTGGCAGCTGTGGGAGCGGCTGAGCAGTGTCTGGCTGTGCCTGTGACCTTCCACGAGTGTCCATGGGTTTGGAGGGGTTTTTGGGGGTTTTTTTTTTCAGCCTCTTTGCCACTGTAAGTCAGGCAAAGAGCAGCAATCCCGGGAATGTTCCCCGTGGAGCCGGGGAGAGGCTCTGCCTCTGCCCTCCCTCTCCTGCTGACCACGGAGGAACCTGCAGCTTCCACTCTGCCTGCAAGTCAGGGCAGGATTCGGGGCTGGCACCTTGGGAATCTGCTGGAGTGGAGGACTGCTGGTGACTCTCTGCAAAGCCCTCCCCTTTCCCAGGAGGGAGTGAGGAAACGTGGAGGTTTCCAGACCTGCTTAGCCAGGGAAGAGCTTTTCTGGGTTTGGGGTTTTTTTGATTTTTTTTTTTTTTTTTTGGGAAGAGGGGAGTTATTTAGTTTTTATTTTATTTTAATTTTTGTTGCATGAAGTGTTCTCACAACTGTCTGGGGCTGGAGCTGCTGTAGTGAGGTTTGTTCCGGGGTATTTAAAGAGGGAAGGGAGCAACTGGGTGGCAAAAAGTTTTTCGGGATTGATTTGCTTCCCACCCCGTGCCAGTGTTGATATTTTATTCCCACAGGAGCAGCCTTCTTTTGAAATAGAGATCAGCTCCGAGCAAGGTGTGTTTGCTTTGGTTTTCACTGACAAGGGGAGGGGGGGATTTGGGATTTATGAGAGAAAGAAAGCCGGGAAGAAGCTCCTCGTGTTCTCTGCTCTGTGCCTGTGGAGCTGGGAATGGATCCTGCAGTTCTGGCCTTGCTGGGGGTGAGCAGACCTGGGTGTGCCACCCCTGGGTGAGTCACCTCTCCCCAGGCAGGGACAGGGACCTGAGTCAGGGTGTGCACATCCCAAAGGGGCTCTGGGAGTGGGGGAAGAGCCAAGAGGAGCTCCCACAGCTCCATGGAGTGAAATTCTGGCTGCCACCGTTCCCAGCGCCTGCTCTGACCCAGCTCAGCACAAACCTCAGCTTTTCTGCTCTTTAAGCCTCTTCCTGCCCCCTTTTTCACCCTCAAAACACAACCTGGCACCGCTGGAGAGCTCCACCTGAACCCACAGCGAAGAACTGGCCCACTGACTGTGTGAGAAGGGCCAAAAGTCCTGCAAGGAGGGCCACTCTCCCCAGAGGCTCTCCCCCCTCCACGGGTGCCAGTGCCATCCTTTTCCTTGCCAGAATAATCAGGAGAGTGGCTTTTTGATGAGATCTGTCCCGGGCTCAGCCTTTGTTCCCGGTGCTTTGCCGAGGCCGGGCGATGATGGATGGGTCTGGGAGGCGCCTTCCCTCGCAGCCTTCCCCTCTCCTGAGCTAATGAAAACCCATTTATCACCAGCAATATTTCCACAAATGCCCTAAATCCGCGGTTAGCGCCGAGGCAGCCTCGCTGCAGACGCTCCAGCAGCGCTAATTCCACCTGCCCCGCCCTGCTGAGCACTTCCAAAGGGTTTCCATCGGCAGCGCTGACACATCCCTCCCCTCCAGCCCCTCACCCTTCTTAGTTATGCTTTTCCTGCCTCCAAAGGGGGAGAATCCCGGGCTCCAAAAGCCAGGGCTGGCTGGCAAAGCTGCAGTCCCAGTGTTTGATTCAGTCTCTCCCAGCCACAATCCCTGTCAGCAGCTCCATCCCAGAGGGGCTCCTGGTGGGGGGAGATGCCCCTGAGTGCAGGTTCCTGGGGAGGCCTCCTTCTCTGGGCAAATTAAGGTGTTAATTATTGATAGAAAACCTAGACAGGGCATTAATAAAGTGGGGGGAGGAAATGATTCCCACGTGGGATGAACAGATAAACCCCCCTGCAGCCCTGGGAGGAGCAGCAGCAGCCAGGGGGGATCCAGAGCCAAGGCAAGGCCCTGCTGAGCAGCTCAGCTGGAGGAAAAGGGGCTTTCCTGCTGCAATCTCGGGAAAAGGATGTGCCTGCTGCAAAGGCCAGCTGGGAGATGCCAGGACAGCCCTTGCAGGCCGAGCAGGAATGCAAACCTAGGGCTGGCAGACCCCCTCCAGCTGCCTCCCCTCACCAGCTTTGATTCCTCCTCCTCCACAAAGCACAAAATTACCCTCCCTGGACCCCTGTTGGACTTTAATTGCAGCACCTACGAGGTGCCTGGAGAGGCAGGAGGAGAAGGGTTCAGCACAGGCCACGCTGGGGACTCTCTGAGTCCGCTGAGTGATTTTTTTTTTTTTTTTCTTTTCCCAAAAAGCCACCATGGAGCCCCCCAGGGATGTGTTAGACATTCTCACATCAAAGTCACTTAACAGACTGGCTTAGAGCTCTGGATCTTTATGAGAACACACTGAAACAAGCCCCAGATGGAGGCGAAGCAACGAGGCCCCCCCACTTTGTTCCCAACCTCCGAAGGACGGAACTTGGGGGAATTTGTAATTAAATAACGCCATTAATGAAAAGTAGGTGACCTAAGCCTTCTGAGCTCCTGCATCTGGGCTGCAGAGATCAGCTGCTCCCTTCCTCAGAGGAGAGGGTTATTTTTAGTGCAGAAATGGTCTGTTTACACTTGACAGCACAGGGAGCACAGGCCGTGCGTGTGACACCCCACACACACACATGCACGCCCTGGGACACCATTTCCACGTGCTCCAGAGAAAGGCAAGTGAAATGTGTGGCTGGGAGAGTGTTCCTGAGCACGTCACAGCCCCCCAAAAATCCCCTGTCCCGGGGTAATTTGATAATTATTATGGTTATCAGGTCGTGGTGTGGCGAGGCAGTTCCTGCTCCGAGGGAGAAGAGGGACGTCATGGTGTGCACACAGCCCTGCCTCCTCCCTCAGCTCCCAAAAACCAGCAGCTGCAATGGTGCTGGAAGTGAGGCACTTGTGGAAAAGAGCAGGAACACCCCAGATGGGAGATGTGGCAGCTCCAGCAACAGGGGACATGAGGGAGCCACACCCGGGTGTCAGTCAGCTCCCACCTGGAGCACCTTGGCATCTCCTGCCAAGGAGGGGGAATCAAATTCCATGTCCTTGGAGGCCACTGCAGGTCTAGGAAGGTGTCAGGTGGGAAGGGGAAGGAGGCTGGAATCACCTCTGTCCCTCTGGAATCACCTCTGTCCCCCTGGAGTCATCTCTGTCCCCATGGCATCACCTCTGACCCCTTGGAATCACCTCTAACCCCTTGGAATCACCTCTGTCCCCCTGGCATCACCTTTGTCCCCATGGCATCACTTCTGACCACCTGGCATCACCTCTGTCCCCCTGGAGTCACCTCTGTCCCCCTGGAATCACCTCTGTCCCCATGGCATCACCTCTGTCCCCTTGGCATCACCTCTGTCCCCCTGGAATCACCTCTGTCCCCCTGGCATCACCTCTGTCCCCCTGGAGTCACCTCTGTCCCCCTGGCATCACCTCTGACCCCCTGGCATCACCTCTGACCCCCTGGCATCACCGGGCGTTTCTTCCCCCTGTCCCGTTCCTGCGGTCCCGGTGCTGCCAGGGAGACACGAGGGCAGTGCAGGGTCAGGATCGACCCTGAAATGATGCAGGAGAATCCTGCCAGCGGAGCAGGGTTTGGGGACAGCCCTGTCCCCCTCGCTCCCTGCTTTCTGAAACCCAATCCCAATATCCCCGTGCCTGCATTTCCCTGGGAACAAGGACGGGATCCAGGAGAAAAGGTGTCCGGAGCTCCCCCGCTGCCACCTGCCGGCAAAGCCGGCGGGGGCCACGCCATTCCCGGGGGGAAAAGCTGCTGGAGCAGCTTTTTAGGGCGTTCAGAGGAGCTGAGTTTGTGTCTGCAAAGAGCAGCCGAGGGCGAAGCGGCAGCTGGAGCAGCGCAGAGGGCACCGGGGGGGGGGGAGATTTGGGCAGCAAGGGGACACCTGAGAGCAGCTGCAGCAAAGCTGGGCACCAGCACTGCTGTCTCAGCAGAGAGAAACCCAATCCCGGCCCCAGAAGTTCCCCACTGCAGCTGCATTTTTTATTCCCTGGGGAGATCCAGGGCTTTGCTGCCCCGTCCAGCACCTGGGAGTGGAGGGGGTGCCATCTCCTGGAGGGCACTGCAATGTCACCAGCCTGTCCCCACCTCCACGTTCCCTTGCTCAGCAGGAGTTCCAGAGGGGAGGATTCCTCAAACATCGCGTTTCTCACCCAGGAGGATCCCCAGCCTCTCCCTTCTCCCTGCAAAACTCCTGGGAAGCACTCGGAGGTGTTTGCTCCTCCCCAAGAGGGGCAGAGAATGCTCCAGGGACAAACATTTCCTTAAGTGCACCCAAAACCAGCCAATTTTGGCACGTGATCCATCAGTGTGGAGACAGAATTGCCTGGGAAGGTGGGAGGTGGAAAAACAGGAGCCCCTTGGAACATCTGAGGCAGGTGGGAGGATGAGGAGGTGCAGATTTTGGGAGGATGAGGAGGGTGCAGGACTGTCCCCCCCTGCACACCCAGCACAGATTCAGGACCCACACAGGGTCCAGGTGAGAGAAGATGCAGCAAAGATGCCGAATCGAGGAGAGTTTCCATGGCAACCCAGCCAGGGAACCCCCCCAGATCCCCGGGAAAGAGCAGAGCCAGGGAAGGTACAGGGCACGAGGTGATGGAGGGGAGGGTTGTGATGGGCCAGCCCTTGCACACAGCCCAGGGAATTCCTGATCTGGGAATTTCAGGCATTTTCCCACCTGCCAATTAGCCCAGCAGCCTCCTTTGCCTCCTCAGCCACCCCCAAAGTGCTGCTGGGCAGCAGGAGCATCACCAGCACCTCACAGAGCTCTGACCTCCAGGACAAAGGAGCAGCTTCAGGCACCTCCAAGCCTCCCTGAGGGCACCACACCCACCTCCCCATCACCACGGGGCTGCACTTTCACTCCTGGAAGACCGGCAGGCACCTGAGTGGTTGGAGCTTCCCTGGGGAAACAGCAACTTTCCTCCCTGGAATCAGGGAAAGGCACCCCTGGAACTGCTGCTCCCAGGAAAGGAGGGATTCAACACCCACAGACAGGTTCAATCCTCCTCCAGCTCTGCAAATAAACCCCATTTTACCTCCACACAAGTGCTGCTGCCCACCCCCAAGGCCCCACAATCCCCCTCACCCCCCGAAAATTCAATGCCCAGCCACGTGTTGCAATAATTATTTATTTGGGCAGTGGCCACAGACAGAGCCTGAGCCAAGGCAGGAAAAAATTCACAGCCAGGAGTATAAACTGGATGCACAAAGCAGGCTCATTCCAAGAAAACCCCGGGATCAGCCCCCCCCAGGCACAACCTCCCCACACGTGCTCCAGGAATTTTCCTCTTGGAAAACTCTGGACTGTGGCACAGATAAGAGGCTGAGCTCATTTTGTCACAGTATTTTTAGCCTCTGGCTCAGGGGGGAATCTGTTGATCCAAACAAGTGTGAGTGGCAACCACAGCCCTGGGAAGGGAGAGAGCAGGGACTGAATGAAGGGGGACAGACAGAGGAGCTTTTATGTCCCCAAGAATCCAGGTCTGGCCTCTCCTCTGGTGGAGGAAGGAAAAGATCTGCTTAAAAAATTCCCCAGGGGGCTCATCCAGCCTGCCAGGAATGGCCCAGCCAGGACTGTGCAGGAGAACAAAACTCCTCCCTGTGAGGGTGGGGAGGCCCTGGGATGGATTTCCCAGAGAAGCTGGGGCTGCCCCATCCCTGGAAGTGTCTAAGGCCAGGCTGGAATAACCTGGGCTAGTGGGAGGTGTCCCTGCCCATGGCAGGGGAGGGGGACTTGTTGATCTTTAAGGTCTTTCCAAGCCAACCCATTCTGGGATTTGGGGATTTTCCCCAGCACTGATTCCAGTCAGCAGTGTCCACATCAAAAGGTGCCAGATGCCAATATTCCCAAAGCAGCAGCATGATCAGGGCAGCCCAGGGGATGTCACTGCTCCTCCGGCACCTTCCGCTTCTTCCGCCGCTCCATCTTCTTCTGCAGCTTCCTCCTCAGCCGCAGCTGCTTCCTCCTCTCCAGGGTCTGCTGCACCTTCTCCCGGCATTCCTTGTTCTTCTTCCTGATCTTGGCCAGCTCTGCCTTTCTTTTGGCCTCCAGGTCTGGGTCCTGCAGCGTGGCAAAGGGCAGGACAGTGGGTGACCCCCCCGGGACAGCACCGGCCCCTCGGCCTTTCCCGGGCACCCACAACTGGAAGGGGCTGCCAAAGCCAGACCCTCCTCCAGGGCACTTTTTAATAGCAAAATATTTAATATACCCTTTAAAACAAACCCTCAGCACCCAGAAGGGGAGTGAGCCCTCCTCCCCATGGCATGAGGGAGGAACTGTCCTTCCCTTCTCACACTGAACCAGCTCAAAGCTGGAGCAGCAACTCTCTCACCTTCCCCTCAAGGATCATCTGCTTCCTCTTATTTATTTCTTTCTTCTCATCAAAGTCCATTCCCTCCAGCTCCTGCAAAGGGAGAACACAGCAGGGCACTCAGTGACTGACACAGCCCCACCAGGACATTTGGTGCCTGAGAGCCAAAAAGCACCAGTTTCAACACCCAGCAGCAAAAATTACCTGCTGCAAGAACGTGCAATAATAGAGCAAACCAAGGGAAGAGAAACCAAAACGACCCTCCCACACACCCCTCCAAAGTGTTTTCTGCAGGGATCTGTCCAGGATCTCCAGCCCCCTGGACAAAGGGGCTCCCACTCACGATTTCACACTCCCTCCTGGTGACGTTCACTTGGGTGAGGATGTCCAGCACCTGCTGCTCCTCCACAGAGAACTCCTTCAGCTGCAGCTCTGAACCAGGGGGAGACATTTACACACCACTGAGTTGGTTAAAGAACTCCAGGGGCAGATCCTCAGCTAGGAAAAAAACCCACAGTGGCTCCTCTGACCATCAGGGGAATCACTGCCAGGTCACTCCCCTCTGCCTACGACTCCCCACAGCACAAGATGCTGCATTTACTGGCTCTACTTCCCAGAAAAACAGGACACCTGAACCTGAAGCAACCTGTTCCTTTTGTCCCCCTTGGCAGGGAGGAAGAAGCTGCTTTGACAAAGAGGTCACAGAGAGGACTCCACCAGAAAGAGCAGGAGGACAAACACCCAAACACCTCCTGCCCGACGCGCTCGGGAGCTCAATCAGCAATTCAGGTGCTCCTGCTCTTTTCTGAGCCTTTGCCAGGCAGGGAAGAGAAACCTTTTTGATGCTGAAGTTGCCCTGAGTGCTGAAATGTGTGATCCCCCCCGGCAGCAGGATGCCCAGAGCCCCACTCACTGATCTCCTGCTCGATGGCGTGCACCAGGTGGATGTCGTACTGGGTCACCAGGGTGATGGCGATTCCCTTCCGGCCTGGGAGGTGCAAACACAGGGAGAGGTGAATCCTGGCAGGCAGAGATGAACCCAACCCGTTCCAAACCCACCCTCCCACCCTCCCTGAGTCAGCCTGAGGGGTGCTCTGAGGGGTCTTTATTTGCTCCGGAGGTTCCGTTCGCTCTCGGTGCGGCTCAGCCCCATCCCTGCAATCCTGAGGCAGGATTCCAGTGATCCCAGAGGACCTGGCGCTGCCTGAGAGCCCCGTGGTGCTGCTGGGACACCCCCTGAGCCCGCCCAGGGCCCAGCCCCTCGCTGGAGGCAGTGACAGGGATGCCAGTGGGAGTCCCCCCAGCTCACCCGCGCGCGCCGTCCGGCCCACCCGGTGGATGTAGATTTTGGGCAGCCCTGGAGTGTTGTGGTTGATCACAACCTGGACTGCAGGAATGTCCAGCCCTCTGGAACGCAGGAGAAGAGAGCAGAGGTTGAGGAAACAGTTTTAGTATCACAGAATTATAAAATCCCAGAGCGGTTTGGGTTGGGAGGGACCTTAAAGATTCCACCCCCCAACGCCTTCCACCATCCCAGGGGTGCCTGCACTTTGATTCCTGCTCTCTGCTTCCTCCAGCAGCCCCATATTCCATGAACATGGGCTGATTGTAGGACAAACTCTTTCCCCACACAACTCTCCAGCAGTTAAAGGAATTCCAGGGAACACCCCCTGAGCCTCAGAGAAACCTTCCTCCTAAAAACACCCCCCCCATCAGAGCTACTTCACACACCCACACAGGCTCCAGACCACGGCTCAGAGGGGCTGGGAACACCCCTGTCCCACCCAAGAGTAGGGGATTGAAGGGTCTCCTCTTGCTAAACTCGGCCTAAACTCCCCAGTGGTCGTGACCTTCGGGAACAGAGCCCCTGCTGTACCTGGCAGCAACGTCAGTGGCAATGAGAATCTTGAAGATGCTGGATTTGAACTTGGCTAAAGCTGCAAATCGCTGCCTCTGTGGGGGAGAAGGGTCTGTGTGGGGGATTTGGATCCACAGGAGCTGCAGGACTTGGGGTCTCCCAGCTCAGGGATGCAGCTGGAAGCAGCCACCTCCCAGATGTGCCCGTCCCTCACCTGCTTCATCATGGAATGCAGAGCTACAGAAGGGAAGCTGTACTTCCTGAGCATCATGTTCAGGACCTGGCAGTCCCTTGAAGGAAGAAACACAGGGAAAAACGATCGGGATGTGCCAAGGAAAGGGATCAGGACAGAGCTGGGACAGGCAGGGACACTTTCCACCATCCCAGGCTGCTCCAACCTGGCCCTGGATGCTCCCAGGGATGGGGCAGCCACAGCTGCTCTGCCCAACCTGTGCCAGATGTAAAGACCCAGCAAGGCAGCCACAAGGAGCAACCCCGCTCACTTGCAGGTCTTAGTGAAGATAATGATGGACCAGTCCTCGTGCTCATCCTGGAATGTCTGGATCAGGTGCACCAGGTAGGCATCTTTCACTGCCTCAGGCACCAGCAGGTACCGCTGGTCCAGCTCCTCCACCGTCCTCACCCTGCCAGGGGGGAGCACCAGGTGAGGGCCAACAGAATCCCAGAATCCCTGAGGCTGGAAAAGCCCTCCACAATCACCCCCATCCCCACCTTGTCCCCCAGCCCAGAGCACTGAGTGCCACGTCCTCAGACACCTCCAGGGGTGGGGACTCCAAACCTCCCTGGGCAGGCCCTGCCAAGGCCTGGCCACCCTTTCCATGGAGAAATCCCTCCTGATTTTCAATTTGACCCTCCCCTGGCGCAGCTTGAGGCCATTCCCTCCTGTCCTGTTGCTCCCTTGGAGCAGAGCCCGACCCCTCTTGGCTCCCCTCTCCTGTCAGGGATTGCAGAGCCAGAAGGTCCCCCCTGAGCCCCCTTTTCTGCAGGCTGAGCCCCCCCAGCTCCCTCGGGGGCTCCCTGGACTCACTCAGACTGGGCCTCCCAGAAGAAGGGCTGGTTGGCAGCCAGGCCCCGGAGCTGGCTGAGGGTGGCAGTGAGGGTGGCACTGAACAGCAGGGTCTGGCGCCGGGCCGGGACGCTCTCCAGGATGAGCTCCAGGTCGGCAGTGAAGTCGGCACAGCCCTGCTCCAGCAGCCGGTCAGCCTCGTCCAGCACCTGGGAACGGATCCCTCAGCGCTCAGCCGGTCCTCAGGCACCCCAAAAACACAAACATTCCCTCCAGCTGGGAAAGGGCCTTACCAGGAATCGGAGCTTCCTGAGGCTGAAGGTGCTGGAGCTGCGCAGATGATCCGCCAGCCGGCCCGGCGTGGCCACCACCACGTGGGGCTTCCTGGCCAGCTCCAGGGCCTGGGCCACCATGTCTGGGGGGGAACAGTGCTTGGAAATTGTATGGAAATTGTATGGAAATTGTGTATATTTTATATATATATATATGGGTATGTACATATAAAAATATAATAATATAAAGCATTATATATTATATAGCAATATATTGTATATATTGCATACAGTGTATATGGATATATTGTATATATGGGTAGAAAATCTAATACCATAATTAATAAATCACATTAGACGTTATATAATAATATATTGTATATGCTAAACATAGTACATATATATATTGTATAGATGTATATAAATATAATAATATAAGTAATATAAAACTATATATTATACAGCAATATATGGCATATATTGCATATATGGGTATATTGTATATATGGATATATATATATTGTGTGTATATATATATGTATATATACATATATATATGTATATATTGTATATATGGGTATATTGTATATAGGGATAGAAAATATAATACCATGAATAATACATCATATTAAACATTATATAATAATATATTGTATATATTATACATAGTGCATATATATGTTGTATAGATGTATATAAATAATATAAATAATATAAAACATTATACAACATTATATTATATATATGACATATATATATTTTATATTACACACATTTATGATATATATTACAATTATACATATTGGCTACATATAATAGATATTAAACTAATAAATCTAAATTAATAGATATAAACTAATATATAATATATGCTATTATACAACAAATGCTATTATATCATACATATTATACTATCATATTATACTATATTATACTATACATATACTATCATATAATACATTCTTTATATATTCTATTATGCATATATAATGTACATATTACATACATGTTATATACAATGTATATACTCATATACACAAAATGTGTACAATATATACATTATATATAATATTGTATAGTATGTAATTTATATATATTATATTATATTGTATTATATTTATATTTATAAAATCCAGGATCCCCAGGGCAGTGGGCATTCCCCTCCAGCTCAGGCTATTCCAGGGCTCCATGAAATCCCCCCCTTTCCCACCGCACCCTCTCCCCCAGGGGGTCAGGGGGGAGGGCGAAGCCCCCCCGGGACTCACCGAGGCCGCCCACGACCACGCAGTCCTTGAGGCCCAGGGGCTTCCCCAGCACTCGGAACTGCTCCGCGATCTGCTGCGCCAGCTCCCTGAGGAGGGAAGGAGGGGGGGAGGCTCAGGGGGTCGCTCCCCGGCACAGAGGGGGCTCAGCCCTCCGCGGGGGTGCCTCGGTACCTGGTGGGGGTGAGCACGAGGCAGAAGATGCCGTAGGGGTCCTCGGACAGCGCCTGCAGCACGGGCAGCACGAAGGCCGCCGTCTTCCCGCTGCCCGTCTTGGCGCAGCCCAGGCAGTCCCGGCCTGCGGGAGGGACGGGGACCGTGAGCGATAACCGGGGGGCTCCAGGGACCATGCCCGGGGCAGGACGGGGCCGTTCCCGGGGGATGGAGGGAGGATCCCGTCAGGGACCGGGGATGGGACAGAGGACGCGAGAGGTCGCTCCCGGGGGCCGGGGGGGGGAGGGTCTCACCCTGCAGCACGGCGGGGATGCAGGCGGCCTGCACGGGCGTGGGCCGGGTGAGCCCGACCTGCCGCGCCTGCTCCGCCAGCCACGGCGAGAGCCCGAGCTCCCGGAACGCCGCCATCGCACCGGCACACGTGGGAGCCCCGCCCCGGGCGCGCCCCGATGGCGTCACCGCCGCTCCCGCCGCCCATTGGCCACCTCCCCTCCGGCCCCGCCCACACAGCCGTGTTCAGCGGGTTTTCTCGCCGTCGCAGCGGTGACGTTTACATCTTCTATTGGCGGTCGCCATGGCGACGGCGGGATCCTCGCTCTCCTATTGGCTGTCGCCATGGCAACGGAGGGCTCCTCGCTCTCCTATTGGCTGTCTCCATGGCAACGGAGGGCTCCTCCCGGCGGGCGCTTCCGGGTACGTGTGTGAGGGAGCGATGGCGGCCGGGACGGGAGCGGCGCCGGGCGGGGACGCGGACGAGCTGTTCGACCTCCGCAACAGCTTCTACATCGGCGCCTTCCAGGCCGCCATCAACGAGGCGCAGCGCGCCAAGGTCGGCGGGGCCCTGCGAGGGCCGGGTGGTGCTTTGAGGGGGGGTCCTTAAAGGGGCCCGACTCGCCCCGGGAGGGGGTCGGGGGTCCCTGAGGGGCTGGGGGGGTGCGAGGGGCTCTCCGGGGGGCTGTGCGTGGACAGTCCCCTCAGACGTTCCCGTTTGCAGCCGTCCAGCCCCGAGAAGGAGGTGGAGAGGGACGTGTTCCTGTTCCGAGCCTACATCGCCCAGGTGAGGCATCCACGGGATGTGGGATCGGTCACGGGATCCTGGGGTGGTTTTGGGTGGGAAGGACCGTGAGGATCATCCGGTCCCACCCCCTCCATGGGCAGGGATGTTCCCACTCTCCCAGGTCGCTCCATCCCGGGATTGGGGGCTGGGATGACGGTGCGGGGTTTTTGGGGGGATATAAAGCAGAAATCCGCCTTTCCCGGGGGGGTTTTGCTGTCCTGACCGAGGGTTTAGGGAATTCTTTCTGGAAAACAAGAAGGGACTCACGGGCTGGGCTTTGTTGCCTTTCCCAGAGGAAATACGGAGTAGTCCTGGATGAGATCAAAGGCAGTGCCAGCCCCGAGCTCCAGGCAGTGAGGATGCTGGCAGAGTACCTGGCAAATGAGAGCCAGAGGTAAGAGAGATCAGCCCCTAAAATAGAGTATAATAGAGTATAATATCATATAACATCATATAACAGCACAATGTAATATTATAATATGGGATAGTGTTATATTAAATAAGAAAATATGATATAAAATAATATGTAGTATTAAATATAACAGGATAAAATGTAGCATAATTTTATGATATAATATAGTGATATAGTGTCATAATAAAGTAAAATATAAAATAATAAAATATACCATAATATAATATAAATTAATAACATATAAAATAATATAATATAATATAATATAGTATAATATAATATAAAATAATATAATATAAAATAATATAATATAATATGGTGAGTAATACCAAATATAACAGTATAAAATATAACAATATGACATATGTGATATACTATAATAATTATGATATAGTGTTATAATATAATGAAATATAAAAGAAAATAATAAAATAATATAAAATATAACATTATGACATAATACAGTAAACATAAAACAGCATAATATGCTGTGTAATGACATAATACCATACTATGTAATACCACAATATGTAATAATATAATTACATAAATTGTATAATAAAATACAGAAGAATATGATATAGTAATATAGAACAGATTATATAACACAGTAACTCCAGAATTCCCAGCTGGGAATGTTTCCCTGTGGGAAGTTTGTTGCAGAATGGGGGGGGTTTGTGGTGATTTCTGTGTTGTTGCAGTGAATCTCAGTAAGGGACAATCCCCAGGATCCCAGAATTCGCCCCTCCCACTATCCCAGGTTGTTCCAGCCTGGCCTGGGACACTCCCAGGATGGGGCAGCCCCGTCCCTGTGGGGCTGTTTTACCTCCCTCACCCCCCTGTGCCGTCCCCAGGGATGCCATCGTGGCTGAGCTGGACAAGAAGATGGCCAGGAGCGTGGACGTGGCCAACACCACCTTCCTGCTGATGGCAGCCTCCATCTACGTCCACGAGCACAACCCCGACGCTGCCCTGAGGGCCCTGCACCAGGGGGACAGCCTGGAGTGGTGAGTGGGAGTGGGGCAGCCAGGACTGACCCCCTGATTGCTGAGACGGGCACTGTGGCAGGCAGGGAGCTGGGAGGAGGCTCCCAGGCTCAGGGCAGGGAATCACTCAGCGATTTGGGCTTGGGAAGGACCATAAAAATCACCAAGCAGGGTGTGCAGCCGGGCCTGCAACGCTCCCAGGGCTGGGGCAGCCGCGGCCTCTCCGGGAAATCCATCCCAGGGCCTCATCCCAGAGTCCCCCGAGCTGGATCCCAGCAGGATGCTGGAGCCCAGCCCTGGCAATCCCCCTTCTCTTGTTCCTTCCAGCATGGCCATGACCATCCAGATCCTGCTGAAGCTCGACAGGCTCGACCTGGCCCGGTGGGTTTGGTCTCCTTTTGCCCTCTGGGGGTGTCTGTGTGGGCAGGGCCACACAGGGGAGGGAGGGAGGGAGGATCCAGCCCCTGCAGTGACACAACCAGGGGTGCTTTGGCCCTGCAGGAAGGAGCTGAAGAAGATGCAGGAGCAGGATGAGGACGCGACTCTGACCCAGCTGGCGACTGCCTGGGTGAACCTGGCCGTGGTGGGTACCTGGGACAGGGATCCCTGCCCCACAGCCCCCCCAGAAACCACCACAGCTCCCCTTCCTGGGGGGGCTCCTCTCACCTCCTGCTTTCAGCAGGACACCCAGGCTTGAGTTTTTAACAGAGAACATTCTAGGGGGGGTTGGTTTCACAAACTCACCAGCTGGTTTGATGCTCTTCCTCCTCACAGGAGGCAAGCCTGGCTCATTTGATCATTTAAGTGGTTCTTAATATTTAATATTCCTGCATTTCTGTGATCTGCCCTGGCTGCTGTGCTGTGGGGCAGGAGATCACAGGGAGCACTTGGTGCTCCGCTGTTCCCCTTCATGACCTTGGGTATTAACTCTGTCCCCTGGCGCCTCGAGGTTTTAGGGGCTTCTTGGCAGCCTTGGGGGTGTTTTGTGTCCTCCCTTTGCAGGGTGGGGAGAAGCTGCAAGATGCTTATTACATTTTCCAAGAGATGGCAGACAAGTGTTCGCCCACCCTGCTGCTGCTGAACGGGCAGGCCGCCTGCTACATGGCCCAGGGGAAGTGGGATGATGCCGAGGGAGTTCTCCAGGAGGCTCTGGACAAGGTGCTGCCTGCTTTTCCCACCTCCCAGGGGGGTGCTGGGGAGAACAGCGAGGGCTTTCCCCGGGAAAATCCATGGAAATCCCAGTGTGTGGGTTGGTGTCGCTGAGGGTGGGGCTGGTGGTGGAACCCCGGGATGGTTTGGGGTTGGAATCCTGGGATGGTTTGGGGTTGGAATCCTGGGATGGTTTGGGGTTGGAATCCAGGGATGGTTTGGGGTTGGAATCCAGGGATGGTTTGGGGTTGGAATCCAGGGATGGTTTGGGGTTGGAATCCCAGCATGGTTTGGGTTGGGAAGGACCTTGAAGGTCAGGGGGTTGGGCAGGGCCGGTTCCTGCAGGCCTGGTTGCTGCTGTCAATCCCAGGAATCCGTGGCTGTCGTTGCTTGCAGGACAGTGGCCACCCTGAGACCCTCCTGAACCTCGTGGTGCTCTCGCAGCACCTGGGAAAGGCTCCGGAGGTGAGGCTGGATTGGGAGTGTGTTCTTGGATGGCTGGATCCAAGAACTTTGGGAGTTCTGTGCGTTCCCAGCAGGGCCTGGGCAGTGAAAAAGGGGGATAGTTCTGGGGGTGGGGAGCTCACACCTCTCAGGAGGTGTTGGTGGAAATCCAGTGCACGTGGGCCAGGCTGGACAGGGCTTGGAGCCACCTGGAAAATGTCCCTGCCCTGTGGAAGGGCTTGGAATTAGATGACCTTTAAGGTCTTTACTGGTTTTAAAAGGTCTTACTGGTTTCCACTGGGGCTGCTGACGTGGGGGACACTGAGAAAAGGGGGTTTTTAGCTGTGAACCAAACCCTTTGAGGGGTTGATTTGTTGCACTTTGGGCTTTTCCTCCCCTTTTTTTTGAAGGTTTAAACTTTGCTTTCCTCCCCCACCCCAGGTCACGAATCGTTACCTGTCCCAGCTGAAAGATGCTCACAAAAACCACCCCTTCATCAAGGAGTACCAGGCAAAGGTACAGAGTAGAAATTAATGATATAAAGTCGAATTTATTTGGCCTCAGCTTGAGCTGTGATGGGGCAGGTGGGTTGTGGACTGAGGGGTTCCTGCCCTGTCACTCTGGAGTTCAGTTTTCCAGCCCTTGGGAGAGATTTTTGGGAAGCACGAGCCGGGTGGGAGGTACCTGAGGACGGCACAAAAGCTCTGAGGAACAGGTTATTAAATCCAGGTGGAAATTTGTTGCCATCAGATATTAAATAGAGGAAATGCAAGAGATAAAATAGAATTTTGGGGAGAGGGGAAGGGAAAAGGAAGCAAACTGAAAAAAAAACCTGGGGCAGGTGATCTCATTCCTTAGAATTCCTCTAGACTTAGGGAGCTGTTCTCTTCCCTGGGAATGTGATAAACTCTGAATTAACAGAAGTTTGGATTTATTTAAAGTTTCCTTTCTTTTGCAGGAGAACGACTTTGACCGGCTGGCCCTGCAGTACGCACCCAGCGCCTGAGGGGCCCAGGCTGGGCCTTTCCTGGGGGTTCCTGTTCCCTGGAACACAAAAAATGCCCCTCTGGAACGTGGGAAATCCCCCCTGCAGATCAGCCTGGTGGCCCAGCAGGGGTGGGGCTGTACCTGTGTCCAGCACCCAAATTTGGGGGCTCAGAGCCCACCCTGGGCCCTGAACTCGGGGTTAACCCCGGTGCAGATCAAGAGGGTGCAACCCTTGTACCTTAAATATTCCTAATAAAGCTTTTCCTGGAGCTTTGTGCCCCCCCTGATTTCTGGAATTCAGGTGATTCCACTGCAGGACCGAGCCCTGTTTGAAGGTGGGAGAGTGTGAAGGGTCAGTTTTAATCATCTGCACTCAGCACCTGGATCAATCCCGAGTTATGGATCTTCCCTCAGTCCATCTGACCACCACTCCTGTGACTTCAGCACCCCCTGGGAGAAGGATCCCTGGCCTGTAGGGCTGTTACTGCTGGTGAGGAAGGGGGAAAAGTCCCAAAATAAAACTAATCCTGCTGTAATAGGCTCAGCCTGAGCCTCGGGCGTGTCCTGGAGCCGGCATGTGTGTCCTGGAGCCAGGGCATCCCTCCTGGAGCACGTGGGGCACTGCCCTTGTCACCAGCCCCTGCTGGAAGTGTCCTGGTGGTGTCCTGGGATACAACCCTGGGATTGTGGCCTTCGTGTCCCACCCAGTGCCCTCTGTGCCCGGATGGCCCCGTGGAATCCTCGGCTGGGCCCTCCTGCCCTGGAATATTTGGGATCATCCTGGGAATTATCGTTTGGGGAGGGGGAGGAGGGGGGGTTTGCACTGTCAATGTGTGTCCCACGGGCGCTTTCTTGGTGCTCCCCTGGCCGTGCTGGCCCTCAAAGGGCCCTTTGTCCCCTCCCTTGGCTCTGCAGCTCCTTTCAGTCAGGGGTTTATTCACAGCCCGGCCCGGGGAATGAATGTTCCCTTTGTGGAGCTGTCTGAGGGAGACCTGAAAGGGGCTTGTGTGCTCAGGGCAGCCCGTCCCCACTTGATGGGCCGTGATAAATTGACTTAAAAATGTAAACAATAAAAGCGAGTGGCAGAGCAGGAGCCGGAGGGGGAGGACGGGACACGGTGGGACCCCGGGTGGGGGAACCAGTTTGTGTTTTCCCACTGCTGCCCCGGAGCAATGAGGGGTTCCAGGGGGAACCTGGATGGCTTTAAATGAGATTAAACTCATTTTTAGCTTGTCTTTTCCTCTCCCTGCCAGCTGGTTGCAGTTACAGCTCGATGGTACCTGTGATGATGATGATGATGATGGAGGTGACATTTAGTCTTCCAGCAGGGGTGACCTTTGGGGAGGGTGTGTTTGCATCTTACAGGTGCATCTCAGTATTCCAGACCCTTAAACTGCAGCAGGTGCCCAAACTGAGCCTGTGGGACACACCTGGTCACCTCTGGGAGGGAGGGAGATGGATCTGCTGCTCCTGCAGGGCTGGTGCTCAGAGGTAGGGGAAAAATTACCTGGAGAAACGTTTCCCTTCGTGTATTAAATGAAGAAAAAAAAAAAAAAAGGTGGAGGGTGAAAAAACGCTGAAAGGAGAAGGTTTGGTGCGAGATTTTTAAGGTTTGGTCTGGGAATTTGAGGTTTAGTCCAGGATTTGGAACACGGAGCAGCTCAGTGTTGTTGGACCGTGCTGCGGGGACCTTCCACCTCCACGACCGCCCCAAAGGCGCCCCCGGGCGCTCCTCCAGCGTTCCATCACCTCTTGAGACCGAAACATCGCTCTTTATGCCCGTTCCTCGCTCCTGGAGCGGCTCCAGCCCGCTCTCCCAGCTCGTCCTCCGGCGTTGTCGGGACACACGCACAAAAAAACCCACCAAACCCACCCCGCAACCTCCAAGAACTCCCTCCAGCGCCGCTTCCCGGAGCCTCTGCCCCCTCGGGGAGCCCCGGCAGAGCCCGGAGGGGGCCGGGCCGTGGCGGGGGGCGGCTCTTCTCGCCCGGTACCGGCGCGGGGGGAGCCGCGGTCCCGCCCGCCGGAGCCTGCGCGGGGCCGCGGGCGGCGAGCGCGGCCGTGGCAGCGATGCCGCCTCCGGAGCCCATGCCCGGCTACGGGACCCTGCTCCGCCGGGGCTACGGGAGCCTGGCCGCGGCCGCCCGGGGCTGCGGGGACTGCGGCTGGGAGCTGGCGAGGCGGACCTGGGCCGAGAACGCTCACCTGGGCTGGGCGGAGGTGCTGCTGTGCGGGCTCTGCGCGCTGGGCTGGACCGCGCTGCGCTGCGCCTGCTCCCGCAGCATCTTTCGGGTCAGTGCCGGCCGCGGGGGACGCGGATGGGGATGGGGGGTGACCGGAGGGGGGTGGCCGTCTCTTTGGGGTCGATGGGGTGCGCGGGGAGGCGCGTTGACCGCGGTTTGGGGGTGAGAAATGAGCCCCACGCCTCGTCCTTCCACGGCGGGGCTGCATCCCGGAGGAACGAGCATCTCCCCCGCGCCGGGAGAGCCCCCCCCCGGCCATCCCTTCCCCTCCGAGTTCCCATCGCTGCATCCCGACAAGGTTGAGGGTTATTTCTTCCAGGTTATTCCCTGCCTTCCCCCGCGGCTGTATCCTGGAAGAACGAGCATCCCCCCCTTCCCCGACCCGTTTCTTCCCCCCACCACCCCGGCTCCCTCCACATCCCCATCACTGAATCCCGACATGGTTGAGAGTTATTCCTTCCAGGTTATTCCCAGCTTGTTCCCTGCCTTCCCCCGGGGCTGCATCCCGGAGGGAACGCGCATCCCCCAGCCCCGGGAGAGCAACACCCCCCACTTCCACATGGCCGTCACTGCATCCCCACAAGGCTGAGGGTTATTTCTTCCAGGCTATTCCTGGCTCGTCGCCTTCCTGGGGGGAAGGAGAGGGGCGCGTTTCTCCCCCGTCCCCCGGTGGTTTGCATGGAAAATGTCCTTCCCTGCCCGGCGGAGGGAGGGAGGGATGGCTGGGGATGGCTGGCTCGGTGCTGCAGTGCCGGCCTGACCTTCCTGCGAGCGTGGGGATGCAGGGATGCTCCCGGCCGGCTCTCCCAGCCCCCAGAGGGGTTTGCTGGGCCTTGTCCCCTCTCCAACACGGCCCTCTGCGAGGGACAGGCCGAGGCAGGACGTCCCTGAGCAGGAAGAGCGGCTCTGCTTCGTTTGTGGCCGTGAAAAACATGTGGAGGGAGGGCAGAGCTCCCCCCTCCTTCCAATGGCTCGTCCCAGCCCGTTCCTTCCACGCTGCTTTCCTAGAGAGATGCTCAGGACTCTGCTCCGGCCTCGAGAGGGCTTTAAAGGCAGAAGCAGAGGGGATGGAGGATTTGGGGTCTGGGCACAGCCTTGGGGACACAAGGGGACACCCTTTTCCCACCTCCCCACCAGCACAGTGACACAAGGCCTTGAGCAGCTCCAGGACAGGCCTCGTTCCCTGGCTGAGCTGCTTCCTCTGGAGGCTCCCCATGGATCAGAGGCAGTTCCCTGCATCCCTGTCCCCAGTTATCTCAGCCCTTCTGCCCTCAGAGGGGCTCTTCCTTTGCTCACCCACTGATGTCAGGTGGGTCCAGTCGGAGCCCTCTGGAGTCATTTGAAGCTGCTGAAGTGGTTTTAGGTGAGGAATGCGCTGGGGGGTTGAATTTCCCCTCATTCCCTGCACCCCTGGCTGGGATGGGCAGCATCCAGCACCTGGGAATGCTGGGTTGACCGAGGTCTGAGGTAGTTTTTGGCTACAAGTCCCTTTCTACTCCAGTTCCTCCCGGCCTGAGGCCCTTCCAGAGCCTGGTGAGCAGCTCCTGGGGGTGATGGGGGCACCACTGGGGTGCCCTGGGAGGGTCGTGGCAGCTCCAGAGCTGGGAAATGGGTCACCCTTGTAACTGCAGAAGGGCCAGGGGGGTTGCTGGGAGCGGGTTCCCGTGGCTCCATCCGCGTGTGCGATCCTGATGAGATGCCGAGCGGGGTTCCAGTGGCATCAGCTTTCTCTCAGTGCGAGGGCAGAGGCAGCTCCCCCTGCACACACGTGTCTCAAAAGGATGGGAAGCTTTCCCTCTCTTTCACGCTGCTGGAGTTGCCCTGGGAGAGGATGGAAGCTTTGCCTTTCCCCTAAAACCCTTCAGGAAATCAGTGGGTACCTCGTGGCCCCCCTAAGGGCAGTGTCAGAGTGGGGTCATTGAGGGGGGGGACATCAGGGAGAGAAAACCCTCGGAGGGAACTTCTCCCCAGCTCAGGACTTCTCTTCCCTGTGCAGACTTGGAGCCTCTTCCTCCTTTGGGCCCACTTTGTGTTCCCTGCAGGAACTGAAAGGCTCAGGGGTGAAGGTTCCCTTCCCTCACAGGCCATAAACCCTGAGCTCCTCTGCCTGTGAGGAGGAAGTGACTCTCACCACAAGGGCACCAAGTGCACCTTGCTGAGCTCTGGCCTGTGAGAAACAAGGATGTTAAAGCCTTCTTCGTGGAAACCTCGGTGCAAGCACAGAGAGGGGTTGTTTTGGGGTAGGAAGATCTCAGTTAGCTGAGGAAATGTGGATTATGAGGCAGGGAAGGACCCCCAGAGTCAGCTCTGCTGGGGTGGGGGTGTCCCTGCAGGGACCTGAGGGATGGATCCGTCCCCTCCAGGTCTGGCCTGAGGGTCTGGCTTGAATTCTGAGTGCACAGACAGGATGGTGGATCTGCAGGAGCTCACTGGGGCTGCAAACCACCTCCAGAAATTAAGACTAAGCTGCTTCCAGGGCAGTGCTCCCATCCCTGGAAGCCTCCTCGGGTTCTGCTCCCTTGGTGTCCGAGCTCCATCGGTCCCCGCTGTCCTTGGTGTGTCCCCTGTGTGACACCAGCCAGCCCTGAGGAGTTTGATTAAAAAGCAGCAACCTGAGCCCCTGTGTCTGTGTTAGTTAAACACCCTGGAGGGCACCGAGGCTGATCTGCTGAAACAGGACCAGGCAGCTCCACTTGGGAAAGGCTGGAGCACCTGGAGCTCAGCCCGTGCTGGTTCTCCTTTCCCGGGCAGGGCAGTGAACCCACATGGGTAAAACTCCAGGCACTCCTCTGGATTCTGGATTCAGGCACTGGATGGGCTGGAACAGCCAATCCCAGGCAGAGGCTCCCAGCCCCTCGAGCCACCCCGAGCCACCTCTGCTGCTTGGGATTGAAATCCCTGGAGTGAACTAAGAGCAAGTCCCCGAGTGAGGAAAATCCTCTCAGTGTAAGAGCTGGATCTGGTGGTGGGTCAGGTGTCCCCCCTCCCCTCCGTGGATTTGTTCTGCAGTGGGTGAATGTTCTCCAGTTTTGGCCCAGACACCTGCCAGCCTTTTTTTTTTGTTTTTTTTTCCCAGTGGTGTCCAAGTCTGGAGGACGTTGCAGTGTCCTCTGCAAGGAGAAGTGTTGTGTGCTCGGGGAAGCCGGGTTGGAGTGAGGGGCAGAGCGTGGCCCCGGGGCAGCTGGACAGGGAGGGTTCCCGCTGTCCCTTCCAGGGGTTTTACACCCCTTTTCTCCACCCCACGGTATCGTCAGGGTTTATTTTTCCGAGCCCCAGCGCGGGGTATGTGATCCGGAGGGAGTGGGGGGAACGTCCCCAAAAGCGACCACCCAACCCCGTCCGAGGGCAGAGACCCCGCCCTGGGGAGGGGGCTGGGAGGAGGCTCCGCCGTTTGTCCTCGAAGCACAAACGCTGGAAACTCCAAACGGGACAAAAGCCACAACAATGGGCCCTTTCTTTCCCCCCCGGAGTGAGGGGGCTGCTCCCCCTGCGCTGCTGTGTCAGCGCCGGGGCTGGGCCAGGGGCTCCCTCAGCCCCCGCAGCACCGCGGGCAGCTCGGAGGGTCCTCAGGGAGAGTCTCCTGCTGCTTTTCTCTCTTTAGGAGCGAGGAAGTGATGCCTGATCGGGTTTTTGGTTTTTTGGGGTTTTTTTGGGTTTTTTTTTGGTAAGGTCGTGGTGCCCTTTTCCACGTGTTTCCCTGCAAAGCGTTGTCTGGGAAACTGAGGCCCGGGGGAAGCGGTGCCTGCAGGGATGGGGTGATGGGAGCTGGAGCTCCTCACCCCGTGCTCAGCTCGTTCCCTTCTCGCAGTGGGGTCACAGTCACTGCCCCGGGGTGCACGGGCTGTGGAGAGCCCCCTCTTTGGGTTTGGAGAACGGTGACATTTTACTGGGATTTTCCTGATAAAGGGCAGGGATAGATGAGGAATGAGGAAGGAATTCCCCCCTGGGAAGGTGGGGAGGCACTGGGATGGATTTCCCAGAGAAGCTGTGGCTGCCCCTGGATCCCTGGAAGTGTCCAAGGCCAGGCTGGAGCAACCTGGGCTGGTGGGAGGTGTCCCTGCCCGTGGCAGGGGATGGAATGGGATGATCTTCAAGGTCCCTTCCCACCCAAACCAGTCCGGGGTTCTGCAGGCTCTGTGCCCCACCCCTGGGGTGGCAGGAGGTGCAGGAGCTGGGGACAGAGGGGACAGAGTCACAGCCCTGGGAAGCCACCCAGGGCGCTGTGGGCAGCTCGTGGCAGGGGCAGGAGCTGCCTGTTGTGTCCGGGGTTTGAACGGGAGCTCTTGCTTGCTCATCACCACCACCATCACCAACACCATCATCATCATCATCATCTGCATCCAGTCAAAGCCGCTGTGGAGCTGCCAGTTCCCGGCGCCGAGGGTGCCCCGTGCCAGCCGTTCCTTTGTGTCCCTCTGCGGAACTCGCTGTGCCCGGGGGGCCCAGACGTGGCACGGCTGGGACTGGGCCAGTTCGCGGTCCTCAATTCCCAGCCCATCCCTGGGGCGGGAGGAGCCGCGTCCTGCGGGCTGTGGGGTGCGAGGGGACGGACTCGCTGCTCTCCCCTCTCGCCGGGGGCTGCGAAAAGGGAGAGAAAAAAGCGTTCGCTTCTTGCTACGAGTGGTTGTGGGGTTTTTTTTTGACACTTGCGCGGAGCTGTGGGCAGGGACGGCTTCCATCCGGCTTCCCTTTGCGGCTCCAAACCTTCCTCTCGCTGCACGTTCTCATCCCCCGCTCTGCTCCTTCCCCCGCTGCCGCGTGCCGGGGACAGGCTCAGCCCCCCAATTAACTGTTAATTGTCCCCAGAAGGAGCCTGGGGAGGTTTGCGTGGCGCGGGGAAGGAGGGGGAGGCAGAGGAGGTTGCCCTTTAAGCGTTCTAAGAGCCCTGGGCTCTTTCAGCCGGAGCCAGATCCGCTGTTCCCGACTCGCAGCCCCCGTCACCCTTAGCAACAGGCATCTCTGCGCTGTTACCATGGCAACGGCAGCCGGGTGACGGGAGGACAGCCCCCACCTTGCTCATCTCCACCCCCGGGCTGCTCCGTGAGGCTCCTCGGCTTGTGCTTTCCCCCCAACCCCTCCCGCTCCCGGCCCAGGGACATTCCCGTGTCCCCTCCCCGTGTGCTGCTGATTCTCTTCCCACCCTTCCCTGTGCCCTCTCCTGCTTCCTGGAGCACCCTGCCCCTCTGGAAGGTGTCCCTGCCCACGGAGCTGGATCTTTGGAGTGCCTTCCACCCCAAATCATCCCAGGACAAGTAGGGATCTGGGGCTGTGCTCAGCATCCCTAAAGCACCGGTGGCTCTGCCACGGCACAGTGGGAGCTGTCCCCGTATCCCAGCTCCTTCCAGTGCATGGAGACACAAATAATTGATGCTTTCTGGGCTCGGGACTTTCTGTCTCTGCATTATTTATTCACCCTTCGAGTTTCCTCCTCTTTCTCCCGCCGTGGCTCCTGCTGGAAGAGCCCTTGGCAGCGGTTCCTGCTCTCAGCCATGCTCTGAATGGGAGATGCCTCTGCCTGGAGGCTCCTGGGGCTGCTGCTCCCAGGCCTGAGCAGTGCCGGGACATTCAGAGCCTGCAACAAAGCACTTCGAGGCTGGGCCGAAGCTTGAAGTGGAGTCCTCCGAAAACTGGACCCCGAGAGGGGCTAAAAGCCAGAGCAGCCACTGCCTGGGGACAGCTGGGGCCTTAATTTAGCCCTGGGGCTTCGAGGGGCTGCAGAAAGTGCTGACCTGGGGCAGGGTACAGTTACTTTGCAGGCATTTTGTTTTCCTCTCCAGCTTATCTGGCTCTCCCTGAGGAGCTCCCAGATGGATGGGGGGTGCTCTGAGTGTTATCAGTGATTCCCTCCCTGGGCTGGGGCTCCCCTGCTCCCCCCGGGGGGCTGTGCAGGGGGGCTGTCAGTGCTGTGAGGAGAAGCAGAGATGGGGCCTGGCATTGCTCAGCTGCCAGGGAGGGGAAAACAGCCGTGCCTGGAGCCCTCTGAGAGCCGGGGGGGGACACAACGCAGGGTGGAGAGGAGACTGCTCCGCTTCCCTCCCGCAGGACTGAGGCTGTTCAGAGCTGGGGTTTCGCTTTCCCTATGATCTCCAAGCTGGCCCAGGTGGCCCCTGTCGCCCCTGGGAGCGTGGGGAAGGCAGGGTGAGAGGGTTTTGTCCCGATTCACACGAGCAGAGCCCCCCGTGCCCCGTCCCTGCCCCTGGGGGGGCTTTGCCCTCCGGTCTCTGTTTCCCAGAGGGGTGGGAAGGTACTGAAAACCACAGGAAGGGAAACACCAGCGGGGTTTCAGTGCTGGGCAGCTGGGAAAGCTGCTGGGAAGCGGGTCCTGCTGTCCCAGCCTTTCCTGCTCCGTTCCCTGCCCGGCCCCCAGTGCTGGCTGGCACTGCCCCTGTGCCCAGGGCTCTGCAAAGCCTTTCCCTCCCCAGCTGAAGGCTCTTTTCTGGAAGCTTTTACAAGGTCCATCTGCACAGGATAGTGTTGTTACAGCTTCCTCTCCTGTGCTGGTGGGGCTTTATTTTCATGTTATTCATTATTGTGTTATTTTATTGGTTATTTCTGTTCTGCAAGAGCAGCTCTGCTCAGCCCGGCTCCTGGAGGCCGGAGCAGTGCCTGGGATGTGGGATGCCCACTGTGCCAGGCTCCAGGAAGGATCTCCAGCCTGGTTTTCCCCCCTGTTTCAGGCTCTCTCCAGCCCCCTTTGACCTCATTCCTGCTGTAAGGAAGGCCAGAAAAACAGGGTTCCTGCCCCTGGAGCAGCACAAATCTCTGGGAGAGTTGGGGAATCTCTGCCCTGAGTTCCTCGAGGCCTCTCCTCTTGCCCTTTCTGATGGTTTCCCCCCCTCTCCCTGCAGCCCTTCGGGGAGTGGTGCAACCTGCAGCCCAAAGATGCTGCCAAGATGCCTGAGAGTGCCTGGAAGCTGCTTTTCTACTCGTTATCCTGGTCCTACGGCGCCTACCTGCTCTTCTTCACCGACTACCCCTTCTTCCACGACCCCCCATCCGTCTTTTACGGTACAGTCAGAGCCGGGGGGGGATTGGGATTGGGATTGGGAGCTGGGGTGGGTGAGAGAAGGAGAAGACAACCCCTAAATTTCCTGTTTCCTGATGCTGTGGGTGCAGAGAGGGCACAAGGGGCTGGCTCTGACCGTTCCTTTCACAGAGAGTCAGTAGGGGCTGGAGGGGGTCAAGCAGATTAATCAGGAGGGAATCGAGTCGTGGGATGGTTTTGGGGTGGAAGGGGTCTTGAGGATCACCCCCTGCCCTGGGCAGGGACACCAAATCAAGGCTTCTCTCTTGGGGGTTTGATGCCAGGGGCAGAGTTTGGGGGGCCAGGGTTGCTGTACCCCCCATCCAAGCCCTGGATGAGCCGGGAGGGACCTGTGGCCCCCGAGCCCTGTGGGGGCTCCCCGGGGTCTGCACCCCAGAGGCTCTGGGGGTCACCTGGGCATCCCTGTGCCCCCCTCCCCAGGCTGGAAGAAGGGCATGGACGTGCCCACGGACATCGCCATCGCCTACCTGCTGCAGTGCAGCTTCTACGGCCACTCCATCTACGCCACGGCCTACATGGACACGTGGCGCAAGGACTCGGTGGTGATGCTGCTGCACCACGTGGTGACCCTCACCCTCATCGCCTCCTCCTACGCCTTCAGGTGAGGCCCCTCTGCCCGGCTGGGCCCGGGGCAGCACAGCCTGTGGGAATATCACGGGCACAGGGAGGGTTTGGGGGTGGATTCGCCCCTTCCTGCCCCTCCCTGAGCCGTCCCAGGGCTCCTGAGCCCTCCTCTGAACTGCTCGGGGGGTTTGCTCCCAGTGTGATGATGGACTCAGAGCTTGCTGTGGGTTCTCCCCTTCCTCCACCCCGCTGAGCCATCCCAGAGCCCCCCAGCCCCTGCACCCGTGTCTGGCTCTCTGGGCTGCTCAGGGACTCTGTGGTGGACTCAGAACTGGGTTGGTGTGGATTCTCCCCTTCCTCCACCTTCCTGAGCCATCCCAGAGCTCCCCAGCCCCTGCACCCACCCCTGACTGCCCGGACTGCCCCTGGAACCTGCCCCCACTGAGATGGGACTGCCAAACCCACCCCCTGCCCACCCCTCCCACCGTCCCCCTCCCTTTTGCCCCTCAGGTACCACAACGTGGGCATCCTGGTGCTGTTCCTGCACGACATCAATGACGTGCAGCTGGAGTTCACCAAGCTCAACGTCTACTTCAAGCACCGGGGGGGGGTCTATCACCGGCTCAACGACGTCATCTCCAACGTGGGCTGCCTCACCTTCAGCGTCAGCTGGTGGGTTTGGCCCCCCCCCTGGCCCCGCTCCCAACCCCCCTGCCCAGTTTTTGGTATCCCCCTCAGCACCACGGGGCCCTTCCCGAGTGGGTTTGGGAAGAGGTTCCCGCAGAGCTCGGCCCCATGCTGGGCTTGGAATCCCTCTGTAGTCACTTGGCTGGGCATGGAATCCCTCTGTAGTCACCCTGGCCGTCTGTCACCACCCAAGTGCCTGTGAAATTTGTGCTCCCAGCTGTGACAAATGACCCCGGGGGAGGAGGAGCTGCTTCCACTTTTCCTGCTTGCAGGGCTTGAGCAGCAAGGAGCTGTTGTTACCAGCAGGAAAAGGGAGGTTCAGGCTGTCCCAGATTCCCAGCCTTGCTGCTCCTCCTGGGGCAAGGCAGGAGGGAAACAGAGGGATGAAGGGTGGGGATGAGCAACTTGCAGGTTGTTTCGGCCCTGGGCTGCTCCAAAAAGCAACGAGAGGCTCATTTTGGGGGAAGGTTTTTGGGGATAAACTATAAACTGGAAACCCACCCTGCTTCTCTGCCCTGGCAGGTTCTGGTTCCGCCTCTACTGGTTCCCCCTCAAGGTGCTCTATGCCACCTGCTACTCCAGCCTCCAGGTGGTCCCAAACATCCCCTTCTACTTCTTCTTCAACGCTCTGCTCCTCATCCTCACCCTGATGAACATCTACTGGTTCCTGGTGAGTGTGGGGAGCTCGGCCACCCCCTCACTTGCTGCTCCCTCCCCGCTGCCCCTGCTGCCTGCCCGGGGGCTGCAGGGCTGGAGGAGGCTTTGGAAGGGAGGAGGGAAGGCCTGGGGGGCTCCAGTGCTGGAATTCCGAGGTCTCACACTCCAGGGATCCGTGGGGAGGGAGAGATGACAGCGACTGGGACAGGCTGGAGTTCCATGGGGGGGTGAATGTCCTGGCATCCCCCCTCCAAGCTTTGGGGAGGGTGTGGAAAGGAGGGATGTGGAGGGGATCACATCAGGCAGAGCCTGATTCCATCAGCCCTGATTCCATCATCCCTGACTCCATCAGCCCTGATTCCATCAGCCCTGATTCCATCATCCCTGACTCCATCAGCCCTGATTCCATCATCCCTGACTCCACCATCCCTGACTCCACCATCCCGCGGGATGAGATCAGGGGAAGGGGAGCTGCAGGGAATTCTGCCCTGGGTCTGAGCCACATCCAGGGAGGGGGAAGAGCTCCAAACCTTTGGGATCTGTGTCTGAGGGTGTCTTTTCCCTCCCCAGTACATCGTCCTGTTCGTGGCCAAGGTGCTGATGGGGCAGATGCAGGAGGTGAACGACGTGCGCGAGTACGACGTGGAGGACACCGGGAAAGCCGCCAGGGCCAGGAAGAAGGAGGCTGGAATCCAACTGCCCAAGGCTCTGAAGGAAGGGTGCGTGGGCAGGGGGGTGGCACCCAGGGCCGTGGAAGGGTTTGGGTGGGAAGGAACGTGGAGATCACCCAGTGCCACCTCCCACCGTCCCAGGGTGCTCCAAGCTGGCCTTGGACGCTTCCAGGGGTGACACACACGCAGCTCCCGTGGATGAGGGGAAGCTGCTGTCTCAGGGCTCACCCCCGGGCTGGGAGATGGGTGTAAAACATCACTGCAGGTGCCAGGAAGGACTTTTAAATCCATTCCTGGGCCCTGTGGGGTGCCCGCCCGTCTTTGCCCTGTGGATCCTCACCCAGCCCTTCCCACCTGGGCCTGGCTCTGGGCGTGGGGCTGCCCCTCTGAGCAGCATCTTGGGGTGCTGATCCCACAGAGCAGCTCTGGCTGAGCGGGGATGAACGGGACGATCCTGCTGGGATGGGGTGGGACAGGGGTGTGGGGACCGGACCCACCGAGTGCTCTGCTCCCTCCCCAGGCTGCACCTCAAGAACGGGCTCGTGAAGGACAAGAGGTTGTGAGGGCGGCGTGGCCGTGGCAGCTGCCAGGACCTGGGACTGACCAGGACCCTGCCCTCGGAGCCAGCGCAGGAAAGGCCCAAGGAGAACTCCATCCCTGCCCCCCTTCCCTCCCCTGCCCGGAGCCGGGGAGCAGATGCCACTGACAGGACCAGACACCCCCCCCGGGGCTGTCACCAGGCTTCACCTGATGCTGGGGGGGCTTCCTGTGGCCCCCCCTCAGTTGGGAGGCTGGGCTGGGCCAGGCAGGATTTGGAGCTGGCTTTGGGTCCCCTGGTGTCGCTGCTGTCGCTCCGTCCCTCGGCCCTTCTCGGTCCCGCCGTGATTCCCCCTGAGCCCCCTTGTTGGACCCTCCCAGCCACCCTTCCCCAGCACCCCCTGAAGGGCCTGGTGTCAAACTGAGGGGGTGGAAACACCCTCTCCTCCCCTGGGAAGGGCAGCCCAAAGCCAGCCCTGCTCCAGCTGCCAAGGGGGGACTGGTGAGGTGATGAAGGGCCCTCCGTGGGCTGCCCACCCATGTCTGGGGCACACATGCTCCCCACGAGCAGCTCTGCCTGGAAAACCAGCCCTGGAGTGTTATTCCAGCCCCCCTGTCCTGCCAGGTGGGGGCCAGGAGACTTAATTTGCTTCAAAAGCCTGTGTAGGTCTTGGAGTCGCTTCAGAAACCAGTCCCGGTCCCTGCCGAGGGTCCTGGACCCTCCCCCAGCACTGCCCACTTGCTCCAAGAGTTCCTGTTGCTCCCTGTGTTGGTTTTCCAGGCAGCTCCAGCCTTGGAGGGTCCCCAAGCAGTGGATTCAGGGTGTTAATTCCGTGGTTAATTGCTGGGTTGATGTTTCCATGGTTGGTCTGCGGGGTGGGTTCAGCTCCAGGCTCGTGGTGTGAGCCAGGGTGGGACGTTCCTGGCTGGGGTTGGTGGGGACTGTGCCAGGCTGGGGCAGGACCCATCATCTTCTCACTCACCTGGGCAGTGCCAGAGGGGTGGCAGTGCCAGGGGGCTTCTTTGGTTTTTCCAGGGGGATTTGCAGGAAATGAGGGGAGCTGCTGTCCCAGGATGGGCCTGAGCAGGGCAGGGTTGGGGGTAGGAGGGTCCCTGGTCCCCACGTGGGGGGATAAACTCGATTTTGCAGTGTTGGCTTTGAGCTGGTGGCTCCTTGGCCACGTTTTTGGGGGGGTGGTGTGTCCTGAGGGCAGGGTGAAGCAAGACTTGGATGGTTTGATATGCCAGAAGTTGATGGCCTTGAGAGAGAAGCGTTGGGTGCTGTGATGATGTCAAAAAGAGCTGATTTTGGGTGGGGGGGAGGAAGGGGAGACCCAGCTCTGTGTCTGCCCCTGGATCCAGAGGGGGGAAAAATGTCTGCAGCACTTGGGGCTTCCCAGCAGCTTCGTGTGGGAAGAGCAGCCCCTTCTCTGCCACCAGGGATGATTTTTGTGTGGGAAGAGAAGAGCAGCCCCTTTCCCTGCCATCACAGACATTGTCATTGGACCTCGAGGGAGTGGAGATGTGGGAGAGGCCGTGGGAGCAGCACCAAAGGGTTAAGAAGCCCCGGGGAGCCTGGAGGGACTCACACCCCTCTGCCCAATCCCGGGAATCCCTCTGTGCTAATTGAGCACTAAAGCAGATCAAAGGCTCCAATCAGGCAATCAACACCCCCCTGGCCCGGTGTGTCCAGGCCCCCAGCCCGGGCTGCTGCTGCTCTTTGTCTGGAGAAGGAGAGCAGAGGATGTGGTGGCTTCTCCCCAGCCTGGCCTGGGCTCTCCTGGGCCCCGTCCTGGGGACGGAGCCGAGCGTGCAGGAGAGTTTGCTGTTGAAATCCTTGGGCCTGAGCGCCAAGCCCAGCCCGAAAAGCCCTGTCCCGGTGCCTCCCGTGCTCTGGAGGATCTTCCAGAAGAGGAAGACGCCGCCCCCGGCAGACAAAGAGCCCCTGGACGCCTGTAGGGTGGAGGAATTCAATGTCCCCGGCAACATCATCCGCGTCCTGGCCGACCAAGGGACAGACCAAGGTACAGACACGCCGTGGGTCGGGGCTTTTGGAGGCTCCTCATTCCCTGGGATGGGAGGCTTTGCCTCATTCCTTCCTTTCCTTGAGGCTGAGGGGGGACAGAGCAGTGCCCAGGGCTGGTTCCCAGGAGGGATCCCTGCTGTGTGGTCCCTGTGGGTGCAGCAGGGGATTATTCACAGTTTGGGGGTGAGGGTGTCGGGGCTGTGTCAGGCTCTGTCCTGGAACCCTCTAAAGCCACCCAGAGGTGCTGGTTGGGTCCCAGGTGACTGGATTGGCCTGTTGGGCTCACGGTGGTGGAGGTGGCTCCTCACCAGGGGGAAAAATAACCCGTCGAGCTGTGAAGCAGCAGCCAGAGGAGATGCTGGAGTGGCTGCAGCATCCCAGTGCCACAGGCTGGAGCCCAGCTTGTGCCTCCAGCCCTTCCTGAAGGCCCTGCCAGGGGGCTGATCGCCCTCATCATCCCCATCCACCTCTGCCAGCCCCGTCTTCCTCTTGCTGTGCATCCAAGGGCTGGAATCGGAGCCCAGCCCAAGGGTCCAACCACCCCCACCTCTATTTCTCCTTCTTTTGTCAGGCCCCTTCATCGCCGAGGAGCAGCCCCAGGGGTGGCTGTGCCTGCGGAAGCGCCTGCTCTTCAACCTCTCGGTGCTGGAGGAGGGCGAGCGCTTGACCATGGCCCGGCTGGAGATCAAATTCCACCACAATTCCTACCACCCTTCCCGCCAGGGGCAGGCCTTGGAGCTGAGGCTCCTCCGGGCCCCCCAGACATCCCTGCCAGGGGTGCCCCAGCGCAGGCAGAGGCTGCTGCTGGAACAGTCCTTGGCTCAGCTGCACAAGTCTCTGCTCTTCGAGCTGAGTGTGGCAGCGCAGGCCGGGCGGGCGAGCGGCGGGAGCTTGGGATTGACCCTGGAGATCTCGGCGGGCGAGGGGGCCCCGAGGAGCCCCTGCTCCGGCGTGGACTCCTTCCTGGACGCCTCCCTGCTGGTGGTGACCCTGAGCCCGCAGTGCCAGGCCCCTCAGAGGAGGAGGAGGAGGAGGAGTGCCCTTCACCCCCCGCTCGCCCCCAGCAACCTGTGCAGGGCGCGGCGGCTCCACATCAGCTTCAGCGACGTGGGCTGGGAGAACTGGATCATCGCCCCCCAGGGCTACCTGGCCAACTACTGCCGGGGGGAGTGCCCCTTCCCGCTGACGGCCGAGCTCAACAGCACCAACCACGCCGTGCTGCAGACCATGGTGCACTCGCTGGACCCCCAGGGCACCCCCCAGCCCTGCTGCGTCCCCGTCAGGCTTTCCCCCATCTCCATCCTCTACTACGACAACAGCGACAACGTGGTGCTGCGGCACTACGAGGACATGGTGGTGGACGAGTGTGGCTGCAGGTAGAGGAGGAGCAGGGGGGGTGAGGGGTGGGGGGAACAAAACCCCGTGCTGGTGTTTTGGGGAGTTTCCCGTCGGGGGGTGCTGGGAGAGCTCTTTGGGGTGGCGCGAAGGGGTCGTGGCTGGAGCTGTGGTTTAGGGCTGGAGTTGTGATTTAGGGCTGGAGTTGTGATTTAGGGCTGGAGTTGTGGTTTAGGACTACCTGGGTGCTGGGATGGGATTATGATCAAGGCTGGTGCTGGTTGCCCGTCCCCTGCTCCACAGGGGTGGTGGCACCAGGCTGTGAATCCCAGACCCGCCCCGAGCCGCTGGTGCTTCAGGCTCCTCAGCTTGGCACCTTTCTGGGGGCACAAAGGGGTTTTGGGGGTGAAATGGGGCTGTGAGGGGAGGAGGACAGAGGGATGGTATGGGGGCACAAGCTCTGTGTGACCAAATCCAGGACTGGTGTGGGACACAGGTGGGTTTCTGTGCTGGGGGAGCTCAGTCCTGAGCTCTTTAACGCTGTGATGGGGTGCTTTGGGAGGGCAGGGGTTACGTGGCCTGGGGGTGCTGGGTGGGCCCAATGCAAGGGAGGTTTTGCCCCCCCAAAAACCCCCCTGGGAGCTGCAGGATGGATGTTGTGGCCGAGGAGGGGGGGCTGTGGTGGAGGGTGGGAATGGGCAGGGGGTCGGTGGCATCTTCTCCCCTCAAGTCAGTATTAATTTACCTCATTTGCAAATGGATGAGCCCAGCATGACCTCTGTCCCCGGGTGTCCCTCTGTCCCCGGGTGTCCCTCTGTCCCCGTGTCCCCCCCAGGTGGCAGCCGAGCACCAGGCACGGGCAGAGCTCTCAGGCCCTTGCGCATTTTAGGGTTGTTTTCGGCTCATTTGTCGCTCTCCGTGTGGGCCCCAGGCCCCTGCAGTGGTATTTACTGCCCCTAACGAGCAGCCCCGGGCAGCAGGGACCCAAACCTGCCCCATCTTCCCCTCATTGACCACTTTCCTTCCGCTTCCCAGCGCGTGGGCTCCGAGTTTTGCAGCAGCTCGAGGTTTAAATCCTGAAGTGTTTGTGTGTGTTTTAAAAGCCACCTCCAGCCCTTCAGGTGGGGCTTTGCTGACACCACTTTTGGGGTTGTTTGCTGGGTTTTTTTGTAGGGTTAAAAGGGGTGGGAACAGAACAGGAATCCGAGTTAGACTTGAATTTTTGCTCTTTTTTTGTTAACTGTGAACCTGCCCCCGTGGCCTGCCTTTCCTTTCCTTTGCTGTTTCTGTACCGATGTTGTGTCTTCGAGGTCTGATGAAGTTTTTAGCACCTCCCTTTCCTCCCCCCGGGAGAAGCACTGAGGGTTTAACCACTGGGGGGGGGGGTCCCTGTGATGGTGTTTGGTTTTTTTTGCTTAACAACACCCCCTAAAATGTGCAGCTGAAGACCAAGACTGGAGCAGCTCGAGTACTTTTAGGTGTAGCTTTACTAACCTTTTCCCACCCAAAGGGGTTTCCTGAGAGCTTCCAGGGCCAGCCCAGCCCTGCTCTGCTCCAGCTGAACCCATTTCAGCCACTGGAGATGTTCTAATAAGGGCTTAGAGTAGGGCTGAACTCCGGGGACTCAAATCCCAGGTTTAGGATCAAGAGTTAAAAACAAAAAAACCTTCAAGTATTAATTGTTCTGTACCTGTGCTGGGGCCAGGAGGGGACTCCAACACCATGAAGGGCAAATGTCCCTCTCCTGCAGCCAGGCAGCCACTGGAGTCACCCTGGAGGAGCTGCAAGGAGTTTATGCACAGCACAGGGTGGTGCCAAGACCTGGCCTAAGCCCCCCTCCCAGGGTGGTCCCAGGAGCCCCCCCAGCCCTGGGACAGGTAAAAGCCATGTCCATGTTTACTGCAGAGCAGGGGCAGCTTCCAGGCTGGACTGGGCCCCTCCAGCTCCAGCCTTTCCCAAATCCTGGGGCTCCCACCCTGCATCACAACCCCCCCATCCCCAGGGCAGAGGGTTGGGGCATTTACCAGTTTTCCCAGTTGAGTTTCTCCCCCTTCCCTCCCCCATGCTATGCACACCCCCCCCCCAACACTTTTGTACTAGTCTGTGTTTAAAAAAAAAGTAATAAACTTGAAGTTTATACAATCAGACTAAGCTTTAATGAACGTTGCATGGTTTCCTCATTGAAACTTAAGGGGCCACCTTGAATGCAAGAGCTGTTTATTTTCATATTTTATTTGATGACAAACAGGTTTTAAAACAAACTGAGACAGAAAAAAAAAAAGGAAAAAACAGAAAAGAAAAATCGAAAAAGAGTTTTTTTTTTTCTTTTTAAACACCGTGCTAGCACTGATGTCTGGATTTGTAAAACTCATGAGTTTTAACTGCTACAAAGGAAAAAACCAGCACAAAGCAGAGGCCAAGCATTCCCAGCAGTGAAATAAAGGGGTTCAGGGAGAGGAAAGGGGGTGGGAGGGGGGGCTACATTACTCATGGATAGCGTTGCACAGAGGGGTTCCAGCTCAAACCTATCAGAAAAAGTCTACGCCAGCTACGCAGCCTACGGAAGGAAAACAAAAAAATAATTAAAAAGCCCTTCGGCAAATGTTAATAAATAAAACAGTCCATCTCACAAGGAAGGAAGGTGGCCTGTGTCTCCATTCTTTCACGTTTGTTTGTTTGTTTTTTTTTTTTTAGAAGTCTAAACTCTGGAGGCTGTTGATGAGAAAAAGAATGGGGGTTTTGGTGGGTGGGTTTGGGTGGTGTTTGGAGTTCTGGGGCCCAGAGGACAAGGCTGTGTCCTGGGATGGTGTGCACGGGCTGGGGGGGGGCACACCAGGGCTGCCCTGGGCTGGGGGAGGCACTCTGGGGGCAACTACAGCAACAACAGGTCATGAAAGAGGGGCAACAATCTACAGGAAGGACAGGAATGAAAGGGCTGCCCCCCCCAGGTACAAAAAAGTGGGGTCCAAGTACATTCGTATGAGAGGTATTTTTGAGCTCCCCTCCCCCCCCAAAAAAAAACAGAAGAAAAAAGACTAGAAACACTTGGAGCCCTTTAAGTATAAAGCTAACTTAACTCCAACTTGAAAAACACCCAGGTTAGTGGATCACTCTCTACTGCTCTTGGCCAATTGGGAGGTAGAGGTCAGTCTAATTTAGGGATCTGGTCAAAACGGGTCTCTGTAGGAATTGCTGCTTCTAGAAAGGGTTTAGACAGAAATAAAACGCTCCCAGTGTTCCCATACACGACTCGTTAAGACATGGGTACCACTCAGAAATTGGATGGCTTCTCTTTTGCGTGCTGTTCTCAGTCCTGACTTCCCAGCCAGCACGGATGGCACGGCCGCATCCAACTGCCTGAACAAAAAGAGCTGCTCCGGGTTCGCTTTTGCCAGCGCCTGGCTCTGCCACCTCCCTGCTCTCTCCTCGCCCAAGAAGCCACGCCAAAATAAAAAAAAAAACCAGCCTGACCCATTATCTCTGATCAAACCCAGCTCCTCAGAGGCCACCTTCCACCAACTGCCTGCTCTGCCCGTGGGTCCCCACCTGGAGAGACGTGGAGCCTTTCCCTCGGAACCAACGTTATCCATCCCCGGTTCCCGCTACTTCCTCTCCCCCGAATCCGCGGCAGTAAAAGCAGGTCTGTTTTTTTGCATCTCCCCTCCGGGGGCCGAAGGGCACAGGAAACCCCAGCCCCCTTTTTCAAGCGCAAAGTTCATCATCTGACAGAAAGGCTTGTGGTTTTTTTTGTTTGTTTGTTTGTTTGTGTGTGTGTGTCACAGAGTAGAGTCCAGACAGTAGCCAATTGAAGCATAGAGAAAACACCTCGAAACCCTCCTCCTGCCCGAGCGCGCAGGCTCCTCTCACTCGTAACTGCTAGCCAATGTAGGAAGAAGAGGCTGATTGCTGCAACTTTTAAATCACACCGAGAAAAAGTTCTCAAGGTTTGCTGCTCTAATTTAGTTTTGTTTGAAACATTTTTTGTTTGTTTTGGTTGTTTTTTGGGTTTTGTTGTTGTGTTTTGTTTTTTTTTTTTTGGTTTTTGTTTTTATAAGCTTCTCAGAACAAGGATCTCCCAGGTCCACCACTAAGAATTCAGAGACAAACCTCTTTTTTTAAAAAACGAAACAAAACAAAAAATAAACAACTCAGTGCTCCTTTTGAAAAGGATCTCTTTAAAAACCACCTCGTCACGAAAGACCCGTTCAGAATGTGGGCGACACGATGACACTAAGATTTCAGAGCCAGTGTTGGACAACAAAACCTGCATCTCAGAGTTGAGCATCAGCTGGATCCCGCTGCATTTCTGCTTGGCTTGCTGTCACCGAGTCAGGGACTCTCCCTCCCTCTCCCTCTCTGCATCTCTCTCTCTCTCTCAGATACTCTGCTTCTAAAATGTAAACAGTCACTGCTAAAATATAGTACCCCTTAGAAACGAGAACAACAACTCTGAGATGAGGGTTTTCCTCTCCCCCCCTTTCTGCTCTGAAAAGTAATGCCCTGCTCGCCAAGAGAAGGATGGAATGAAGTGAAACCTGCTTTTTTAAGGCCCTTCTCTCGAGCGTGGGTGACTGGGGGAGCAGGGACTCAGCTGACCACTCATTTTGGGGTGAGTTCCTTCCCAGCGAGGCGCCAGCAGGTCCGTCAGGGCTCTCTCTCCTCTCGGTCGGTCTCCTTGTCTCAGTGAGCTCTAGCAGTGGGCTCTCTCGCGCGCTCCTTTCTCTCTCTCTCTCTCTCTCTCCTCTCCGTTGGTTGGTTTCTTTCTCCTGTTGCTCTCACACAGTGGTGCTTCAGTTTTAGCAGTGGAAAACAGGTATCCATTTTATTTTATTTTTTTTATTACCCAGAATAAAATGCTGATGAACTAAGCTCCACGCAAGCTTAGCTCTTCTTCCTCAACCTGGAAGGGAGGAGACAGAAAAAAGGGGGCTGTGTCAGGGACAGCACTGCTCACACAAACTGCTCAGGAGCCTGAAGGAGGGGGAGGAAGCAGAGGAGGGACCCCCTGAGGTTCTTACACTCTAATACTGTGACAGTCCCGTCACTCCACCATGTTGATATGCACGTTCACCCTGGTAAGTTGAGTCCTGTGACAGCGCCACGTCAATCTGGGATTTAAACTCATCACCAAGGTAACTGTCCTGGAAAGGAAAGGCTGTGTAAACCTCCACGCCACCCCCAGCTGCTCCCCGGGGGCCCAGGTTAAAGTCTGAGGGTTTTTACGATCTGGTTTGGTGCGGAATTTGTGTAAAAAAGGGGGTTGTGGTGGCTCAAAGGTGAGGTCTGGACATGCAGCATTCCCCCTTTATGCCCCAGTGCACTCTGAGAGTCACACAGTGCAGGAGCATGAAATGGTTTCAGTTTCATTTCCCCCCCAGTGCCACAACAAGGATGTGCCTGCACAGACACCCACACGAAGCCCAGGGAAAGGTCAGACTCGACCAGTCCTGCTTACCTGTGATAACTCCGGTTGGGAGAGCCCAGGCTGACTCATCTGTGAAGGCTGACTCATGGAGATATAGCCCTGAGTCAGGGGGCCCTGGGAGAAAGGCTGGGACACCACGTCTTGGCTGGCTTGACTGTTGGGAAGGTTGGACTGGCTCGTCCCAGGAATCCCAAAGCGGTTTTTCTGGCGCCCGCCGCGCCCCGTCTTTCCTTTGGGAGCCCCACGCCCTGCAGGAGGGACCGACCCCAACCAGCAGTGAGAAAGCTCTGCTCAAAAACAGCTTTCCAAGCAAGGCCCCACCCCTCCAGGGGGTGTTCTGCCCCCTCCCACCCCCTGTACCTGCAGCGGGGCCGTTGGCCTGGCCGAAGTAGCCCGGGGGCGGCATCGGGGGCATCACCAGGTTGAAGGGGATGGGAATGTTCATGGCGGTGACGTGGCTGGGGCCAGCGCTGATCATCCCGATCTGGTCGTGGGTTTGGAAGTACATGTTGGATGGGCGCCCTGCAGAGGAGGAGGAGGGGGAGGAGAAGTGATTTCAGGCACCCTGAATATTTTAAAAAATCGATTCACAGCCCTGCTTGTAACAGAGAGGGGAGGACTCAGGAGCAGGATAAGGTAGAAACAGAAAGGACAGGCCAAGGACCACCAGTATTCCTGGTTCCCTGTTTGTTCCACACCTGAAAATTCCACTAGCTCATCTAACACACGTTCACCCCTAGGGCTCCTCTTTCACAGAACCATCTGAGATTCCAGAAATGCTTCACACACGCTCCCCTTTTCCCCTCATTTTTCACTTGCTCTGCAGACATCCAGTTAGACTGGCAAGGGTTCCCCATACAGAGAGCAAAATCCAGGCAGATTGTCAATGTTTTCAGTCCTTACATTCCATATTTCTCTGCAGTGGCTCTTCTAACATTTAAAAGTTTGAAGTGGGTAAAACACCACACCCCAAGGACCATTTGGGGGAGGGAAACACAAAAAAAAAAAAAAAATCAACCTATAAAGGTGGTAATTTTGATAATTTCCTTTACCTTGACTGCTCCTGTCATAGACAGATCCTGGAATAATGGCCTCACGTGCATCATACATGGCAGTGGTCATGAATCGGGCACCCTGCAAGGATGAGGGGAGTCAGACAAAGCCTTTGCCTTGAAAACCCTGCACTGCAACCTCAGGGACCCAGTAAAACCCCACAGATCATGAGTTTGCCAGCACTGAGGAAATGAATTAGTCCCAAGACACCAAAACCCCTCTGGTTATTATTTCAGCTGCAACGAGTAAGATTTCAGAGGCAGCATCTCAAAAAGTGTGAAACATCTGATGAGTTTTCAGTCTATTTTAAGGCTCTGCTGATAGTTTTTCCCCTTGTTCTATTCACAGCACCGTCCTGCCTTGGCTGACAAGCTCCCCCCACCCAGTAACTCCTTATTTTTTGTTAGAGAATCAAGCATAAAACTTGCAGGTTGAGGGTCTGATGCAGTGCTGTGAAGTTCATGTGAGCTGGCCATTTCTAGACAGGGAGTTCATTCACCTCAGAACTTACCCCCTCAGGAAATTCTGCAGTTAAAAAGCTCCCCAAATTCCACCCTGGGGAGAGCTGAAGCAGCTGGGTCCCACCACACCAACCAGGCCCCGGAGAGTTCCAGGGCTGTGCTGGTGACTGTTCACCCCACCCATCTGCCCTTTCTAATTAATCAACAGCCCCCCAGCTGCCCCCTGTCCCAGACAGCCGAGGGCAGGGGGGTCACTCACGGGGTTGATGGTGTTGACGAGTTTCCGGGGTTTGCTGAACTGCATGAGGCTCTCCCGGAGGTTGTTCAGTGGTCCCTCCACCAGCACCTTCTGCTCCTTGTAGTAATTCAGGAGGTGATTCCAGAGTGGTTGCTTAGACAGGGCTTTGGGGTTCCCAACAATGATTACTCCATACCTGTGCAACAGCAGAGGAGCTCAAATTAAGCTAGTTAAAAAACAATTGATATTGCAAATCAAACGACACAGTAATGATGTTGGAGCAGCCTCCAAAATCCACCTCTCGGCTGAAGCAGCCAAGAGCAGGAGGTGCAGCTGGTTTGTTTACAGCAGATGTTTTCCACAGGATGACAAAACACCTGGAAGGAAGGTTGGTTGCTGCAGCCAGTTTCTCAACAGCCACAAACTTCCTCCTTCACTGAGTTCCCCCCAGCCACCACCTTCGACTGGGTTTCAAAGCTCCCAGGAAAACAAGGAAGCCAAAGGACATCATGTTGGATTCCACACCACCTTTCCTGGAATCAAATCCATCGGAAGCAAAATGGTCCAAAAAGACACTTGTTGGAAGGGGTAAAGAAGCAGGGAAGGGACCTGTCCTGAGGACAGAGGGGAAGGACACAGGCTGGAAACTCCTGAGGCCAAACGGGAACAGTGCCTGGGCTGGGATGAACAGAGATGGCACGGAATGGATTGGGTGGGAAGGGACCTTGAGGATCATCTTGTTCTACCCCCTGCAGGCAGGGACATTTTCCACCAGCCCAGTTTGCTCCAACCTGGCCTTGGACACTCCCAGGGATGGGGCAGCCACAGCTTCTCTGGGTGACCTGTGCCAGGGCCTGCCCACCCTCCCAGGCAGGAATTCCTTCCCAATATTCCACCTAAGCAGCCAGTGAAGCCGTTCCCTGTGCCCTGCCCCTCCAGGCCCCTGTCCAAAGCCTCTCTCCATCCTTCCTGCTCCTCCTCCAAGTGCCCAATCCTGCTTTACCTGGCTCTGGTAAGGGCCACATTGAGCCTCCTGGGGTCATTGAGGAACCCAATTCCCTGGTGCTCGTTGGCCCTCACACAGGAAAGGATAATGAAGTCCTTCTCCCGGCCCTGGAAGGCATCCACACTCGCAATTTCCACTTCCTGAAACGGAGGACAACACGTAAATCACGGAAGCCAAACAGTTCTGCTACCCACAGGCACTGCCAGACGTGCTGGCCACGCACTACACCCTGCCATCACCTGCCAAAAATGTTACTTTTGGAATGAGGAGCGATTTGGTAATTCCACTGGTCACTAAATAGTTTCCCTGGAGAACAGAGAGCCTCAGTTCAGGAGAAATTACTCTCTGCTTGATGGCCCTCTCATTTCCCCCAAACTGTGGGAATCAGCCCTTTGCTGGGAGGCTGCCAGGGAGAATTCTGAGTACTCCTAAACCCCATAGGGAAGAGAGGTCCAAATCAGCACTGCTGCTCCCATTCCCCAGAAACCTGAATCACAGGGACAGATCATTCCTGGCACAAGGAAAAGTATCTCCACCAAGTTTCCCTTCAGTGAAAACACTGAGCGAGTTCCCAACGTTGCAAAACAAGCCTGGATTAAACATCTAATTGCCTTGTTTGCAGCAGCTAGTTCTGATGTTTGGTAGAGGAGTCCCACTGATGGGAGGACATGTTCCCAAGGAAATAAACAGCATGACCATCAGCGATTATGGAGCTTGCTGTGTCTCTTTATCCAAAACACAAACTTTTCCACAGCTGGAGCCCCAGTGACCTCTCCCTTCTGGGCCTCAGGACCCTTCCTTTCAACACCGACCTCAGCAGGGCTTCCTCCTTTTACCTGTTCAGCTGCTCCCCCTGGCACCTGAAACCACCTCCCAAACTCCTCTCCCTGCTCTGTTTCAACCACAACCAACTAAAGAGTTCAACAATCAAACCCAGACTGAAAATGAAAAGTACTGTGAGGCTTTCCTGGCTTCCCCTGTGCTTCCATCTGTACCTGGTAGAGCTTTGTGTGCAGGGAGCCACTGAACTGCATGTACTGCACCAGGTAGGAGCGCTGCCCCTCGTAAGGAGTGATGATGCCAATCTGGTCTGGTTTGGCCCCAGCCTTCAGCAGCTTCGTGGTGATTTTCTCCACGTTGGCAGCTTCGGTCCTGGAGGGAGACACATTGGATTACCCGAGGAGGATGGATTAACACGTTAGGTCTGGTTTTTTGCAGCTTAATTAGGGTCTAAAAGCCTTGAAGGTGGATGCTGTGAGGCCACTCCAATGAAAAGATCAATTTTGCACTGCTCAAATGACTAACTCAGCTCGAGCTTTGCAGGAACATTCCCCCTGTCACCTCTTGATCTCACCCCAGAGGGACATGGGCCCAAACCAAGTCTCAGAAGGACACAAATTTCTCCTTAGGTGCACCTCCACCTTCTCAGAATGACACAACTGGACTTCTGGAACAGCAGAACTCCCAGTGGCCACCGTTCCAAAACGCTTTTATAACCAAGACCACCAAAAACCATCCCAACCTGCCGTGCAAACAGATCCCTCAGGTGCTTCACCTTAAAGCTTCAAACACAGAAATATTTTTAATGCCAATCAGCCAACTATTGTGCTGTTTGTTTGTGCACAATCTGCTCTGCTGTCTCCAAGTCTTGCACATGCTGCTCAGGAAACAGACTGAGATTAAAAATATCTCAGCAGCTATTTTTCAGAGCTTGGTCTGCTTTCCCTTCCAGGCACACGAACAACCAAGAGGAACAAAGTGGTTTAAGCTCCTTCTTTGACAAAGAAGTTGGAATGGGCAGAAAAGAATGAAAATTAAATTGCCATCCCTTCTGCACCACCACTAAAATCCAAGATTTAGGGCTCTGCTTCAGGAGCTGCAGGAATTCCAGCTTCAAACTGCAACTGGATCAGCATTTCCTGCTGTAGCTGCAGTCAGTTTATTCATCCCACAGATCAGGCACTTCATCATCCCTTACACAACCTCATACAGCCAGTGAAGGAAGACAAACTCCTCCACAGAGCAATTCAAACCCACTTAAGCTCTGCACTGCTCCCACTGGGTGCCCTTCTCTCCTGGTTTACTGTCAGGGGAGCCCAGGGCAAACCAACTGCAACCTGCAGCTCGGCCTGCACCATCCTCCACGGCAGCTTCTGCTCAGGAGCCCCACGAGCCACTTCAACTCACTCTTCATTCACTGCCCCCAGGGTTTCATTGACTCAGAACTGCTGCAGAGCACGGGGATCAACAGCCCTGTCCCTCAGTGTCCCAGCCCAGCTCCAGGGTGGGTGTTGGAGTTACCTGTTCAGGTAAGAGGTGCCCGAGCTGGCAATCTCCTCCTGGCCCTGGGTGACGTAGAAGAACATGGGTTTGTCAGGCTGTGGCCACTGGAAATCAAAGCCTTTCTTCACACGGTCGGCTGAGGAGCAGGAGAGCAGCAGGAGAAACAGAAGTGAACAAGAACACTTGGATATTTCCATACTGAAACCCCTTAAACACTCAAAACTAAGCACAGTGGGGATTGTTCTCATTCAGGAGGGGCAAGGCAGATTAAAGAAGCTGCCTTTGAGCCTCAGGGAGTGGGAACAGCGGCTTTTGGGCTGCTCACCTGCAGTGACCCCGTTCTGGAGAGAGCCCTCGTAGAAGATGTTGGAAGGGAAGGCGCTGAGGGCGGGATGCATCCGGTACTGCACCTGCAGCCGGATGGGCCGGATCCCCAGCACCACCAGCCTCTCAAACAGGGACTGGGACAGCCCAGCCTTGGCAGCCTTCTTGCACATCACCACAGGCCCCAGCTGGCAGTGGTCACCCACCAGAATAAGCTGTGGGAAAGGAGAGGGTGTAGACAAAGTTTATTTTCTTGCTTAAAGCAACGGCAATATCCTACTGTAAGATATAGAATCAAGCCCAGGTTGCTCCAACCTGGCCTTGGACACTTCCAGAGATGGAGCAGCCACAGCTTCTCTGGGTAACCTGCGCCAGTCCCCTCCCCACCCTCCCAGGGAATACCTTCTTCTGAATATCCAACCTAAACCCCAAACTCTGTCAGCTTAAACCCCTGCCTGATATATTAGGAGCTTATCAGTCTGGCCTGTGCTAAGCTTCAGATCTCACCTAAGGCTTAGGAACATTTAGTGTCACCTCCCTTTCCAGCTGATGTTTTCGAAATAAAAGCTTATTCAGCCTCCAGATTGTTCCAACAGCAGAAAATGTTCCAGGCAAAGATTACACCACGGAAACAGAAAACTGACAGGACTAACAGAAAATAAGGAGTCCTTTAGGTTTGTCTTTCAGGAGAGTGAAGAACTTTGCATCCCTGCCATCCCTGTGTGGCTACAGGGGGAATGTCACTGCTTGGTGCTGCCTGCTGGGATGGAAGCCAAGGGGCTCACCTGCTTTGCTCCCAGCACAACGGGCACCATGCACTCGGGCTCGGTGGCCTGGGTGCTCTCATCGATCAGGATGGAGCGGAACTGCATCTTGGCCAGCCTGGGGTCCCCGGCGCCCACGCAGGTGCAGCAGATCACATCGGCGTTCTGGGACACAAACAGGGCGTGGTTAACCCCTCCCCACACGGGACAGCCTTCAGAGCCAGCCCAGGAACCCCCCCAGGGGTCATCTGAGCCCCACCAGTGGGAGCAGAGCCCAGGGGCCTCACCATGAGCAGCTCCCGCTCCGCGGTTCGCTTCAGCGCCCGGTAACGTTTCTCATCAGCAGATGAGAGCTCTCCAGTTTCATCTTTGAGCTGCTGCAGTTTCTGAAGCTCTGGCATGCTGCAAAAAAACCCCCAGGGATTTTGCTTTAGGCCCTGATTGTTTGCAGGATTACAGCAAAAGTCATTTTTAACTAATCATGACACACGCACAGAAGAGTGAGCCAAGCAAACAACTGAGCCACAACAACACCCACCAGCTGCGTCCCTAAAACCAGGGGGGGTTCTGCTCGTTCCTGACCTGTCCATGTTCCTGATCTGGTTGTGCAGTGCCAGGAAGGACACGGGGGAGTCGATTGCCTCACGGCTCTTGGCACACAGACGAACCACCTTGAGCCCGGTCTGGTGGATCTTCTCGGTGAGCTGGTCCACAGCGATGTTGCTGGGAGCACACACCAGCACAGGCCTGGGGAAACACCACCAAACAAGTCCTTAAGAAGCTGCAAAGTTGTTCTTTTTGTCCATCAGACCTGTAGTAAAAACATGCTGGGCAAGGCTATTTGCTGAACCCAAGTCCTCCCAGAAAAACACAGTTCTAGGAAAGCTCCGTCGATGATACGAAGGAGTTTCATTTCTTTTTTAAATCAAGGTGATTCTTTCCATTAATAAAGTAACCTCACACATAAAGCCCTGCAGAGAGCAGTTCTTACCCATTGCCCTGTCTGGCCAGATGATACACGATGGTGGCTGATGTCACTGTTTTCCCAGTGCCAGGGGGACCCTGAATAAGGCTCAGAGGACGCTGCAGGACTGTTTTCACGGCATAAACCTACAAAAACGGGGTTAATTGCTAATTGAGCATTCAGTGCATGGGACGGTGAGGTTGTTTAACCTCTGTTCATAAATCCTTCAGCATATTTTGTGCAAGCAGCAAAGAGCAGAGGGGGTTACCTGAGAGTGGTTGAGATCAGGAAGTCCTTGTGCTGTGAAGCGCTTTGGCAACTGGCATTTAATGATCACATCTTCCACCTCGTGGCCCAGCAGCTTGTGGTAGATGTACCCAGACACCGAGGTCTCGTCCACAGCGAACGTTTTGAGGGCACTCTGCATTCTGAAAGGAGGCAAGGGCAGAAAAACGGCTCAGGGACATCAGTGTGACCTCAACTTGACCGTCCACAGGTGTCCCATGGAGCAGGCACAGACTTAAATTACACCTCTTGGAAAAGAGAGAGGTGGAAAGTCCCTGCTAACAGAGGCAGGAGACAAAAGTTACACCCTCAGAACACAGGGTTTGTTTTTCCTCCATGTGAATGTCACAAAGGAATCAGAAAAATGTGCAGAGGGACAAAACCTGGGACAGTAATTTTAGGTGCAGGATTTGAGGAAAATCTGCACCCAGAATAAGCAATGGGATATATTACTACTACTACTAATAATAGGATATACTAATAATAGGGAATTCTAATATCCTAATAACAGGATAATAAGCCAACCTACAAAATGTAGTACAGATGTGGCTGAAGACCCCAAATGCCTTGAAATTTTAACCAGTTCAAGCAACACCACTTTTTTTGGACCAAAACCACTCACTGAAGGCAAAGAGATTAAAAAAAAACCCCAACCCCACAGGCAGAACCTGCACCAACCCCATGGCAGGTTTTGCAGTGTTTTCCCAATACCTGTCAAAGGAAGTAGATTTCCACACAAAATCCACTTGGAAGTTGTGAGTGACTTCCACAGGGGCTCCCACGCTGCTCCTCAGCTCGATGGCAATCTCATCACCATAATCTGTAGAACCTCGTTAAGTAGTAATCTATAGCAACAATTTGAAGTTTATTTTCCCCCAATTCTGGTCATTTTTTTTTTTTTTTTGGCAGCAAGATCCCCCAGGATAAATTGAAATTATCTCAGAATTACTTCTGGATGTATTCAGTGGGTTCTTGGAGAGGCTGCAGCCTCAGGTTGAGGCTCACGGAGGGCTCTCTAAGTAAAGGATACTATCAGGAACTTTGATAACGTGACCAATTCCTTTCCACAGCGGGGCCAGGTCTCCTTTGTACCTCAGGCAGATCTCATCTCCTTGCATGAGCCTCATGTCTACAAAGGAAGGGGAAAAAAAAAATGCTCTCAGCACCCATCTCCCACCACAAAAACCCTTCAAGAACTCCCTGCTGTCCCAGCTCAGATCCTCACAGTGCTTCAAACACTGATTTTTTTTTTTCACCAGGTATAAAAAACCACCCCCAAAAAACAATCCAGTTGTCATTACCTGAGTCGGTCTTTGGCAAAGTGAAGTAAGCAATTCTCTTCTTGTTCAAGCCCAGGTCCCATCTGACTGTGATGTTATCTTGGGTCTAAGGGTATAAAAAAAAAAAAAAAAAGAGCTGTTTGCCAACTGTGCTTCAAAATACCAAAACCTGGGGTTCCAGTGTCACAGAAATCTGTATTTATCGCCATGGACTGAGCTCTCACCACCTGCAGGAGGCTGATTCTCTTCTACAGAAGTGAGCTGTGAGAGACAAAGCCCTAATCAGCACCTGAAGAAAAACTTGTAACACAGAAAAGATGGAAGCTCCCAAGTGTTTCAAGCTCTTAAAAAAACCTCCTCAGTTGGAGGATTTTTCCTTCCTCTCCCACTACTGCTGATATTACAGTGCTGCTACACCCCAGTAATTAGGACATTTATTCCACTTCAGGCTTCCTTCTGTGCCCTAACCATGAGTTTGACTCCAGAGGACTGGTCAGAAACCCCCTCAAACAGGCAAATTTCAAAGCAAATTACCTGAGACTCCTTGAGTTTCTTGTCATAATCTGCCTCGAGCTTGACCAGAGGACCAAATATATTTTGGTATTGATAAGCATCTTCGTATCTAAGCAGGACATGCTGCGGTTCCTCATCGACACCAGGCTTTTCCAGGTCCTCCAGGGTGGCAGATGGATTTTCCTAGAATTTAAAGCATGGGTGTTTAGTTTCAAAGTCTGAAGGATAAAAAAAGTGACAACAGGACTAGTGATACTGTGCCTTGGTAGCAGGGGAGTTGTCTCAAGGGGTAAAAGCTACACCAGGGCATTCCATGCCATGGTTAAATCCAGCCAGCTTTGTCCTGCTCTGAAGAGTCTGCAGAGAAACCTCTCAGAAAACAAGAATTAACAGTCCAGCTGCTCCACACCTAAAGCAGAAAGGTGTGGAAAGACTTGATATGGGCAAAGAAAGCTGCCTGAAGAACCCCAAGGTGAAGCTTTCCCTCTGAACCCTCTGGCACTCCCCAGCTGGGTGATTTCAGTGCTTCCCTGAGTGCCACACTTGCTCAAAACCCCTTCCTTCCTTCTCAGCCCCAGGGAATCGGTGCTTTGGGAACCCCCTGAGCAGCATTCAGGGGTATCAGCAGGTACCTTCCAGAGCTCCTCCAGCTTGTTGATCTGCTGGGCCGTGATCTGCCGGGCCCTGAGCTGCTCCTGCTCCGACGGGATCTTCACCAGCCACGAGAGGAAGCAGCGGTCCTGGATGAGGGGCTGCCACTGGGAGCTGTCCCAGTTGATGTCCTTCAGGCTGCTCTGGCTGGCACACGGCTGCCTGCACAACCAAAACGGGCACCAGGGCACTCATTACACACATGGAAGGGCTTCCTGAAACAGCTCCAATCTTGGTTAAAAAGGGGGGGCAAAAAAAGGCAAAACAACCCCAAGCCTGCTGTGAAAATCAGTGTTTTAGTCCATGTGTTTGCTGTTTCAGCACTGGGAAGGGTCAGCGTTGTAAGGAGTGTTGGTTGGGTGGTTCTAGGGTTGAAAATGCCTGCATCTAAAATGTTAAATACGACACCCCTGGGAGTGGTTACAGCCCATTATATCAGAAATTGGGATTACTTCCCATCTGCTGTTTAAACAAGCAGGACTCATTCCACAGAAACACACTGTCTACTGTCAAATACAAGCTAAGTGACAGCCCTGAATTAAAATACAGTTAAAAAACCTGACTGAACCTGTCAGAGAACAATCCCTGATTTACTGTTGTCTCAAATGCTTCCATGAGCTGAGAGGAAAACACCCTGTGGAAGAGTCACTGTTACTCTTCCAAACTTGAAAAATCTCAGGTAAAAAAGGGGAAAACCAAGTTTTCCCACTAAGGAATCCCTCACTTGGGAGAAACATTCTTCTACAAAACTAAGATATTTTTGCCCAGCACAACAGAACTTCCCTTTACTGCATTACCTACCTGCAACCCTGAACTCTACCTGGAAAAGGGGTGGCAAAGCAAGAGCATTTTGGTGCAAAGTGAAGGCAGGAGCTGCCCTTTAGAAAGCAGGTTATGCAACAGCCTTGGCACAGAGGTGGCAGCAAAGGCCTTCTCTCACCTGCACAGCAGAACCACCACAGAGTCTGCCTTGGCCGGGATGAAGCCGAGCAGGAACACGTTGCGACAGCCGCAGTTGTAGCACTCCAGGACGGTCTCCCCCAGGGGCCCATCCTTGTGCAGAGTCACCTCTTTGCACTTGGCTCTCACCAGGTGATTCACAATGTGGCTGAAACCAAAAGAGGAGGTGCCATTAATGGGAGCATCACATTTAGTCCTGACTGAATTTATCCGCTCGGTTATCGCTCTTTTTCACCCCAGGCCGCAGATGGGGTTTCTCAGCGTGCGGATGTTTTAAGGTGGATGAAACGGGAAATGGTGTCAAAAATTCCTCACTTTTAAGCCACTAGACTTTGATTTATCCCCCAAGTAAGTCCCAGCCACCACAACACTTGCAAAGAAACCCCCTAAACCCAGAGCTGTCCCTGGTATTTCCCTCCTTTCCCCACTCACCTGCCCGATGTGTTGCCACGCCCGTTACAGAACCACTTCTTGCTGGTGTTGCAGTAAACCACGCAGGCAGGGTCGTGGATCCCACAGTAACTGCCATTCAGAGGGGGAAAAAAACACCCAGGAAGTGAGTGGCTGCTTGCTCCCAGGGAAATTCAAACATCTAAGCCACTTGGTAGTGCACAGAAATAAGGGGAAGTGAAAGCTGGGAAACATGAGGGGTGGTGAAAGCACCAAACACGAGCCAAGCACAAACATTTTAACACTTCCCAGCACTGCCATCCCTGGCTTGGCTGAGCCTCCTGTTTACTCCCCCAGGGAGTTCAGAGCTGACCTTCCCACCACTGCCATCCCTGGCTGGGCTGAGTCTCGTGTTCATTCCCCAGGGTGGGTCAGAGCTCACCAGGGGCGGATGTGGCAGCTCTGAGTCCGTCCAGGAGCTCAGAGGGTCCCAAATCCCCCTTCCACTCCCCCAAAACGCTCCTTCCCTCTGGGAATAAAGCTTGGGTTCTACCTGCAGGCGTGCACAGGGAGGTCCTTGGTGTAGTAGGTGTCTTCCTCATCCTCCTCGAAGTTGAGCTCTGCCAGGAGCTGGCTGGTCTTGGCCACGTTCTCATCCACAGCTCCGTTCTGCAGGATCCCATCGGGACCATTCACCTGGAACACAGCTCAGAGCTTCAGTTCTGCCCCCAAACCACCCCTACTGCCCCAAGCACAGGCTTGTGTCTCCTTTCAAATCCTCAACAGGGCAGAAAAACGCTGCTGAGAGCTGGAAAAACACACATTATGGACTCAGTGCCTCAGCTCCTGCTTCACAGGAATATTTAAACTCCAACTGATAAGTGGGAAGGGGGGGAAAAAAAAAAGTTGACAAAAGGAGGTTGCTTTGCTGCAGTTCCATTTTTCCACAGCCTTACATAACTCATAATCAATACCTGCCCCATTAGCTCCTGCTTCACCCAATTATTTAAACTCCAACTGATAAGTTGGGGGGGAAAAAAAAGTTGACAAAAGGAGATTGCTTTGCTGCAGTTCCATTTTTCCACAGCCTTACATAACAGAATTCCATTCAAACAATTCCAGCAGGATCAAACACTGGGGTTGGTTTGTTTTTTTTTTTTAATTTCAGGATCTTTGCTGTACAGAACTTTCCCCACCTATTCCTGTTGCTGTTGACACACCAATGCCAGAAGCAGGGAATTCTGCACCATTTGGTGCTGTGTCAGCAACTTCTGCACACTCCACCCCCCCCCCCCCAGCTTTTCTCCTGGTAAAAATAACTCCTTTTTTTGGGCACATTTCCCAGCAGGAAGGAGCAAAAGGGGTGTGGATGTCACTGGGCCTCCCAGGTGTCCTGGTTTCATTCCACACCTACAGCAAGGAGGGGCTTCAGCACCTTCCACACCCCCCCAAAAAACTGGGCTCAGGCTCTTTATTCTTTGATTTGTTCAGCCAAGATCCCCCCAAAACCTGAGGAGGGCTAAGGGTGTCATGATCCATAATTCTGAGTGGAAAAATGTGGGAAAGGGATCACCACAGTGACAGCAGTGACTGCACAACATTAACATGGAATGAGTGCTGAAGTAAATTCCCCATCCCAGCAAACTGGGGTGTATTAACCCCTCTCAGCATTTCAGAAGCACAAATTGTTAGACAAGATTTATCTACAAATGGCAGCATAAAAAAAAAATCACTCACTCACTGTTTCAACAACTGGGTTGCACTGAGATTTAATGCAATCTACCTGGTGCAACAGCATCTCCAACTGATAAATCCATCTGAAATGGATAGTGCCACTTCACAGAACAGGGGAGTGTGGAACAGGTGGAATTCCAAAGCTCTAAGTCCACCTGAGTTCCTCAGCAGCACAACTCCCAGGCCTTTTCTGCCCTAAAGCAGCTGCATTTTTCTATTCCTTTTTTTTCCCTACCCCAAAGCAGGTGCATTTCTCTGTTCCAAAGAGCCACAACACACTCTCAGTCCACATCAGCTGACAAAACTTCATCTGTCACTTGAATACATTCAGTGCATTTCTTGGGTGCTCCTAAAAACCTGGGATTCCTGAACCGGAATACAATTGTAAAAAATTGGGTGTTCTTCCTTTTATTTTTGGTTTTTAAGGCAGAAAATGAAGAAATAACTGCAAGTTCCCTGTAGTTGTGCATGAGGTGACTGTGCTGGTGACCCCCCCGGGGAGCTCCTGCCCTCAGCTGGGCAGGGATGATGTCACTGGTGTCACTGATGTCACCTGTCCTGTGAAGATCCAGCAGCAGCCAGAGGCCTTGGCAGGCTCCCAGGGAGGAAGTGATTGTTCCCAACCCTCCTGTGATGTCACTTTATGTGCACAGGATTAAAAACCTGGCACCAGCAACTGTTTTGTGTGTGTGTGTCTGGGAGGGGGGGGGGAAAGAACTTCTCTATTTTCCAACTTGTTGGCTGCAACTTCTGGCCCAGCAAGTTCAGCAGCTCCAAAGGCAGCTCTGAGGTGCCACAGAGATCCTGGCACTTCCCTGCTCCTTTCCTGGCCTCTGGAACAGTGGCTGGGGGACAGCAAAGTCCAAGGGATGTGTCCAGGGGCAGCTTGGAGCAGAGTGGGATAGAGGGAGGTGGAACTGGGCGGGCTCTGAGATCCCTCCCAACCCAAAGCCTCGCAGGATTCTCCCGTGGGAGCCCCCAGAGCAGCGGGAAGGGAACATTCCCAGCCCAGCCAGCCCAGGGGAGCACACCTGGAGCCACACCTGGAGCCACCTGCCCCAGTTCCCACTCCCGAGTGGGGCCTTTTGAGCCTTACCAGGAGAGCTGACTGCACTTCAGGGGGTGTTTGGCTACAAAGGGACTTCTGCAGCCAAACCTTCAGCCCCAAGCCCCAGAAATTTAATTCTCCCCGAATTCTGTTCAGGAATGCACCCATTTTTGGACTTGGATGGATAGCCCAGGTGATGGTTGGTGGATTCTGGGCTTTGGAGGCCTGAAGTATTCGCTGTGGGCTCTGAGAACCCCCCTGAAGGCTGATTTGCTTTCCCTTTCAAAAGGAGGAAGTGGCTCTTGGTGAGAACTCTTCCCCCCCACACCCCACCCTGGGCTGAGCTTCCAGATGGGACCTGAGCAACAAGAAGTCATTTTGCTGAGACAAAAAAGGCTTTGTTAGGGCTGGAAATCAAACCCAGCCTCCCTAGTCTAGACCATAAAAAAAAAACCCCTCAGGGCTGCCCCAGCCTCGGCTCCCACTTCCACACCGGGGGCACTGCTGGGACAGCCCTTGGCCCAGGAGCCAAAAACGAGGCAGGAATGGGAATTTCAGGGAATTAGAGATGGGGTTGGGTTGGAGAAAACCTCAGAGATCAACAGGTGCCAACCTCCTGCCACGGGAACAGGTGACTCCAACCTGGCCTTGGACCCTTCAAATATTCCTATATTTAATTGCAGGTGAGCAATGGGAACCCAGTTCCCTGAAGGAAAACCAGCAGAGAACGCCTGCTCTTTATCCTCTGTCGATTGGGCACTAATCAATTTTAACAGGCTCTTAAGCTATTAATTAAATATACTTGGTGAAACTAAATTTTTATTGACTAATCCATCACATTTCCCTGAAATAAATAAATAAAATCAGGGGTCCTGCACTGCTCAGCTACTGTTTTTAAACACCAGGACATGCAACAGCAGAGTAGAAGTTTCCACCTTCAGCAGCTTCACATATTTACTTAATTAGCTTTAATTATAATCACAGGAATAATATTTAATGAAGCAAAACGTGATCAGTTGGGAAGCTGCTATAATTTAATAAGCCCCCTGCCAAAAGGCACAACAAGCTTCACTCAGCTGTTGAAGGCAGCAAAATTTCCCCCAGAACCTTTAAAAAAAAATAATAAAAAGAAAAAAAAACCCCAAACCAACACAACAAACCACCTCGTTCCTGATCTTATCACCCGGGAGGCCTCTGAGAGGGCAGGTCTGAGCAGATCCAGGGGGTTTGTTTGACTCCAGCTCGGGAGGGAAGGATTCTCATTCCGCTCCTGAGAGGCCTGGTTGCTGCAGGTCCATCCCCCTCACACCCACCCCCAAAAAAACACATTTCTGAAGTCAAAGGGAGGACCAGAGTTGGCAGAAATATAAAATACACGGATTAAAAGGTAAAAACCAACCATAAAATCCCTTCCTTTCTGCCAGACAAACCAGCACCTCAATGTGCTCTCCAGAGCTTTTAGGATTCTTTTTTTTTTTTTTCCCCTTTTCACTTCAAAGGTTTTTCAAACGTGTTTAGACATTTAAAAAAAAAAAAAAAAGAGCAATTATTAATCCTCTTGTCTGGTCTTTTAGCTGATGAGGCTTATTTTGGGGTGGTTTTTCTCCTTTTTCTGGCCACATGTTCTCTCCTGGCGAGTTCTGGAGCGATCACAAGCCATTAAAAGCTTTAAAACCCGAGGTTTAATTAAAAATTTTAACATCAATCCACGCATAGTCCGATTTTACTACCGGCACCAAATAATTCTGACCTATTCCACCCCAAAGTGAAGCTAAAAGAAGACAAACAAACAGCCCTTCTGAGCACATCCTGTGACACCACCCAGGATGTCACCGGGCACTTTCAAGACGCCAGAAGTGACTCGATTTGTCCCGGGATAAACCCCCCGGGGACAGGAGGAAAAACCCCCCTCAGCCCTGCCCTTCACACCTGGGGATCCTCAGTGCTGGCTCTGCTGCTGCTTTGGCGAGTAAAAGGCCAAAAAAGATATAAAAACCTCGGCTCCACCGCGTTTGGTTGGGGAGAAAAACTTACCTAAAAGTTTCAACTCCTCTTTAAACTCGGCCCTTCACACGTGGATAAATGTGCGAGTATTTAATTGTTAATAGTGGGGCAGGAATCTGGAATGGAGCTGAGCTTTCCATGATCTTTAAAACGCAGAAAAGTGGGAGTTTTTAAAAAAAAAAAAAAACACGGACGAGTTTTTCAGTTTTTCTGTCGCTTTTACCACAGGCATAGAGAAGGTGGAGCAGTGGCAACGTCTTCTTGTGAGCATAAATATAATATATAACACAAATTGCCTGCCTTCGCTTTTGGGAACTGCTAAGCAATCATAAGGGGTTTTTAATACCGAGCTATAACAAAGACAGAAAAAAAAAAAAAAAATAGGCCCCAAAACCTGTTTTTTAAGTCACGAGGAAGCAGAACTTAAACCTCAGGCCGGTATCGACTGTCCCTCCAACGCAAAGCCCGAGCAAACCCGGGGCGGCACAAAAGGTGGAAAAGGACGATAAAACCGATCGTAATGGCGAACGAAACCCACGCATTTTAAAATAAAAAACTAAAAGCGTATTTTAGCCACGAGAAGTTAAAAAAAAAAATAAAATTAAAATAAAATAAAAAAAAAATTAAAGCCGAACTCCCTCAGCGCCCAACTTTCGGTAACCAAAGCCACGTTTAAAGAGGAAAAAAGAAAAAAAAAACCAAAATTGAAATAACACGGAGCTTTTGCGGTGGTTTTTACGCGACTCCTGTCGCGACGGGAGGCGGGATCCGTCGCTCCCTTTCCCGCTCCACACGCGGCTCCCGCTCCCCGCCCAACCCCGACCCCAACCCGGGCCCCTTCCGGACCTTCCCCCCCATCAAAAAACCCCCCCCCAAAAAAAACAAACCACCCTCCTCACCTGCGCTTCCAGCGGCCCCGGCGGGCCCTGCCCCGCGCCGGGGGGGCCTTGGCCTTGCTGCGGCCCCGCCTGGCCGGGCCCCGGCGGCGTCTGGGTCTGGCTGGGGAGGGTGAAGTCGGTGAACTCGAACTCGGAGCCCTGCGTGTCGGCGCCGAGCAGCTCGGCCTCCTCGGTGTCCAGGAAGGTGAGGGTCTGCGAGCTGGGGCCGTACGCTTCCACGCTCATGGCGGCGGCGGCGGGGCCCGAGGCCGGGCGCCTCCTCCTCCTCCTCCTCCTGCTCGGCTGTGCCCTCAGCGAGCGCCGGGCGGCCGCGCTACGCGAGCGGCGGGATCCGCCGCGCGCACCAGGCCGCGCCGCCCCCGCCACACACACACACGGCACACACACACCGAGAGAGAGAGGCGGAGAGAGCTGAGAGAGAGGAACGAACCCGGCGCTCGCTCGGGGCGCGTCCCCCCTGCGGAAGGGGCCGTGAGGGGAGGAGGGGTGGCCGTGAGGGGGTCCCGGCTGGGGGGGTTGAAGGAGAAGGAGAAGAAGGGGGTCGGTGCGGCCGCGGCCGCCGCGCGCGCCAGGCCCGGAGCGGTGACGCGGGGGCGGGGTGACGCCACACGCACGGCGGCGCCCCCGTAACGGCCGGCAGGGGGCGCGCTCGCACCCACACAGACACACACGCTGAGGGGGGGGCGGGGTTTCGCCGCTGAGCGACGGGCGCGGCGGCCAATGGGTGTTCGAGGTGGGGAAAGGAGGGCGGGGCGGTGGGGAGGGCGGGCCCCTCACGCGGAGGGAGGCGGGGCTTCGGTTCTGAGCGACAGGCGCGGCGGCCAATGGGTCTTCGAGGGGAAAGGGAGGGCGGGGCCTCGAGGGGCGTGATCCGCCCACACAGGGGGAGGCGGGGTTTGGGTTTGAGCGACAGGAGCTGCAGCCAATTGGTCTTCGAGGTAGGAAGGGGGGTGGGGGCGCTCCGCCCACGCGGTGTGGGAGGCGGGGTTTGGTTTTGAGTGACAGGTGCGGCAGCCAATCCGCAGTGGGATAACTCATTCGCAGCCTGCCAACGTTTTTCCCTGCAGTTTCAGGTTTTTTGGGGTTTTTATAAAATAAAATGTTATTGAAATTTTGTCCATATAGAAGATAATTTTTTTTTTTAATTTGAAAAGCACACCCAACGCAGTTATTCTTTGCACTTCCGTTTATCACCGTTCAGGTGAGGTGGAATTTTAAGGAATTTTCATTTGGACACTTCTTTCCAAGGCCAGGAAGTGTGGAAGGGGGAGATGAGGGGGGAGCAGAGCCCAGATGTGGAGGAAGGAGCTCTGGGAATGTTCAACATCCCAGCTGAGCAAGAAATGCACTCAGGACCTTTATTCTGCACATTTAATCACTTGGTTTTCCCACTTCTCTGTTCCTTCTCTTTTTGTTTCACGTCCAGGAGTGTTTTAAAACTTAGAGGATCCCAGGATGGTTGGGGTTGGAAGGACCTTAAAGCCCATCCAGTTCCACCCCCTTCACACCTTTCCACACCTTCCACAAGCCCAGGTTGCTCCAAGCCCTGTCCTGGCCTTGGAAACGAATCTTCAGATGAAAATTCCTTCAACTTTTACCTCACGTGAGTAGTAATAAATGGAAGAGAAAAGAATACCTGTTTTGATATTTGGGGGTTTTTTAATAAAAAATATTTCTCTTTTAAACTGACAAAATATCAATCAAGTCTACTTTATTATTTTATTTTAAAATTTAAAAAGCACTGGAGAAAAAAAAAAAAAAGCAGGGGAAAAAAAACGGTTGGAAGGCTGTGAATTAAGTTATTCCACTGCAGAGGAGACACTTCTGCTCTGTTACCACGAGAGGGACACAGAAGGAAAGCTAAAAAGGGGCTGGGGAAAAAGAAAAAATACAACAAAACCCAGAGAACAGCTCGATTTGGGATCGCAGCAACACCCACCAGCCTTTTGTTTGGAAATATCTGCCACCATGCCAACTTCCCGGGATAATTCTGCTTGAACTGATTCACCTGCAGGTCCAGCTGTGGCTGCAGAAAGGATTCCCAGAACAAGGCATGGGGACATCAAGCACCGAGGGAAAGAGGAGCAGGAGATTTGGAGATTTTTCTCCAGTGATCTGGGATGGAAAAGGTCCTTGGAGATGATGAGGGACGTTTAAAAAAGGTAACATCGATATGGGAAAGCCAGGAAACGGAGCTCGTTGTTTTACTAAGCATTGAAAAGCCAATAAAGTTGTTAAGTTGTTGTTTAACACGGAATCTTGATGTTTAACTGTCATTGTAAATATTTAATAGGAAAATAAGAATTAAAAACGTGATATTTCGGTATAAAGTTCGGAATCCTTCCCTCCAAAAGGGTATTTAAATCCTCCCTAAGTCCCTCTCCTTGAGAAGAGCTGAAGTGTGTGTTGATCCTAAACAAGGGTCTGGATTCAAGGAACTCATGGAGGGAATTATCCTTTTATCAGCAGAACTTGTGGCCTTCAGCAGGTTTTTAAGCTTTACAAAAATACCCCAGGAAGGGATCTCCTCCCTGTTTAAGTGGCCCCAGAAGTTAAAAACCACCAGAAAAAAAAAAAAAAAAAAAGGGGCAGAGTTTCTAAAATCCCAGCAAAAGCAAAAAAAAAATTCAATTATTTTATTCGAGGAGATATTTGAGGGTATCTGTTACCTATTAAACCCTTCTCTGGAAGGAGGAGACTGGTTAAAAACACTCCTTTTCTGAAGGGGGCACGGCCATCCCTGTCCATGGGATCTCTCCAGAGCAGATGTTTTTGGATCCGAGCTGGAAAACAAAAGCGTCGTGGAATTCCTGGCAGCCCTCCCTGGGCAGATGGAGGTGATTGAGTGTGATGGGAAAGCCAGGCCCTCACAGAGGGTTCAGAGCCTGCTGGAACTTCCCCAGGTTGGTGTGGGGAGGAAAAAGGAGAAAAGTGGGGGGAGTTTTTAGGGGTCTCCTTGGGATTTCGGGATGGTTGGAGCATCAGCGGTGTTGCCCCTCAGGTAGTGGCAGTTTGAGTTCTCCTCCCTCTTTCCCCCCCCAGGTTTGGAATTTTTGGGGCAGGGTTAAACAGGAGCTTGGGTTTTGTGTTCTGGGCAGAACAAACCCCTTGAAAAACCAGTATTTTTTTTATTTTATTTTTTTTTAAATTTTCCAGTCCCACCCCTGGCTTTTTCCTCGGCTTTTTGTTCAAGAACAACGTGCATTCCCTGCCTCTAAAGTAAATCCTTCCAAACAAATCCTTCTTCCTGCTGGGGGGACAAGAAGTCTCTTTGCTTGGCCCTTGCCTTAAAAATGAGATGATGGGAAGGAACCCAACATTTGGGGGGGTCAGAACACACCTGCAAGGTGTGTTTAGCCCCATAATGTGGCTCCAGGATTTACGGGAGGGGCTCAGGTTCCTGCTGGGCTCAACACCTGGAAGGTGCAGGAAGGTCTGGAACATGAACCAGTTCACGTTCTGGCCTCCAGCTCTCACGGATTTCCCCCCTCTGGCTTTCAGCTCTCGGTTCCTCTGGGTGTCAAACATGAGAATTCCCCATCTCCACCTCGGAAATGTTGAAAAGCTCGGAAAACAAGGAGCGTGAGGAACTTTGTGCTTTCCCAGCAGCAGCCACAGGGAAGGCTGGGGATGATCCACTTCTTTTCTTGCCTGACAAAGCAAACTGGATCTAGAACTGAGGGGTGTTTGGGGTGCTGCATTTATTTCTTGTCCCCCCAGCGTGGAATCCCTGGGACATTTGGGGTGTTCTGGGGGTGAGGAAGGAGTTGGGGGGGCCTGGCCCAGGCTTGGCTTGGGGGCAGGGAGAAGCTCCAAGTGGAAGGAATGTTTTTCCTTGCGGAGTGCTGCGGGTTGGAAGGGGGGAGGGAAGCAGGCCCAGTGCTGAGCTCTGTCAATGGCTGCAGTGTGGTTGTGTAATAACACCTTCCCAGAAATCAGGAGCTCCTTGGAAGTGTCCCCAGCCCCGCCGGAGGGGTTTGGGCCAAGGCAGGGTGGAAAGCTCTGGGGTCCCAGGATTTTATGGGGTTTCCATGAAACGTTTCAGTTGATGGTTCCCCCAGCTTCCTAAACACAGAGGGCTCCAAATCCTGAGGGATTTGCCCCTCAGGGCTGGCAAGAAGGTTCCTCACTGTGCCACTGATGTTTGGGAGTGTCCCATGTGCTCCCTGGGATGAAGATTCTCTCTCTTTTCCCTCACAGTTTCCCAGCCTGCTCCTCAGGAGGGATCCCCCCTGCCCTAAACTGCCTCCTGGGGGTCCCCCACATGGGATTTAAGAGCCCCTGGCCCCTCAGGACCTGCTCTGGATCTCATCCAACCTGCCCCCGACCGGGCTTCCAGCGGCACTTCCAGGTGAATTGCCCAGGCATCCTTGGCCTGTGCCTGAGGCAGAGCTCTCAGGGGGAAGGCAGCTGGGAGGACAAGGAGTAAAGAGCTGGGAAAAGGCCTGGAAGAGCCATGGAAAAGCAGAGATCAGGAGCCTGCCCAGGCTGCTCCCTCCAGAGTCACCTAGAACAGCCTTTCCAAAAGCGGTGCCGGTCGGGATTCACCGCCCAGAAGTTGCTGCAGGTGCTCTGATGGAAGCTGCTGGAATTCCAGGCCGGTCCTGGAGCCTGGAAACGGCAAACCTGGGGCTGTTTTCAGCGGGAAAGGTCATTACTGGCCTTGATTTATGATCAAACAGAAGTTTGCGAGTGGTTCCTCAGCCCCGCTCCAGAAAATCCATGAGCCTGATGTCACATGGAGGAGGCCCAGGAGTATTTTCCATGTAAGTTGTTAGCAAGTGTCATTGAGAAGATGAAATGTTGAACCGGATCCCGCTTTTTTTGGGGGTTTTTTTTGGTTGTTTTTATTTTTTTTTTCCCCCAGCCATAGGATGAGGACAGAGCAAAGATGCTCCGGGAAGCTCCTGGCATGGCAGTGACATTCCAGCCTCAGGCAGGACGTGACTTTGTGCTGGAAGAAAAGGGAGATTGCAAAAGGGACATGGAGAAGGCCTGGAGAGCAATAATCCCAAAGAGCACCTCGGGGATGATGTCATTTCAACCAGGGGAGGAAGGTGGAACGTTGGGCAACGAATTCCTTCGGAGCAGGAGCGAGCCAGGGCCACCAGCCAAGAGGGGGAAGAACTCCCACAGCACTTCAGGGTAATAAAGAGCCTGGGGAAGGTCCAGAGCGTTGCAAGGTCGTGGTGGGGAAACCAGATGGGAATAATCCTGGGGAGGGGCAGATAAATAACCTGGAATTCTCTGTGGGCGTGAGGGGGTACCAGGAAATGCAGGGGGGGGGAGGTGTTACAGCTCCAGATGAATTGGGTGTCCTGATCGGTCCATGTGTCTTGTCAGGAGCCAAACTTTGGGATAGATGGAGCACTGGAACAGCCTGGAAGATTGCTGTGATCCCAGATGATCCCAGAGTGATCCCAGAGTGATCCCTGTGATCCCAGACTGATCCCAGAGTGGTCCCCATGATCCCAGGCTGATCCTGAGCTGCTCCCTTGGGGCTCAGCCCAACACCAGTGAAAACCTCCGTCCTCCTCCTTGGCTGAGGGATCCAAAAGGCTGCCACAAACCCAGGGATGTGATTCCTGTGGACTCCATGACTTGAGGAACAGCGGGAAACAGCAAAACTGCCCCGTGAGAACCTGGTGTTGGGTGTAGGTTTTGGTTTGGAGGTGCTGCAGGTGGTCTGGACTGATGGCTCATCCTCAGGGTGGGGTAAAGGAATAGCCCTTTCCATATAATTCTGAGCAAATTCCCTCCAGTTCAGCCTTAAAAAGTTGAAGGCCTGGCCAGCTTTGCATAAACCTTGCACCTTTTGTCTTTTTTCATCCCTTCTCTTCCCTATCCCACTCAGAGGCCACCACAAACCTCAGCTGGGGGGACAACAAGAAAATAAAGAAAGAGGACCAAAGCAAAGCACTGCAAGGGGCACCTGCAGCTCTGCAGTGGCCAAGGCTCCTGTTTTATGAGGAGGTTCAGAACTTGGATCTCTCCAGAAACAACTTCTCTTCCCGCTGCGTTGGGAGCAGCTCCCAGCTGTGCCTGGGAGCCAGGGAATGACCTCAGGCTGTCCAGATCAGGTTTTGCTGAGTGCACAGGGTTAGGCCTTTCCAGAAATCCTCCCCTCCAAACCATCATGCCTTGGGGGGTTGATTTCCTGGGGAAATCTTGGCCTGCACAGGAGCCCTTTGGTCAGTATTTCAGCCTCGGCTCCGGATGGAAATCGCTTTTGCCATCCCCGTTTATCCACCCGAGGCCTGGGGGGTTCCTGGAATGGTGTGTGCTTTTCCTGGAAGAAGGAATGGCTTGTGCAGAAAGCCTGCAAAGGCTGAGGGGACGTCCAGGAGGGAGTTTTTTGAGGGGGGCAGCTCTTGGAGTCCAACCATTTTCGGGGGTATCACTCCCACCCAACGTGCCCTGGCTTGAGGGGAGCTCAATGGGACATCCTGCCTGCTGTGCTGGCCAAAATTGGGCTTTATTGAAGGAACTGCAAAAAGGGCAGAGGCCCAAACTTCTCATTTCCAGGAGGGGGATTAAAATCAATCTGTGCCCATCACCATCAGGAACAACCTGTGCTCTTCCCCTTTGGATAAGAAGTTCAGGTGAACTTTAGATCTTTGCACAGACCACGATCCTGAAAGATGTCAGGGGGAAAAAAAGAGCAGATTTGCTTCTGTTTTTCAGCTTTGGGTGGGGTCGGGAGAAGGAATTGCCAGAAATTCTCCAGAGCCAGCTCGTCCCTGTGAGGTTTTCTGGGCTGATATTTTCCTGAAAACTCCAGAGGTTTGGATTAGTCCCTGCTCTCCATCGTCCTGGAGAGCTTCCCACCCCTTGTGAGCCTGTTTTTCCATTTCTCTGGGGGCGAGAAAAAGAAGTGAAACACATCCCCAAAACAACCCTCCAGCCTGGATGATGCTGAATTTTCCTGTGAGTTCATCAGTGATGTGCAAAGAAGCGCCATTTTCGGACTCAGCCAGTGCTCTGTAATGTCTCAAAGCTCAGAAAACACAACATGTGTGTGAGGAGAGAGCTGAGGGCCAGGAAAACAGGGGGTTGGGAGCCAGGGAGCCCTCAGGTTGGGGAAAGGGGCAGCTCTCCCAGCGCAGCTGTTTTTAATTTAACCCTTTTAATTAATTCTTTTGGCCTGCACCTGCCAATGGCCTGGAGGAGGCAGCACAGGTGGGCTCCACCCAGGGAGAAGGTTTATTCTTGTCTGCTTGAGGTCTAAGATCAGTTTTAGGAGGGGATGAGCAAAAAAAACCAAAAAGGCTGAGGCAAAGCTCTGCTCTCCCACTCCCCTAAGAGGAGGGAGGATTTGGGTGGGATGCTGAGGCTCTGTTATAATAAGAAACTCATTTTCTTTTTCAGGGTCCTCATTTTACATCTGGATTATGAGAGCACTTTAGAGAACAACCTTGACAATTTGCTGGTGCTTCCTTTATCCCTCTATTCTTTGTGCCCTCCATGAACCCCCTGATTCCTCAGCAGCTGAAGAAAGAAGAGAATCTTCATTGCCATTCACAAAGGCTTTTTTTCCCCCATTTCCCTGGTGTAAGAAAAAGACAAATTTCCTCACACAAGTGCTAAATGTCTATATTAAAACTGAATTTAAGTGTCTAGCCTCTTCCTGAGATGAGCCAGAGAGTGTTACACTTCGGCCTGGATTTCTTTCCCCCCCCCTTTCTTTGTCCCATTGGAAGAGCTGAGTTTGGAGAAAGGGGGATTATTACAGGATGATCGATCCTTTCTTCCTCTCTGTACAAGTTTAAATCTAATTTCCAGCAGGGGAAAAAAAAGCTTTATGTCCCCTGCCAACAGCTGGCTGCCAAGACCATTTTTACAGAGCACCTCTTTGATCACCGTTGTCCTGAAAAGACCTGATTGCTCAGGGCTGGTTTTGCTTCATTCCAGCTGTTAAAATCCCCCTGGGTATCTTTTTTTTTTTCTTTTTTTTTTTTTTTTTTAATGTAAGCAGTGGAGTTAATTAGTAGGGAGAGGACAACTGGGAGGGGGGAAAAAACAGCCCCTGTTTCAACCAGCCAGAGGAAGTGCCCAGAGAACTGTCATTAATCTCCAATCAACACTTATTTAAAGGCTGTGGCTTTTTTGGCTGTGTGTTTGCTCAGCAGGTTTGCTGAACATAACCCTGGGCATGGAAAAAAAAAAATCCCTGGGGGTTCCCCTGGAGATTCCAGGAGAAAGGCTGGCTCTGTGGCCTGCCTGAACTGGGAGGGGGGGGCTCCCCAGTGCTCCCCACGGGGGAGGCAGGAGGGGCTGTGGAACCCAGAGCTGCCCCCTTGGCCCTTTGGGATGTGCCCACTGAAAGGCCACCTCTGTGCCCCGTGGATGGAGCTCCTTTCCTTGGCTCCCCATGAAGGCACAGGGTTTTCCCTGGAGCCCCAGGCTGGAGGTTTTTTCCCCTTTTCCCCTGCCCTGAGCTGTGGGTTTGGCTGCACCCCCTGTCCTGGAGGTGTCGGTGGTGCGGGGTGGGATCATCACCGCGTTCTCCGGGGGTGTTCCTGGCTGAAAGGAGCTGCTCTGTTTCTGCAGCTGGATGTCCCAGGGCTGGTGGCCTCTTCAAGGGCAGCAAACCCTCCCTTTGAGGGCAGTTTTAGGAGGGGAGGTGGCACAGAAATGTCTTTATTCCCGCACAAGGGGGGCTGCTGAACCAGCCCTGTGCTCACACAGCGAGGAGATTCCCTCAGCTCCAGGGTTCTGCCTGGCCAGGGGGCAGTGCCAGATGTTCCCTGGGAGTTAACAAGCCTTGGTCCACGTTCAAACCCGAGTCAATGCTCCCTAAGAGAGGTCCCAGGGCTATTAAAGCGTGGACGTGCTGTCTGCCCACCTACACGTGGTGATCTCAGAGCCCTGAGCACTTCCAGTCCCGGCTGCCACCGGCCAATTCCTGTTTACACTCCTGCTGAAGACCCCTGGGTTACAGGAGGAGAAGGTTGGACAGCAGAGATCAATTTTAGACATCGTCCAGGGGGGGAAAGAAGAGCCAGCCTGCTCAGAAAAGCTTTTATTTTTTAAGCTCTGCCATCCCCAGGAGTTTTGGGAAGTGACTTGGTGCCGAGGGGAGGGCAGGCAGTGAATCTGTGTTATTGTCATTATGGCTCTGGGAGGTGGTTTTTTTGTTTTTTAGGAGCAAAATCCAAAAAAGGGAGATGAGGGCCAAAGCCCTTTTTAACTGGGAAAACCTGCCTAAAACCCCAAACATTAATGACAGTCCCAATAATAATTCCCAGCAAGCCGTGATGGCTTAACCATCACATCACTTTGCATCTCTCTTGGTCAAAACAGCCTCCAGTCCTCTTTTTTTTTCTTTTTTTTTTTTTTTTTCCCAGTACAATTCCAGTGAATTATTCCCAGTTTCCTCAATGTCTGGGCTCCTGCTGGCTCCTGGAGCAACAGGAGCTCATTGTTGCGAGAGGAGCTTAACCCAGCCTTGGAAATCTTTATTGTCCCTGATAGAAAAAAAAAAAACAAAACCAAAAAAAAGGGCATGAATAGCCCAGGAAAAAATGTGCAGCAGTTTCCTGTGAGGTTTTAACGACCCTCCTGGGAGGGGGGGGTGGGATTGCGACATGGGCCGGGTGGGGGGAGAGCTGGGAGCAGGGTGATGGTGGGGAGAGGGAGCCCTGGCAAGCCTTTCCTCCCCCATCCATCAGGATCGTTCCAGGAGCCTCTGGAAAGGGTGGCAAGCGCTGGGACAGAGCTTTTCCCAGTCCCAAAGTGCCACTGGCCCGTCCAGCCCCTCTGCTTGGTCCCCATTTGTCTTTGCCAGCCCTCCAGGAGGCTGAGCGAGGGCTGCTGGGGGGTTTGGGGGGGCTTCCACTGGCCCCCTGGCCCGGGTTCTGCACGAGCCACATTAATTCCAGGTTCTCCTCAGGCAGGATGGGGCTGACACAACAGCTCAGGCATCTTGGAAGGGCTGGGAGCACCAGTGGGGGACCCGGGAGGGTGGAATGTTTGACGGTGCTGAGACCTTTCTGGAGGCAGAAAGGAGAGGAGCAGAACCCAGCAGAGCACTGGGAGGTTCTGGGCTGTATTTTAAGTAAAGACCAACGTCCAGGGTGATCCCACATTCCTAGGGGAGGCTCTGGACCTGTGTCATGGCTTTGTCACCCATCCTGTGACTGGTCCCATCTGCTGCTGTCCCCGAGGGGACTCCCTGGATGGAGCTCCAGGTGACCAAATCCACCTGGAGGGGCTCTGAGCCTCATCCTGCTTCCTGCTGCTCAGGATCACCCCCCTTCCCACGGTGCACTCAGGGGGGGTTCTTTCTCCCTCAGGAGTGAAATGGGGCAGTGAAAAGTGAGTTACTGGACTGGTTGTCCTGGTGGGAGCCTCACGAGAGAGAGGGAGAGGGAAGAGCCTCGTGGGGCAGGAGCTGCTGCTGTTCCTTACTCGTGGTTTCCCGGAATCCTGGAGTGGTTTGGGTTGGAAGGGACCTTAAAAATCAGATTTTGAACAGTTTTGGGGGAATAGGCAGGAAAGCAGGAATTCTGCTGGAATCCTGATCTCACCTGAGGGCAGGGCTCAGTGTCTGGGGTGTCAGGAAGTGGCTCCTTCCAGGGAAATGCTCTCATCCCAAGGTGCCAGTGGCTGTGCTGGTGGGGTTGTGCCACTGCCCCAGCGAGCTGTGTGACTTGCATTTTAATTTATTTTTGGGCTCTGGTGGACAAGAGTCAAATCCCATCATCAGGGGAGGCAGCAGCAAGGGGCAATAAATGATAAACCCAGCGAAGTTCCCAACGGGGCCACATCCAGCCCTGACTCCCCCCTCGCTGCAGTTCGGCACCGACTCAACAGACAGATAAATTAAAACAACAAGAAAACCCAGAATTATTTACAAAAGGTCCTCAGTGCCCCGATTCCCTGAGGAGTTCAGAGCTGGAGACACAACCCAGACTTGCAGCAGGCTGTGACTCCTCAGCCAGGAGGGATGAGGGCAGGGAGGGAATGCAGGGAGGGGGACGGGGCCGTTTTCCCCCCTGGAACCGCCGGGATTGTTTGGAATATTCACACCCTGGGTGTTTCTATCCCACAGGGAGCCAGCCTCTCCCTGCTGGTGTTGTTGTTCCTCACTCTCCAGTTAATCCCTGACTGCCCTTGCCCCGGCACCGCGAGGGGATCGTTTGGAATCCTGTTTTGTCGGGATTGTGTTTTAGCAACAGCTGAACGTTTGGACACGGTCAAGCTGGAAAATCCACGGATTTCTGGGAGCAGGGGGTTTTGTTTTGTCTGGAGGCACAGAGGTAGGACAAGGCTGAGGCTCCTGCTGGCGGCCAGGTTCCCAAATTCCGGCATCTGGTTCTTTTCCCGGGGTTTATTTTGGGAATTCGCAGGCGTCAAACAGCAGCATCCGAAGGAAACACAGCTGAACAGGAGCTGCTGGGAAATTCTGATTTCTCCTGGGAGGGGGAGAAATTCTCCAATCTTATTGACCTGCTCCTGAATGAACTGGGTCAGGTTGGTCCAGCTACACTGAATCGTGGAATGGTTTGGGTTGGAAGGAGCTTAAATCCCATCCCATCCCATCCCATCCCACCCCATCCCATCCCATCCCATCCCATCCCATCCCATCCCACCCCCTGCCATGGGCAGGGACACCTCCCACTATCCCAGGTTGCTCCAAGCCCCATCCTTGGACACCTCCAGGGATGGAATTGGAGCAGGGACAGAGGAGCCTTTGTGAAGAGCTCTTGCCCTTGGACTGGGAGGAAAAGGAGATGCTTTTGGGGAACCTTCCCTCTATCTTTCACATCCCTTGATCCCCCACAAGAACCCCTCGGAAAACCCTTCACGTCCCACCTCACGGGGTGTAGATGTTTTCCATGTTTTCCACTTATTTTTAGAACTTGACCTTCCAAGGCTGAAAAATAACTTCTTTTTTTTTTTCTTTTTTTTTCTTTTTTTTTCCCCTTCTTCTGACTTTTGTCCTCAGCTTGGCAGTTTTAAAAAACACGGATTATGGAAAATATTTCAGCTTCAGACCAGCAAGAGCTTCTCTTTTCCCTGTTTGTTTGTGCCTCTTGTGATGTCAACTCCGGGCAGGGCAAGAGATGGAGCGACCCTGGCACTGCCCAGAGGTGAAAACACCCTCCCCAAAGCCCAAATAAACATATTTTACTCCTCCCTTGGAGTTTTTAAATCATTAAACCTCCCCAAACGGGTGCTGACAGATGTGGGAGATGTTTCCCCATCAGATAATGACGAGCTGGGAGCCATCAAGTTTGGCCTTTTCGAACGGGCACGGAATCATTTCCATGAGCAGACACTTTTCTGATCTCCCCCTGTGTGTGAAGGGAGTGATTTAAGGGATTTCCAGCCCTCCCATCTGCATTCAGGAAGGTAGAAAGTGAAGCCAGGGAAAATAAAGGTGGGAGTGACCTCACCCTGTGGAGCCACCACGTCCTGCTCAGCCCCAGGAGCTCTGCAGGAACCAGTTACTTTTGAATTTAGACACTTATTTTGCTGCTGTCAATGAACAAATCCATCCCAGGAACTAAAAAACAAAATGGCCTTGGGTTTCCAGAAAGAAAATGCCTTAATATGCAGAAGAGTTAATTCTTTTTTAATGTCAGTTGTTTGAGTTTCTTCAGTCCGTGGCAAAAAAACCCAAAAAAAACCCCAAAGAAAATTATCTGACTCCTCAATAACATGGTGCAGGTGAGTAAATTTGGGTGGTAAATAATAGATATGTTAGAAAATAAAGGGAATTTTCCCTCTCAGGCGATCACCAGTGTTATAAAATGGCATTCTGGGCAGCAGGATGACCTCCAAAAAACCAACCCCAAAACCCAGATTTTTTTGGTTTTTTCCCCTGAACAGTTGGCAAGAACCTCCCTTTATGAACAACCCTCTGTGCTCTCCCTCACAACTCCCCACTTGCCATCACAGGGGCTGATGGGGCTGCCTTGGAGGCCCCAGGAATGAGAGGCTGAAGAGCCTGGGATGCCTCTGGCTCCTCCTGACACCAAACAGCTCCCAGCACAAGCTGGAGGGATGTGATTTATCCCAGCTCTGGGTGAGGGATTTGCTCCCTGGGGGGATTTGTGACAGGAGTTTGTCCTTCACTCCTCATTTATCGCTGGGAAATACAAGTTATAAAGATTTCCCAGGGCATCATCACTGGGAAAACCAACATCTCTTATCTTGAACAGTTTAGCTGGAAGGGGTTTGAGTTGTCCAGAAGGACCCAGAGATGTTAAAATGTGGGAATCTCTGCCCTGGGCTCCCCACAAACCCTCCCCTTTGGAGCTGCAGGATCAGTCAGTAACTCTCCCTCCACTGGGAGCCTTTGGGGAGTTCAAAAAGCCTTTTCTGATGTTCTGGGCAAGCCCAGACATCTCCTGTGAGCAGTTTCAGGAGGAAAATCTGGGAGGGATCCGGGCTGGGAACCGTCCTGTCTGTCCCACGTCCGGGTAGAAGGAAAGAAAACCCCGAGAAGAGCCCATTTAATTCTGGAATTTTCTGACCTATTTTGTTGCGAGCTGGCCTTTAAAAAAAAAAAAAAATTTGTTAAAAAAAAAGAGAAATAAATAAAAAATGAAGCTCCACTCCTGATGAGTTTCTCATACTGTTTACTTTTGCAACGCTCCCCGCGGAAGGAGCAGCCAGGAATGACGTCCACCCTCGTCCAGCATCCGAGCAGGAACTTCAGAGGCAGGAATGCAGCTTCATAAATAGCAAACCACGGGCTCTAATGGGGAGCAGAGGCAGAGCTGCAGGTCCAGGACCCGCTGCAGGAGCGGCTCCTCCTTCGCCCACCCTGCCCCGACATCCCAGGATGATTCCGGCTCTGGCCGTGGCTCTGCTCCTCTGCCTGTCCTGCCCCTTCTCCTCCTGTCAGCAGAGAAGGATAGGTGAGTGCTTCATCCTGTTTTCCCTGCTCTCTGGGCTCCTCTGGAATGGGGGGAGGGAGGGGATGCTCCAGTAACCTTTGGGGATTTGGGGGATTTCATAGGAAATGGTGTAAATGCTCAGGTTTCTCCCCAGTTTCCCTTCCTGAGCACTGCATTTTTTTATTTTATTTTATTTTATTTTATTTTATTTTATTTTATTTTATTTTATTGTTTGTTGGTTTGTTTGTTTTTTGAAGGGAAATATTTATTCTGGACATTTTTGTTGGGTTCTGTCGTGACCTGCGACAGAAGGGGACGCTTTGCCTTAATCCGCATTTTACACCTGATTTAAGTTAAGAAACAAAACAAACACCAAAAACCCCAGATGGTACGGAATGTCCTGTCCCGGGATCCGTGGATATTCCCTTTTCCTGAGCACATGGAGCCCAGGGAAGCCCCGAGCTCTAGGAATGCAGAAGTTCCACTTCTCCAGACAGGTTTCTTCTGGGGAATTCTCGGCCCATGAGAGGATCTGTGGGATCCATCAGGCTCAGAGTGCTCCAGGGATCCAGGAGTGGAAAAAGGATTCACAGCCACGGAAAACTCTGCAAGTGCAGAGATTTCCTTTGGAGTGGCTGAGTCACTATCGTGAATTTGCATTTTAAAACTCACCTTCCTCCCCCTCTCCACCTCCAAACTTTGATTTCAAATCCCCTCCTGCCACCCAGGGATGGAAAATTCTTCCCAGGAATAACGGAAGCTGCCCCGAAGCCTTTCAGGCAGAGCTGAGCCAAAACCTCTGTTTGGAGTCAGGAACCCTCTGCAAACTCCTTGTTTTCAATAAATTAGGGAAACATCTCTTTAATTCCAGCCCTTCTGCCTAAGAATGGCAACGTTTGTGGGGCTTCCAAGTCAGTGCCCAAACCAGAAAGTGTTGGAGAGGCTTCAAATATTCACCCAGTCCTTTCTGTTCCCCGCAGGGAACACCCACCAGGTTTTCAGGTTTGTCACGGGAGGGTCGAGGCAGTTCTGCTAAATCAGCAGCCTGGGCTCCCAACTGCCTTTGGAGCTGGAAAATTCCCTGTGCTCAGGCATTGCAGACCCCAAATCCCAGCTGGTTTCCCCCCCTGTTTGTGGGAGATATTCCAATTTCTGCCTATTTTTAGGCAAGGTGTGATTTAATGCCCGAGCATTGATCAATCCAGAAAAAAAACAAACAAACAGAGAAATGCTAGGAAAAAATGGAAAAATGAGGCTGTGCATTCCCATGGACAGCCAGGAATCGGACAGGGGGATTTCAGGAGATAAAGCTGAAGCAAAGTCTGTGTCCAGTTATTTTTTTATGCCTCGAGTTTTCTTGTCACCCACCTCGTTCTGGACACGCTGAGCTCCCCGAGCCCAGCCCAGGCTCTAAACCCGCCTCAAAGGGGCTCAGCAGGCCTGGAATGGGGCAGAGGGGAGGGAAATGCCCATTCAGGTGCCCCCTGAGGGGTTTTTCCAGGCATTTCCCAGGCGGATTGAGCACTTTTGTCCCTTTGTGTCCCCAAAGATCCCACCCGGCACTTTGAAAGGAAAGAACCCTCCTTGAGCAAGAGGCCCCTCAGTGCCCCGGCAGCAGGTGAGGCAGCAGCTGATGTGCCCCTTTCCCACGCCCAGGGGGAATGGAAGCACATCTGGGAGAGCCCCAGGGATGAGTTTGGGGCTGGTGGAGGGAGCAATTCCTTCCCAGCCCTTCCCAGCCCCGGCTCATTCATCCCCTTCTTTTGGCAGCTCGTCCTTCCCGAGTGAGAACTGCGGGGTCTGTGCCAGGGGAGCAGCTCCCAGGGCTCTCCCCTCCCTCCCTCCTTCTCTCCCTCCCTCCTTCCCTCCCAGGTGCTGCTGATTGTCACCTTATCAAAGCAAATCCCACCTCTCTTGATTCCAGCGGGAACTCCTTCCAGGAGCCGGCAGAGCCCGGTGTGGGATCTGCATCCTCCATGCTGAGCTGGGGACATCAGGTGGTTCCTGGGGCTCTTCTGTGCTTTTTCCCAACTCTCTGGGGTTTTTTTTTTAGGAGGTGAAGTCGGGCCAGAAATGCTGGAAGAGATGAGAGAAACCAACCGAGTGCTGACGGAGGTTCGGGAGCTGCTGAAGCAGCAGGTGGGTGAGGAAGGGCCCTGATTCCCGATGTTCTGCAGGAAAGAGACCTTGGAATGCTCTGCCTTGTCTGCTCTGGAGCTGGGGAGCTGCTCCTGGGGCAGGAGGAGCTGCAGGTTGTTGTGCTGCAAAGCACAGCTGAGGTGGTGGCCCGGCAGGTCTGGAACTCCCGAGATGAAGTTTGGAAAAACTTTGGAGTTAGGAAAAAAAATCCCAACCAAACAAACCACAAACTCAACTTGAAGAACTTAAGTTGGAAAAAAAAAACACCTTAAGTTGGGAAACTTAGGTTGGAAAACTGAAGTTGGGAAAAGCTGGAGGTTCATCTGAACTCCAAGTGCTGGTGAGGGAAGTCCTGTGGGGTCTAAACAAGCTCTGTGTTCACTCTTCCCTCGTGTTGTTTTAATCCCAAGCCCTGTTGGCTCCTGGGAGGTTGGAGCTCCTTGGGTGCTTGGATCTCCTCCCATTTCCAGGAGGGGATGGTGGTTTGCCTGCTCAGCTCTCTCCAGGGCAGAAAAAGGCTCCATCCTGCCTGGATCCTTCCCGGTGGGGGCTGAGGGATTCCCGTGCCAGGGAACTGGAATGGCAGCACAAACTGGGAGGCCTCTAATCCACAAAAACATCTGCTGCCCTCAGCTCCTCTCACATTCCAGGCTGCTGCATAAATACCCACTGTTTAGTGGGAATCAGGTCAGACACAGCTCCTGGCACCTCCAGCAGTGATTTCCAATATTCCCTTCCAGCTGCTTCTCCCTGGGCAGCTTTTCTGTTTGTCCTTTCCCTCTTGCCACCTTCTGATTTTATTTTTTATTCCGTGATCCGTGCTGCAGGATCATGGAATGATGGAATCTTCCCCTCTTGGGGGGAAGAACCTTCCCCTGAGATCCCACCTGACCCTGCCCCTGCCACAGCTCCACACGAGAAATTCGTCCAGCAGGAGCCCTGGGGAGACCTGGAGGGAATTTTGGGAAGAGATTCACGGCATGAGGGCCCAGCAAGGGTCCAGGCAGTGCCACCCACAGAACCTCCTGCTGCCTTTTCTCCCTGGAATTGCTGGCTCAGCATCCTCCAGAGCAGAAAACACAGATTTATTCCTCTTTCTCCCCACACCTGGCTGTGTTCCCTCCAGCCAAGCGTTCCCTGTGGCCCCACAGTTGTTACCCAGGGTGGAAACACCGCCCAGGGAGGGGCACAAAACAACTAAAAAACCCATTAACACGGTTAATGTGTTTTTTTGTGAGGCCTGTGGGGGCTCAGACCCCCTGTGTGCAGGCACTGGGGCTCTCTGGGAGCCTTTGGCTGAGGGGTGGCTCTTGTTTTCCCCCAGATTAAGGAGATAACGTTCCTGAAGAACACGGTGATGGAGTGTGACGCCTGCGGTGAGTGAACCCAGCCCAGCTGCCCCCTCCAAACCCTCTTTGTGTCCAAAAAGTGGCAAAAAATGGAGTAAACCAGCTCCAATCACAGCTGTGCTGAGGTGCCACGGGGAGAGCTCAATCTTTGGGATGCTTTTTCCATCCCCAGGACGTTCTGCCCGCAGGGGTTGGTGCTGCCTGCACTTCTGGGGGGGGGGCTCAGGGCCCCTTGGCAGGAGCAGCTCCCAAAAACTTCAAACCCAGGATCGTGGAATGGTTTGGGTGGGAAGAGACCTTAAAAATCATCTTGTTTCGACCCCCCCTACCCCTGGCAGGGACACTTTCCACTATCCCAGGTTGCTCCAGCCTGGCCTTGGGCAGCCCCAGCTGTGGGTGGGTTTGTTCACAGGGAATTCGGGAAGCGGGCTCATAAATTCTCCCCACATAAACCGTGCTCTCTGCTCCCCAGCAAACGCGTTTTCCCTCTCCTGGGGCTCGCAGAAAGCCCTCGGAGATGCTCTGTTATTCACCAGCACGCTCAGAGGGTGGAGCAAGAGCCATCCCTGCCTTCGGAGGGATCGCGCTGGAAAAGAGATTACCCAGAGCTTCTGGGACAGAAACACATCCATCCCCTGCAATTGCTTTAATCATTTCCTCATAAAACTGTCCTGAACTTTCTCTCTGTTGCTTGATTTCTGCCTCCCCCGCTCTCTGTCCTGCTTTCCTGTGTGTCCTCCCGTGCTCCTGCCTTGCAGGGTCTGAGCCCTGAACATCCCTCTCAGCAGCTTGGGGGGCTCCTCTCTTATTTCCCGGGAAGAGAAGGGTGAGCAGGGCAGATCTTTTCCTTTCCAGTGAAGGTTTTGCTGCTGGCAGAGTGTTGTTTGTTGTTTTATTTCAGGTTTTGGTTTGGTTGTTTGTTATTTTTGTTTGTTTTTTTTTTTTATGTTGAGCTTTCAAGTTGGAGAAAAAGGGAGCAGAAAGCGCCCTTGGCCCCGTGGGAGGCTGTGACAATTCAGGGTTCCAGGGAAGTTCATTCCCAGTCTTGAATCAGTGAAGTTCTCCATCCTGTGCAGCTCTGTTTGCTTGTGCTGGGGGGGCAGGCAGCGAGGACTGAGGACCAAAAGCCTGGCATTTGGCCCAAAACTGCAGCAGGACCTTGGCTGCCAGCCCAACAGTGCCCACACTGAAGCCTCTGTGGGTTCTCCTGGAGCCAAAGGTCTGAGCCCACCCCACCAGCGATGGGCAGGAACCAGGCAGGGAACTCGTTTCTGTGGAACTCCAGAGGGGCTGGAGACAAGGAGGGAGGCACAAGCAGAGCTCTGGACTGGAAGCTAAGACTTTGGAAGTGTCCAAGGCTGGGTTGGACAGGGCTGGGAGCAACCTGGTCCAGTGGAAGCAACCTGGAAGGTGTCCCTGCCCGTGGCCTGGGGTGGGACTGGGTGAGCTTTGATGTCCTTCCAGCCCAGCCCAGCCCGTGATTCTGTGCCTTCTGTGCCTTCTTATTTGCCTTTTTGCCTGCTCTGAGTCAGAAATCCTTAAGGTCCCTTCCAGCCTAACCCAGGATTCTGTGATTTCCACCCATTCCCGAGGTGGAGCAGCAGCTGCTCATCCCTGGGGGAGTTCAGGGACGGATGTTCCGTGTGTGGGAGCGCTGGGACCCTCCTGAGACCGCCCCCCACCCCCGGGAGACCTCTGGCTCTGCCCTTGACATCCCCCTTGTCCCGCAGGGATGCGCCCGGAGGTGACAGGCCCTGTCATCACCGTGACCCAGTTCAACAGGTGCCTCCCCAATCCCTGCTTCCCGGGAGTTCCCTGCACCGAGACCGGCTCCGGCTTCCGCTGCGGGCCCTGCCCCGCCGGCTACTCCGGGAACGGCACCCACTGCACCGACATCAACGAGGTAAAGCACGGGCTGGGGGACCCAGAACTGCCCCTGCTCTCTCAGAGTGTCACAGGTTTGTCTCCTGGTTTGGGGGGGAAAGTCCCACAGTTCCTCCGGGAGCTGAAACCCCGCAGGGATCCCCCCCGGCTGGAAGGGGTTCGGGATCTCCCCCTCCCCAAGCCCTGTCTGGGGGGTTGAAGGTTTGCAGCCAGGCCAGCTTGGGATTTCTGTCTCCACCACAATAACCCCTTCGGTCTGTGCCACACAGGAAGGTGAGTTTGGAAGGCCGGAGCTGAGGAGTTGTTGGAGATAGGATTTATGACGTGTGGGATTGAATCAAATCCTTCCCAAACGGTCCTGGAAGCAGCAAATCTCACCACACCGCTTGGATCGCTTTATTTCTGCCCTTAAATCAAACCTGGCTGGGTGGATGCTGTGTGGGGTTGTTGGGGTTTTTTTTTTTAGGAATTGTGGCATTCCGTCAAGTTGAGGCTCCGTGTGTGCCTGCAAAGCTCTACTCGCTAATTCCGTGGGTCCACAGGACATTCCTGTGGTTCCCAAGCCGTATTCCTAAGCTCCCTGATTATTCCACCAGGCAGAGCCATCTCATCTCTACTGCATTTCCATTTAAAAAGGGGTGGGTGGGAGATTCTGGGACTGATGAAAATCTGGTGGTCCAAATTATGGGACCCACTGTATTCAGGGGGTCCACCTGCCAGTGAGAGTTCAGGGAAAACAATGAAGTGCTGGGGAAAGTGAAGCACTCACAGAAAGTTTGGAAAGAGAGTTGCTCCCCAGAGTGGTAAAACAAACAACTGCCTGGGGGTGCTGCAGGCTTGTCCCGTGGTTTTAAGGAAAACTCTCATGGTCTCTCCGGGAGCTGAAATTCCGCAGCCTAAGGAACTGTCCAGCTCTCTGGACTCAGAGGATCCCAGGAAGGGAGGTGTGGAGCCAGCACAGCCCCTGCCTGGGCAGCTGGTGCCACCTGAAGGAGGATCAGTGGCTCTGTTTGAGCTGCCTGCACGGTTTTTTGGGGGGACAACTGAGCAGGGAGGGAAAAGCAGGCGAGGAGCGCCCGGAGCATTTTTACCTCGACTTTTAGAGCTGAAAAAAAGCCCGAGAGCTGGACCTGCCCCCACTGTCCCCCCTCCACCCCCAAGCCCAGCTTTGGTGCTGCCCAACCCTCTCTCTTGTTTCAGTGCAACGCAAACCCCTGCTTCCCGAAAGTCCAGTGCATTAACACCACCCCCGGCTTCCGCTGCGACCCCTGCCCGCCCGGCTTCACCGGGCAGCTGGTGGAGGGCGTTGGGCTGGCCTATGCCAGGGCCAACAAGCAGGTAAGGCCCAGGGAATGTCCCGTGCCCCCCCGGGGGTCGCTCACGCTCTCCCCTCTGTCGCTGCCGTTCCGAGGTCTCGGAGGAACGGCAGGGAAATGTGAGATGATGCTCCGGGTAAACCCTCCAAGGGAAGGCGGGCAGGGGATGGGGTGGGGTTGCCCAGGGGAGCTGCAGCCCTGCCCCAGCCCTGGCAGTGGCCAAGGCCAGGCTGGAGGGAGCTCTGGGAGGGGTCTCTGAGGTGCCCTCTGCCCCACAGCAGTGTGTGACCCCAGGATCCCACGCCTTGGTGGGGAGACGGATGCAGGGAGAGGGAGAGCTGTGCCCAGGATGTCCTGACACCTCAGCCCCGCTCCAAGGCCTTACCTGAGGCTGGGCAGAACATTCCATGGCTTTCCTTGTGTGTCCCTTCCTGCTGGGACACAGAAGAGTTCACGCAGCTACTGCCACCCCCCCCCACCTTCCCCCCAGCTTCCCTGACAGCTCCTGATGGATTGGGATCAAAAACCCCACAGCCTGGGCTCCCTGGGGAGCACAGGAACACAATCCCCACGTGGGTTGGGTTGTTTGGAGCTGCTCCGTGGCCCCCCTGCCATCCCTCCACAGTGAGGATATTCTGGCAGCTCGAAGTGGGTTTTTCCCTCCTCTGGAGAGGGGGAAGAGGCTTGCCTGGGATCAGGAGCCTTGCTGGGATCTGCCTCGAGCTGCTCAGGAGGAAAACTTGCTAGCCCTGGGCTAGTAAGGTGCGTGCCAGGGCTTTGCTTTGCGCTCCTGGTCGTGCCCAAATTCTGGGATGTGCCGTGGGGGCTGCTCAGGAGGGAATTTAACGTGGGTTTGGCTCTTCCTGGGCAGGTGTGCACGGACATCAACGAGTGTGAGACCGGGGCCGCCAGGAACTGTGTCCCCAACTCCATCTGCATCAACACCCGGGTAAATGCTCAGGGCCCCAGAGCTGCTCCCAGGGCTGGAGCCCCTCTGCTCTGGAGCCAGGCTGGGAGAGCTGGGATTCTCCAGCCTGGGGAAGGGAAGGCTCCAGGGAGATTCTCCAGCCTGAAGGGGCTCCAGGAGAGCTGGAGAGGAACCTGGGACAAGGGATGGAGGGACAGGACACAGGGAATGGCTTCCCACTGCCAGAGGGCAGGGTTGGGTGGGATATTGGGAAGGAATTGTTCCCTGGGAGGGTGGGGAGGGGCTGGGATGGATTTCCCAGGGAAGCTGTGGTTGCTCCATCCCTGGAAGTGTCCCAGGCCAGGCTGGAGCACCCTGGGCTGGTGGGAGGTGTCCCTGCCCGTGGCAGGGGTGGCACTGGGTGAGCTTTGAGGTCCCTTCCCACCCAAACCAGCCTGGGATTCCCTGATCCCGTGACATCACCAGAGCCCCTCATGGACCTCCCTTCCCAGGCCTTGTGTCCTCAGTTCCCCGGGACAATCCAGGGGCTGGGGAAGGGCTGTGGGAGTCAACTCCTTGTTCTCTTTTCCCGTAGGGATCCTACAAGTGCGGGGCCTGCAAGCCCGGCTTTGTGGGGGATCAGGTGAGCGGCTGCCGCAGCCAGAGCGGGCGGCGCTGCCCCAACGGGGAGATCAGCCCCTGCCACGAGAAGGCCGAGTGCATCGTGGAGAGGGACGGCTCCCTGTCCTGCCAGGTGAGGGCTGAGCCCCCGAGACCAGGGTCTGTCTGACCCCCCCACAACTGGGCTCTGTCTGACCCCCCAAGGTTGGGCTCTGACACCAAACTTCCCAAGGCTGGTCTGGTCCAACCCTCCCTGAGTTTGGGGTCAGGTCCAGCCCTGCCACGACTGGGGGCTGGCCCAACCCCCCTGCAATTGGGGTCTGGTTCATCCCTCCCTGATGCTGGGGTCTGGTCCCAGCTCCCCTGGGATTGGGGTCTGGTCCGAGCTGGGGTCTGGTCTGACCTCCCTGAATTTGGGGGCAGGTCCATCCCTCCCCGAGATTGGGGTGTGGTCCGATGCTCTCATCACCAGGGTCTCACCTCACCTTCCAGCAATAGGGGGTCTGGTCCCACCCTCCTGAGATTGGGGTCAGGTCCAACCCTCCTGCAATTGGGGTCTGGTCCCAACCTCCCGTGATTGGGATCTGCTCACACCCCCTCCAGTTGGGGTCTGGTCCCACCCTCCTTCAACTGGGCTCTGATCCCGGCTCCCTGAGAGTGGGGTGTGTTCCCACCCCTCCCCACCCTTGGGGTCTGTCCCTCCCACCGTGCTCGCTGTCCAGGGTCTGCCACTGCCCTCTCCTGGAGAACCCTCCTTCCCAACCCCTCCCGGCCCTTCCCTGTCCCCTGAGCAGCATCCGCGGGGCTCTCCCAGCGCTCCCCGGAGAGCTCCGGGCACCTCGGACCCAGCCCTGCTGGTTTGGGGTGCTCGTGTTTGCCCCGAGCCCTACAGATGTGTGTCTGTGGGGGGGAACATTCCCCAGAGCCCCCTCGAGCCGAGTCCTGCTGCAGCCTCAGGGGCGAGCAGAGGGCTGGGATCGGAGCTGTTGGGAAGGCTCCTCTCACCGGGAGCGTCCCTTCCAGGCGGGGTTTCTCCCGCAGAGCGTTTCCCGCCTGGATTCGCGGTGTTTCGTGCCGGTTCTCATGGAAAAAAAAAACACAACACCCTCAATTTTGGAGGGCTGTGGCCATCAGGGGCCTCACGTTGTGCATGTGCTGCCTTCCAGTGCCTCGTGGGGTGGGCAGGGAACGGCTACGTGTGCGGGAAGGACACGGACATCGACGGGGTCCCCGACGAGAAGCAGCGCTGCTCCGACAAGAAATGCCGCAAGGTGCGACCGGATGGCCGGGGAAATCGGGGAATTCTGGGCGATTCCCACGAGGAGGGAGGGCCTTGGGCGCTGGGGAAGCCTTGGGAAGTCGGTGGCAGCGGGTCCTTTGTGCTCTCCTTGCAGGACAACTGTGTGACCGTCCCCAACTCCGGGCAGGAGGACGCGGACAGGGATGGGATTGGGGACGCCTGTGACGACGATGCCGACGGAGATGGGATTCCAAACACCGAGGTTTGGGGTTCTGGTGCTGAGCTCTGCCCCACCCCGAAGGCACCTGGGGGGGGTCCCAAAAAGCAGCAGCACCTTCAGGGTGAATTTGGAGAGTGCCCAAAGGGTCACAAGATGACCTTTGGCTTTGAAATCTGGGTGTTCTCTGCTGTGTGGGGAGCAGGGACAGGACCCCAGGGAATGGCCTGGAGCTGTGTCAGGGCAGGGTTAGGTGGGATCTCAGGGAAAGGTTCTTCCCCCAGAGGGTGGTGGGCGCTGCCCAGGCTCCCCAGGGCAGTGGGCACGGCCCCAAGGCTGCCAGAGCTCCGGGAGGGTTTGGACAACGCTCTGAGGGACAGGAGGGGATTGTTGGGGTGTCCTGGGCAGGGCCAGGAGTTGGACTGGATGATCCTTGGGGGTCCCTCCCAGCTCAGGACATTCCATCCTTCTGAGGGCTCTAAAAACCTGCAGGGAGCAGAGAGAACATCCCAGCCCTGGAGGGACCTGCCAAGCCCTGGTTCCCCTGGGAATTGGGGGATGCCATCAGGCCATCCTGGCATCCCCGGAGCAGGCAGAGGGCAGCGGGAGTGACCGCAGGGAGCGGCTGGGCCCAAACCTCAGTGTGCCCCCCGTGTGTCCCCTCTGTGTGTCCCCTCCGCAGGACAACTGCGTGTACACCCGCAACACCGACCAGCGCAACACCGACAAGGACAACTTCGGGGACGCCTGTGACAACTGCCGGCAGGTGAAGAACAACGACCAGAAGGACATCGACGGCGACGGGAAGGGCGACGAGTGCGACGACGACATGGACGGGGACGGTGAGGGCGGCGGAGCGGGATAAGCGTGGGGGGAGCCCCCGGAGAGGGCTGGTGGAAGGACAGGCTGGGTGGATTTGCCCCCAGGTCCCCCCGTGTTTGATATTCATGCTCTTTAAGTCCCAGCGTTCTCCGCTTCGGAGATGAATTTTCCTCCGGTCCTGCCGCTGCCTGGAATTTCGGGGGTACCTGCGTGTCATCAGCACGCTCTGACCTGTGTGTCATCTTAACTCTGCTGAGCCCTTCACACAGACCCTCCCAGGCCTTCAGAGGCCTCAGAGCTAACTCCTGCTGGGACCCCAGCTCAGCCCTCGGTCACACCAGTGCCCTCCCAGTTCAGCCCTTGCTGGGTTTGAACGCCTCTCCCAGGGTGGTGCTCCCGATTTTTTATCCCTCCTGTTGGGCACAAACTCCCCCCCAGCCTCTGCCAGGCTCAGCCCTGACACGACTGCAGTTTAAATGGAGAAATTTGGGAATCTCCAAGCTGCCAGCAGCTCCTGGCTCGAGGCACTTTGTGTCCTCTGGGGGAATAACAAACCTTTGGAAACAGCCTGGGAGCAGAATGTTCCCAAACACTGAAGCTGTTGCTTTGTCCCACGAGCTCACCTGCCCTGGATTTTCTGATGGATCCGCTCTGCCTGTCCCCCAGGGATCAGAAACACGATGGACAACTGCAAGAGGGTTCCTAACCCTGACCAAAGGGATGGGGATGGGGACGGTGTAGGAGATGCCTGTGACAGCTGCCCAACCCTCAGCAACCCAGACCAGGTACGGAAACATCCCAGGTTTTGTTTTCCAGGTTCATTCTTCTCACCCAGACAGCACCTGTGTCACCTGCCAAGGTGTGCACCGCTGGGGACTCACCCAGGGCACACCCTGGCACGTTCTGGCTGCCACCCTGCAGCACAAAAGAGAGCAAACATCAGTTCAGAGAGGAACTTTTGCACTCTGGGCTCTCCTTTCCTTCCCCTGTTCATCTGTGTTCAGCCTCAGCAGCTTTGTAGATCCTGCAGGAACCTTCCCAGCCTCCTCAGCTCCCCCTCTGCCCTCTCTCTTGCCTGTTCCTCCTCTGGATCTGTGGGAAATTTAAATGATCCTCCCTTTACTTTGGCAGAAAGACACCGATCACGACCTGGTGGGAGATGTCTGTGACACCAACCAGGACAGGTGAGACCCTGCTGTGAAAATCACACCAGTCTGTGAGGAATCCTGGGGGGAGGAAGGGAGAAAAAGGGACAGCCTGGCTTGGCCTCATCCTGTAAAAGAGATTAGGAGGTTGAGAGAGGTGGAACTTCCTTCAGATCCCCCCCCCAACAAGAAAACAAAGTGGCCAGTGGAAGGATGGCCCCTGGTAACCCTTTCCCTGCCCTTCTCTCCGCCAGTGACGGGGATGGCCACCAGGATTCCCGGGATAACTGCCCCACAGTGCCCAACAGCTCCCAGGTGGACACGGACAACGACGGGCTGGGGGACGAATGTGACGATGATGATGATGACGACGGAATCCCAGACGTGAAACCCCCGGGCCCCGACAACTGCAGGCTGGTCCCCAACCCCGGCCAGGAGGACTCGGATGGTGAGGGAATGGATTCTCCTGGAGGCTCTGCTGAGCTCCGGAGATCCACAGGGATTCAGATCCCCGGCTCAGGGACAGGCTCAGATTCCACAGCCTGGAAGGAGCACACGTGGGAAGTGCTGTCCTGCAGGAGTGTCTGTGATTTGTGGGGTTTCTCTGCTCACAGCAGGAGGAGCCTCCGGGGTTTCTCTGCTGTCCCAGCGCCCTGAGCACCAAAGCTGAGCAAACCCCGGTGCCAGGGGGGCAGCAGAACCCGTGGGAAGCTCAGGTTGCTCCTGCCCTTGTGCCCCCAGGTGATGGCGTGGGGAACCTGTGCGAGGACGACTTCGACAGGGACATGGTGATCGACAGGATCGACGTGTGCCCCGAGAACGCCGAGGTGACCCTGACCGACTTCAGGGCGTTCCAGACCGTGGTGCTGGACCCCGAGGGGGATGCACAGATTGACCCCAACTGGATTGTCCTCAACCAGGTAGGGGAGTGCCCCAGCACAGGTGGGAGCAGCTGGGGTGCAGTTTTCCTCAGGAGACTCTGTGGGTTTGGTGGTGCCTGGGTCGTGGAGTGCCGGTCTCTGAGCAAGAGGGAGGTTGGTACGTTTGGAACTGCACTAATGAGTCAACTTTCCTCTCTTCCTCAGGGCATGGAGATTGTCCAGACCATGAACAGCGATCCTGGCCTGGCTGTAGGTGAGGAATTCTCTTTGTCCCGTTGGAAAATTACCCCTCAGTGCAGCTCTGACGAGTTTCAGCCGCGACTTTATCGACTCCACCTCCTCCAAAATACTTTGCGCAGTGAAGAAACCCTGAGATTTCACCGGGCAAAATCCACTCCCCGACCTGAATCCATAACGAAAAGGATGGATCAGCCTCTTTGTCCCGGCGTTCAGAGGGGTTGTTCTCCCACCAGGTTACACGGCCTTCAACGGGGTGGACTTTGAGGGCACGTTCCACGTCAACACGGCCACGGACGACGACTACGCCGGCTTCATCTTTGGGTACCAGGACAGCTCCAGCTTCTACGTGGTCATGTGGAAGCAGATGGAACAGACCTACTGGCAGGCGAACCCCTTCCGGGCGGTAGCCGAACCTGGAATTCAACTGAAGGTAAAGAAACCACGGGAAAAAAAAACAATTCCAAGGGGGATTTTTTTTTTTTGTTGCCTTTTCCTTTTCCCACGCACTGCCCGGCCTCTCCCCCCTCCCAGGCGGTGAAGTCCAAAACGGGCCCGGGTGAATACCTCCGGAATTCCCTCTGGCACACGGGAGACACCACTGACCAGGTCAAACTGCTCTGGAAAGACCCTCGGAATTCCGGCTGGAAGGACAAGACGTCCTATCGCTGGTTCCTGCAGCACCGGCCGCAGGTCGGGTACATCAGGTGAGGGCCTGCACTGAATTCCCTCTGCTCGGCTCGGGGTGGGGGCTTGGACACAAAAAGGAGAGGAGGGACAGTGTCCAAATTCCACAGGAAAATCAGCCCTGTGGAACCCCAGAACGGGTTGGGTCGGAAGGGGCCTCAAAGTTCATCCAGGGACGTGGGCAGGGACACCTCCCACTGTCCCAGCTGCTCCATCCTGGCCTGGGGCGCTCCCAGGGCTGGGGCAGCCACCTTGCCCGGGGAGGTCTCGCCTTCACAGCCCCGTTGTCCCCCAGAGCCCGTTTCTACGAGGGCCCTGAGGTGGTGGCAGACACCGGCGTCGTCCTGGACACCACCATGCGAGGGGGACGCCTCGGCGTCTTCTGCTTCTCCCAGGAGAACATCATCTGGTCCAACCTGCGCTACCGCTGCAACGGTGGGTTCTGAGAGCCCAGGGCACACCCTGGGGCTGCTCTGCCTTCAGGCTGTCCCTTCCTCCCCTGCCACCACGGCCGGGCTGGGCCGTCATCACCCAGCAGCTCCTTGGGCTGTTCCTGCCCCTCATCTCCCCCTCTGCTCTCGTCTCCCCCTCCCCAGACACCATCCCCGAGGACTACGAGACGTTCCGAGTCCAGCAGGACTAATCAAGCCCCGGGTGGAGCCGGCCCCGCTGCCCCGAACCCGCTCTGGAATCCCGCAGGAAGAACCGTCAGCACCCCCCTCCCGACAGCCACCCCCTCCACACCCCACGGGAACCCTCTGGGAAGGGCAGAGGGGCAGGCAGGGAGTGTGACCAGAGGCCTGAGCTGCTGCAGACCCCGCCTGTCCGCACCCCAGCAGGAGGATGATCCCGCTGGGAGCCCCCCCTGCAGCGGCCGGGATCGCTGGAGTCAGGTTTGGAGTGGCTGAACCCCCCCTCCCCCCCCCAGGAATGTTTTCCCCACCTCGAGGTGTGAATGTTGTTCCCCTTTTGGAGACCTGCAGCCAAGCAAAGCCGGCACCAGCGCGAGGAGGGCACGGGGAGCGGCCTCGGTGCAAAGTTGCTCGTTAAAAATGATTAAAAAGCCAAAAAAAATAACAAAAAAAAAGCACTTTAGGGAGAGTGTCTTTGTTCTGGAATGTTGGGTAATAAATACTCGGGTTCTCCTCGGTCAGGTGTGTGTTTCTGTTCCTCTCCTGGAGGTTTTCCCTCACAGATGTGTAAGAGAGACCCCCAAAGGCTGGGAGAGCCCAGGCTGGGAATTTTCTTGCCTTTTCCTCAAGAACCTCCCTCTCCCTCAGTTCTGGAGGCAAAACACTTCAAAGCCAACCTTGGTTTTCCACCTTACCTGGAAAAAATCCCACAGTTAAATTCACCTTCCAGCTGGGCCAGGAATCAGGACCAGAACCAGTGACAAAGTACCCACCAATAAACCCAGGGGGGTTAGAACTGGATGATCTTTAAGGTCCCTCCCCACCAAACCATTCCATGATTCTGTGACTCCACACGCCCTGGAGCCCCTCCTGCAGACATTCCAGACCCACCTGGCGGTGTCCCTGCTCCAGGTGACCCTGCCTGGGCAGGGGCTTTGGACCAGGAGATGTCCAGAGGTCCCTCCCAGCTATCCCAGCCCCAGCTATTCCGTGATCAGGGGACTGCTGGGGTGTCCCGGAGCCAGGGGTGGCACCGATGATCCTTGGGGGTCGAGCTGAGGGGATTCCAGGCCTGAACTCCAGCAGGCTCCACTCACAGTCCCCACCTGCCACATCCTGAGGAATCCTCTCCCCTTCCCCCTCGGCCCCAAGAAAACAGCCAGCGGATTTTTAACCCCTTCAGGCCTTTATTTTGATAAAATTGGTCAAGCCCACATAAGGCAACGCACACCACATTCCCCCAAAACCGCCTCGGGAAATAAATAACACAAACGAGAGAGAGAGAGAGAGAGAGAAAGGACGTCCATGTAGTGTTTGGCTTTGCAGTAAAGAAATTCCACACAATGCTTCGTTGGGGTTTGTCTTTTTTTTGTGTTTGTTTGGTTGGTTGGGTGGGTTTTTTTGTCGGTGTTTTTGTTTGTTTGTTTTTGTTTTTTTGTTTTTCTCCTGTTTAAAAAGGTAAAAATGATTTATAATACACAGTCAGAATGTCGTGGTGCCCGCGTAGAAAAACCGACATGCAATCCCATGCCTACACTGCGCCGGATATTAAATAAGATGCAACTCAAAAAGAGAAAAAAAAAAAAAATTTACAAAGGAGACAGGAACACTACAAAGTTCATTCTAAAGGGGAAGGCAAGGGGTTGTTTTTTTTTTTTTTGGAGGTTTTTTTCTGTTTGTTTTTTGTAAAAAGGACAGACACACAAACAAAGGCTACCTGCGCTCTCACGTTGCCATCACAGTGACGGGGGGGCCGCTGCTCCGAGGAATAAACGCGCTGGTTTGAGGAGGTTTTTTTGTCCCCCCCAAAAAAAGCACAGGTTGGGAATTACAGGGTGAGGAGGGGCCTTTCTGCTTCCTTCAGGTCCAGAGGGGGTTCCCAGGGTCTTTCCCCAAGGGGCAGAGCTCGAGCCTGAGTTGTTGTTTCCACAGAAATCCGAGTTTTTGCGGCCAAGCCGCTTTATTTTTTGAGGGAAAGCTCAGTGGGTTTGGATGTTGTTGGGGGTTGCTTTAGGTCAGTCTGGGGCAGCTCTTGGAGTCACCGGATCAGGGTTGGGAAAAAAAAAGGTGCTGGGTCCAGGTTGGGAAAGGATCACCAAATCAAGGTTGGAAAAGAATCACTGAATCCAGGTGGGGAAAGAATCACAAAATTCAGGTTGGGAAAGAATCATTGAGTCAAAGTTGGGAAAGAATCACCAAATCCAGGTTGGGAAAGCCCTGCAGGATCACCAAATCCAACCTCCTCTGAGCTCAAGGTTCACCCATGAGTGTTCCGGGGCTCCTTAAAAATGCCCGGATCGAAGCCGTTAAATCTCAGTCAAAACCACACAAAGAAGGAGCCTCTTTCTGGAAACCCAGAACTCTTCGACCCCAAACAAAAAGCAGGGGGCAAAGGGCAGCCCGAGGCTGCGTGTGCAGGGCAGGGGTGGCAGGGGGGAAGGGCTGGCAAGAGCTCCCTGCCATGCAGAAGCCGTGGGAGCCGGGCCTGGATCACACATGCGGCCGGCACGGAGCCGGCGGGAACGGGGGGGAAAAAAATCTATGTACAGGGAAAAGAGACTCCCCCCCACCCCACAACCCCACCCACCAGCACTAGGGCTGGGTTTGCTTCTGCAAAAATAACAAAACAACAACAACAACAACAACAAAAACAAACAAGAAAAAAATTTTAAAAATAATAATAATAATTAAAAAAAAAATAAAAATCACAGTTTTCGATAAGCCCAAGGTTTATTCCTGTTATTCCCCATTGTATTGGCAAATGCAACAGTCTAGCTTGGGAATTTTTTAATTAATTTATATATATATAGAGAGAGAGAGATATAAAAACACATGTAGGGAGGGTGGGGTTCACTCAGCAGGTATGTTTGGACAGTCACCCTTTGAGACACCAGACAGTTTCAACAGCATTGGACTCAAACTTATCAATAATACCAATAACACTATTTTCTTCTGGATATTGGGGTGGGGTTTTTTTTTTTTGCTAAGTGATGGTTTTCCTCCCTTTCTGCTCCTCCTCCTGCTCCCAGCAGTGCCTGGTGGGAAGGGACCCTCACACACCCCCCCTGTTGGAAATGAGAACAGGACTGCGAAACTGGAAATAAAAATCCCACTATTTGTTCTGGAAACACTTGGGATCCGCTCCACATTTCCACCTGACAACCCCACCAGATCTGGGGTTGCTTCAGATCTGCTGATGCCACAGAAAAGAGAATTTCAAGGGGAGAAGGAGGGGGGAAAATCCCCACTGGGGCAGGATGTGCCAGGAAACCTTCGGGGGAAAGGTTCCCCTCGGGGAAGGGAAGGGCAGGAGCTGCTGGAATTCCTTCCCCAGGTCTCCAAGGGTTGGGATGAGAGGCAGCTTTTACCTGCCCAAACCTGGGCCACAGGGGATCCCACACACCCTGTCACCCTCAGCATTCCCACAGCCACCTCACCTGCTCCTCCCCTCTCCCACAGGTCCACACAAAGGGAGCAAAAACCTGGATTTCCCTCAGCTGGATGGTCCCTAAATCCCACAGTTGCATCCAAAGACGGGTTAGTTTGAAATTAAGGCCATTTTCAAGGTCTACTTACAAGTCTAAGAAACAAAAGAGCTCTTATGTACACTGGGAGTTAAAAAACCGGGCAGGAGCGGGGGATCCGGGGCTCCCTGTCCGAGCCTCCCGTGAGGAATCTCAGCTCCCACTCGGATGCTCTGCCCTGGCTCGGAAAAACACGGATCACAGACAAGGATTCACACATGCACGAGAGCCATTCCAACGGGAGAGCCACACAGGAATCCCCCCACGGAGCCACGGGAGCGGCAGGAAGCGTTTCCAGCTCCCGCTGCACCTTCCCAAACCTGTGCCCAAACCCCTCCTGGTTTGGTTTTTTTTTTCAGGATGAGCTGCCTTTTGTCTCCTCCCTAAACTGGAAAAGTGTTAGCCATCTGAAACAAGCAGCCACCAAGAGTCACCACAGACTCACCAGGCTTAAATCCTGCCCGAAAAAAGAACCCAAAGCATTCTCAGGAGATTTGAGGGAAAACCTCTGGAGTGAGCGGGGAAGGGACCAAAAAAAGAAACAAAATCCACAAAAAGACACAGGAAAGCAAAGAGATCAAAGGAAAAAAAAACCAAACAAAAAACCAAACCACATTTTTAGTGCAAATGGTCAACAAATGGCACAAAACGTGAGGGAACACAGCGGGATTAGAGAGATCCCCACGACGATCCCGCTCAGCAGGGCCGGCGGGAACCTCGGGATGGCGGCCCACGGATTTCTGGAAGCACACAGAAACCTAGTATAACTCATTAGGAGCAGAGCCACTCCTGGAGAGCTCCCTAATTGCAGGGCAACTCGTTAATTGAGGGGTGACTCGGCTCCTCCTCCCTCCGCTAACGCTCGCTGGAATGGTGGGAAACCGTTCTGGGATGGGGGAAGCGCTGAGGGGATTTTTGCTGGAGGGGTTGGGGTTTTTTTTTTGGCTGCAGGGGTTGGGTTTTGCCTCAAAGAGCTGAGAAGGGGATGGGTTTTTAGGCAAGAAACAAATCCAGGGGATGCAGAAGGAGCGGGAGGAGCAGTTGGGGATCGACAAACCCCAGCTGGGAAGGGAAAGGGGTCTTTGCTGAGGGGACAGGGAACAAAATCCAGGCGGCTGCTCGGCCCCTCCCGCCTGGAAGTGCTTCCCTCTCCACCCTCAGCTCACCCTCGGGGGTGCTGTGGGTTTAATTCTGAAAACAGTGGAAATTCCCCCTGGATTCCTGAGCCCTGAAGAGGAGGGCCCTGTGCTGGCAGGTGCTGTCCCTGGGCAGATCCCAGCGGAACGAGGACGGTCCCTGCCAGGGAGCAGCAGCCCCAGGGCCCCTGGGAGATCCTTCACTTCACTTCCTAAGAGACCCAAGGGCAGAAATCTGGGAATCCCCATCAACCCAGCCACGATGCTGGGGGGTATCCACCAATTCCCAGGCACTGGGGGGGTTTGGGTGGGACTTTTTTTTTAATGCTGCAGCACAGAATATTCACAGGGACTACCAGAAATAGTCCATTATCCACTGAATTTAACGGAATCTCAGCCTTTTGGAGGATTCAATCCTGGTCACTGTGGAGCAAGAGATTTTTTCCCCCGGGTGAAAGAAGGAATATCTAAGTTCCTGCCACCCTACTTTGCCTGTTTTTCAAAGGAAAACATCTAAACTTGCCTTATAAGCTTCCTTATTTCCGCTCAACATCTGTTCAGAATTCCAGTTAGTTTAAAAATACCTATATATATAATATATATAATATATTTCTGGAATAAAACCACAAAAAGATGTACTGTACAAGTAGTAATGTAGAGTGCTTCAATTGGCTGTATGTAGTTTACCTACTTTCCTAATATCCAAATATTTAAATAAAAAAAAAAAAAAGAAACAACAACAACAACAAAATCATAAATAAGTAACAGAATAAGTAATGAATAAAAAATAAAAAATAAGTCATCACGATTCTAACAAGCCTGGCATTGCTATGGAAATGCCCTTCCTGTTGCCCAGGAATCTCCCTCACAGAGTAAAATTAGAATTATGCAGGTTAGTCTCCTCTATTTTATTTTTTTTTTGTTTTTAGCTGCTTTAAAATGCTCTGATCCTTCCCCTGTGCTAATCAAGTAATGAATTATAGTACTTTTTTGTGTGCTCAGAAATGCTCTCTATATATGTAGACATATATAGAAATATATATATATTACATATATAATAATAATAAAAAAAAAAGATAAAAAACAAAACAGAAGCTGGGAAAATAGTGTTTGTGGTGGGATTTTTTTTTGGGGGGGGGGCTGCTGCTCTGCTTTGCCGAGGGAAGGGGACACCCCACAGGGTGGGGACAGGTAACAAAATCCCCGTGGCTGCTCAGCCCCTCCCCCCTGGAAATGCCTCCCTCTCCAGGCTCAGCTCCCCCTCGGGGGGGTGTTATGGGTTTAACTGGTTCATAAGACTCAAAAATAACGCTAATTCCTGGGGACACACACGGAAAGGAGGAGCCTTTCAGCCTCCAGGGAGGTGACACAGCAGAGTCCCCGCCGGGCCCGCGGGAGGGGACAGGGCAGGGGGCACAGCCGGGGCCTCCCCCCCTTCCCCATCCCAACCCGCAGCCAAAAACTGGGAATCCCTTCACCTTCCTCACCTGCCCCAACCCCTTCTCTAGTGCAAAGGACACACCGACAACGTCACGCTGGATCTGGAGGGGGGTGGGAAACTGGGGGGGAGCCCTGGAGAGAGAGAGAGAGAGAGAGATTGGGGGAAGGCTGATGGAAAGAGCTCCTTACTGATGAACGGCAACGAGCGGCTCGGGGGGGGCGCCGGGCGGGGGGTTCTGCAGCGCGGCAAGCTCAGGACGACAAGCTCTGCTCATGGGACGGGCTCCGGCTCGCCCGCCCCGCCGGGCTCCGGGCCCTCACAGCCGGTCCATCCGGAACGTGTCCTCTGTGGCGGGGTCGGTGAGGACCATGTCGGGGTCGTTCAGCATGTGCAGTCCATCCAAGGTCAAGGGGTCAATTTTGAGTTCATCCAGGGGGAACTGGGAATCCGCGTCAAAGCTGACGTCGCCCACGCCCGCCAAAGAGCTGGTCAGTTCTTTTGATAAGCTGGGGGGAGACTCTCCTGTCACTGCGGGGAAGGAGAACAGGGAGGAGGCGTCAACAGGACTTCACCAACACACATCCACCAGCCATAAAACGGCTCCAAAACGCCTGGAATTATTTACTGAGCTAAGGATGAAGCTCAGATGGAGAACATCCTCATCACACCAGGGAAATCCCCAGTCCTTCCCAACTGGATGAGTTACAGGTTCCCCACAGCTTCCCCCCAAACCATCAGAACGACCAAACACAGAGCAAAGTTCCTGCCTGTATCTTTGGTGTCTCTTTGCTTTTCTCTCCCTCAGGTTTAGGAGGAACAACCTCAATTTCCATGATTCCAAACAGCAGGGCCTGGCTGCAGCATGGACTGAGCCAACAGTTCTCCCTGTATCCCTGCGCAGGGATTGTTTCCAAAATCCAACTGTGACCAGACTGGCCACCATATGTGACACCCTGATTTGAGCCTGTCCTGTGTTCCTTCTTCACTCTGGCCCTGGGACAGGTGATCTCTGTGCTAAAGGAAACCTGGATCATGGAATCATGGAATATCCTGAGCCTGGAGGGACCCAAAAGGACCATCCAGCCCAACTCCAGGCCCTGCACAGACACCCCAACAATCCCACCCTGTCCCTCAGAGCGTTGTCCAAACGCTCCTGGAGCTCTGGCAGCCTTGGGGCCGTGCCCACTGCCCTGGGGAGCCTGGGCAGCGCCCACCACCCTATGGAGGAAGAACCTTTCCCTGAATCCATCCCAACACCCCCTGGCACAGCTCCAGCCGTTCCCTGGGTCCTGTCCCTGCTCACAGCGAGCAGAGATCGGAGCTACCCCTTGGGGGGAGGCCCTGAGGGGTCTCCCCTCAGCCCCCGCTCCAGCTCCACAACCCACGTGCTGCTCCTCAGGCCCTGCCTCAGCTCCCCATCCCTCCTCCAGCAGCTTCATCTCCTCGTGGATCCCCCCCCCACAGCCCTCCGTGCTGCTCCAGGCCGGAGCAGAGCGGGGCCGCACCTGTCAGGATGATGTTGGGGATGTTTCCGTGGCTGGAGTAGTTGAGCTGCTGCGAGTCCTGGAGGCTGCCGTGGCTGCCCGTCAGTCCCATCATGGCAGCCTGGGAGTAGTTGAGGGTGGAGCAGGGGCTGTAGAGGCTGTTGGAGCTGATGGCGTTCTCGATCATGTTGAACTGCTCCAGCTGCACACCAAGGCACAAAGGCAATCGTTACTCCCAACCCTCGGGAATTGCGGCCAAAACGACTCACAAGGCTCGAGGACGGGACGGGACGCGGAGAGAGAGAGAGGGGAGAGAGAGAGAGAGACAGGCAAACAAATTCATCTTTAGCTTCCCTTGCTCAAAGGAGGGGCTGTTTGCACAGAGCTTTCCGGAATGTTTCCTGCCCAATTCGGAGGAGGGGTGGGAAAACTCAAACTGGGGGGGGTTGGATATGGGAGGAACGAAACAAAAGGGAGTTTTCCATGGAAAATAAAGGGAGCCCACGCTCTGCATTATCTTCATGTTCATTTTGGGTTGTTTTTCGTATTTTTATTACGTTTATAAATTTTCGGCATTCAAAAATTTTCAAAAATTATTTTCACCATTGGAAAAATTTAATTTTTTGCCCTTTTCAAATTTATTTTCGTTATTTTCAAATTTATTTTCCCTTCTTTTTTCCTCCTTCTTTCTTCCTCTTTTTCTTTTTTAGAAATTTTCAGTCTTTTAAAAATTTCTTTTCACTCTTTTATAAAACTGATTTTTTTTTTAAATTTCCCTTCATTATTTTTCCTTTTTAAAAACTTTCATCGTTTTCAAAATTTCCTTTTGCTATTTTTCATTTTTAAAATCAATTTTTTTAAAATTTCCTTTATTTTTCCCTTTTTTAAAAGTTTTTCATTATTTTAAAAATCTCTTTTTACCCTTTTTCTTTTTAAAATGGATTTTTTTTAAATTTCCTTTCATTGCTTTTCCTTTTTAAAAATTGTCATTATTTTAAAAATTTTTCTTTTTTTTTTAAATCGATTTTTTTTTTAAATTTCCTTTCATTATTTTTCCTCTGAAAAGTCGATCTTCACCGTTTTTATTTTTAAATCTTTGTCATTTTAACTGTTTTCACTGATTTTCATTCCTTTTCAGTGCAAAGGCTGGAGGAACACCTTTACAAGCACCTGCAGCTACGAGGGATGAGGGGGAGGGAAAGGGTGGTGGTGGGGGAAACCAAACAAAACAAGAAAAGAAACTCCTGAGTGTCAGAAACTAAAAAGAACAGAAGGAAAACTCTACATGGACAGAACGTGCTGCGACACAGAATAATTAGGAGTTAATTGCTCTTAATTTGAAGGCGGAAGTGGCCGCTGGGGCCGAGATGAATTTGCTCACCTGGTGGGAGAGGGCATTAGCCTGCCTAGCTGTCATCTGCTGCTCATAATAGGAGTCCCCAAAAACACTGCCCAGCATGGAAGAATGCTGAAAACAAAACAAGAGGCTTTATGGTGCGAACCCCCCCCGGCCCCCACGGCCCCACGGGAGCTGCGGGACATCCACGGGGCAGCCGGAGCGCCCCGAGCGCGGGAACGGGCAGAGAACCCCCAGCAGCTCCTCCCCGAGCACACACGACACGGAAAACTCGGGGGGATGGACACACACACACACGGGGGGGCACAAAACCAACTCGCTGGCTTCGGCTTTTGGGGGAATTCGGGGGGCCCGGGGGCAGAAAGGCCACGCTGAGGGCGGCGGGGAGAGCCCAGGCGGGGCTGGGCTGGCTCTGGCTCTGCAAGGACAAAAGTCACGGTTTAAAGTGGTTTTCCACGAGCAGCAGAGGTGAGGGGGAAGGCCAGGGGAGCACGGGATCAGCAAGAATTCCAGGAGGAATTCCTGAGCCTTGCTGAAAAGTCGCTGTGCCCTCCGGCACCACAAGGGTTTATCGTTATTCTCCATCGCTTATCAACTGTTCCAAAGGTGACCAGGAATTCATCAATTATTCTAAAAGTGACCAAGAATTCATCAATTGTTCTAAAGGTGACCAAGAATTCATCAATTGTTCTAAAGGTGATCAAGAATTCATCAACTAAAGGTGACCAAGAATTCATCAATGGTTCTAAAGGTGACCAAGAATTCACAAACTGTTTAAAAGTGTCCAAGAATTCTTAAATTGTTCTAAGGGTGACCAAGAATTCATAAATTGTTCTAAAAAGTGTCCAAGAATTCATCAATTCTTTGAAAGGTGACCAAAATTCATCAGTTGTTCTGAAGGTGACCAAGAATTCATCAATTGTCCTAAGGGTGACCAAGAATGTGAGGACAGTGATTTAACACTATGGAATATTGTACCCCAAAAAAATTGCAGATACAAAAAAAAAAAAATCAGAGATCACTTCTTTAAAACTCACAAACTCTGATATTCCAGCTGAAAAAAAAAAAAATTCCATTTACTGGCAAGGAGAATGTCTATTAAAGATAATTTGAGTGAAGAGATTGTCTCAGCCTTGAGGTAGAAATTCAACTGCTGGTTTAGTTAAAAGCAGAAGGCTACAAATTTCCTCCTTGAAAACCTAAGCAGAATGGGAAATGAAGGAAAAGCTTAGGAAGCATCAGAACAGGCACCCCACAGCTAAAGGCACTGAAGAGCCAGAGATTAAAGATACTCCCAAAAATACCTTGTATTAAGAAAAGAACTCAAAAACTGCCCCTCTCCGAGGGGAACACCAGGAAAGAGGCACCAATAAATTCCTTTTGAAGCAAAACCACCTTCACCCCTCGGTTGACACATCCCAGGGATGATTCTGGATAAATGTGGCATCAAGGCAGAAATTCCCAGCCCAGGCTCCCCGAGGGAAGGGGGCTGGAACTCCTATTCCAGAGCTTCTGGTTGGGCAGATCCCCTTTGATCCCAGAGCATCCCTGTGTCCAAGGGGGTGGTTTGGATGCACTTGGGAGATTGTGGATTCACTTTCCTGGGATTTATGGTCTGTCCCACCCAGAGCACGTAGCAACCAGGCCATCCCTACTCCACAGAAACGTGGGAAATGGGTGTCACTGGAATAACTTTTCCAATCTATCATCAAGTCCTCAAAACTCCAAGGGCTGCTGGATCCCTTGCCCGGGAGGGCTGCGAGGAAGGGATCACACACTGGGAGGGATCAAACATCCACAAAGATCAAACACCTGAAGGGATCAAACATCCAGAGGGATCAAACACCGGAGGAGATCAAACACCACAAGAGCCACGTTACAGCTGATAAAAGGCAAAGCACTACTCAAATCGATTTATTTAAAGGAAAATGCGGGGGTTTTTTAACCACTGAGCCCTCATTTGCAGCCTTATCCCAACTCCAGATTATCCAGCCTGCTCCATCTGTTCCTCCTGAGAAACCTGGAGTCAGAGCCCAGAGCTCACTCAGGCAAGCGGATCAGGACCATAACTCTGCCACGGAAAATGATTCTCAGGTGGAGGGGCAGGAACAGCATCAGCACTGTGGGATCATAGAATCAATGAGGCTGGAAAAGACCTCTGAGATCATCCAATCCAATCCAACCTCTGGGTTATAATCACTTCTAAGGAAAAAAATGAATTTTCAGGGTGTCACAGGCTCAACATGAGGCAAAAGCAGCACCAGAAATCCAACTGCTATTCCAGAGCTCCAGAGAGCACCGAGGTATTTCTCTCCCCTTTAAACCCCTGTCCTTTCATTTCCCCAGGAGCTCTCCAGCAGTAGGGCAAACCCTAAAATCTCTGTGTTTCACTAAGCACTGTTCCCACCCTTAAAAAACTTCAGGGAACCCGAAAAATAATCACCAGGAGAGCAGGACGTGTCTGTGCAAGTTTGGGTCAGTAACTCCAAACAAAACACGGGATTTGCTCCTCATGTGAAGTGTGCTCGGTTACTACAGCTGCAAGCACTGAAACTCCCGAGGGAAATCCACTGCAAATGTCATTACTCCAACACTTCAGAGCCTTGGGAGGATTTATCAACAGCTCCGGGAAGAACATCTCGTGAACGGCAGGAACACTGGGCAGAGGGTTTGGTCAGCGGGGGATCTTCTGGGGTTAATGCTGGGGGGACTGCAAGGATAAAAAAAAACAGCCCCAAGCACAAAACCCCTCCCTGGCTGGAATTATCCATCCCCAAAATACCTACCAGGTTGTCCAGGCTGGAGGCACTAAAGCAGGCGGGTGTGTGAGCGGAGCAGGATGTGTGAGGGGAGGGGACAGCCATGCAAACACAGAGCTGGGGCTGCAGGCAGAGCTTTCCAATCCCTGGCTGGACACACACACACACACACACACACACACACAGGGCTGGGACACGGGAAAAAAGGGTTTGGAGAGGTGGGAAGATGAAGGAGAACCTCTGGTGATTGAACAGGGTGTGAGCCGCACCAAACCCGGCATCGTTCCCGGGTTTAAAGGGTGCCCCTCGTAACACCGCAAGGGTGGAACCCAAAATTCCTGGGAGAAAGAGGAGCACCTACTTCATCCCACTCCTGCTCTCGCTCCCTTACACAGGGGAACCCCCAAACCCAGCTTGGTTTTTAATTTCCTGCTGCTGGCAGGGAAAAGTCCCTCCTTTCAGAGGATCCCCAAGCTATGACTTCCACCCGGGACGCGTGGATGTGTGAGGAGATCCACGCAGGAAGGAAGAGCAGCTCTTCCACCATGGGGATATTCTCCTGTTGGAAGGGTTCTGCCTTCACTGTGGGCAGGTTAAAGGATCCTGGCACCTGGGAGCTGCCCCCATCGCCACAACCAACCCCAATCCTCCCTCCAAACTGGTTTTTCTTTCCTCCATTGCTTCCTTCCACATTTAAATATTTCTGACCACCAGCAGCAGCTTTTGGGTGCTGGAGACAGCAAAGCCATCTTGGGTTTAATTTGGTAGAAATAAAGGCTTCTGTGGGCATTTTTAAGAGGCCAATACCAGAGTATTAATAAATCCTCTTCCTTGCTCTCAGAGTTGTGGTGTCTCACTTGAAAAGAGCAAAACCTAAGGAAGATTTTATGGGATAAAACAGCAGGAAAAACTACAGCCCAGTGGGTGCCCCACTTGCTGCACTTTGCACTGACCAGAGGCAACAAATCTGTGGACAAAACCAGCACAGAGTGATTGAGATTATTGTCAAGGGGGAAAGAAAATCAACCTGAAAATCCCAGCTGGCTGTGCTGCCCCTGTGGGAACTGAGGTTTTGCAGCAGGAGGGGCAGCAGCTCTGCCCCCTGGGATGGCCCAAGGGTTAACTGTGGTGTTTGGAGCCACACAGAGGACACAGCAGGACTCCCAGCAGCAGAAGGAGAGAGAGGCTGAGCAGCAGTTAAGCCAGGGTTAAGGATATCCAGTCAGTCCTGACCTGGATCTAGGTCTGAGCTTTCCAGTGGCCTGAGCCTGGCTAATGAGGGATGGAGCTCCTGCTTTGGGACCGTGAAGGGTCATTTACTCAGAAAGGCCCCTCAGCCTTCAACGTTAAATGGTGACACAGAAAATGTATTTTCAGACTCCTGGGGTGCTCTGCAAGAACTCCCTGCACCTTGTTTCTGCAGGTGGGACTCTCCAGGGCAGCCCAGCTGGAGCTATTTCAGCAGCATCAATATTGAAAATGCCCTTTCTTACACTGGGGCACCCCCCAAACCCTGTTTGTTTTTAATTTCTTGCTGCTGGTAGGGAAAAATCCCCCTTCAGAGGATCACACACATCCCCAGGCTATGACTTCCATACAGGACACGTGGATCTGGCAGCAGATGCACACAGAGGAAGGAAAACCAGCTGGCAGGCAAGGAAGAGAGTTGGTAACCCACTCCCTGCCAGCCACAAGGTACAGCTGCTCATTTTAGGAGCATTTTCTCCAGTGTTTTCCTTCACAGGGTGTGTTCCCACACTAGAAAGGTCCTGCTGTAAATAGGTTTGGCCACACAAGGGATATTCAGTGCCCCAGGAGGCACTGGAACTCCCCTCTGCCCTGCCAGCCTTACCCATCAGCTCCCCCAGGATACCGGGAACCGAAAGGATTCTTCCTGGAGGTTCTGTCCATGCAACACCCCAAAGAAACCCGCCCAAAAACCCCAGCCTTCAAACAGCAGCTTTGTTCCCCCCCCTAGAAAAAGGCAATTCACCAGCTATTGAAAAACTCTGGCCCTGGAATGGAGGTGCAGCCGGGATGAGACGCTGGAGATGCATGAGGAGCACACGGAGTTACAGTGAGACAGCTATGGGTCAGTGATGGAGAGACTGAGCTAGAACACACACGAGAAGCAAGGCCTGTGGAAGCACAGAGTCCCTTACTTGAGGGGAGCTGCCAGGAGAGAAGCCTTGATTGGAGACAGGAGAGGTGGGAGACTGGTTGGCTGGGGATCCAGCATTACTGCGGTACTGCTGGAGTGACGCCTACAGAACGACACAGAGTTAAACACCGTGGCACTGAGGGAGGCCTGCAGAAATCACACACACACACACACACACACACTCCTGGCAGATCCAGCTGGGAGGAACCAGCCTCTTCAGCGGCCTTGGCTGTGGAGGAAGGCAGGGTTACAGCCCTGACAGGGGGAGAGCTCAGGGGGGGTCTGTGTGAGCACGGGGCTGTGGACAAGCACAGCCAGGGAGTATTTCCTCCCTGCGCTCAGTCGTGCTCCATTTATTAAAAAAAATAAAAAAATCAGGTCAGCCAAGGATTGAGGGCAAAGAAGTCTTGAAAGCTGGGAATAACTCAAGAGGAGTGGCATTGATTCTTCATCCCCACGTGTGGGTTCGCCCTGCTCCGGGATCCTGCTCTGCCCCCAACTGAAGAGCCTGGGGTGTTCTGGACACCCCTGTTTGACACACCTGGGGTGTCACCCCCCAGACTCCACTGCACCCCAGGACACTGGCTGGGAATTCACACTGCGTTTTGCAGCTTTAAATCACTGACTTTTACACTGAAATGTGTTTTCCAAGATTTACCTTCTTTATCCTCATCATTAAAACCCTGGATTTGAACAAATTAATAATATTAATGGCATTTAAATAATGCTGTACTAATTAACAGCAGCAGTAGCACAGCTCTCCTCACTCTACTTCCTCACAAATTACAGATGATTGAGGAAAACCTGCAATCCAGTAAATTTAATCAGCTGCTTTGCAGTGTGGGAAGACACTGCACTTCCAACAGTTTGGAATTCTGTAAATCTCTGGAAAATATCTTTCTGTTCTGCACTGCCACTTGCAGACTGCAAGCAGCCCCCCAAACTACAAAGGAATTTCAATTCTGCTTTACAAAAGCTGTGGAGAAGTTGCCAGTGGGACTCTGACAGCTCAGCTTTTCCATAATCTGCTTTTAAATCTGTTTACTGGGGAATTATTTCAGTTGCTTTAAAAGATACAAGCACAGCACCCTAAAAGTGAAGGTCATAAAGAGGTTTAGGATGAGGAAAGCAACACAGAAAGCAAAGGATGAAATCAGAACTGGCTGTACTGGCACTACATGAGGATTAGAACCAAAACACTGGGACATATTTTGAGTGGGAATCCTTTCCACTGCTGGACTGTCCTTCCCTCCTCCCCTTCCAGTCCTGAGAGGGAAGCAGCTGCTCTCAAGAAGAATTTATCAGCACAAACTGTTAAAAATTTCACCCCCAACCGAGTGACAGATCAATAAGCAATGATTTCTTCTCATTCTCCAAGCAATTCCTGTCCCTACAGCACTGCCAGGACACCACAGGGTGGACAACCAGGATCCTACACGGGGCAGAAGGAGCAGGAGGAGCTGGGACATCCCTCCCTCCCTGATCCTGGCCCTGCATTTGGGCTTTGTAGCTGCTGAGACAGAACATTTCCTAACATTTCATGTTAAAAGGAGCAAGAAAAGGGATTTGTTTGCCCATAAACCCTCCCTGCACGTCCAGACACACTCCCTGTCTTCTGGGCACCGAGGGCAGCCACAAATCCCATTCTGGAAGGTGACAATGGATGCCCCAAAAATTCCTTAAGTAAAAGGGTTCTGAGTAGAGGAGGTGCAGAAAACACCTGGCTCTTGACAGCTTTCCAACACATTTCCCAAATGTTCTTTGGATTGGAAAATGCTTGTTTGGCAGGTTTTTTTTTCTCAAGGCTCTGTGGGCTTCCCTGGTCTGTGTGTTGGGGGTACACATTGAACACCCCAAAAATCTCCCACAGCAACAGCCCAGCAAGGTGTAAAATAAATGCTGATACATCGAAGCTGTCCTAAGCCAACCTGGAGCTGGAAGGGACGAAATTTAACGTAAACACGGCCACCCTGAGAGCACACTAAACCCAAACTTCCCCTAGAAATTTCCACTCTGCGTGTAGTTCTGCCTGAGACGATGGATCTCACAATGGGATAAGGATGACCCGAGCTGCCCAGGCTGATCCCTGCCGGGTTTTCCCAAGGGAAGCTGCTCCCAGACTCACCGAGTTGATGTCTATGCCCATGGAGGGCTGGCTCTGGCTCCCCGGAGGCGACTGTGGGATGGTGGAAGGTACCGTGACGGACAGAGGGGGGAGCTGAGGGCCCCTCTGCAGCCCCGAGCTCTGCAGGATCGGGGGGTTCTGGGGCAGGGAACTGGCCACTGGCGGCTGCTGCTGCTGCTGGGAAGTTGTCTGGGTGAAAAAGGGGTACGGGGGAAGCTGCTGCTCCAGGGACAGTGCATCCATAGCCACGGCCTGGGAAACAAGGGGGAGAATCAGCTGTGCTGGGAGGGAACTGCCCCTGGCAGGGGGTGAAACTGGGTGAGCTTTAAGGTCCCTTCCAACCCAAACCATCCTGTGATTGTTTAACTCAAAAGACTCAGCAGCACCTCCAGCGTACAACAAACAAGCACTTTAAAAGCCCAGTGGAATCTTGAGCTCAGAAATCCCCGTGGGCAGTCACAGGGGTACACTCAGGAAATCAGTTTAAAAAGTTAATCGTGATTTTTCTCATGAGGAATGTCTTTCAAATTTCACTTTGGGACAACACCTTCATGGAAATGTATGTGTCCCAACAGGTGGGTTTTACCACAGTCCTAGGAAAGAGGAAGTAAAATCTCCCTTTTTAAGGCTCTGAATTAAGGAACACTTTTAAAGAAGGGAATTACAGGACAAGAGAGATGAAATTCATGGAATCCCAGAATGGTTTGGGTGGGCAAGGATGTTAAAATTTCCGTGAGCAGGGACATCTTCCACTAGCCCAAGTTGCTCCAAGCCCCATCCAACCCAGCCTTGGACACTTCCAGGGATTGGAGCAGCCACAACTTCTCTGCCCAACCTGTGCCAGGGCCTCCCCACCCTCCCAGTCGGGAATTTCTTCCCGATATCCCACCTAACTCCCCCTCTCTGCCGGTTTGAGCAGAGTAAAACAACAGATCTGTGACAAAACCAACCTCCACCCTGCCACCAGGCCCTACCTGAGTGATTGGTGACAGAGGGGAGAGCGTGGGGGACATTTGCTGGGACTGTGGTCTCCTGGAGTCCAAGGACAGGGGGCTCACGGCGGGCGGGCGGTGCTGCTGGGAAGGGGCCGGCGTCGTCGTCATTCCTGCTGGGAATGAGCACAGCAGATTGAGCAGGAACACAGCCAGGCTTTACTGACACCTGTACAACAGGTAATCCCCTCGATGACCAGCAGCAAGTGGCCTGAGAGGACAACCACCCCACGCAAAGGGCTGGACGCGCCCCGGCCGAGCAGCCCGGGGCTCGTTAGGTGATTTGTAATTAATTTGCCCGGGCTCAGGAGCGGCAGGATGAGAGGAAGATCCCTGTGGTTTATCCTGGACTCAATCCAGGCACAGGTTCGTGCACAGATGACTTGGAAGCGGGAGAGGCAGAGCGGCCTCGGCGCTTCCAGGCCCCGCAGGGATCGTCCTCACACAGCCCGAGCCGGGCAAAGCAGGTCCTGCTCTGTTTGTACAGGCTCAGGCTCTGGGAATGAGAGAACAGATCCTGCAGCCACGCTAATCAGGGGGCACTCGAGATACTGTAAAAGCAAACACCTCTTTAATGGAAAAAGCAGAAGAAAAACAGGTTGTGCAGGAAGAGCTCCCTTTCTAATGGCACAGCGCAGGAAATATCCATCACGCTCCCCAAGAGCCACGACCTGGCAGGGGGTAGGGACAAACAAATACCCTGAATTTGTTCGAATCAAGACAAAAATCTGGAAGTTTAGAAACCTCCCCTGTTTTCTGCCTCAGCCCAGAGCCATGGAGTCACCCTGGGAAGTGATTCCAGGACAGCGGAGCGAGCGAGCTTCTCTCCCGGAGCTGCCAGAAAGGAGGGATTCACGGAGCCTGAGAGCTCCCAGGCACCTGGCAAAGGTTCAAGGCTTCCAGGCAGGATGCCAGGGAGCCAGGAAGTCCAGGCTGCCAAGGAGCCAGCAGGCAAGAGCAGCTCCAACTGCCAGGCTGTGTTTGCAAACCCGACACTTCACCTCACGGAGCGCGCCCGTGACCCAACACCCAACCAACAAACCTCGGGTGGCACAAACGTGCAGGTCTGAGGGACACAACCAGTGTTTGCTGCCCCACCTCCTGCCAGGGCTGCTCAAGGACGTGCCTGTGCAGGGCACCGAGGTTCAAAAGGCCTTACTGAGGTTTTTCCTGCCAAAGAGCAGCAAGGGGAAGTTGGGGAAAAATCGGTTTCAAAGGCGCCCCCCAACACTGAGCAGGGCGGTGGCTGAGCTGTGGGATGGTCTGTGAAGAGAAGCAGGAATTCCATCCCATCTTTATTTTGTCGTGTTTTTGAGAGAGCAGGAGAAGTTTTCAAAGCAAATGGGGTTTACACCATTTAGTTTGCTAGATATGGGTGCAGCAAAAATTCCTGATTTCTGTTGGGAGCGACGGCCCGACCCTGGAACAGCCACTTTTGAGACCAAAAAACTCGCTCAGGGACGCTGAAATCCACTCTGCCCTCAAATGGTTAAACCCTCCTCTTGCTTCCTCCTCAAACTTACCTGCTCAGTCAGTAACCTGATTACAATAATTTCCTCTTCCCGATACAGGAGAGGATTGTCAAGTGGGAAAGGGAATCCTGCCCAGCACAGGAAATCAACTTGTATTTTTGGATACAATGCCTCATTTCTATTCTAGGAACCAACAGACTGCAACTGTCACTGACAACAGGAAAACTCAACCCTCTTCATGATTATTGGAGTCTAAACCAGTGAAATGACTTAAAGAACAATCATAATAATCAATAAACTGGTGTTTAGGCTACTTGCCTATAAAGTCAACAAGTCCTGAAAGGACCATCACTATGAATAATCGAAATTGCCAACAAGGCAAATAATGCTGGTTTATGGGGTCTTAAAAATCAAATTATCCATCTTGCCAAAGTCCTAAAAAACCCCAACAAGCACAACTCATGTTTCCCTTGGTGTCATTTCCCGAAGCCCTGGATATTCAGGATGTTTTGGGAACTCAAAGCAGTCAAGCTGACAAAAGTGAGCACAGCCTGGGAAGGCTCCACGTTGGTCCTGCCTGCTCAAAGGGGAAGATTTTGCTTCAGAGGAGGCAAACAATGTTCTCTCTCCAAGAGAATCCTCACGTTTCAAAAATGCCATTTTAAGGGAAAGGGAAATAAAAGGGCTGCTGAGGATGTTCCCATAACACAGGGGTTGCTGGGGTTCAGCACAACGAATTACAAGAGGAATTAAAAAAGAAACCTTCTCATGTAGTTTTATATATAAAAAATTAAAAAATTAAAAATATAAAAAAAAAATTAAAAACTCCCCCCCCCCCAAAAAAAACCTCAAACAAAAAAACCCAAACAAAATAAAAACCAAACCAACCTAATATAACAAACGAACAAACAAAAACACACACACACACAAAAACCTCCCAAAAATAAAACTCAAAACTCAAACCCAAAAGGGCAGGTTTGGGCACCGAGAACATCCTATAACTAAACACAGCTTTCTCACGGCTTTTTTTGTACATATAAAACCTGTTTACAAAGAAAAGTCAATCAGCAGGGGAAGAGCAATTAACTCTGAGAAGAAACATTAATATTCTGGGCTGAGAATGCCACCATTTTAGACCGAAATTCAGGCGCCAGGTGTCACAGCCCGGCCCTGGGAGTTATGATCTCACCCTGGCTGGCAGTGCTGATGCCCAAGTGAGTCAGGTTGGCAGCAAGATTCCCGGTGCTATTGGAGCTACTGAGGGCAGGGAATGTGGATTCCTCGGGGTCCAGCGGCGTGGGGAGCGGGGAGGGGAAGTGGATGTTGGTCAGGTCCGGCAGGGAGCCGCCCGTGTTGTGCGTGGCAGGAATCAGGGCTGTAGTGTTCTCCTGGTCAGCTGATGGGAAGATGCTGAATTAGGGAGAGAGGGGGAATAAAAAAAGACACATCTCAGATGGAATTCCAGCTTTCCAAGGTGGTTTTTACAGAGGGAATTCCATCTGTAACACCAGACATTGGATTTTTGACCAACACGTCCCACATCCAGAGTAGGGTTAGGCCATGGGAGGGTTTTCCAGGGAATTCCAAAGGAAGAGGATATTCAACACACAGTATTTTTTTTTTTCTTAGAAAGAGCTCAGTGCTCTTCAGAAAAAAAACCAACTTGCTCAAAACTTACTTGATTCCTGGAACTTCACATGATTTAGGTCTGGATGACCCGGTCTACAAGAGAAGGGAGAGAGTTTTAAAGGCAAAGATACTGCTGGAAATGAGTGTTCAGGATGTATTTCAGCTCAAAAGTTTAATTTTATACATTTGCACAGGAGAGCTACTCTACACAAGAGCTTTGTGAAGCTCTTGGAAGATATTTATCACCCTTTTTTTGCTTTATTGTCCAAATGAATCTTAAATTTCAAGATTTTCTCCTGATAAAATCAATGCCGTGCCTACACACATAAATCCCTAAAAATGCCTTTCTGGACTGTTGTTTATGATTTGTTTCCAAACACAACATTTAATCTCAAATCTCTTCTAGTGGTTTGTTACTGTGGTAATGTTTAAAGCATTCATTGACCTCAATGTGTTTAGAAAATTAATATTTCTACACTTTGAAGGGCGCAATTCCCACCTTTTTAGTGTCCCAGCCTTGCTTGGAGAGGGTTTTGTCTGCATCTGAGGTGCCTTCCTCCATTCCAGGGACAGTCAGTAACAAAACTAAAACAAGAGAACAAAAAAGCAATCCATATAATTAATCACCAATAACAGGAAGCTTCTCAGGGAGACACTTTCAGATTGGAAATTTGAAAAATGTGAAGTTCAGAACTATCAGTGAGTCCCCGATCTCTGGGTGCCTGTTGAAGGATTAAACTTCCCCACACAGATTTTTAGAGCTTTCCACAGAACCAGGGAATGGTTAAGGCTGGAGAAGACCTCCAGGATGCTCAAGTCCTGCCGTGTTCCCTGAGCTGGAGCAGGCTCAAGGCCCAGCAGAGGGCACCAGAACTGTGGTTCCAGAGGCTGCTCCAGCCTGGAGCTGGAAATGTTATCAGCGCTGTCTGGAAGTGCTGCCTCTGGGGGGGGACGTCCCCTGGGGAATCTCAAGGCTGTAAATTAAGAACTAAGATGAAGCTCTTGCTCCTTCCAAGTGTTGTACCCCTGGCTGAGCTGCTGTGATCTCTGTGCTGCTCCAGGAGTTGCTCCCAACCTTCAGCGGCACTCGGAGCACTCTCCACCAGTCCCACCAGCCCAGATCCTCCTCCCCAGGGAGAAATGCCAGAATAACACAACTTGGGGCTCAGAGAAATGTCCTTGCTCAGTTCTGAACCATTTTTTCCTGGATTTCAGCACCCACAAAGGTAAATGTGACCCTTCACTCCGACTCCTGTCATGGATCCAGGGAGCACCAGCAGATCTGTGTCTCACAACTCCCCTGCAGATCACGTCAGGAATACCTGCAGTCATTTTTCCCTGTTTACCTCTTTTCTGCTGCATGTCCTGGGACCCTCCAGAGAAGGATTCCTGCTGAGCTGGAGTCATGGTGCTCTGGTGCAAGGCAGAATCGGAATTTGTCCTGCAAAAAAACAAAAAAAGGCAAAAAACCCACGGTATTTTTATTGCCAGCTTCTCTAAATGAAAGAATTTCAACCTCTCAGATCAAGGCAACCAACTCAGCAAAACCTGAACACTCTGCATTAAAAAAAACCCAAAACAATCTATTGATGGCACATACCAAGGGACGATTTCCTTGTGAAACAACTGATTTGCAGGACAAATTAGTTCAAGTTGGAAGAGCCACTGTTTCAGTGATGGGGTTGAGAGGGATACAGGACAATTTGATTGCCCGAACGAGGTGCTACCAACCTTCTCCAGCTGGTGTCTGACGGAGGGGACAGGTACACCGTTCCGTAGGGACAGCTGTCCACGTGAGCCCAGAGTTAAGGGGAACAACAGCACTTGCTCACTGAAGCAGAGGGCCCACTGGAATGTCTTTTCCCCAGAATAATTCCAATTGCCCCGTCGGAAGGCACCGAGCTCGCAGGAGAAAAGCAAGCAACACCCTGGGGGAACTTCAAAGGGACACTCCAACCAGAGGATTATGTGGATTGTTGTGATGTTTGAGCAGCAAGAGACACTCATCCTGCTTTCCTGCAGATCCAACTGCTCCCTGGGCAGCCACCATCCCCCCCGCTCCCCCATTCCCACAGCCCCTCCGGCCCCATCAAACCAACCTGACGGTGGCACATCAGAAATAATCAGCTAATCGAGGCAAGAAGAAACATCGCTGGGCAAGTGCCAACTGGATGAATCAACCTGCAATCAAATGCACAACCGACTGCAAGGAATTAGCCCGGGCTGGATTTACTCGGATCCAAAGGGAAACTCTGCTTCCCCCAGACGGCCCTGGCTTTTCAGAGAATCACGCAATGGTTTGGGTTGGAAGCAGATGATCCGTGTCCTTCTCATGGTTGGGGGCCACAAAGCTGGTGAACTTGCTGAGGGTGGCCTCGATCCCACTGCCCATGTCACCAACAGAGACATTATGAGACCCCAAAAGCGAGCCCTGAGGGTGCCACTCACTGCTGGCCCCCACGTGGACATGCTGGCTGCAGCTCTGGGAGCGTGGCCATCCCCCACGGAGCGGGGCCATCCATCACATCCACGGCTCTCCAGTCCAGAGACAAGGATATGGTGTGGGACGCTGCCAAAAGCTTGGCACAGGTCCAGGGGGATGATGTCAGTGACCCCATCGTGGGAGGCCGCAGAATTCAGCGGGCAGGATTTGCCCCCAGGGGAGCCCTTGCTGGTGCCACCAAACCAGCAAAGGACCCGGATCCCCAGCTCCGTGTGCAGGATTAGCCCCACTCCGAGCTGAGGGAACAGGGGAAGGTCCAACACTCCCTTCAGGTCCTTCCCACAGCTCAGGAGAAGGGGTGCCATGAGCAGGGACGGGAACAGCTCTCCCAGGTGAGGAGGGCAGGAAGGAACTGAGGGAACTGGAAGCAGGGGGTCCTGCACCAAAGGATATCTGTCTTCCATGTTTATCCACGGAGAGGGGCCGGCGGTGGGGCGAGCCCAGGCGGTTCCTGTCCCGGTACACTCTGTCCACCAGCCCGTGGTGCCGGGTCGTCCTGCTCGTGTCCAACCCCGACGACTGGAACGGAGTCTGAGGGAGACACAGCCAAGTCAGGCACAGGAAAATCCACACATGGTCTGCCCAGAACCTACTGGGGGTGTGTGCAAGGCTGTGATGCTCTAAGGAACCCCACTCACACCAGGTGTGGACGAGTGTAATCACTGTCCCCCTCCACGGTTTTCAGGGCAGCCTTGGGAAGCGACGCCCAAGGCTGCCCCTCCGGAGAGGGGTCATGCTGGACCTGCCCTCTCCTAGGTCAGCTCTCACACCTCCATATCCCTAAAACCCCACGTGTGAGGGTGGCAGGGAGCTGCCAGCCGTGTCCACATGCCCTGGGTGCAGCATGCAGGATGCATCCAGAAGGAACATGCCGACTCCGCGGGCAGGAGACGCGGGAAGGAGTCCGACATTCCCAACGCGCCGCCTGCTCTCGGGGCTTCCTTTTTTTCACCCCCTCCTCTGGGAATTATTTTAAGGGGGACACTGAGAGAATGAAAAGAAAAAAAAAGAAAAGCAGTTTCCTTCCTCCTCTGTCTAGAAAAAGTTACGGCCTCCGGTGTTTGGGAGGTGACCCGAGGTGGGATGGTGCCACCTGGGCTCTTATCAGCACCGAGATCCTCAGTGCAGACCTGTCAGCAGAGGATTGCAGAGGATGAGGATGGCAGAGAAAGGACAGGGGAAGACAAATTCCCAGGCTGAGCTGGAAAACTCCCACGTTTTCCAAAGCCCTTCCTTGTGTATACCTGGGGAGGGGGGGGGGAACGCAAAGGAAGTACCGAAGGGTCGATCCCCACTCGTCCTCCACCAGCAATTTATGGGTCTCTGGGGGCTGGAAAAAAAAACAACCCTCCCCAGTTTCCCACTCCTTGCCAATGTGAACAGCTTTGCTGAGTCCCTCAACACCATCTGTTTGGAAACCCAAAATTTCCTCCTCCATTCAGGTGCTGCACGTGGCAAATGCACTGTCCTGCCTGCCAAGCCCAGTGAAACCATCTGGCTCCCACATTCATCTCTTTTTGGGTTTTTTTTTGTTCTTTTCTTCCCTAGTGTCAGCTTTGGCTGTGGAAATGATTCTTACCCCCAAACCCCAAAAAAAAAAAAAGAAAAAAAAAAAAAAAGCTTTACATTTATTTTTAAAAGCTTTGTTTGTAATAACTTTTTAACGGGCCTTTCTACTCTTGTGAACTCTTTTTTTCTCCTCACCCTCTCTGCACACACAGCCTGTGTTAATATAACTGGATGCAGAGCGGTTGTGGTGTTTATTTTTTCATTTCAGAGGCCAACACTTTCTGTGCAGCAGAATATTTAAGTCAACACGGGGCTGGAAAGGAGCACAGTGACTTTTTAACGCACTCCCAGCCCTCAGGATCAGACTTTTTGCTTCACTTTCTCACCCGAGGGCTGAGAAACCTCAAAACAGAACCTCAGTTTTGAGCCACCCGAAATAAAACACGGTGGTTTAATCTCTGCTGCAAACACTGCACGACAGCCTCGTTCTGTCCCCACACAGAGCTGGGAATATTTATAATTCCAACCCAACAAAAGGTCTCCAACTCCTCCCTGCACTGCTGCCACAAGCCCTTCGAGCCCCAAAGGCAGCAGAATTTGCCAAGATGTGCTTGGAAGGTCAACAGGAAAAGCAATTTCCTTGTCAGTGGTCTCACCACAGCGCTGCTAAAAAAAGGAGCAGGCAGCCCAAAGCCCAGGGAATGCAGGAGCTCACCTGGAATTCAAAGGGAAGTCAGGGCACAGGAGACAAAGAGCTGAACGTAAAAATAGTTATTTCTTGTGTCCTGCCTTTTTTTTTTGGTACAACTTTTCCTTATTAAAAACCCAACAAAAGTCTCATTTGAGTGCAGCAGTGGAATAAATAAACATGGAGCACGTTCCAGCTACAGTTTATAGGGTGAGGCATCTGGGGGCAATGGTGTTTGTTCTCTGGCTTTCCAGGAGCAAAGATCCCAAGTGAATCCCTGACTCAGGGAAACAGAAAACACTTCTGGATGTCACCTCCAATCAAACCTTCCTCTGGGCCAAACACCAGGACAAACACCTGGATTGAAATCCCCACCCCAGCAGGGCAAGAGATATTTAACTGTAATTAAAAAAGTGGATTAAAAAACAAAAACAAAATCAGACTGAGCATTGATTTTACTGGGAAAATGAAGAAGCAGAAGTGCTTCACTTCCCTGAGAAACATTTAAGGGTTCGAGACCAGACCCCAAAGCCCACAAACCACCAAAAAAAGCAGCTAAATACAGACAGGAAGGAAAAAGCTCCGAGCTCTCCACCAGTGTCCCTTTGAGATGGATCAAGGCTTCAGGAATAAACCCAAGCGAGGTGGACGAGGGGGGGGAAGGAGGAGTGGGACCTACGACAGTTGAGATTCCAGAGCCTCCTGGTGCCAAGCAGGATTTGGGAACTCATTCCCCACGGAGTTCAACATGCACATGCTCAGAGCTCGCTCAACCCACAGGCCAAGGCTGCCTGCATCAAGTGCATCCCCCAGGAATCACCACAAGACAGTAAGTCCAGGGAGCCTGGACGGGAATTCTGATGCACGTTCCGAACTGGGATGCACGGCCAAAAAATAAACAAAACACCTGGATTTGTGTGCCAGAGCAGGGCTCCTGATCAGAGAGAGAGGGACACTGTGCATAGCAGAGCAGTGGGGCTGTGCTGAAATACGTATCTACCTGGGCAAACAGGACCAGTCCTAAATACGTATTTGCACAAACCTAAATGCTTGTTTACCAAAGAGACAGGAACTGCTCCAAAGGCTTCAGCCAGAGCTCCGTTGTGCTGTAAATCAAAGAACCGAGATGCTCAGACACCAACGCTCCCAGCAGACACAACAAACCACTCAGGGCTTCGCCTCGGAATCCTCGGTGTGTTTTAACTTTAAAAAAAACTCCGGGGTTTTAGGTGGAAATCGGGAAAAGCCCGGGAAGCACTCGCCACTCACACAGACACACGGGTTTGTGTTGCTGCTTCTCACCTTTGTTAGCTGTGACAACATCCATTTTTGGGCTTTTTTTTTTCTATGGGGGTGTGTGAAAAAAAAAAAACAACCTGTAAAACTTTGGAGTTTTGGGATATTCCCTTTGTTAGTTCAGGAGTAAAACAGTCTGTGCAGTAACCACCAGGAAAGCACAGAAATACTGAAATACTGGTGCTTAAAGGGAACAGGAACTCTGAACCTCCTTAGCAAGGAGCTGAAGGGAAAATCTTGGAGAGAGATGCTTTGGAGTAACACCAAGGACATCAATCCACTCCAAACCCCTGCACTGCATTCCCTGAGGGCAACCAGATTAAAAGAGGCTTTTGCTTCTCCTCCTGCACGAGGTTCAGGCTTTCAACCTGCCCAAATTCAGCTATGTCCTCCACCTATTTCAACAGGCAGGTCAGCAAGAGTTTCTCCATGCTTATTAACCAGCCTTTCATCAGCAAACCACAAACTGCAAGATTTCCTTCTCACCACATCCTCGTGACAGAAGTGTAACTGATACTGCTCAAAAAAAGGAAAACTAATGCAGAAATGTTAATTATTTTTTTTGAGCACCCCAAAGCAACTAGTTATAGAAATCAGAGGCCTCAAAAGGATCCATGCACAACATCTCCTGTCCAGACGTGCTTCAAACAGCAAAACATTCACCCAGAACGCTGATTCTCTGTTTGTGGTGTGTCCCCTCTGGAGTCACAAAGACAGCCAGGGCATCCCTAAGTTTCCTCCTCAATCAGCCCCCAAAAAAGTGACTGTTCTGGTACCACTCTGTGTCCCATTCCCCTTCTCCTCTCCCAGGATCACCCCACAGAACACACACACACAACCACCAGCAGCTCCCTCCACACCCCATCTCCCAGCTGGTTCCACATCCCCTGGATTGGCTTCCACTCTGCTTTGAATTTACAGCTTCTTCCCAGATTTCAGCAGGGATTTGGTACTGAACAAAAACACCCCCATCCCTCGGGGCTCACCTGGAAGGGGAGATCCATGGCACTGTTTCCAATCTGATTCACATTTGGCAGAGACCCACCGTAGTACTGGCCACGACTCTGCCCCAGTTGCAAGTACTGGGTTTTCTGCAGCTGTAGCTGAAAGAGAAAAGGAGGAGGGAAAAGATGATTGGAACTGTTTAAACTGTCACAACCCCACACCACGGCTGGGATGGCTGAGAAACCATCTACAGACAGCACGAATCCAACTGTGAATCCCAGGGAATGTCAAACCTCCTCCACTCTGCTCTGCTTTGTTGCACCAGGAAGAGCCCTGGAGAAAGGGCAGAGACAGGATCTGCAGAGAAAAGGCAGAGAGGCTTTCAAAGAAACCCCCAAAGGACAAACAAACCACCAAGAGTTCCTCACTGCACAGGGGAACATGGAAGTGAGGGTGATGGTCTGCAAAGTTTCACTGAGTTACAGGTATCCAAGTCCTGAGTGACACCTCTCCCCTGAAAACATTCCAGGATATTTGCCCATGGCTGTAGACAATTCTGGTGTGCTAAGAAGTGTGCAAGAGAGAACACTGGTTCTCTTCTACTCAAACACCACCTTACTTTCATTGTCACTTCCTTCAGAAAGGCTAAAAACTCCTCAGTGGAACCCGTGACTTCTGATTCATCATGATTGGTCTCTTATCTCTCAATATTTTTTGTTCAGTAGCACCAACATTTGAACTAAATCCTCACTGGGGTCCGTGATGTGGCCACTCAGCACCTCGGATTTAACACACCAAAGTTTTATTTTGCACTGGCCAAGCAGGATTTGCCATCACCTGAACCCTCCCAGGGAGGAATGTTAGACTGAAACAGTGCCTGAAGAGAGGAGGAGAAACCCAGATCACCCTGAGCACACACATTTCTCTGATGTTAAAGCTCTCCCTAGAAAACTCAACTCCCCTTTTATTCCCAGAATTTTCCCTGGAAGCCACCAATTTCCAGCTACACAGGCGGTTCAAATCTCTGCTCCAGCTGAGGGACTGACCCCCAACTTACGAGATGACTCGTGGGGATGAAGCCTCTCCATGGACCACAGAATCACAGGCTGGAAAAGCCTTCCAAGGTCGTGTCCTTGGACCAGGAGCTCTCCAAGCCCCTCAGCTCTTCGCCCAAGTGGCACTAAGCGGCTGATGGGGGTTTTCCCTTCCCTCAGCCCCAACTCCTAGAAGATATTCCCAGTGTGAAGCACCAAACAGCTCATCCCAGAGGAACATCCCACCTCAGGAGCAGGAAAAGCTGCTCCCCCTCCCTCCCCTGCTCTAAGTGTGTAAATTTGCCACGGAAATCCAAGCCCAGCAAGACGTGAAAGGAAGAGAAACACGGCGCTGGCCTCGCTTAATGAGTCACAGCCCCTCCAGCTCGGAGCTGCAGAGCACAAAAAGCACAACATCAGAACTAGCTGTGCTTTTTCCTTGGCCCCTACATATGTTTTCGTTGTTAAAAAAGAAAAAAATATAGATCTAAAAAATAATTAAAAAAAAAAAAGAGGCTCGTTTGGGATTGGGGCCAAACGTTGAAGTAACTGTTTCAACAGGTGTTGGTTTCCTTTCAAGCAGCCCCGAAAGGCACCCGGGGAGGAGGAGGAGGGTGGGGGGTTGATTATTTTTAATATTTTTTTTTAATATTTTGGCTTCCCCCTCGGTCTGTACCCACCTCAAAGCACCCACAGGACAGGGGAGGTCGGGACCATTTGTCTTTCTGCTGCATTTCAGCGTGGAAAGGAGGGAACAGGAGGGCTGGGGAACCCACAGGAGCCCGGGGAACGGCCCCGCTGCCCCAGCAGATCCAGCAATAAACACCGCAGTGCCAAACCAGGAGAGCCGATTGCTGCTTGTTGCTCTCATCCATCAGCACACCGGGATGGGTGGGGGGCTGTGTCTGCTCCCCTGGCCCCCAGGCTGGGCCGTTTATTGGAGCCCATCAACAGCTGCCACCTGCAATCTGGGCAGATCAAGCACGAGCGGGGTGTCCTGAGCCTTTGAAACTTCTGGGCAGCTTTTTTGGGGGAAAAAAAGAAAAAAAAAGCATTTTGAAATGTTACAAACCCTTCCTGTCACTCCAGTGGGACACCTGGGGGGGGTGGGGAGGAGGGTTTTGAGAGGGGGGGGTTGATTTTCAAAGGAATCAACACAAAAAAAGCCTTTTCTGAACAGAAAAATTCCGACCCCACTCCAAATGTTCAGGAGCCTCGGGGTGGCTCTGCTGTCACCTCCTGGGGTTGGATTCAGTCAGTGCAACTGGGGTTCTGGGTGGGTTTAGACAGTGGAGGGTGACTCAGGAATCACTTGGTGTTCTCCAGGTTTATTAATTTCTTGGGCCCTGAGAACTCGGTGACTCTGCATTGCAGCTCTGCCATTTCTGTACCAGGTGGCCAAGAAAACAGCTCCTTGACAGCTGAAAATATTGCTAAATATTCCAGTTCTTTCCCAAGAAAGCTTTTGGTAAGGAAACAGCTTTTGCTTGTTAAACCACTTCATTTCTTGCTTGGCTTTCTTGTTCAGGAAAAATGTTTCCCAAACGACGAGATCCGTAATTCTCCCTCCACCAGCATTTCTCTTACTCAAAATCCTCATTTGTTTTTTTTTTTTTCCCTTTAAAATCCAATTTAAACATTAAAAACCAAATCCTTTATGCGAGATTTTATGTAACTACCTCAATTTTTCCCTTTGGGTTAAGGTTTGCTGGACACACAGATGTGTTTGTAGGGAAAGATTCAAGTTATATAATTTAAAAAATAAAAATAAAAAAAAATCAGAAACACAAATGCAGTTTTCCTACGGACTTTCTAAGTGCCCAAAACAGGCAGATGGGAAGCAAAGGAAGGATTTATTAAAAACCTCAACGCTTCAACTTGTGGAAATTCTTCACTGAAGGATTCTGGGCCAATTTACAGACTCGTGGACAGAGCTCAGGTGGAAGGAACACTGCAAGTCACTCCCAACCCACTGCAAATGCCTCCTTTCAAATGCCTCTTTCAAGAGGTGAAAATTGGATTCCCACCACCATAATGACAGGGTGGAGTGTCCGTTTGATGGAGCCCCAGATATCTGGTGACTACAGGAAGCCAGATTTCAGTGATAAGGGTTCTTTTGCTGCCTTGCAGTTTCCATCCCGAGCTCTGCTCACAGATTTTACCTTTTCCCTGCCCAAAAGCCCCTCTCTCTTCAGCACCCCCCGGCCTGACAAGCAGCAAAACCAGCGCAGATTAAAATTAGAAAAGTATTATTCGAGCTTAATTGGGAATTAAATTCCGTTTAAAGGATTAACTGGAAGTTTCAGAGGCTGCATTAAAGGTAAATCCCGTTGTTCTAATCAGTTCAAAGTGCCCCTCTTGGACACGCCTGGAGTTCCTCGGGGAGGTTCCCCCAGAGCACCCCCAGGGCAGGAGCTGGCCCAGGCAGGAAGATTCAGCTGCCTGGAGCTCCTAAACGGGCTGGGATTGAGCTCAGAACCCAAATTTTTGATGTGACACCAAAGAGAAGCTTCCCAGGCCTCCCCAAACCCCTCGCCTGGATTCCTCCTCCGAGGTGAAATCAAACACCAGGTCAAACCAACCCTCGAGACCAGGCAGTTCCTGGTGGAATCCCCCTGGAATTATTCTCTTCACAGGGACATTTCTCCCCATTCACCATCCTCATGCTGAGAAAAAAAGGCAAATAGAGCCTTAAAAAAAAAAATTAAAAAGAGAGACCTTCACATCAACTTAATGACTGCATTTTGATTGAGTGGCAGTGCAGCCACTACATCACCTCATTAACCCCTCAGCTGTCAATTAAAATAATTCTTCACGTTGCCAAAAACTGCCCAACGATTAACAACTCTGACAACCAGGAGTTTGGCTCCTCCCTCCCCTCAGATGAACCCTTCTCTGTTAATATTCCAAAAGTTCACCAAACACTCAGCACTCGCTGCTCCAGCAACTCCTAAAATTAATATACATTAAAGTAACTGCTCCTGCATTAAACCACCACGAAAACCGCCTGCATTTATTTAATTGAGCGAGGACGGAATCACAAATCAATAAGAGAGAATCCCAGTAAGCCAAAGGAGAAGAAAATCTCAGTGCTGGCCCCAGTTTCAATCCAGGGAAAACAGGGAAAAATGAAGATATTCCAGAGCCTGCCCATCATTTATGTCTGTGTTGAATGAGGCTGGGTCTCACTGGAGGATGGGGGGAATATGTGATAAATTAATTAAAGATATCCTGCTGCTCGCAGAGAGGAGATGAATGAAGGCTTTTGGAATGCCTGACTTTTTAATCTATATAATGCTTTGACAGCCGAGAAGTTTTTACAGTTTTATCATGGTTTTGACCATTTACTGCCAATGATTAAAAATACTTCCATTATTTACGTTCTACTGATCAAAATTCCCACGCACATGGTTGAATAAAGGGGTGGATTTACAACTTGAGGTTTTTATCTTAACTTTTAAAGACACGGAAAATTAACGTTGGGAGATGTAACAACAGCAGCACTTTCCCTTTCACCCAAGCAGGTGCATATTACATATATGTAATATAGATATATTATTGTATGTAATAGTTCATCTTCACTCCAGAAAACGCCCTGAAATGGGGGCAATAATCCTTCAAACCCCAGATAAAGAGAGAAGAGCCCTCACTGCTCTCCCTCTGTCACGCTCAGGAAGAAAAGGCCACGGCGCCAGATTTCTAAAGTCACTGATTTCCTGCAGCTCCAAGCCCCGCTCCAAGAGCAGCAGAGGATCCAAAAGCACAGCTGTTCCTCCCAGGAAGGAGGGTAAAGGAAATGAAGGCTGAAGTTGAGAGGAAAGGTATAATCCACAGCGATAGCAGCTGCTCTGCCTGGCTCGCCTGGGAGTTCAAACATTCCAGCAGCAGCAGCAGCAGCTCGTAACACCATGTTTTGCAACAGTTTGGGGGGGGGGGGTGGTGTTTTTTGGATTTTAGTGGTGTTTTTGGAGTTTCAGAAGAGTGGAGGTTTGAACACAAGGGCGGGCAAGGCGAGCAGAAGTTCCCCCTTGTTGCCTCTGCCCACCCCTCGGTGTCCCAGAGCAAAGGACAGTGCAGGGCAAGCCAAGAGAGGAAGCCAAATGTCTACTACAAACTAAGTGAAAATTACCCCAAAAAAACCATCCAGACATATGGGATGAACTGGATGTGACCCCGGGCCCAGAACTGCTACGTCATTGTTTACTCCTCCATCACCACAACTGTCATCTCAGTCACTCGCAAGTATTTGTTCCATTATCCCATCGCCCGCTCAGGACACAAACAGGACTCTCGGGCCAGCCAAAGGCAGCCAGTAAGGACAAAAATGCAGGAAAAGGCCCAAAAAAGAGCATTTTTGTTTTTTTTTTCTTTTTTTTTTTAGGGAAGGAAGCTGTTGTAATACATTGGAATTCAGCAGCCACAAAAGAGCAGCAGCTTTGTTTCTGCCACGCTGAAACGCTCCACAAGCAGCTCCTTCCTCAGAGCAAACACGAGGCCAGCCCTGCTCCTGATTTCCACCAGGATGCCACAGCACACGGTGTTAAAACACCCAAACTTGCTCCAAAACTTCAGGAATTAACACCAAAACGGGAGGTGGCACGTCCAAGGGGGAGAGGCAAAGGGATTCTGCTGCAGCCTGGGAGTGTCCCAGCTCACAGGGGCTCAGCACTGGGGCTGAACGGAGAGAGGGGGAAGCAGAATCCTGCTCTTCCCTCTCCCAGAGCTGGGAAGGAAACAGGAGCTCTCTCCAGGTGCCGTGAAAAACCAAACTGGGAATCTGAAGAAGGGCTTTTCATCATGAAGAGTAATGCAAACTGCCAGGCAGAGGCGAGGGGACAGCCAGGCAGCTGACTTGGGACTTGATAAATCTGATTAGTTAAAGGTTACCTGATAGCATGGCCTGTATCCTGCAGTCCCAGTCGCTCACCAGGAAAATCCCGAGCCCTCAAAGGCTGGAACACCTGCAAGAGGCCCCTGCAGCTGCATAAAAGCCTCTCCAAAAGGAGGCAAATCTGAATATTCAGGGTTTTGACAAGGAGGAAGGAGATGGTGGAGTAAGTCCTTATCCCCAGTCTCCACGATGATGCTGGGCAGCTGAGGAAGGCATTCCCTTTCCAAGGTTGGCTTGGGACTGGCTGAAACCACGGAATTTTGGCAGAGGACGGGAGGCAAGGATGGTTTTTGAGGTGCAGCCGCTCTCCCAGGTTCCTCCTGGGTCACTTGGGTGACCCACGGAGCAGAGAACGGGAGAGAAAGCAAACCCAAGAAGCTGAGACAGCCCTGCCCCACCCCAGGGCTGAGGAGCAACATCACTGATCCAAATCAACCCAGAGAAACCTCTCAGAGAAACACTGAGCTGGAAGGGACCCACCGGGGTCCAACTCCTGCCCAGGACACCCCACACGACTCACAGCAAGTCCCAACTGCAAAGACAGCAAGACTTTGCTCAAAAAAGCATCCCAGGGCAGTCAAATCAACCTCATTCTTAAGGGCTGAGATGTGTATTGATCAGCAAAGCCGAGCAGGAACCATCTGAGGCGTGGCCAAGCCGCGAGCGCTGCGCTCTGAGCGCTCCACGAGAGCCAATTATTACTCACGAGTTCATGTTTTCTTCACCTTCCTGCTGAAGAGATTATTTAAGACCTCAAATCACTTTAACTGGATTGTTTTGTCCCGTTATGAGTCATCCACAAATTCCAAGGCCCCATTAGATTCCCCTTCAGGAGCTGCGAGCGACTCCCCAGCTGCCTCAGCCGTGAAACCGTGAGGAAACGGGGTTATAAAAATCACACACAGGCCCGGCCCTCTCCCCCAGCTGGCTCCAAAATTCGTGTGAAAGTGGAAAGATCTCACACCCCAACACACACTTCACGTTCACAAACCACCTCAAACCCACACTGCACTCCAATCCAAAAGCCTTTCGTGGCTGGGAACCCAAAGGAAACCAGAATGTTTGGTTTTTTGGAGAAAGAGGAGGACTGAAGGAAGAAGGTAACAGCAATTTAATGCTGCTGTTGCTTTTTATTATTTATTTCTGGTTTGTTTATTTTCTGTTTTGTTCTGAGCTTCGAACAGTGGCTCTTCTTTCACACATTAATACTGCCTTTAACTTTCTCCCAGAAATTAATTAACTGTTAATGAACTATCTGGGGTTCTGAGGGCAAACAATCAGCAAGAACACACCTTGCAGAATCTGCATAAATAAATCAAATAATAATTATAGAGACCCCAAATTTAACGCACAGGCTGTGGCTCCGTGTTTGAAAACACTTTGCTATTTCTGGTGAACAAAGGTTTACTGTTTAAAACTCAACAGTCACAACTGAGTAGCAAGTAAAAACAGGATACAGCAAACTGGAGCCTTAAAATAGTGACTATTCTTCCGAGTTGTGCTCTATCGCCGGGCAGGGAGCCAAGCAAAGCTACAACAGGCACCAAACCTGATTTCACTGCTTTCAAAAACAAACCCCAGCCCGTGGCAGCTCAGCAAGTGCCACCCTTGCTTTTCTGCAGGGTTTCAGCCCGGGGAGCTGGGGGTGCCGCTGAGAATTCGGTGCCACCCGGCACGGGGGACCCGCTCTTGGAGCTGGGTCATTGTTCGGGAGCTCGGAGGCAAAGGATTCTTTTTTGCTGTGTTTAGGTGGAGCCTGACACCCCCAAAAACCTGTTTGTTTTGATGATCATCATGAGCCAACAACGTGGCTCTAAAGGGAACAGTCATTTTGAGCGGGCAGTGCCTCTGTCTGCCGGCTGATGGAAAACCCACGTCCAGCTTCCATACAAAGTTCCTAAACCCTCCCCATCCCTCCTATTGAAATGCCTCAGAAAAGCTCAAATAAAAGCAGAGATGCCCTCATTAAGCAAGATAAAAATAGCTTTTATGTTCCATTTTTTATTTTTAGCTAAAGAATGAAAATTCAGTTATGTAACCCTACAAGTTTGGTAAATTGGGAGCCGAGCAGGGCATGTTTTGCTCTCTTTGGGGTTTATCAGCCATCGGGGAGCACCTGAATCCGCACTGAGAGTGGCCACGAGCTCCAGGAAACTGAAGCTTTGAAGATGAGGCATCAGACAATCCTCCAGGTATCAAAAATATCTGCCATTAGAGCCCAAATTCTTCGAATGCAGGAGGCTCGTTCGGCACAATCATCTCTCCCTGCACCGCAGGAAAATCTAATTACAAGCAGAAGGTCAATAAGACATTTGAATCGGAGCTGCCCCGGTGCAAACCTGTGCAAGCTTTAAGATCCTAAATAAATATTAAATAAGATGTTATATGCCCCTCTTCCCTCACCAGTGGAGGGGAACAGGACAGTCCTGGTCCACTGCAGGTACAAACCCAGTAACACCACCCCAACCAGTGGCCAGGAGCACAACCTACACTGAGACTCTGCCAGGAATAAAGAGGTGAGAAGTCAGTCTGTGGAACAATCCCTGCCTTCCCTTCTCCCGCCGAGGTTTTTTTATTCCTTTAATCCAGCTTATGGATGTTGAAATATCACTTCAAGGCTCCAGAGCTGGAAAAAAAAATCTCCTGCACAGCTTCACGTGCTGCTGCTTCTGCAGCGGGGCTGAAGAGGCCCCAGCGTGTCACCAATCCACTGTCTGAGCTGAGAGCTATCACCATCTGCCTGGAAATTCATATATTTCGGGATATCAACTCAAACTCCCTCCCCTCCGAGACCGGGGCCGTCCAAGGAAAATAATATTCACATAAATAGTAATAGCTGGGTATCAAAACTAATTGCAAATTCATCTGACAGAGCTGCATCTGCCGTTAACACATCGTAGTGTGAGTTAAACCACAGCAGAAAGCCCCAGCGAGGAGCCCAGCAGGGATATCACCGAGGAGACTTCCCCAGTCATCAGGAAAAGTGAGAGACCAGGCAAGAAAGCAAAGCACACTCGGAGAAAATCTGCCTGTAAAACACAGATTTTTAAGACAAGGGCTGCAAAGTGCTGTAGGATTATTACTGCAGCCTGAAGCTGCATCACTTCATCCTCCTCCACTTCATTATTTAAGACCCGCTTCTGGTGGGGGTGTGTGTGTGTTGTTGTTGTTTTATTGCAGAGGATTGTTCTGGTACAAGGGGAGAGAATTTTCAGTTCCCGAGAAATAATTTGCAAAACAAGGCTCTTACCAGCACTGGGTTACAACTTTTGATTTATAAGTGGCCCAAACATCCCTGGTTGGTAAACAGGGGCTGATGAGTTAATAAAGGCTCACAAGCCCAGCTCCAGCCTGGAGTTCACACGGTCAGAGGAGGGTTTGGGTTGGAAGGGATCTTAATGATAACCCAGTGCCACCCCCTGCCATGGGCAGGGACACCTCCCACTATCCCAGGGTGCTCCAACCTGGCCTTGGACACTTCCAGGGATGGGGCAGCCACAGCTCCTCTGCCCAACCTGTGCCAGATCCTCCCCATCCTCACAGAGAGGAATTTCTCATGGAAAACTCACACATCTCCCCCGAGCAGGAAGTTTCCAGGGTTGAAGTCACCTCAAAACACCCCAACCCACCAGTCTGGTTCAATATCCCTGCTGTCCCCAGCCTGTGGCCCAGGAGGGAAAGCTCCCACTGGAACGTGCCCTGTGCTGCTGCCTCAGCAGAGCTGGGGCCTCAACATTCCTGAAGTGCAGTCGAGGCTTTCTAATCAAAATCGATGACACTGATAAATTGATTATAAAACCAGGAACAGTTAGCACAGGAAGCAGCGGGTGGGTGAACAGCACACTGCAACAAGCTTTGTTTCCAGGCCAGCACAGGTGATGCAGGGCGGTGAGAAGAACAGAAATGCAGTTTATGGGATGAAAAAATTTAAATAAGAAGTCCCGTGACTGAGAAACCAAACTGCAGCTAAAAATGGTTTGCCCTCACACAGTCACGTTCTGGGCTTTCCAGGCCTGGGGGGTTTCCCCCTCTGGGTTTTTTGGAGCTGTGAAGAACAGCTCCTGAAGATAGTTTGCCCCCCAGGCCACACTGCTGGGAAAATCCTTTTCCAATACCAGATACTCTTGGAAACTACTTGAGGAGCAACTCCCGGTGCACCCTTTTGTGGTGGGACACTTTCCTCACGCACAGATGGCTCGTTCACCTCTGCCCTGCTGGTACCAGCCTGGAATTCAGATCCAAACACAGCACCAGCATCCTGTTCACTGCTGGGTTTGGCACGTCTGGAACTTCCACAGGAGCTCTGGGACTCAAAGACATCGATGTGCAGAATTCAGTTGGTGACTGGAAACCCAACAAGTCAGCACCCAGACCAAAAGCCTGTCAGGGTGGTGACCAGAGCCCCAGCTCAGCTCTGCAGGAACAGCCTGTTTCGAGGGAAAACCCCAAACCACCCCCAAAGGGCTGGAAGAACTGACTGTACCTCACCTCGAGAACGCCTTTTCTAACTAAATGAGTGCCTTCTATAAATGCAAATTGCTCCACACTCCAGTGCCGGCGCTGAAGAAAACCGAGAGGCAGCACCCGGAGCAGAGTTCCACATGTCCACCCCGAGAATTCCAAGGGAACAGGGAGACAGAGCACTTGTACAACCACTTTCACGTGCCTACAGACCCCTCTCGGCTTTGCTACATCATTAAAAGCGACGGATTTGGCCACTGCACAGAGCGAGACTTTGTCCAGAGCTGCAGCAGCTGCAGCGCGTGGGAGGGATGGGATAATCACAAAAAAAGGCATTGTCTCCTTAAAAAATAAATTAATAAATAAACAAACCCCAACGAAACCTGCCTGGGTTTCCCAGCAGAAACCTTGCCCTGCTCTCTCAAGTGTGTGTGAGCTCCCCAGCACGGCAGATCAGAGCTGGCTCCGTGTTTACCTTGGACAGCTCAGCCCGGCCCGGGCTTGCACAAGAACAGGGATCCTTTGTGCCCGTGGGTCCCTCACCTCTGCCTTCCCCTGCCTGAGCTGCAGCCCTTCTTTCAAAGAATCAACACCCTGCACGTTCCAGCTCCAGCACCTCGGGTGTTGCTCTCACCCAGCCGGTGTCTGGTGATGCCCAAGGCAGTGGCACGTGGAGCGTCTTTGGTGGTTCGGAAACAACCGGTTTGGTTCTGGGTTTTTGTTGTCGATGGGATGGCAACACAGGACAGGAGGGAACAGCCTCAAATTGTGCCAGGGGAGGTCCAGGCGTGAAAATCAGGAAGGGGTGGTCAGGGAGGTTTGGAGTCCCCAGCCCTGGAGGTGCCCAAGGAAGGCCTGGCCGTGGCACTCAGAGCTCGGGGCTGGGGGACAAGGTGGGGATGGGGCACAGGGGGACTCTGTGACCCTGGAGGGCTTTTCCAACCTCTGGGATTCTGGGATTCACCAGAGCCATCAGGAGGTGGTCACAGATAAAGCCTAACCCACCTATCTCGTGGTTTGGAAACGTGCAGACTCAGGATCCAAACCCTGCACCTGGGCAAGTTAAAAACCACCACCTGGAGCTTGAGAAATCACCATTTCTGATTTGAGAGAAACTCACTCTTAACTTGAACTTCCAACTGCAAGCATCGACCCCCGTGCTAGGAGGGCTCAGCCCTGATTTTGATGCATTTCTTTAATATCCCTCAGACATTCAAAACCACCATTGGGTCGCCAGGAATTTCTTTTTTTTATCAAATTATTTAATAAAAACCCTGCTGGAGACACTGGGAACCACCGTGGCTCTGTATCATCATCATCATTAGTGTTTCTCATTTTTAAAAGCAGATTAGCATTCCTGATTTAACTAAGCTGTTAAATACTGTTTTGCATATTATCTACATCTAAGGATGAACTGGGGATGTACAAAGAGATATTCTGATCTCTTCCCCAGCCAGCAGGAACAAGTAAATGAGTAACTGTCTCATCTGTAAGTATAAATTTCACTGCAGGGGGACGCATGTGTGTTTTACACACACACACAAACACAAAACTGCAGCGTTTGACTACGTTTTTATTTAATTCCTCCTCGGTCAAATGGCCACATTTGCCACTACAACACACCCCACTTGGGAAAATCCAGCTAAAACAGGGGATTTTATTAAAACTGCCCAGGTTTGAAATACAAACACCGACTTTTTACCCTCACGTAGGTTCCAAGAACTCACAGAAAACTCAGCCACGTGCAACTTTTGATAACACCTGAAGACACACAAGCAAACATTTCTTCACTGTGTTTGGAAACATCACCATTAATTGGATTTTAATTCCCTGTTTTCGTTCCAGGGCAGGTGGGGTTGGGAGACAGCACCCACTGGGCAGCTTTTTGGAGTTTGGGGGGGGGGTGAGAGGGGTCATTTTTTCTTCCAAGGTAAGACTGCAAGGCCCATCAGAGGGAGCTCAAACACAGCTGCCACTGAAAGGCCTCAAAATTAAGTGACTTTAACTATGAATTTAAAAAAAAAACCAAACCAATCCTGGAAAGCTGTGAAAAATCACCAGGTGAACAAGAACCACCCTTAAAATGCAGTTCACAAAATGCCTTTAAAAATCTTACGGTTTTTTAGCATTTCAAGAGCCACGTATGGAAGAGCTCAAGCGCTCTCTTCGTTAGTTGCACGTTAATGTTTTGTTAATTACGATTTTAAAGGGCAGCAGCAGCCCTGTGTGAGTAAATAGATGCATCAAGCACCGCTGGGGCTGAGCTACACCAGGAACTGAGAGTAAACAAGCCCAGAAATCAGTCCTGAAATTCCAAGCTTCACATAAAAAAAAATTTAAAAAATAAAAAAAAATTAAAAAAGCAAGGAGCAGAAGCACAAACAAAATCCAGGAGTCAGTGTCACGTAATGAAAAACAAAAAATAAAAGAAATCACTCCCCCTCTCCTCTCCTCTCCTCACCCACTTTGTTACTATGGGACTGGCAGAAAGCTCTGGATTATAAACACCAAGGTCCCACTCACAAGACAATTAAGCAGCTCCAGAGCTTCCATCGACCACCCACCTCCGCGCTCTGCGCAAGGTCTGCGCCTCCCAGGGAAGCTGAAATGCCAAAAATCCACTGTGCCAGCTGAAAAACACGACTTGGGTGCTCCAGAGAGCAGGGGCAGCCTTTGGAAACTGGAGCTGTTTGTTTCTCAAAGGAACCCTTGGTTATTTTGGCCCCCTCAGCGAGCGGCGAGGGCAATAAAGGAGGAGTTAATACCTCGCTCAGGTTTGTCCTGGGCAGGGGAGGTGGATCACAGCTTACAAATCCCACACGGAATCAAGAGCAGAAACAGGGGGAAGATGACCATGACAGAGAGGAAGCTCAGAAACAGCGTGTGCAGGCACAAGAGATGGAGGAACAGTAAATTTCTGCCTCTGCTCCCACCAGTAACCAACAATAAACCAGACGAGATGGTAAACACTGCAAAAAGACAATTACTAATAATGAAAAGGCAGCAGAGATTTTGGGCCACTTCCACCAACTGAGTAAGGCGTTTTCACACTGACAGCAAAGCGCTGGTTGCCAAATGGAAATGAGAGCAAACAGCAAAGTTGTGCTTAACCCCTCTCTGCTTTTAGGCTGCATTTTAAACCCAGATGAAATCATGGAATTTAGAAGAGAAAGCCTACAAAGAAGACATTTTACTCAGCTCTTTTGGTCAGTGTTTCCATCACTTCAGTACCCAGAATCCTCAGAAAAGTTATTCATCTTGGGTCCTCTCCTCAAAACCAGGTTCTTGAAAGCACGACGGGTTTCCATGTGCAAAACCCGGGTCAGGAGCACCCGGATTTGGGAGCAACTGAACCGGGATTCTGAGTTATCCTGCAGAAGGTGAATGCTAAATGTGTGAGTGAACTGAAGGACAGCCCAGAACTCCCTGAGGAACAGCAAGGACTGACCACCAAAGGTGAAATCCCGGGATGCTGAGCCAGGCAGGTGTGCAGAGCTGGGAGAAACAGGACGACTCCAGGCACTGCAAACAAACATCTCCAAATGATCCTCACTCTGCTCCCAACCAACTCCAACAGGAACTCCAAGAGCATCCTCTGGGAAAGACCAACATCCAGGAGAGCCTGAGCTGCGGCCTCACACCTTCCCAGGCAGGAGCTGACAGGGGCAGGTGCTTCTCCTTCGCACCCAACCAGCAGCAGAACCGATTCAGAACAAATATTTACCCTCTCTCGACACGGAGGAATAAAAGGAAAACATTCTACCACAAAACCAGCCGCGTTTTTTTGCGTCCCTGCAAAGCTTCAGCCGCCAAGCAGGCTCCTGAATTTCCTTTAGGAACGGTTAAAAGCCAGAAACGTTGACACGAGCAAGAGCGGGCACAGAAGGGCCCCGACATCCCAGAAATCCGCACCAGAAGAGGCGTCCTGTGCCCCGGGGAAGGCGCATTCGTTACGCCGGGAACTGCTGCTGCTGATGGGCTTTTGCGGAGACATCACAAGCCAGCCGAGGGAGGGTTTTGGAAGTGCAGCGATTTGCACCTACGACAACCCCGAGTGGAAGGGGGAGCAACGCGGGCGGCACCGAGCCCCGGCAGCCCCAGGCGCCCGGGGGGGGCTCCGTGATGTGCAACGAGCGGCTGGGGGATGCTCCGAGGACGGGGGGTGCAGGGCTGGGACCCCCCCACATCAGCCCGGGGAGGAACGCGGAGCCCACCGTGGCCTGCAGCGCAGGCACCAGGACACCTGCCCGGCCCCGGGACCCCCCTCAGCCCGCGGGGAAGGAACGGAGCTCCCCCCTCACAGCCGGGGCCTGTCCCGAGGTGGCACACCGGGACCCTCCTCAGCCCTGGGCCTGTCCTGAGGGGATGAAACCGGCATTCCCGGGAAGCGGGACCCCCCCCACACACACACCGCCTCATCCCCCTGGCAGGGTCCCCCCGCCGCAGCCCAGCCCAGCCTGGCCCAACCCGGCCCGGCACAGCGGGGCCCGCTCCGCGATGCCGCGACCCTCCGGCCTGGGGGGGAAAGAGACACCGGAGCGCCTCCCCCCGCGGCAGGTGCCGGGCTCCGGAGGATGCTGCGGGCGGGCCCGGCGCGGCCGAGCCGGGATGGAGGAGGCCGAGGCGGGGGGTTTGGGGAAGGGGGTTGTTACCGTGAGGGGGCGGCCCCCTCAGCCCCCTCCCGGGCGCTGCCCGCCCGCCAGGGGCGCTGCCCGCCCCGCCCGCCGCCGCTGCCCCCGGCCCGGGGGCTCCCGTGAGGAGGGGGTGGTGGGGACGCCGCCCTCACAAACCCCCTCCCCAACGCCCGCCCGCCCTCTCCCGCCTCAACCGGGGCGGCCCGCGCCGCAGCCTCACCCGGTGCGCGCGGGTCAGGCTCAGGTCCTTCATGACCTCCTCGAAGGCCGCCGTCTCCTCCGCCTGCTTCTGGTTGTGCAGCGCGATCTTCTCGCTGAATTTCCGCGGGTTGTTCTGAGGCCGCCATCTTCCCTGTCCGCATCCCCCTCCCCGCCGGCCGAGGGGGCGGCGCGCATGCGCCTGCGCCGCGCGGGGAAAGGCGGGAGCGGGCCGGGGGAAGGAAAGCGGGGGCGGGCGCAGCAGTGCGCGGCGGCGGAGGCGGGGCGGGAGGGGGCGGTGAGGGGGCGGGGGCGCGTGCGCGGGGGGGGGGCGAGGGAGGGGAGGGGACTGCGTGAGGGGGAGCGGGACACGGGACATGGGAACGGTAACAGGGACTGTCACCGTCAGTGTCACCGTCCCTGGCACCGTCAGTGTCACCGTCAGTGTCCTGGTCCCTGGCACTGTCCCCATCCATCTACCGATCCATGTCCCCATCCATGTCCCCATCCGTGTCCCAGTCCTTGGCACTGTCCCCATCCATGTCCCGATCCGTGTCCCGGTCCCTGGCACTGACCCCATCCATGTCCCCATCCGTGTCCCAGTCCTTGGCACTGTCCCCAACCATGTCCCGATCCATGTCCCGGTCCTTGGCACTGACCCCATCCGTGTCCCGATCCCTGTCCTGGTCCCTGGCGCTGTCCCCATCCATGTCCCGATCCCAGTTCTCATCCCTGTCACTGTCTGTCCTGATCCGTGTCCTGATCCCCTGGCACTGTCCCGATCCCTGTCCTGTCCCTGTCCCTGTCCCTGTGCCAGTCCTGATCCCTCTCCTGACCCCTGTCCCAATCCCTGTCCTGATCCTGATCCCAGTCCCTGTCACTGTCCCTGTGCCAGTCCTGATCCCTATCCTTGTCTTGGTCCTGATCCCAGTCCCTGTCCCCATCTCCATCCCTGTCCCCATTCCTGTTCCTCTCCCCGTCCTCATCCCCGTTCTTTTTAACAGAGAGAAAGTGCACACTTGGCTTTTTCAGTGCAGCTCTGCCCCTGAAAGGTGCATGTGGCAGTCCCCAAGTCCCTATTCCAGTCCCCAAGTCCCTGTTCCAGTCCCCAAATCCCATCAGGGCTGAATTATCCTACCAGAGAAATTGGCCCCCTGCTCTCCCTTCCACTCTCACCTTCATGGCCTTGGTTCAGTCAGTTCAACTGAATTAATTGCACATTTCTAAGCATTCTCCACCCCTGTTGTAATTATCCACCACTCCAGGGCTGGGATGCACCGTGGAATCCTCGCTCCAGGACCAGGAGAATTCCAGCTGCCAACCTGCACTTCAGAGTTTACAACAGGGGCTGAGATACCATCAGGGGAAGCAGAGCCGGGTCTGACACCATCCCTGGCAGGCTCAGCCCCCCCTCCCTCCCCCCTGACAGATGTTAATCCAACCACTTCTTGCATTTTTCACCGGGAATAAACACCCGGGCAGGTCCATCCCTAGAAACCCCCTCTGGCTGCGTGCACATGACCTGCACGATCGGCCTGGCGGGCTAAAAGCACATAAATCACCAAGATTTAACACCCAGATACCGACTCTCCACATTGTTCCTGCTCCAGGGGCGAGACAATGATAAATAAGGGGTTGAGTTCTCCTGGATTTCCTCCCATCCTGGCGATATCCAGGCCCAGCTGCCACTCTGCCTCTTCCACAGCACCACCAGATTAAGTGCCTACGATGGAACTTGATAAATTTTCCCCCTCCTGGATGTGCTGAGGTGGGAGCAGAGTGAAATCCCCTCTCCTGGTTCCAGGGAAGGAATGCAGATGGCCAGGGGGGTGAGGGCTGGGGGAGGAGAAGGGGAATTGAGGCTTCCTCCCTCCAGAAACTCCCAGTTCTCCTTGTTTGCCTCCTGCAGCTTTATCAGCTCGAATTCCAGCCTGACCCCCACCCTGCTTCCCTCCTGGAACTCCCCCTTTTACCCCAAACTTCTCCACAAGGGCCCTGGTGGTGCTGGAATTCCTCAGCCCCTCCTGAGCTCCAGTTTTGGGGGCTGGGGGTGGATCTGGAGGGGGGGCCCTGCAGAGGATGTAAAATAAACCCCCAGGGCATGATGAAGGCACTGGCAGGGAGGTTGCAGTGCCAGCTTTGCCCCTTCATCCCCCACACACCCCGGGAGGAGATAATGCCGTGCCTTGGAAAACCTGCTGGGCTCTCTGAGCCCCCCCAAACCTCCCCCTTCTCCTCCCAAATAACCCCAAATCCCCTTAAACCCCTCCTAAAGCCCCCCCCAAACTCCCCATGACCCCCCTAAAACTCCCTTCAACACCCCTCAGACCCCTCCAACACCCCAAAACCTCCTCCAACCCCCCCAAAACCCCTCCCAAGATCCTCTCCCCAGCCTTCCAGACGTGTTAGGGAAGAGTTTCTTGGAGTGGAGACTCCGGAGCAAACCAAGAGCCACCAGAGGCCCCGGGATGGTCCATCCACAGCTGCTTTTGCTGCCAAAAACCTCCTCCCTGAGCAACCTGTGGCTGCTGGGCCGGGGCAGGAGGCTGGAAAGGAGAAGCCTGTGGTTACTCATCCCTTGTTTTTCGTCCTCCAGCTCGCTGGGAACGGCCCTGGCAGAGGGGATCTGGCTCTGCCGTGTTTCCCCCCGAGGTCTGAGGGGAAGGTGTGAGGCTGAAGGGCTCACACCAAGCAGACAGCACAGGGATCCACAAAAGAGCTGAACAGTTTATATATTTTTTTTTCCTCTTTGCCTGCAGACAGGGAGGTTTTGATCTCTCGCACTTCCCACTCCACGTTCCCTTTATCCTCGGGCAGGAATATCCTCTGAAGTCCACAGAGCCCCCCCCAGTTCCAGCAGGGAAACACCCTCCTGTTCCCCTTGGAATTTGGGATGATTTTCTCTCATTTCAGGCCTCCTTGTTCCAAAAATAAAAGCACCTGAACCTCCATCCCTGCTCCAAACCCACCACCAGCCCAGGCAAACCCACTCACACACAGGGCTGGTTCTGCTCCCTTCTCATCCCTCCCTTTACCATTCCCTGGGAATCCTGAAGTTCCACAGGGCAAGAGAGCACCTTTATGGTCCCTCCCAACCCAGAGCATTCCAGGATTCTGGGACACTCCCCTGGTTCACGTCCCAGAGCAAAGCCAAGCTCTGCTGTGGCCAGGCCTTAGGACAGGGGTTTAGGACAAGCTCAAAGCCCGATTATTAACAAGGTTTTAACAGGAAATAAATGGGAGAACTCGGGGTGGGTCGGGGTTTTTTTCTGCAGTTCCAGGTAATTCCTGCCTGAAATCCTGATGACCATCTGAACACATTGAGGCACCCCCTGAATTTCCCACCCCACACAAACAAGGGGTTACACCTCGGTGGGGAGATGGGGGGGCAAAGCTTTGCTGCCAGCAAACCTCCAGGCTCTGCAGGGGCCTCTTGGAGAGCGGCAGAGCCAGAGTCACCCACAGGGGCTCTAATTGCTGTCCTGGAAAAGCCTCGGAAGGAAGGGAACAACTTGTTTTTGCCTGTGGAAAGGGGAGGTTCTCCCCTGCTGGAGAGCTGGCCCGGGGTCAGCTTTGATGGTCGCTCATGGGACAGCATTTCTAGGTTAACAATACCACAAAAACAGGGAAAGAGCATGGAAATCATGGAATCCCAGAACCCAAAAAATCCCCAAACCCGGGTTTGGGTTGGCAGGACCTGAAAGATCACCCAGTGCCAGGGGCAGGGACACCTCCCACTCCACCAGGTGCTCCTTTCATCCAAGCTGGGCCCCGACACTTCCAGGGATGGGGCAGCCACAGCTCCTCTGTCCCCCACCCAGGGAACACCAAGCACACACTTCTGGCAGCAGGAACTTCTTCCTCACCTTCAAACCCTTTCCCAGAGCGTGAAAAATTACACAGCCCCAGGGCACCTCGGGGTAAAACTCCTCCCTCTCCCAAACCTGGGTGAAATCCAAACATTCCTTCCAAATCCAGCTGCAAACCGCTGTCCTGGAGGCACCAGCAGCGCTGAATGCCAGCACTGAGGCTGCCAGGGGGTGAATCTGCACCCTGTGAGGAGGGTCAGGACCCCGGGCCACGGCAGGGGGCTGAATTTAAAGCCCATCATTGCCAACTTTGCAGCCCCAGATCAGCAGCCTGAGTGCAAAACATCAGATAACCACGTGTATAAAACACCCCTTGGCTCGTTTTTCCAAGCACTGTGACTGGCAGCCATCAAGGACACCAAGGCATAAATTCTGCCCTGGCTGCTCCAGGGTTAACTGGAGCAAGGGGTAAATTCTGCCCTGCTGCAGCTCCAGTGGCTCCCAAGGCCCTGCTCCAGCTCGGGCTTGGGGCAGCCAGCACAGCCTGGCCAGCAGCCTGCACAAACAACCAAAAAAGTAAAGATTTTCATTTTTTAAGAAGCCATGTAAACCAGTTCTAGCTAATTACAGGGGCCTGGGTGTGAAACAGCAACTGCAAAGCCTCAGGGGCCGAGCCAAGGAGCTTTAATTTCTCTCTCTACAGCTTAGAAAACCTTCTGGAAACTTTTGCTCCGACAGCTTTTCTGCTTTCATGGAATCCCAGGATGGTTTGGGTGGGAAGGGAACTCAAAGCTCATCCAGTGCCACCCCCTGCCACGGACAGGGACACCTCCCACTATCCCAGGTTGCTCCAACCTGGCCTTGGACACTTCCAGGGATGGGGACACCCTCTACTTCATCCTCAGCCTTTGTCTTACAGCCTGAGGCTGCTCTGAGGTTGCCCAGCTGAAGCAGCAGCTCTGGTTAAAAAAAAACCCTCAGAGGGGAGGTGTTTGTGTGATATTTCTACGATCTCAGGTGAAATTCAGGAGAGCTGAGCCCTCCTTGGAAGGCAAGACCAGCCAGCTCTGCTCCCTCCGTCTCCTGACGTGCCAACACGCCCAGGCTGTGAATTTATCCAGCCACATCCACTTTTCCTGCTCCTCCAGCCACAAGTGATGAAATCCCATTCACTTCTGCGAGCAACTGGAAGATTTATTGTAAATAAAGTTCTGCACATTACACAACTGGCTAAAAATCATAATTAGAGCTGCGCTGGGGAACATGTTTTATTTATCCTGACAGCAGTCTGGCTCCAATAATCCTCCCCTGATGGATGTCCCGAAAAGTTTGCGGAGTTTCAGCAACTCCAGACCTTATCAGAGACGTGGAAGTGGGAATGCCTGGCAGGGTTTGATGTGGCTTCTCGAGGTCCCCTCACAGCCCTGTTTTCCACAGCAGCAGTTTTCAATCAGCCCTGGGAGCTGCTGGGAGCGTCTTCGCTCCGCGGGAACCCAAGGCAGGGAAGTTTTCCACTGCTGTTACGGCTTCCAGGGCTGCAGCACAAGAGCTGGGCCGTGTCTGGGTGAATTAGCCGGGTTCTAGGATAGGGAGAAGTGACAGTGGGATTGGGAGCCGACAGACCCTCTGGAAAAGGGTCAGTGACACCATTAATGGGATGCAGACACTCCCGATCTCGAGCTGCTCCGCACCCTGCCAAGACTTCCAGGGCTTCCTTTCTGCTTTTAAGCCCCATTTCAGGCCCATAAAACATCAGAGAAGACAGGAGTTGTTATCCCAGCCCTGACAGAAGTGCCTGGGGGGGGGAGACACAGCTTTGACTGCTCCCCACCTGCTCCAGGGCATTTCCAAACCTACCAAATCAGCTTCGCCCCCTGAACGTTTATTGCTGCTCTGAGACCCATAAACGGCTCCCAGCGCCGTCAAACCTTTATCTGGCTTTGCTCATTCCCGAGGAAAAGAGGAGCCCAGGCCACTTGCTCTCCACGTGGGGCATCCTGGGAAGTGTTTTCTCCCATCACGTGGGAAGACCCTCCCCAATCAAAAGGATCAGACCCCATTTACTGCCAGAAGAACAGAGAGAGGCTCCGCCCTTCACAGGGGGTCAACCCCAATTTATTTTATCCCAAACCTTTGACTGCCCACAAATATTTTAGTCCCTGCTAAATTTAGACGGGCCGGAATATTCCTGGCCGGCTTGATGAAAAACAATTATTTACGTTGCTATAAAAAGAACCCAAAGGCTCTCCAGATCCTTTCCCGGCTCCTCCTCCCCCCCGTGCCAGGGAGCAGGGATGGGAATCCCAGGCTAGTTTGGCTTCGTGGCAGGCAACTGTGTGTGCATTCAACACATTGCAGAAGGGCTTTGTGTGTCCCTCCTTTGCAAAGCCACAGGAGTGGACACCCAGCTTACATTCATTTTTGCAAGTTTGACCTTAAAAGTGAGGGCAAACACGCTTTTCCGTGGTTTTTTCCAAGGATTCTTCTCTTCCCCCTTTTGCCCCAGCCCACACACACGTACCTGGGAAGCTTGAAGTGAGGGATAAAGCTGTTCCCTCGGGAAGGGAGGCCAAGGATGGGTCCATCGCGTGGTTCTCCGGCCTTGAGGAGCTGCAGATCCTGGGAAGCACCTCCCGAAAAACCCAGGGATGAGAGAACACCCAAAGCACCAACTGCTGCCACAGGAATCCTCTCGGTGGGAACACTCAAATAAAACAGGGGACAGTATTTAAGTGCTGTGGAATCACAGAAGGCTGGAATGGTACAGGATGGAAGGGACCTTAAAGCTCACCCAGGTCCATCCCAGGGGCACCTCCCACTATCCCAGATTGCTCCAAGCTGGCCTTGGACACTCCCAGGGATGGGGCAGCCACAGCTTCTCTGGGCAACCTGTGCCAGGGCCTCCTCACTCTCCCAGGGAAGGATTTTATCCTAAAATCCAATCCATCCACCCCCCCCTTAGGGTGAAGCCATCGCAGGAAGGCAACGATGACAGAACGACACTCCCGTAAGAGGATTAAGTTTGTTCTGCAAATAGGAAAGCAAAGAACACTTGCACTTGTTACCCAGCTGAGATAGCACCGTTTTTGTAAACACATGGAAGCATTAAAAAGGAAAAACCCATCATTTTGTAACTCTGAAGCTTGACTCGAGCTCCGTCTCACCCTCTCAGGACCTGCTTGTCTCTGCCAAGCCCCTTCCTCGTGTTTCTGGCCTGACCAAATGAACAAAGCAGTCAATTAACTGCCTGAGAGCCCAAATGCCCACTGACTTCAGCAACAGCAAGGACTTTTCATCAGTTTATTATTGGCAAACCAGCAAACAGAGGGGAACAGAGGAAATGATGCATCACCTGACCTGCAACCCAGAGCGCAGAGTCTCCCCGAGACCCACCCAGGGCTGCCCCGGCTCCACCACTCCAGAAAAATCTCTTCCAGTGGCTCCCAGGTGTGGAGTTCATGCTTTACACAGACCTCTCAGTGATTCACCAGCAAACCAGACATTACATGTCACCACTAAAAGGTTGCAGGCTGGGATTTCTTTCCCAGCAGAACGAAACAGCCCCTCCACAAATCGTGACACAGGTACAAAACAAAGCCCTTGAAACAGAACTCCTGACGAGAGGAGAACCTTTCAATTCATTAATCAAATTAAAGAGGAAAGATGGCTTGGAGGAGAGGGAAGTTCAGGAAGTAACAGTCCTTTGCAAAGGTGATGGAGTCATCTCAAAATGAACCTGTCGAATTGAAAACCCCACCACGACAACGAGGCCCTGCTCCGCTCGGAATTCCATCACTTTATCAGGTCAGGTACCTCATTTCCACGGCAAGGAAGAAAACCTTCAGGCTGATGACAGAGTAGCACCCACCTCCTTCGCTGCAGGAAGAGTTTGGATGAGCGTGTGCTGGTGAGAGCAGGAAGGGGAAGGTCCTGACCCACACCCTGCAGGAGCTCTTGGCCTCGGGGGTCAGCCCAGAGGGACGACTGCAGAGCTCTTATTGCCAGGGAAGCCAAGTTTTTGGCAGTTATAAAACCAAATAATCGTGCCAGTTTACACATAATCGAGCTTTCAACCATGGCTTTAGTGCTGCAACCTCTGCACGCCCCGATGAGGGGAGAATTTCTGGAGTGTCTGGAGGGGGGGCGAGGAATTGCAGTGAGATCCAAGCAACGAAGACCAGAGGTGTGCAGGGCTAAGAATTCCCTTTCTCAGGCAGGTAAAAAAGGGAAAGTCACCTTTGAAAAATGGGAATATGCTTCCACAGTCCAAAAGCACCTGAGATCTTGTAGCTCCCACGGTGCCTTTATTGCTTCTGGAGGTCAGTGTGTTACACAGGTTTTGGTTGGTTGGGCTTTTTTTGTCTGCTAAAAAACACCAGAGTGACATACAATGATTTTGTTTGTTTGTTTGTTTGTTTTTTGGGGAGATATTAATAAATAAAAAACCCCACCTGATCTCTTTGAAACAGACCCCAGTGACCGCTGAGCTGCCACCGTTTGCAGCGTGGAACACCATCAAAAATACAAAAAGTTGGCAAAATGCACCCCCGCTTTCCCCCCCATCACCAGTGAAAAAAGAAAACCACCCAGATGAGAGAGAGAAGAGCCTTTCCCAGCTGTAACATCTGCTCGCTCTGCCTGGCTGACAAGCGCTGCTGCCGGGCTGCTCCTGCCAGGGCTCCCCGGGAGCAGGAGGGACATCAGGGAGGAGGGAACGAACCCAGGTTGGTTTTCTCCTTCCCTCTCCCCCCAAAACGCAGCTTTTGCAGGCAGCAAAGGGCCCAGGGGGGGCACCACCGGGGTCACCTCTGGCTGGGCACCTGGGGCAGGATCACGGGAGCGCAGGCGATCCCGGCGAAGGACTCCGGGAAGTGCAGGTCCCTCTCCCACTCGTCCGTCTCGGTGTTGTAGACCTGCACGATGCTGGTGACGTTGTTGAGGTGCCAGTTGTAACCCCCCACCACGTAGATCTTCTTCTCCAGCAGGCAGCAGCCGGCCTCCGACTGCCCGGCGCGCATGGGGCTCACCGTGGTCCACTGGTCGCTCTCGGGCACGTAATACTCCACGGCCAGCACGTCGAAGCACCGGTCCACGTGGTCCATGCGGCCGCCCAGGGCGTAGATCCTGCCGCTGGCGCTCACCATGGCGTGCAGCACCCGCGGCTCGTTCATGGGCGCCTTGAACTCCCACTGGTCGGCCGCGGGGTCGTAGCAGTGCAGCGCCTTCTTGTCCTCCACGGAGATGCCGTAGCCCCCCGAGATGTACAGCCTGTCCCCCACCGTGGCCCCGGCGTGGCCCCACGTCCTGCGCTTGAGGGAGCACACGTAGGTCCACTCGTTGTCCTTGGGGCAGTACTTCTCCACCGAGGCCAGGCTGCCCGAGCGGTTCCTGCCGCCCGTGGCGTACACCATGCCGCGCAGGACGTTGAGCTGGAACTGGATCCTGCTCTCCTGCATGGCCTGGATGCGCAGCCACTGGTTGAGGTGCGGGTCGTAGCGGTAGGAGACGTCCACGGCTCCCTCCCCGCTGCGGTACTGCAGCTGCTGCCCGCCCACGATGTAGACGAAGTTGTCCAGCACGGCCACGCAGGAGTGGCTGCTCCCAACCTCCATCTCCGTGAGCTCCTTGAACTGGCGGCCGCCCGGGTCGGGCAGGCAGTAGACCTTGCAGCTGACGGTGCGGTCGTTGTCGGTGTAGGGCGTGCCGCCGAAGGTGACGAGGGACAGCACGTCCGAGCGGATGGCCGTGCGCGGCGACTGCATCTCGTGCTGCCGGAACGGCAGGATCTGGTAGTTGAAGGCCTCCAGCAGGTACTGGCGGCACAGGACGTCCTCCACCATGATGTCCAGGGTCTGCACGCTGTCCACCAGCTCCGAGGACTTCATGAGGGGGAAGCGGATGTGGCACAGGACGCGGCTGGCGCTGGCGCGGCGCGCGGGGTCGTACTGCAGCCAGCGCACGGCGGCGCGGAACAGGTCGATCTCGCTGCAGCTCTTGAGCTTGTTGCTCTGCAGGAAGAACACCAGGCGCTCCAGGGGCAGGTGGAGGAAATCCTCCTCCTCGGAGATCTGCAGGAAGTGCCTGAAGGTGAAGGCGTCCACGGATTCCTTCAGGGAGGAGAGGCTGAAGGTGGTGGCCATCTGCCCGATGTTGAGGCACGTCTCCACGCTCATGGCAGACTTCAGGAACTCCTCGCACAGCTCCACCACAGGCACCATCTGGAGGAAGACGGCGGCTCCCAGCACATCCTGGATGCAGTCGAGGTCCAGAGTCACCTCGGCGCTGTAGGCAAAGTCTATGATGTGCTTCAGGCCCTTGGCAGACACACCTTTCAGCTCGATCACATCCTGGCTGGCCTCTCTCATCCCGCCCGTGAACATCGCCCTGTGGGTCAAGAGCACACAGACAAAAATCCCCCCCCCTTGAATAAATGATGTATCACTTCAGGGTTTTATTTTATTTAACATGTTGATTCTTTTAGGGAGGATGAGGAAGGGGGGTGTGGGGAATAAATCAAGGCTAAACCTCCACAAGGCAGGAGAAATCAGAGTGCAGTGACTTATACGAGGCTTGCAGTGCACTGAGGAGGAACATTCAGCTGTCAGAGAAGTTTTTCAATCCCCCTGGCAGCGGGAGGAAGAGCAGAGCACAGGACAAAGAGGCAGAGCTCCCAGAGCAGGACGTGAACGAGTATCATGAATCCACAACACTCAGCAACAGAGGGTCTGCACAGGGCTTGGGCCTGCAGGATTTGTGAGCACAAGGAAGACACCTGTGTCAGGAGGTCAGTGACCCCTGGCAGCAAGGCCTTCAGGCCTGTTATCCCACTGTGTCCCAGGGAAGGAGGAGATGGGTTAAACACTGTGGGTGCCCCGAGCCTTCTGAGCAGCTCTGCTCACCCAACAGAGCCTCCCCTCCAAGGTTCCTTCCCCACCACCTTAAAAAGGAGGAGCTGCAGCCCCTCCAGCAGCAGGGGGGGCTGACAGGGAATCACACACAACCAGGGAGAAAAGAGCTTTAGTTACAGCACAGCTGCAAGAACATCACTTGACCAGGCCACTGCAGAGATCAGGCCCCGGATCAGCTCCTTGGGAATTCCACAGGAAGCACATTCCATGCCAAGGACTGCGCCCATCCCTCCCTGAACCCGCCCTGGCAGAGCTGCAGCCCCCCCAGACAGGGGGCTGGGGGTGTGATGGGGGTGTAGCTGCACATCAGGGGGGAATTTCAGCCATTTACATCCCACTTCAGCGGGTTTTGTTACGTGTGGGGGGCTCGGGGGCAAAGGTTTGCACCCCGGAGTATCCAACAAGAGGGTTGTGGGGAAGGCAAAGTCAGGGCAGGAAGGGCTGGGCCATGGGGTGTCCCCGGTCCTGCCGCTGCACACACGGCCCAGCAAGGCCATGTCCTACGAAAGACCTTAAAGTTGCACATTCTGGACTGGTTTTTCCACCTTTTTCCGCTGGAAAGGTAAATCCCTGGTGTCATCAGAGCTCCCTCAGGAGCTGCACCGGCTCCAAGGTGCAAGTCAGGCAGAAAAAATGCTGAACAGACCCTGCATCAACACAGGAATAAAGGACTATCCTGGGAGCGCTGACAGAAGACAGGAGTTCCAAGTTTCCCGTCCAAACCAGGCTGGAAAACCTGCCCCCGTCCAGCACAAACCCCAGAAATCCTGAATGACCTAAATAAGGAAAATATCTGCACATGAAATCAGCTTTTCTGTAACCGAGTGACCAGGAATCCTGTTCCCAATTATTTGTCTGTGCAGCAGATGAGAGCATTCCGCTCAAATCCCTGCATCTCCCACGTCCCGGCCCTGATCCCTCGCCCCGGAGGACACGCGGACACGTGCGGGCTCTCGTGTGCGTTGTTGTTGTTGCCGTGCTGGAGACCAAAACCATCAACCAGAATGCAACTCCCTTAAAAAGTGTTACGGTTCTAAAGTGCTGATTACATAAATGCCTCGATTTCGCTCTCCCCCCCCCTCCCCTTCCCCGCAGAAGAAGGAGAGTGCTTCCAAAAGCTGGATTATTCGTTCCCCAGGACAACCTTCCTCGGCACCACAGAAGTCACAGCGAGAAACCCACTCAGGAATTATGTTTTAGGAGTGAAAACACCTTGGCAGTGGCCCTGCACCCAGCAGGGAGGAACAAAACAGTGCCACTGGCACCTGGTGGGGGCAGAGCAGTTCACTCAGGAGTGAATGCCCTGTTCTGCAGTTGGCTCACTCTGCGTTGATTTGGCTGCAAAAACTCATCTCAGGGTTTCAGTTTTCTACCTACAGGAGCTGGGACGATGCTCCCGGATCTCCCGGGGAGGTCACACCCACCCCTTGGTGCTCCCAGAGCCACAAGCACTGCAGACACATCAGCGTGGTGGTTGAAGGGAGCAGGAGTGTGTTTACAGTGGGCATCTCTCTCCATGGGATGAGTCATTCTGGAGCCCTCACTTCCCAGGCAGCTCATGCAGCTCCAGGGCAAAACACCTCCAACACCTGCCCAGGTGGGTTCAAGACCTGGCCTTGAACTTGTGCCTTGGCCCAGCAGCTGTAGCTGAGCAAACCTCATCTGTGTGCAGAGGGACTGATCCTGAACCTCCACCTGCCTGCAGGGAATCCCTGGGGCAAACCAAACCTCCGACGGGATCTGCGGGGCGGGAGGTTTGGGATTGCGGTGGGAAGGTTGGGGTGGGGGAGGACAGGGAAACAGCAAACCAACGGGAAAGGTACAAATGCCTGCTTCCCTCTCAGATTCTCACCTGAAATAGTCACTGCAGGCAGCCAAGACAACTTTATGAACCTGAAACACTTCATTATTTATAGTGAGGATGACATCAAGCAGCTGAGCCTGAGCTCGGAGCGAGGCCAGTCCCTGCAGCAGAGTGGTGCTGTGGCCAGGAGCAGAGAACGTGCATTTCAGGGTGCTGTTCTTGTCAGCCATGCTAAAAACAGAACAAGAGAGACAGGCTGGTGTGAAATTTAAACAGTTTGTGGTATTACCTACCCAGCGTGCCGGGGGAGACACCGCCACGGGCACCGTGGGCCGCAACGCCCGTTCCCAGCTCGGCAGCACCAGCACCTCACGCTGTGCTCCCTTCTCCCAGCACAAAAGAGACTTCCAGGTTTTGGAGGGATGCTTTGGCACTGCCACCCCCGTCCCTGCAGCGCACACGGGCTCCAGGGACCATCCAGCCATCCTAGAACCACCAAGGAACACTGGGTGTCCCCACACTGAGCCCGCCCTGACCTCGCCTTCAACCACCACACTGAGTCACAGCTGCTTGTTCTTCTCACCACCTTCCCTTCCTGCAGCTGCTGGAGCTGCTGCTGCCGCCAAGGCCGGCCCTGCCAGCCCGCTTTGCTCCTTCCCTCCTGCCTGACCCTCAGGAGAAGAGCAAAAGCAAACTATTGCACAGCCCTGGCTGCTGTAAATAACATCAACTGCTCGAGCTGCACTGTCAACAGTCCCCTCCCAGCGTAAATATTTCCTCGCTTTTCCCAGCGCCTCTCGCACATGTTCCCCAGCACACGGAGCAGCATCCCCAGCTCTGCTGGCCTCAGATGCACTTGTCAGTGGGAACGCTGCGCTGGGAGGCAGCGGGAGCCCTGCACGAGGGGAAGAGGCTGTTGGGTGCTCCCTGCTCCTCTGGAAACAGCTCCAGAAATAGCTGCGGGTTCCCCGAGCCCACCAAACTGGAGCCAGCAGAGGTGGGAGATCCCAAACTCATCTGCAAATTTAATCCAACTCCCAGTGGCTCTTCAGGATCTTCCCTCCTGGGAAGAAAATATTGCCCAGGGGACAATATTCAGGATGGGGGTTACTTTTTCAGAAGCATCCTGCTGTTTGGTGTCTGCCTTTGAAGGGATATTTTATGGAAATGCAACATAAAAAAATCCCAGGGAGATTATATATGGAAAGCTGCATGAGCTGCTCCCAAATCCACAGTGGGAGAGCACACCCAGGGATGCACTTCAAGGGTATTATTATTATTGTTGTTGTTATTATCTAGGTGGGATAGAACTGAGGAGGACGCAGCGTGCTGGGGCTGTGCAATCCCAGGGTCTGCTCCAACCCTCCCTCAGAGCTCGGCTGTGTCATCCCGGTTTTGCTCCAACCCTTCCCCCCGCCTCAGATCTTGGCTAAATAATCCCAGGGTGTGCTCCAACCCTCCCTCAGAGTTTGGATGTGCAGTCCCAGGGTCTGCTCCAACCCTCAGAGCTCCCGACCAAAACAGCAACGGCCACGCACAATGGCCCAAACAAACCCGGGAGGTCAGGGAGGAGTCAGGGAGATGGGATAACAAAAAAGGGGGATGTAAACAATCCTGGAACAATGAGGAACAATGGACAGGACTTGCTCCTTGCCTAACTTATCGGACTGCAATTTCCTGGAAGCTTTAAGGGGAGGCGAGTGAGGGGAAATCTGGGATGTTCATCAGAGCTGGGAGGGCAGCGCTCTGTGCCTGCAGCGGCTCTGGAGCTCGCTGGGATGCAGAGAGCAAACCTTGGCAGGCTGGTTCCAACTCCTCAGGCTTGGGAACGTGCCTCAGGATCCAGCCCAGCTCCTGCTGGGATGGCTGATAATGGTCAGCTGTGCCGCTGGCAGCACAGGTCCGAAATCCCTACCCTAAAATCAAAGTGTGCTAAAGAGTCCCAGATCAGAGCACCGAGTTATTCCTTGCTGGAATAAAAAGGATTAGCAGAAGAACAGTTGTTGACAAGACCTTTATCCATACTCTGTGAGCCAAGAATTGTCTGTCCACTCGGGCTCTTCCCATGGAGAAAGAGGGAAGAGCTTGGAGGGAGCGGATCCTCATCGTGTCAAACTCCTTTCACTCTCCTCCCTGGAACTTTGATCTGCTGTGGCAAGGAAATGATGTTCCCTCTGGACACAGAGCACCAGACACGGAGCAAACCCACTTTGCTCCAGGTTGGACAGGTGAATTCCACACAGACTCATCCGGGAATGGCAACTCCCGAGTTCCCTGTAACTTCATTACACTCCATCTGCTGCAAAAGTCTTCTCAGGGGGATTTCCCTCAGTGCTTGCTTCTGTGCTGGTTTCAGATACTCCTTTTGCCAGCCTTAGGGTCTCATCCCTGCAGGAACGCTGTCACTGTACCCACAGCCCTCCAAACAACGAGCTTTACCTGCACAAATATTCCTCTTTTTATTCCTCTTCCTCAATTAACTTTTACAGGCATTGGGAACGACCAGAGTGCAAGTTTGAGGTAAAGGAGGGGTGGGTCGACACATCTGTGTGGAATAAACGTGTTTGCACGTGAGGTTCATTTCAACAGGTAACTGTGAACAGCCACTCCAGGAAAAACTCCCTGTGCTGGTTCCTTTGTCTGTTTACAGATATAGAATAAAAGGATCCGATGATTACACAATACTCTGAAGAGGGGGGAGGAAAGGAAATCAAAAGAGAAGCATTGATAATGCCCAGTTTTCTTCAGCCTGGAGAGAGAGGGTGGAGAAAAAAAACAAAAAAAGGAGGATTTTAAGATGAACAACACAAACTGGAAACAAAACAAAACCCACACGAAGCAGGAGAAATGGAGCGAGAGGTTTACAGAAAACAAAGCGGGAGGAGGAGAGGTGAGAGAACAGCAAGGAGCAGTGTTTGCACGGCGGGGACAAAAAAGGGATCTGGGCTAAGAGCAGGCTTGGCTGGACACAGGCAGGGCAGGGAAGGAGCCCTGGCTCCTGCATGGAGTGCAGAAGAGGAGCAGCAGTCGGATGTCAGAGAGTAAAAAAGCAAAACAAAACCAACAACAGAAAAAAAACCACCAACCCTGAGCACAAAAGGAAGCCTTGAACGTGTGCGAGTGCCTCTGGGAGGCTGCCCCTATCTCAGCCCGGATCTCCCCAGGCCCCCGGACTTGTTGCTTAACAATTTGTTACAGCAGAAACAGCCTGGCAGACAAGACTTGGGAAGAGCTGCATCTCCTCCTCCCCGGAACACGCCTGGGAGATAAAAGCCTTTCCTCGCACACACCGGTGAGAAAGTGTTTATTCCGCTTCCCTTTCTGCGGGAGGCAGGGCTGGAGAGCCTCTGGAATTTTCCTTTGTCCTCGAGTGAGGTCCTTTCCTTCTTGGAGCAGGGCTCAAGCGTGGGGCTGCTCCCAAATCACATCCCCATCAACGTCCCAGGGGCCTCCTGGACATCCCAACGTGTTTACATGACTGGGGCCTCTGACATGGGGTATGTTGGTATAGAGGTGGCTGTGCAGGAGCAGAAATCCCACTTTCCACGTGGAAATGGCTGCAGCAGTGAAAGGGATCTTTATATTGGTGTGACTGCAGCCCTCGCACACGAGGCAGCTGGAATTCCACGGGCACGTCGATTCCCAAGGTGATGCCTTTTGGGCAGCAGCCTCAGAGGCTCTGATGACACCCCCTGGCACCCCAGTTCCACACAGGGACTGCCAGGGAACGAGTAATGGGATTGAGGATTTGCCTCCAAGCCGCTGCTCCGAAGCCAGATTGCTTTCAATCCTCTCCGGTCACCGCAGGATAGAGCTCAGCATGGGGTGCTGGGGGGAAAAATCAACCCAGAACCCCAACCCCAACACTGTGGATGGGCTGTGGAGATGTTCCAGCAAGGGTTAAGGGAGTGGCTGCAGCCAGACAGCGGGCAGGGAAGGCAAACAAGCCCAGAAATCCTCCTGCTGCTGCACCTGGGGCAGGAGCTCGCCCTCGCCCAGAGCACACTGACCACAGACAGCTTTCTGAGCAAGCACTTTGGACCAGAAAGGCATCTGGACACCCAAGAGGCCCCTGAAGCTGAGGGGCTGGGAGATTTGAAGGGCCACACCTCAGGAACCAGCCCAGGCACAGAGAACACCCCCGAGAACAAGCGGCCCCTGCCTCCTCCGTCCCCCACGGCGTCACGTGGAAGCCAAGACGCCTCTCGAGCTAATGAATCATTTTTACCAAATCTGTACTGATGATTAAAAACATCAAAGCTGGAATTAAAGGCTTACCAGGCATGAGTTCGTATTTCAGCATGTTTGCAACCACTGCACAAGTGGAGAGAATTAGAGCAGGACAGATTGTAACATTTCGGTGATTGAATTAAGGAGTGGGGAGGGGAATCTTCGGCTGCACGACTGTCTGGTGGTCTGGTGGTGTTCTTCCTCTCCTTGTACAGCCTGCTTCTCCTTGGAAGGAGGGATGCTTTGGTGCTCTCCCTCCCAGTTCAGCATCCCCACGTTTTCCCCCTTTTTGGGGGCAGGTGGTGCTGGGTGATTTTTCATCCGGGACAAACTCGAGGGGCTTGGCGGAGTTCCCGAGCGGGGCAAACTTCCAAGAGCCAAACTCTCCCCATAAACACGAGCCCCAGAGGTGGGACCCTGCTGGGAATGGCTGGGGACAACACAGGAAGGAGGAAAACCAGCAGGATTTGTCTCTGTGTGTGTGTGTGTGTGTGTTCACATCCATCAGGGTGTGCAATGGCACAGCTCTTCCATGGCTGGACAAAAGCTTTGGGATTATTGCAAAACAGCCACCGAGGCACCTGCAAGGGATTTTTTTGTGGTGAGAGAAGCAGAACTACACCACAAAGCTGGGGAGTAACTTTATTTAGAACATAAAGTATGAATATTAAGGACCTTCTCTAAGAACCTTTGACAGGCAGCATTATAGATATTTTAATAATGCAAATCATTTAATGCCTTTAGTTTCATGCCTGAGTAAAAAAAAAAAAACACATTTAGATTCTGATTTTTAAACTACAATTAAGACACTTAAAATCAAAACAAAAGTCAAACTCCCTCAGATAAGTCACTGGTAGCCATGGTGACTGCAATATTTCAGATCCTCAGGCTTTATATCACATGCCCAAAGGATGAAAATGAGTTTTCAGCACTCCACACTAACAAATGCTACGTCGGGGCAGAAAGGCTGAACCCTTCACTGCGGATCTGCTGCTCCACAGACTCTTAGTGGGACTTAGGGACACTCCCATGGCCTTTGCAACATTCCCCCAAAAAAGAAGAAAGAGCTTTCCTTGAAGTTTGGGGGCTGCCAGGCACTGAGGCACAGAAATACCTGCCCTGTTAACCTATTTACGCTCACTGTCACCAGCACCCATCAGCAACAGCATTTCCCAGCACTTCCCCGTCCAAATTAGCAGCCACAAGAAGCACTTAATGATCAGCAGCCAATTAAATATTAACACACCCGAAGAAGGGGATGTTTTCCCGAGGAACAGAATCATCCTCAGGAAAGATATCTGAGGGGAAAAAAGGCATTTAATCGATTTCTATGTTCCCTTTCCCACCCCCTTCCCTTAATTTCTCCTGTTTCTCTCCTCTGCCTCCACTCATTTTCCACTCCTGACACCACCTCTTTCATCCAATAAGCAATAAACACGAGGAGAAAGCCCAACAGACTAAGCTTATTTTTTAGCTGCATTTCAGGGCCCGAAAACAGCACTTAAAGAAGTGTCTAAGTCAGGAGGTACCTGGTTCATTTTAAAGTGCTTTCTGACTCAGGTCCTACTGATTTCCTTATCTGCACCAGACTTCTCCCAAGCTGGAACCAAGGAAACCCTGCAGCCCCAAAGGTAAGGCAGTGACTTGTAGCAAGAGGCTTTTCAATTTATTTATTTTTTTCCAATATTATTATTTTTTTAATACCCTTTAGAAGTCCCAGACATTTGCAAATCTGTGTTTTCCTTTCCTCCTGAGCTGGACTCACACAGGGCCCAGCAGACACACACACACACACTCATACACGAATATATTCTGCTCCCAGGCATCAATCAGTAGGTTGTTTGCAAGCCAGAGGGGGTGGGATTTTTGGGTTTTCGCACTAATAAAACTGGATGGCTGTCAAAAAGCTGGCTGGCCTGGTAAAACAGAGCGTTGGAGCAACAACAAAAAAAAAAAGGTGGAGGGTGAGAGATCTGAGCACATTAAACTCCGTGCCACCTCCTGGAGCTTCAACGTGAGGGACTGGGCAGTACGTGCTGTACCCAGGACAGGTTGTGCAGGGGGGAGGCAAAAACCAGCATGAAAAAATAGAATGAGATTTTTAAAAATGTTGCTGTGGCAGAGCCAGAGTCACCTTCGTGCTGGGGAAAAGCAGTTTGGGGCTGGGCATTCGCCACCCCAAAAGAGCAGGGGAACTCTCAGGTGAGGGCACCAGCAGCACCAGGGGCTTGGAGGGGCACAAAATATCCCATTTACCGGGGTCTGCTGTTTCTCTTCTCTCTGCCCACATCCACAGAGGACCTCGTCCTGCACAGGGATTCTCCTCAGGCCTGCCCGAAACCTCCTGTGAGCGCAGAGCTCAGGCAGGCGCCGGTGACACCCCTGTCACCACCAACACCCTGCCCTGCCACAACCTCACCCCCCCCCAACTTGACTGTGATTACATTCTTGTCAGCCCCAAGCCTAATCCCTGCGAGCCAGGAACCAACTGAGCAAATAGAAAAATCACCCCAAGCGCGTAAATTCCTCTGGCAGCCACGGGCAGTGTCACCGCAGGGACAGAGCTGCTCCCGAGCTCAGCCAGGCACGCAGGGACCCCCAGAAGGGCGGTGCGGGTGTAAATGTGCCTGTTTGTCCCTGTCCCCCCCTAAGCAGAGGCTCCTTCCACACTCGATACTCCCCTGGCAGCGCCGCCTTCGACAGCTCCACATTTCCCCACCTGGCAGTCAAACCCTGCCAGGCCCCAGCTCTAGGAAAATGTGCCTCAAAAGTGAGGCTCAGATCAGAAGTCACCCTTTGGTGACCCTGTGCGAGCAGCCCGAGGGCTCTGCGGGCGCTCCCCGCGCCTCTCCCGGCACCGCAAAGGCCGGGAGGCACCTAGTGGTGTCGGGAAGCACAGCAGAGCCACCAAGGCCACCCCAAAAGTGTCACCCGGCCCATGCGCAGGCACTGCTGGCCTGCTGGGTGCCACCTCGCCCTCCCCTCCACCCCTGCTCTGCCCTGCACCCCGCTCCAACAGCACAGCTTCCACCTTTTCCACCTCTGGAAGCAAAGCGAAGCTTGATCGTGGGCACGGCCATCCAAAAATCCATCGGGACCTGCCCCAGCTTCCGTGTCACCTTCCCACTGGGGACGGCCCGTTTGGGCTCTGCCAGCAGGGCACAAAGTTCCCCACAGAGAGAAAACCACCCCCTCCACCTTCAGAGCCGCCCTGGCCCTTCGCTCCACACCTTGGGAAGAACTCGGGAAAAGCTCAGGCTGGGACTGCCAGGTCCTGGGAGCAGCGTCTGCCTCCGCCTGTGGCACCCGGCTGCACGGTCTGGGCAGTGTTGCAATAAAACAGGAGTAGTTACTTGCAGAGTAGGTGCTCAGGTGAGCAGGGATGTGCAGACACCTCCCCTCTGCCTGCACCTCCACCCTCCGGGTTACTGGCCGGGAGCAGCCAGGGGAGCCGGGCAAGAGCAAGGTGAGGTGATGAAACGAGCAGAGAACAGCAGCAAACCCACCATCCCTGCCGTGCAAAGGGAGGAAATGGTGTTTTCCAGCATGGCAACACCCAATTCCAGCTCAGGAATCCTCCCAGGATCCAATCTGTCTGCAGCCCGTTTCTCTGAGTCCTCTGCACTCGCCTTCTGACAGCTTTACACCCCTCCTGACACCCTTCTGCTTCCCAGATCCTGGGGCAGCTCCTTTCTGCACAGGCTTCGTGCCACCCTCCCCTGAGCAGAGCCACCCCAAGGCCACCAGAAGGGCAGCAACAGCTTTTTGGAATGTCCCCAGTTTCTCTGCAACCTCAGCGTTTATCTGCCATGTAAACAAGACACTGGGAAAGCCACTTCATCCACCATCCCTTACAAAGCTACAACACTTAGGGGTAGGACGGGAATCTTTAAAGCATCACCCGAGTTCACTTTTGGTCTAAAATAAAACCTCCAGCTCAGGACTCTCCCAACGTTGCAAAAGCAAGCGGCAAGTTATTTTTACAGCGATTCAATCCGAGCGTAAACATTTACACCACGTCTACCAGATCCAACAACTAAATCTGTTTGAGACTTGCCATGTGGCAGAGTATGGAGCATGGAAACCCCACAAAGCTCAACTCCAGTTCCAGAAGGGGAAAAAAAAAAAAAAACACCGAGTCTGATTGAAGGCTGAAGCTGTAGGAGATGACAGGAACACGAGAGCAAGGCAGACTCACAGCCCTGACATTCCCCCCTCCATGTGGTTTCACTCCACCCTCCTGCACATTTCTCTCCTTCCCACCACTTTCTCAGAAGGAATCGGGTTGGGGAAGTTCAGGTCCACGTTCCCTTGATGTGGACCCAGACATATGTACTTTATGATGAGGAAGGCATGCGGGTCTCCCTGGTCCATCCATCCTGGGTTTGACAGCAAGCAGGGTTTTGGGGAGGTTTGTGAAAAACGTTTATACAGCCTGGCTGCCTTCCTTCCTCCCTTGAAGGGATTATTCCCAATTATCTCTCCATCAGTTTGTCTGCTGGACACCTCCATTCATTCCCACACAGAGGCCTGCACATCCAGCATCTGGGATGGCGCTTTTCCCTGGATTTTTTGCAGCCCTGCTTTGCACAACAACCCCACCTCACCAACATTGCAGCACCGTTCCTTGTTGTCTCAGGCACAGCAGCTTCTCCTGCCGAGGGTTCCCCACGGGTTCCACCGTTTCCTCTCCCCCGATCCCAAATCACATCCCCGGGAGCAGCACAGCACCACAGAGCTTGAAACTCTCCCTCTACATGATAAAAGAGGGCTGGGAGTATAAAATATGCAACCCATTTGTAACTTGTGAAACTCTACCCAAGGAGGAAGAAAGGGAAAAAAAAAACCAAACCCCAAGTTTATTTCAGAACAGAAGATTGGAGCCATTTGCTTTTCAATGCCCAGGAATGGCCTTATCTCATGCCATCAGAGAGCCTTTTGTCCCCATCTCGCACAGTCTGTTCCTCATTGAATGAAAGAGCAGGATCCCAGCAGAGAAGTTAATTTTCCTGCTCCGGGGCAGCCACGTGCTCCCGGGTAACCCGGGGCAGCCACGCGGTAGGAATTCCAAAGATGGAAATTCTGCCCATGCCGTTGGAATTGAAGTGCACCACCGAAATGGCATGTGTGGAACAGCGCGAGAGGGCTCTGTCCTCTTGCCTTAGAGAGTAAATACTCAGTAAGTGTCAAAAAGTCACAAGTGGAAGCACCTAACAAGGAATCACTGCCGACGGGGAATGCCCTTGAAATCCTCCTCGTGCTATCCAGAGACAATGCCGCGCATCCAGCATCCCCCCCTCAGGTTTCTCCCTGTATTCCCCAATAAATCCACCTCTAGAGCAGGAGACTACCGACCAACAAGAAGCAGGCTCCAAATTTCAAGGGGCTTTGCTTTAAAATTAACAAAGAAAATAAACAGGCAGCAATAGAGAACACGAGGGAGCTCCAGCTCGGGGAATAAAACTGCTGCTGCAGCTCCAGCCTGGGTGATTTATCACAGCCCTGAAACAAATTGCTTCCATTTCTCAGCGCTGCACACCCGGCACTGAGAACTCCCGAGTGCTACCAACACCTGAGAGAAGTGCCGGAGTTCCTGCCTAAGAGGCAGGAAAAGGAGGTGCAGAGGGATGAAATGAGATGCCACAGGTGACACAGCCTGCAGCTTCATGGGCCACAGGTCGTCATTAGGGGGGAAAAAACCGGGATATATCTCCAAGGTGAGAATTCAGAGAGAGCTGAAGGATGACTGTGAGAGCCTCCCCTCCTCATGGGTGGTTATTTCAGGAGCCAACGGTGAGCAAAGTTGAGGAGAAACGATGCTTTGAAGCGAAGTGGCAGACTGACAGTGACAGTGTAACACCCCCGAGACAGACACCACCACTCCCTGAACAATGTCCAGTGGGGACTTGGGATGGCCACGGATGGGAAAACCCCGGGGACAGAAACTCCTCAGTTGAGCAGGCACCACCTACAACACCCTCTGCATCACCCCAGCAGGTAACATGGGGTGACAGGTACCACATCACCCCGACAGGTACCACATCACCCCAACAGGTAGCACATCACCCCGACAGGTACCACATCACCCCAACAGGTACCACATCACCCCAACAGGTACCACGGGGTGACAGGTACCACATCACCCCAACAGGCACCACCTGCTCTGTGCCACCTTCAAAGGCTGAGGTGACCCCGTGGGGACCAAACCCAGGGACCGAGGGGAGGTTGTCTGCAAGCTGGAGGGGACACACCAGAGGGGACGGGGAAGGGGGCACCAAAACAGGCCTGAAACACCAAAAACTCGGTGTGTCTGCAACTCACACAGCTGGGTGTCTCTACAGACCTCTACAGCTCTGCTGGCCCCGCAGAGTCGGGGAGTGGGTGGGGGGTCTGTCCCAGGGTGGGATTCAGAGGGTGAGATGCAGCGGGTGGGATTCACCGGGGTGGGATCCCCAGGCTGGGTGAATCCATTCACGCTATTTCACGTTTTTGAGCCTCCCCCAACCCTCAGCCTCCCTCCCCGCACACACTCCCCACATCCCCCCCCCAACCCACGAGCAGCAGCGCCGTGTGCTCGCCACGACCGTTCCCTTCCCCGCGGGCCCCGCTCAGGAGAACCCCCGACCCCCGGCGGGCACCGGAGCGGCGCTCAAGGAGTCTGGAGCCGGTGGAACCCCGCGGCCCGGCCCGGCCCCGTCCCACGGCCCCCGCCGCCCGGCCTAGGCCGCGCCGGCCCCGCTCACCTGCTCGGCCGCTCCGCGCCGAACTCGGCCCCGCCGGACTCCGCCATCTCCGGGAGCCGCCGCCGGGCCCGCGCTGGGCTGGAACGGCGGGGCCGCCGCGTTCGAAGGCGCGGGAGCGGCGGGGACCGGGAGCCGCGGGCTCCGCTCCGCGCCCGCCGGGCCTGGCGCCGCCTCCGCCGCCGCCGCCGCCGCCACCGGGGCTGTCACCGCCCCGCGGGGCCGCGGGACCCGCCGTGTGGCGGCCCCGGCACCACCGCGGGGGTGGCAGTGCTTCGGGGCTGGGGGGGTGTCACCCCTGTCCGGTGAGGGGACCAGGGGATGTCACCCCTTCGTGGCTGAGGGGGTCTGTCACCTCCCCATGGCTGAGGGGATCCAGGGTCTGTCATCTCCCCTAGGGCTGAGGGGATCCAAGGGTCTGTCACCTCCCCATGGCTGAGGGGATCCAGGGTCTGTCACCCCAGGGCTGAGGGGATCCAGGGCCCTGTCACCTCCCATGGCTGAGGATCCAGGGTCTGTCACCCCCCACCCAGGGCTGAGGGGATCCAGGGTCTGTCACCTCCCCATGGCTGAGGGGATCCAAGGGCTGTCACCCCCCCCAAGCTGAGGGGATCCAGGGTCTGTCACCTCCCCATGACTAAGGGGATCCAGGGTCTGTCACCTCCCCATGACTGAGGGGATCCAAGGGCTGTCACCCCCCCCAGGGCTGAGGGAATCCTGAGGTCTGTCACTTCTCCGTGGCCGAAAGGACTTGGGGTTCTGTCCCCGTCCCTCAGCTGAGGGGTCCCAGAGGATGTCGCCTTCCCACAGCTGAGGGGACCGGGGGGTTTGGGGTCTGTCGCTGCCCCTCAGCCGAGGGGTCCCAGGGGTCTGTCACCACCCCACAGACCACCAGTGCCTTCCAGCTGGCCGTTCTCCCACAGCAGCCGATGGCTCTCCCTGCGCTGCAGGGCTCAAAGCCTCCCCTCAGGGTGTCACCTGCGGCTCAAGAAGTGTCACCTGCGGGGACTATCACATATGCCACCAACCCATGACTGTGGGGACAACGCCGTGGGGGACAAAGCCTCCTGCCAGGCCACCTGGCATATTTTTTTTTTTTAATATTGGGCCATATTTTTCGGCCCAAAGCCTCCCTGTGCAGGAGCAGCCGTACCCTCCAGAGGGTGCAGTCCTGTCGCCGGAGCTCCGGCTGCGCGTCCCGGTGCCAAAGCCGCCTTCATCCCCACACATGGTCCCTGCCGGAGCCCTCCCAGCTCTCCCCAAAAAAACGACCCTGCAGCCGAGGCCAAGCGTGGCGGGGTCCGTGTAATTTGTAAAGCCGGAGAGCATCTGGAGGGAGCGGATGGTCCAGAGGGCATTCCAGCCATCAGTGGAAATCAGGAAATTATTCGTAGCGCTGGCTCTGCCAACGGCCGGGGGTAGATTTCTTTGATTTCCCATGCCTCCGTGTCCACATCTGTATAAGGGAAAGGGGGAGTTCGTACATGAGAATAAACGCTCTTGGAAAGCCGTGAAAACACTCTTTCAAGTCAGCCTGATGAAAACTTCATGTTCTGGAGCTCTCTGCTTCAAGGAGAGCAATCTGTTTCGGAGGAGAAGCTGTGTATTTTTCTTATTTAAACCTAAATCTGCTGGAGCATTAAAAATATTTGGCATTTCCACAGCACATTTCATTCCCAGCCCCAAATGCGTTTTACAGACATCCATTAATTAAGCCTCGTAAAACCTTGGGGAGAAAGGGAAGCAGTGCTTATTAATTTGCTATTTGTGTTGCTGCGGCGCACGGAGACCCCGACCAGGACCTTGGGGCCTTGTTATTTTAGACCTGACCTCCACAGAGGAGGAGGTGTCAGCACAGGGAGAGTGGGAGAGGCCGTGGATGGACGTTCATAGTGTAAGTCATCACCTTTCTGGCGTTTCACCCCCGTCCCCTTCTGCAACTTGGAGCTGCAGGGGGGACCGTGGCTCCCACCCAGCCCTCTGTGGGTTGTGCTGGTTTCTGGGGGCTCCTGCCCCTCCTTACCAACACCTCGTGCTTGTCCTGCTTCCTCAGACACTGGCTCTGCTTCATATGACACCTTCCCCTTCCTCCTGGGCCACTTTACAGAATCCCAGAATCCCTGAGGTTGGAAAAGCCCTCCCAGCCCATCCAGTCCAAGCTGTGCCCCATCCCCACCTTGTCCCCCAGCCCAGAGCACTGAGTGCCATGGCCAGGCCTTCCTCGGACACCTCCAGGGGTGGGGACTCCAAACCATCCTGGGCAGCCCCTGCCAAGGCCTGAGCACCCTTTCCATGGGGAAATTCCTTGTGATGTCCAACCTGGACCTCCCCTGGCACAGCTTGAGGCCATTCCCTCTTATCCTGTTGTTCCCTGGGAGCAGAGCCCAACCCCCTCTTGGCTCCCCTCTCCTGTCAGGGATTGCAGAGCCAGAAAGTCCCCCCTGAGCCCCCTTTTCTGCAGGATGAGCCCCCCCAGCTCCCTCGGCTGCTCCCCACGTGATCAGCACACCCTGATCTTTAAAAGGGTTAAAACAAACCCTTTCCCTCTATTATTTTTAGGCCCATGCAGATATTTTAAGTGCATCTATTTCTGTTCAGTAAAGGGCTGCAGCCCTCTCTGTCCCAGGTGGGGCGACGGTGGGAGCTGTGAACGTTACACCTCTGCTTCCCCTGCAGGAAAAGCCAGGCTGGGCTGGATGCTGTAAATGCCTTTCACGTGTTCCCCAGATCCCAGTTAAATTGAACCCCAGAAGGTCTCTCAAAGCATGAAAAATGCATTTATAAGACTCTGGAAGGAAGATGTATTCCAAAACTACTCTGGTGACCAGGCGTGCTGACTTGTGTCATGCGGAGAAGGAACCAAGAGGGGGGTATTTCTTGTTATTTCATACTGCTGATGGGATTTTACCTCTGGCAGCAAATCCAGGAACTTTTTAGTTACCATTATTGTTTGATTTTATGGGCCATTTGATATTTATTTTTATTTCTCTTCATTATTTGTTGAGTGCACTTAGCCCCTTCCCCGAGCAGCCTGCCTTATATCTAAGGTGAATTTTACGACCAGTGTTAGCACAGCGTCTGAGCAACTCACACAACTTTAATATATTTATCCCTTGCACACAGTATATCCAGGCAGTCCTGGAATTCCTACCGTGGAGAGCGGTGCTCTGCCTGGAAAATCGCAAATCTAACTGCACTGGGTTAAAAAAAAAAAAGAAAAAAGTAATAAACTCCAAACTATTTACATTCTTCTTCTTTCTGATCTTCATTTTACGCCATCGGGATGTATTTGAGTCATATTTTTACTGGTTTTTGGTGTTGTTTTTTTTTTCCCCCTTACAAAACATGAGGTCTATCCATGTACCTTCCTCTGCAAGCCAAGCTCTTGTGTATCCCACGGCTCCCACAGCTGGGCTTTAAAATCCACGGCCAACACTGGGAGACTAATGACAAAATCATGAGCTGGCAGCGCTGCCTTTCCCTCCGACCTCTCCATCCTGCTCAGGAGCGGGAATTCCAGCACCAGCATCCACATGCTTTGGGTTGGCTGGAGGAGGCACAGAGCTGGCCACATCCAGGGTTTTTTTGTGTTTTGCTTTGGTTTGGTTTTTTTCCCAATTCTTGTTAGATTTCCCCCAGCCCAACAAATCCTCTGGGCTCCTTTGTTTGCTCTGGTTGGGGAGGAGGCCGTGATGGCCCTGCCTCGCTGTCCCTGCCTCCATGGGGATGATCCCGGCTCCATCTCCCACCCTCCACGCGTGTCCAGGGGGTGCCGTGGGCTTTCTCGGTGCCAGTGCTTCTGGCTGGTTTTATTCCCTCTGGATTTCTGCTTGACTGCTCTCTGCTAATCCCTGTGTAATCCCAGCAAGCCTGTGATCCCAGGGAGGGGTTGGGCATGCGGGCTGGGGTGTGTCTGCTGTGCCAGGGCTGTCCCTGGGAGCTGGCCCTTCTCCCTCCCTTTCATTCTGCCCCATGGGATACCCCCATGGGATCTCCCCACAGCCACGGTCAGGTTTGGTGGTGTTTGATCTCCTGGAGACGAAAAAGTCTCTGGTCCAGGTCAGATACTCTCTCCTTCCCCCTTGGGCTCCATCACTGCCAGTTGCCGCCTCAGAGAATTCCACCAGCCCCAGGGACTCCCAGGGATGTGCCGGAGCCCCCCAGGATGAGCTCTGTAGGCTCCCACCATCCCAGGGTGCAGATCAGCCCTGCAGGTCCCTGATTTCACAGCCACCCTGACACAACCTGTGCCATCTCCAGCACAACACACCCGGTGAGCAGCATCCTGTCCCTGCTGGGACGGAGCCAGCCTGGGCTCCCACCCCCAGCATTGTTACCCGCCCGTGGAGCACTGGGACGGTCTCATCCAGCATGGATAAGGGACACACCTGCTCTGGGAAGTGCTGTGAGCAGGGAGCAGAGAGCAGAGGTCTGGCCTGGGGAGAGAGTCTCAACACCTTCCTTGATGAATCTTGGGCTCCCTCCGCTCCCACGTGGATCTGGGGCCTGCGGGAGCCGCGTCCCAAATCGGCTGGATCCAGCGGATCCCTCCGCACGTGCTGGATCCCGGCACACGTGTCACCCCGTGAATCCAGGGACGGCTCCGGCGCCTGAGGGCGAGCAGGTGCTTTAGGAGAGCCCGGTTCCCATCGGCGCGGCCAAACCGCAGCCACACGGCCCAGCCCTCCCCGGCTGGCTTGGCTGCGCTCCTCACCTGGCAGGAGAACACACGGCAGCGGGGATAAACACGGCGCGGAGCGAAGCCCCTCGCGGCCCGGCCAAGAAGTAATGAAGCCCAGGGAATGGAAAATCCATGTCACTTGGCCGGGCTGGATTGCGCTCCGTGCCGGCGGCCGGGAGGGCGCTCCGCTTCCCGCACGGCATCGCCGCGGCCCAGCAGCTGCGCCAGGCCCGGCCGCGGCACCGCGCTGAACTCTGACATTTGAAGACGGGGGAATAATTTGGCTTCATTATCCTCCCCTTCTTCCTCCCCCCCCCCCGCCCCTGCCCCGGGCGGTCCCTCGAGCCGGGCTGGAATGTGCGTGGTAGGGACAGAACCAATCCCATTAGCACGAGGAGATTGTTTTTCGTTTGGGTTTGCTGCCGTTGAATCACCCGTGGCTCCGCTTTTTGGGGTAAGTCCTCGAAGGGAGGACGGGGAGAGGGGACCCATGGATGTGTTTTCCCAGGTGGCCATGCCTGGCACGGTGCTTCCCTGCCCGATTCTGTGGGGTTTCCATCTTTGAAGGCCACATGAGCTTTGTGGTGGCTCCAGGGTGGTGCCCGGCACAGTTTGAAGGAGCGTTTACAAAGGAGGGGGCTCAGCTCCCATGAGAGGGGTTGGGAAGGTGCTTTCCAGCTCCCCACCCTGTGTCCTCATCCTGGTTCCATCCCTGGATGGAGATTTGTCTCCATTGGGGTCAAAGCTGAATTTACAGCCCTGGGTGGTCAGGAGATCACCAGATCCCAGCCATGTGCTGGCAGGAGCTGGGCCAGGGGCAGTGAGAGTTCAGCTGGAGCTGATAGAAAATATCCTTTCCCAGCTGAGAGAGGAGCCCAGGCTCTTCTTCCATCATCTCCAAGAGCCCAAAACCTGCTGTTTCACTGGGATTGAGGATTCTCATGGAAGACCCTCATTCCTCCAACACGACACAAGAAGGAGAGGTATCTTATCTCATCTGGGGTTACTTGTGGACCCCTGCCTTGTGGCCAGATGCGTGGATGCACGGGGGCAGCTGTGGGCGCGTGGAGGTGAGCCCCTGCGTGGGCTGGAGGTTGGGATTCCACCACAGCCTGGCCTGCCCACTGCCAGTGGGGCCACACACCGTGAACTTTGCTTCCCCCATGAAAAAAATAAAAGAGGGACCGAGAGGGAAAAGGCGTCGGATGGAAAAGCCCCCCCGGCTGCCTGCTGGGGGGAGTGGAACCAGCTGATTTCATGCGTCTCCTTCTTGTTCCAGGGGGGTCCCTCCTCACCTGCTCCTGGGCACGGTTTCCTGCACCCCGAGCCAGCAAGAAGCAATCTGACTCCAGTTTAAAGGCGAGGGGCTTGTCCACGGTTTGCAGCCCGGCTCCCAGCCCAGGAGGGGACCCGCCCGGAGCCGCTGCCCCGCGGCGGGCAGTGTTTACCAGCTGTCTGCACCAATCTCGTGCCTTTCCACCTCCCAGGACCTTCCACAGGGCTCAGTGCTGACGCCCTGGGCTATGTATGGAAAATTCTGGAGAAAGACACCCCCCTGACCTGCCAGCTGAGGGGCACTCAGTGACCTGGGCCTGGCAGTTCCTGCCCCTGGGTCATCACCTTGTGCCCACCCCAAAAGCTGCTCAGTGCTGGGCTCCATCTCTCAGCCTTTCCCTCTTATCCTGACGGCCCCCAACAGCCCCCTGCCCACCCTGGGACCCCGAGGCACCACAGCCTGCTGAGGACCCTGTGCCAGCGCCCACATCCCATTAGTGGCTGGGAAGTGCAGGCACGGCCCCCACTCTGCCTCCCACAGCCCTGGCTGCCCGGAGCATCCTCCCGCACAGGCAGCGAGCTGGAAACACCATCCATCTCCATGCCATTTAGGGAAAACACCCTCCTGTGCCCATCCTGTGAGCACAGCACTGTGCCCACACTCCTCTCCCCTCCAGCACTGCCGCACTGAGGGGGTGACATCGCACCCCCGATTTAGGGCCGGGCAGGGGACGTGCTCCGGCAGCAGAGGCTGCTGGTGGGGAGCACGCCAGGCTCTGTGCGTTCCTTTTGGATCCCTTTGGAGATCCTTCTTTGGCCGTGACTCATGTGGAGCACCCCAGCATCCATCCCCAACACCTCCAGGTCCCGGGGAAAACAAGCAGCGGAGGCCAAGGCCAGCCCCGGCTCCTCGGGGGCCCCCACGCCGCTGCTGGCTCCGAGGACGGGACCCCGCTGAGCTCCCGAGGTGCCAAAATCGAGGCTGCAGCCCTTGCGTGAGCCTTCCTGCCGGGTCTGGCACGGGCTGGAGGGAGCTCGGCGTGGCCGTGCTGCTGTGCCAGGACCAGCGCGTGCCAGCGGGGGAGAGGTGGGAGCACCCGCGGGTGGGAGAGTCCCACCCCTGGAAATGGGCGTCCAGGTGTCGAGGGGGGACTTCCAGTGGGGAAATCCCTGATTCCCCGACTTTTGTATGTGCCTACAGCCCTCCCCGCTGCAGCATCCTCCTCTTCCTCCTCCGTGCAGCTGATGGTGGGATGTGTCGGGGTGAATGAGCCCCTGCCCACCCTGCGCCCTCCCAGCACCCGCTGAGCCCACCCACCCAGGGGCGCTGGCAGCAGCTCCCACAGCAGCTCCTCTTTCCACCTGAGTGTCCCAGTCCTGCAGCAGAGAGGAGCATCGCTCCCTGGCCACGCCAAACAGCCCAGCAGGGAATTGTCTCCAGTTTGCCGGAGGTTTCCTCCCGGCTGGGTTTCCACAGGCAGGATGGCGGGCTGGGAACAGCCCAGTGCCCTCCCACCAGCCTCATACTGGGGATCAAACCGGCACCCCACGGAGTCACCGACTCACCCAGCTCTGGTACAAACCTTTTATTCCCCCTCCCAGCTCAGGGCTGGGTTTGCCCTTTGGAAGCGAAGCCAGGAGGGCTCCATGGCCGCCCTGTCCCTGGAATTTGCGTCCCAGGGATCTGCCAGTGGCCGGAACATCACAGGCTCCACCGAGCTTCACACCGAGCCGAAAAGCAACAAAGGAAAGTGGACCCCCTAAACGGACACAAAACACCCCCCAGTCCCCCAACCCACCTCCCCAAACCCAGATATGTTGTGTGGGTGACAGTGATACGGAGCAGCACGAAACGGGCGGGGATGGGGACAGAGCCCCCCGCCCCACCACGCCAGCCCCGGGGAGCGGCCGGCACACGGAGAGAGCCCAAAAACCCAAGGGTGTGGGGGGAGTCAGGGGTAATAAGTTAATCTGTACAGACGTGTTAAGTGACAGGGGGATGGTAGGGCCACCCTCTGGCACAGGGGTGTCCCCGTGGGGTGCCAGGGGCGGAGGAACCACATGCCTGTGCAAATCAAACCACAGAACGATGCACGAAGTGGAGTGATGGGAGAATGGGGGGGACGTGGGGAGGTGCCTCGGCTCGCACTGGGAGGGAGGGGACCCCTCCCATGCCAAGGGGAGGTGCCAGGGTGAGTTGAGGGGGTCCCTTTTGCCTAGGAGGCCCAGGGACATGGGGACAGGCTGCTGCCAGGTCCTGCCATCAGCCACAGCCCCACAGGCTGAGCTGCTGCCAGCATCGGGCAGGAATGCTGAGCCCAGGAAGGAGCCATCCCAACAGGATGCTGAGCGCAGGATGGAGCCGTCCCAGCAGCTCCCACCTCCCGCCCAAGCTTGAAGTGGGGGGAAATGCCACCTCATCCCCTTCCTGGTCCCACCAGCAACCCGTCGGCATCCGGGCCAGCACCCCAACGGCGTCACGGAGCAAGGAGGGGAAGGAGCCATCCCAGGGCCCCTCCACAGCTCCGGGAAGGGGCCGGCTGGGTCCTCGCGTGGGCACGGAGGCGGCGAGATCCGCTCCCCTCTCCGGCTGCCAACGCCAAATCCATTCGCCACGTTCCGGCTCCCCGAGGCAGTCGGCTCCGGCCGGCGGAAGGGAGTTCCCAGGGCCGGAGCCGGCGCCTTGGAGGCTCAGCCCAAGGTGGGAGGCCGGGGATGTGCCGAGCCAAAGCTCAGAAGGCTGCAGACACTCTCCATCCCCCACGGCAGCCGGCTCCCTCCTGCCCAGCGCTGGACCCATGCCCGGAGGGCTGCGGGGCCCCGGCGGCTCCGGGCGGGAGCAGACAGACCGTCCTGCTCCGAGGACGGGTTCCCTCCGGCCTCCCGCCTCTGGCAGCTCCTCTCCTGGCTCTGGAGAGCTGGAAACCAGGACCCCAGCGCACGGCACATCCGTGGAGGAGGCAAAGCTGCCTGGCTCCTGGAGCCTCCTCCACGATGGCCGTCCCTGGGGAGGAGAGCGGGACCCAGCCGGACCGTGCTCCCTCTGGGAGTTTGGGATGTGGGGCAGCCAGAGGGGCAGCGCAGCGGGATCAGGGACGATGCCACGGGGACAGTGACAGGGAGGTGGTGTGGAGGTGACGGGAAGGGGTGGGAGCGCTACAGGATGGTCTTGTCCAGGTCGACTTTGAGGGGCAGCGGCCCCGCGTCCTCCCCGTGCGCGGGGCACAGGGTGACGGCGATGACGGGCGGCAGCGGGAAGGCGCTGGGGCCGCCCAGGTCCTCCAGGTACTCCTTGTCCCCGTTGATGCTCAGAGGCTGGAAAAGAGGCAGAGGCGACCGTGCAGCCCCGGAGCAGGGGACAGGAGCCCCTCACCCCCTTCTGGGAACACCACGGGGCTGGCTGGGGATGAGCCCCCCGGCACGGACACACGGAGAGCCCCACACAGACTGGGGACCACCAGCACTGCACACTGACATCTCACCCAGCCCTGGTGGGCGTTGGGGACCTCCCCCCCCCGCCCCAGGCTGTGCTCCCCCCATACCTGAGTCTTGACGTGCTGCTCGGGGGCGGTCACCAGGCTGGCACAGCTCAGCCACAGCATCACCATGATGGAGAGGAAGAGGCAGGCGGCCAGGATCCAGCGAGGGAGGCCCGAGCGCCTGTAGCACCCCACCACCCCCCACCAAAGAAAGGGGACCAGTTTATGGCAGGGCACAGGGAGGGGTGGGAGTTGGGGTTGGGAGGAAGCCGCTCCAGCACGTCCAGCAGGTCCCAGGTCACTTACTTGGACATGCAGCCCAGGAAGTCGTGCTCCTGCTGCGGGGGTTCTGGGGGGTGCGCCTTGGCTTTGCCCCTTGGCTCCTTCATAGGGGGCTTCTCTCCCCTCGCCCGGGAGCCTGGGAGGGCAGAGGCAATGCTGAACCCCAGCAGTCGTGTGGGGAAACCCCCCAGGCTCCCCATCCCTCTGCCAGCGTGTGATGGGGGGTCCCCCTCTCCCCACAGGGACCCTCTGCCAGCTGAGGGGGCACAGAGGGTCTTGGCAGCTTCCTAGAGCAGGTCCCCCATCCCAAATTCCCCCTGTCCCTGCGTGGGTGGGGCTGTGGGAAGCGGATAAGACCCAGGAAGTGGGTAATTTGTTTGGCTCTGGAGGGCTCGGACAGGAGCCAGGAGGGCTCCAAGGCTCTCGGCCCCCCACCCCCAGCAGCCCAGACCCCCCTGCACCTGTGTGGGGCTGGGGGACACGAGGGCTGGATCCCGGTGCCGCCTGTGCCGGCTGGACCTCTGGTGCCTCAGGTGCCGGGTACTCCATCTCCGGCTGGGACTGGATCAGCAGGGAAAGAGGGAGAAGGAGGTGAGCAAGGGGGTCCCCACCCCTCTTGGCACCCACATGGAGGGCCCATGGGACACCCCCACCTGAAACACCACGACTTTGCCGTCGTCTGCCTGCAGGTAGAAGGTCCAGGTGGAGGAGATGAAGCTCTGGGCGGAGCTGACGATGTCGTTGCAGAAGGTGGAGACCAAATCCAACAGGGAAAACGAGGGCTCCTCCAGCTCCAGGCTCTGCAAAGGAGCGGGGACACCGTGTCACTGCTGTCCCCCCATCACCCACCCTGCTGGACCCCATCCCACCCTGAGGGCACGGCTGGGCTGAGCTGGGCACTGGGATCCAGGCCTTGTCCTCCTCCTCCTCCTCCCAGGGATGGATGGGGATGTGCTGGGGCTGCTGTCCAACCCCGGGAGGGTCACTGGGTGGTCCCTGGGGTCATCACCCAGCCCCAGGACCATCCCCTGGGGTGGGATCCCCCTCAGCCGCTCGGTGCAGCCGCCGGTGGCGCGGGGAGGCCGCGGTGCCGCGGGCGTTGCTCTCCTGGCAGCCTCCCGGTGCCCTGGATTCTTGGCCGTCGCGGCGGTTTGTTATTTTTAAAAGCATCCCTGCTGGAATCCGCTTGGCTGCTCCCTGCCACTGGCTTCCCAACATTTTCCGACAGCCCCTTGCACGGTCAAACCAGCAAACAGGAAATAAATAGGTCAGATTCTGTATCTAATTATTATGCTAAATCTGCTCTGCCCGCTCGTCTGGGAACCCGAGGAGAAACGCTTTGGGTGGGTGGAAGAGGGGACGAGGGCCCTCCCTGCCAGCCGGTCGCCCCCCAGATGCTCATCCCTGGCCTTGGAGAGGGGCTGGGAGATGGGTCCAGACACCGGGAAGGTCTTACAAACAGGCTGCAAAGTGGTTTTCTCGGAGGAGCCGCAGCTTTTTGTGGCACAGATTCGTCTTTGTCCGCACGTGCACGAAGCCAAAAGCCTCTTCCTTGGGCCAAAGTCTGATTCAATTAATTGGCCAAAAGCTGGATTAATTAAATGTAGGAGGGGAAAGCGTTGCTAATTGCTGGGGAGGATAACAAATCAGAACTGGGGGAATCTGCCACAATTCCCAGTCAGATCCTCTCCCCCTGGGAACTCATTGGGATCACCAGGCCTGGCCCAAGCCCAGTCCAGCCCAGTTCAGTTACTTAATCATGCTGTGGACAAAAGCGGTGGATTGGCTCACCCCAGCACATCCAGAGCCCCCGATCCACACGGATGGAGGGATGTGGGCACGGATGGATGATGGCTGGATGGATGAACGGATGGATGCTGGAGACATGGAGGGATGAGAGAGGGATGGAGGGAGGGACGGAGGGGTGGATGGATGATGAATGGATAAATGGATGGATGGATGGATGGATGGATGGATGGATGGATGGATGGATGGATGGATGGGCTGCACATGTGGGGTGTCACCACCTCCATGCCCAGGGAGAGGAGGAACTGTGCTGAGCTCCTGCTGGAGGAAAGGCTTTCCCCATCTCCCCAGCCCCTCACCTTCTCCTTCCTGCTCTCCTCCACCTCGGGCAGCTGCTTTCGGCACCCGGTCATGCAGCCAAACTGCTCCTCGGCGTTGCCGTAGGCCTCGGCACACGCTGGGGGGAGAGGGGAGCAGGGGGGCAGGGTCAGGGGTGCTCCACCCCCAGGGCCCCCACTCACACCCCCTGCTTGCTGTGGGCACAGGGTGACCGGGGAGGGCCGGTGGGGTGTTGGGGGTCCCCCTGGGGGGGACGTTTGGGGCGTGGGGGCCGCCGGCTCCTCCTCACCTGCCTCGCACTCGGCCCGGGTCGTGTTGAGCTCGGCGCTCGCGTCCACAAAGTGACAGATGGAGAACAGCCGGCAGCCCCGGTAACAGGCGTTGAGAACAGCATCCTGCGGCGAGGAGGAGGAGGGCGGCGTGGAGCTGGCACCCAGCTCAGCCCGGTGGCCGCCACGGACCCTCCCCCGCCACGGCCCCCCGCGCCCAGCTGGGGGGGCACCGGGAAGTGCTGCCCCCCCTCCCCAAAGGAAAGTGACCAGGGTACCCCAAACCCAGGGGGTGGCATCCCTGGGGAGGGAGCTGCCCCCACCCCCCAAGTGTACCCTGTGGTGGGTTTGAACGTGGCCTTGTCCTCGTCGAGGGTGTGGAGGGTCCCCTCGTGTCTTGGGGCGCTGGGCACCAGCTGGGCCCTGTGGCAGGAGGGGGGTTGTGCTGCACTGGGGGGTGTGCTGGGGGTACACACTGGGGGCTGGGAACACGCTGGGGGGGAAGTGGGGGGCACACACGGGGGTCACTGTGCCTGTGCAGGCTCATGGGGAGCCGCTGAGATGGGCAAAGCCACTGCAGGCCCCCCAAACCAGGGTGGGTGCCCTCATTGGGGAGTCGTGGTGGGGGAGACCCTCCCCATGCCCCCCGTGGTGCTCCCAGTGCCCCCAGGTGACCCTGTGTGTGTGGCAGATGCCTGTCCAGGGTGTCCCTGCTGCTCCTGGTGCCCCTGTTGCCTCTGCTGCTCCCAGACCACCCCCCCTGACGCTCCTGGTGCCCCGATGCTCCTGGTACCCCCAATGCACCAGGTACTGCTGATGATCCCCATGCCCACGGTGCCCCCCAGCACCCCCTGGGACCCCCAGTGCTTATTTTACCCCCCCCAGTGCCCCTGGTACCCCCAATGCTGTTGATGCTCCCCACGCCCCCCACCCCTGCAGTGACCCTGGTACCCCAGTGCTCCCAGTGCCCCTGATACCCTGATGCTCCCCACGCCCCTGTGCCCCCGGTACCCCCAGTGCCCCTGATGCTCCTGCTACTCCCGATGCTGTTGGTGCTCCCCGTGCTCCCAGTAGCCCCCAGTAACCCCGGGACCCCCCAGCGCCCCCACGCTCCTGGTACCCCCGATGCTGCTGATGCTCCCGTGCTTCCTGTGCCCCCAGCACCCCCGTTGCTCCAGGTACCTCCCCTAACGCTCCTGGTACCCGCGACGCTGCTGATGCTCCCCGTGCTCCCAGTGGCCCCCGGTACCCCCCGGTGCCCCCAGTGCCCCGATGCCCCTGGTACCCCCGATGCTGCCCGCGGTACCCCGGTGCCCGGCACTCACGGCGGCGGCCCGGCAGGGGAGGCTGCGGCCGCACTGCCCGCGGCACCCGCCGGTGTCTCCCAGCTGCGGCGAGAAGGGGTCGGTGGCGGCGGCGGCGGCGGCGACGGCGAGCAGGGCCAGGCCGAGGGGGGCGAGCAGGGCCCGGGGCGGGCGGGCCGGGGCCGCCATGGCGGGCGCGGAGCGGAGCCGAGCGGAGCCGAGCGGAGCCGAGCGCACCCACCGACACCGACACCGCCACCGCCGCCGCCGCCGCCGCCGGCCCCGCCGTGACGCGCCGTGCGCCGGGCGGGGGAGCCGGGGGCGGGGAGCCGCCGCAGCCCTGCCGCAGATCCACCGGCACCGGCACCGGCACCGGCGGGGGGCAGGGAGGGAGGATGGGGGCTGCACGGGCACCGGGAGATGCGGGGCGCGCCGGGATGCGGGACGGGGAGATGCCCGGGCACTGGGGGATGTGGGGTACCCCGGGATGCAGGAGGAGAGGAGGCCTAAGGAGCAGGGGATGCACAGGGATTGAGGGATGCCTGGGCACCAGGGGATGCAGGAGGATTCGGGGGGCCAGGGGATGCACAGGGATCGGGGGGACACAGCAGGACTGGAGGCCACGCTGACACCAGGGGCACAGGGGGACTGGGGGGTCGATGTGGGGACCGTGGGTGGCACATTGGCACTGGTGACACCCAGAGGGACAGCGCTGCTCACACAGAGGCCATCCCCTCATGAGGGGACAAGGGGTTGTGTCCCCAGCTGTGCCACCCTGCCCCTCGCCCTCCCTCAGCAGGGCCCCCCCAGCAGGGCACCGGGCTCTCCCTGACCCCCCAGAGTCACAGCTGCGATTCCCCGGGATTTAAAGGACATCAAAGGCCCCTCCTGGGCCCCGCGCCCCCCTCTCACCCCTGCCCTGCCCATTACCCTTATTTATGGCAGCACCCCAAAGCAGCCCCGGGGGGAGGAGCAGGAGGAGGGGGGCTGAGGGGCTTTGTTAACCTCCAGCCCTAATGGGGAACACATGGCAAGACCCCGGCAGGGGGAAGGGGGGTGTTTCCCTGTCCCAGCTCGGGGTTGAGGGGTGCTGGACACCCTGGGGCAGGGGAGAGGGGTTGGGGGTGGCTGGGGCAGCACAGCCCGTGCCCCCCACCTCCCCCCCGGGAACGGGGAGTTGGGGCCTCTCCTCGCCCCGCCAGCTTATTCATCTTGTTAATCAAAGCAGGGCCGGGAGAAAATGTGCTGCGGCCGGGGCTGGCGGGGCTGCCAGGGCGCTGCGCTCCCCCTTCCCCCTCCTGGAGCCCCGCCAGCCCCGGGTCCGGCACCGCTGACGGATGGCCAAGAAAATGGGGTAGATTGGGGGCTGTCGCCGTAAATCACGGCCCCGCGCCGCAGGTGGGGTTTCCCTGGCGGGGAAAGACACGGAGCCCGAGCCCGGACCCCCGGGGAGGGAGAGACAGGGACGGGAATCCCCTGGATGGAGTGGCCGGTGGGCACCGCTCCCTCCCGGCGCACCTGCCCGCGGCGCCCCTGGCACCAGCCCACGTTCCAGCCGCTCACCTTCTAGTGGAGAAAATAAAATAAAAAAAAAAATCCTTTCCCTGGCAAAAAAACCATTCAAGTTGGCAAATATTTGCTGCCCTCCCTCCTCCCCTCTCCAGAAACACTCGATGCCTTTTGCATTTATCACTACTGACCTACATTTCTTTCCACACCCCCCCCCTCGCCACCCCCGGAGCCTTTCGGGAAGGCACAGCCTCCCCCTCTCCCTGAGATGTCCCCAGGGTCCCCCCTCCACGGGCAGGGGACCTGTCACGACATGTCCCCGATCCTGCTGAGCCCATCCCTGGTGCTCAAGCACCCCCTCGGCATCAGCCACATTTCTCCCCCTCCTCTAGGGCTCCTCGAGCTCCGACGTGGGTCCCTTTGTGCTTCCCAAAGCAAACAGAGGCGGGAAGGTGCGGCCGCCGGCCTCGAGGATGCTCCCGAGGGAAATGGGGGGGTGTGAGGGGGTGGCAGAGAAGGGGTTAAGCAGGTTATAAATTACCCATGGATGTGGAAATGTGACTGAGAGGAATAGAAAGCAAACTCTGCCTGCTGGATTCTTTGCATTTCTTGCCTCTTTATTTTTCCCCCAGGTCACTTTAAAAGGATGCAGGCAGTCGAGGCAGCCTCTCCTCCCGCTTTTCCCGGGGTTTGGGGTTGTTTTTCTTGTTTGTTTTTTACACCCTAGCCCTTGAGCCAGATGCTGTCTCCGTCCAAGGATTTTATGGAGCCGAGCTCTGGCTGGGAAATCAAGTAATTAGATTAATTCAGGGCCCTGGTGACACATGATGGAAGGTGATGGCTGGTGGGAAGCCGCACCGAGGATGCTCAGTGTGGGTTTGGGGATGTCACCAAGGTCACCCGGATCCGTCCTGGGGGAGCCACAACCCGCCTGGGCAGGGCAGGGAGTTGTTCCCCACGGCCAGATCCTGCAGCACAGCAGGGCAGAGAGGCCCTGGGAACAGAGTCCCGCTGGGGGCAGCCGGACCGTGCCAGCCCCACGGGACCCCCGTGCTGACGCCAACAGCCCGGGCTGGGGGTCCGAGGGGGGGTCCGGCACAGATCCTGCCCCTGACCGGTGCCTGTGAGCATGACTGGCCCGTGGGCTGAGGGAGCAGCTTTAAAGGTCACTGTCAAAGGGCAGAGCTGACCACAGCTGCCACTGACCGGCCCGAGCGCTGACTCAGAGACAGCGGCTCCGTCACCTCCGGCTGCTCCCGGACGGAGCCGGACACCACCCTGGCACTGCCCGGCCCTGGGGACCCCTCAGGGCTGGCTCTGTCCCCCCACCCCGTGCCCATCCCACAGGCTCAGGTGCTGCCGCGGGGCAGGGAGGGCAAATGTCCCTGTGCCACCTGTGGCACGTCCCAGGTGACACCTGGGAGCGAGATCTGAGGCTCCCCTGCCCTCCTGATGCCACAGCCTCAAGCCACCTTCTGGTGACCCTTTGCCGCGTCCTCTCGGCCAGCTCCCCTCCCCGGGATCCCGCCCATCCCTGCTTCCCAAAGGCACCGCGCTGAATTCCCGCATTCCGAGTGCGAGCCGAGGAGCTGGGCCAGGGGGATGGAGAAATCAGACGGGGGAAGGGGGGTGGGCAGTGCAGGTGGGCAGCCGGGGTGGGTCCCGGCTCCAGCTCCGGAGGGGAGGGGGGAATTTCTCCTTTCCCCCGCTCCCAGCGCCCACCGCTGGCTCCGGTCCCGGGGTGTCTTCCCGGGGGGATCGGGGCGCTGGGTCGGGATCGCGGGCGGCCGCCAGAGCCCCGGGGCGGCCGTGATTCACTCGGCCAGACTGCGGCCGCTGGGGCTGAAGTTTCTCAGGCTGGGTGGCTCCCGGAGCCTGACATTTTGGGAAATTTCAACAGAAACAGTTCAGAAGCTTCCAAAAAACAGGACGATGGGAAAAGGCATTGTTTGGGCTCCCTCCCCCCTCTCGTTTTCTTTTTTTTATTGTGTTTTCTAAGCCCTGCAATCCCTTGCTGGTGCCCAACACCTCGGAGCCCCACGCAGTGTCACCTCCCACCTTCCTCGTGTGACAGTGGGGCTCAGGTCCCCCCGCCCCCACCCCAGTCTGTGGGGCATCTAAGGCCACCCAGATGTCCCCTGCCACCCTCCACACTGCGTGTCCAGCAGGGAATGATGTCCCCTGTCCTCACAGCTGGGGACATGCCATGCTTGGGGACAGTGGCCTTGCCATGGACCAGAACCTGCTGTCCCGGGGGTCTGTGACCTGTCTGGGGGTCTGCAAAGCTCTCAGTGCCACTGAGACCCCGTGCAGGGGGACAGGAGGGGACGTTGGGGGGATGCCCAAAGGGGGTGGCTTTGCCCTGGTGCTGGTGGCACAACTTGACCTGCCACCACCCCTGGGACCCCTGGGGGACAAATGCAGGCACAGTCTGGGGGGACTTAGAGCCACTTGGGGTGTTTTTTCCACTTTGGGGGGTTTTGAGGAGGAAAAAACCAGAGATGATGGATTTGATAGGAAACACCGGGATTTATGGGATGATATTCCCGTTTTCACCCCAAAAATAAGTAATGACAAGGGTTTGGATCTTAGAAACGCTTCGAGCTGGGGGAGCCCGCGGGAGGGGGGGCCGGTACAGCGGCGAGAGCGGCCCCGGGGGCGCGGGAGTGTCCGTGGCGGCCGCGTGTGAGTCACCCGTGGGCCGGCGGCCCCGGCGCGGCTCTTACTCACCTACCGGGGGGGTCGGGGGGAGCGGGACACCGGCCCCGGGGTAGAGTAGGGTGGGGGGTCCAGCATCCCGCGGCGGCAGCGGGCACCGGGCGGGGGTCAGTCCCGGGGCCGGTCCCGGGGCCAGTACCGGAGCGGGCGGGGGGCGGCAGGGCCGGTGGCTTTCTGCCCCCCCGGGGGCGGTCCCGGGGCGGGGCCAGGGCGGCAGTTGGGGCTTTGGTAACCGGGGGTTGCTCAGACTTGCTCGGGACTTCCCCGGACGTGCCGGTGCGCTCCGCCGCCCCGGGCACCGACGGGCACCGGAGCCGGCCATGCCGCCGCCGCCGCTGCTCCCGATGCTCCCGCTGCTGCTCCTCATCTGCCCGCGCCTCGCCCGCGCCGACCCGCTCGCCTGTGAGTACCGGGAGCACCGGGCGGCTCCCGCAAGGTGGGCGCGGGGCGGGCGGGGGTCCCGTCGGGGCCAGGCGGGCGCTGCGCGGAGCCCCCCGGGGCTCTCCCGTTCCGCTCTGTGTGGCCCCTCGCTCCCCGGCCCCGGCTTGCCGAGCCCCCCGGGGCTCCCCCGCTCCTTCCCGTGTGTCCCGTCCCCCCCGCGGTCCCGGGATGCGGAGCGGTCCCTGGAGCGGCGGGGACACCACCGGGCGCACCTCGGGGCTGCGCTTCGCCTGCTGTGGTGGGGAACGGAGACCCCCCCGCGGAGGGCAGCCAAGACCCCCCATCGCCCCCAGACAGGCAGCCGGGACCCCTCCTCCCAGTCCCCGCAGCCCAGCCGGGACCCCCCCGCCCCTTCTCTCCTCAGAGAACAATAGAGGAACCTTTTTTTTGCTCCCCCCCATCCCCTAGAGCAGCGGGGGAACACCCCTCCCCCGGAGCAGCGAGTGCTCCCTCTCCTCACGGAGAAGAGGGACCCCTCTCCCCGGGAAGGGTTGGTCCCCCCTTGCCCCCTCTCCCCGCCGTCCAGCCCCCCCTCCCGCAGAACAATGCGGCTCCATTCCCCACCCAGGACAATGGAAACCCCGGTCTCCGCCCGGAGAACAATAGCGAACCCCTTCCCCACGCGACCCCCTCCCACCCCCGGGAGCCATCACCCCCTTTGCTCCCCCAAAGCGCCTGAGACCCCCCCTTCTTCTGCTTAAAACAACGGGGTCCTCCCTTGCCCCCGGAGAGCCCCCCCCCCCATCCCAGAGAACAATGAATCCCCTTTTCCCACCCAGAACAATAGGGATCTCCCTCCTTCCCCCACGGAGAACAATGACCATCTCCCCAAGCCCCTCACCCCCACAAAAAAAAAAAAAATCCCTCGGCGGGGCTCCGCAGTGATGCCCAATTTGGGGGTCCTACCCGGCGATGGCAGGTCCGGGAGGTGCCACCTGTGGGCTGAGCTGTGGGCGGCCTCAGCCCCGCGGGGATCGGGGTCCCCCCTCGCCAAGGCGGGGGGACACAACGCGGGGGTTCCCCCTCCCCACGGAGCCCTAAACGCCACCGAGCCCCCCGTCCCACCCGCCGCCTGGTCGCCCCCCCTGCGGCCCGAGCCGGGGAGGGGGGCGAGATCCCGCTCCCCGCAGCAGGAAGTTTGGCTTCCTCCCTATGATGGGAATTTCTCAAGGCGATGGATGTTCTTCGCTCCGACGCGCAAAACGGGACCCGCCAAGAAAAGCCACCGCAGCTCCCGCGTCCCCTCCCCGGCGACACCGCGGGGTCCCGACCCCCCGGCCCGCCCGCGTCCTCAGCAGGGGGAGTCTTAAGAGCGCTAATTGGGGCAGGAATTGCCGGAGCAACGGGGGCTGGGGAGGAAAAAAAACGCTCCAAAAATCCCTTTAGGGGCCGTTAACGCGAGCGGCCGAATCCCGGTGGGTTTCCACCGGGAGCGGAGCCCACCCCGGTGCCCACCCCGCTGCCTGGAGGGCTTAATCCCACCGGGAACAACGCGAGGCCTCGGGCAGACCCTCGTCGGGGGGTGACCCCGCATCTTTCTCCTCCCGGTCGGGGGCAGCCGGTGCTGGATTCTCCCCCCCCGGACCCCTCATTCCCCCCTTCCCCACGGGGGTCCGGGGCAGCGCTCGCCCCGCGGCCCCTCGACGTGCGGCGCCGGGGAAAGGCGAAGCCAAATGTCCTTTTAGAGAGTGAAAGTTTCCCCTCGGTGCAGCTCGGCCGCGCTGGAATGCCTGGGCTTTTTATAAATCCCTCCTCGGGCCCAGGGATGGGCACGAGAAATGCCAGTCGGAGATGAGAAAAGTGGGGGGGGGGAAAAAAAGAGTGGAAAACGGGGTGGAAAAGAGGGATCGAGCCTTTCTGCCTGTTGTGCCTGCCCGCAAACCTCGTCGCTCGGGCTTTAGGAGAGCTCTGAAGATATACATGTTTAAATTTATTTTTCCTGTGGAATTCAGAGCTTCCCAAATTCCCTTTTGTTCTTCAAGGGCAATTATTTCTCTTTTTCCTTAACCCCCTGCACAGCTCCATAAATCTTTTTTTAACTGCGTGATCTCCGACACTTATCGGAGAGGGGTTTTTGGTTGGGTTTTTTTTTTTCCCTTTTCTTTCCCAACTCCTCAAAAAAAAAAAACTCCGATACGAAACTGAAATGAAATCCGGCCCTTCGGAAGAAAAGCATAAACGTTCCCGACACCTTGGAAATGTGGTTTTACTTTATAGCATTACTTAGCACCTGATCAGCATTTTTTTCTTTTTTTTTTTTTTTTTTTGCAATAGAGAAGCCATAAAACCCCCGAGCAGGTATTTTTCCTTGCAACTTGCACATTCCACAGGCTGCCTGTGTCTCTCCGGCCCTTTCCCCTCCGATCGGAAAACTTCACACTTTTCCCTTTTAAAACACATGTTTTCGGCGCCGTGGCTGCGCAGAGGAGGGGTTGGGGGGGAAACAATCCAGGGGAAAAGAAAAATAAATATATATTTATATATAATTGGCCCCTCCAGAGGCTCCTGCTTGAAGGAGGGGGAAAAAAAGAAAAATTCCAGGGGAAAAAAAAAAAAAAAAAAAATAGAGAGAGAAAATTGGCCCCTCCGGAGGGTCCCGCTCGGAGGACGGGAAACGTGTCTGTTTTTCGGTGCTCGTGTGTGTTTCTGGGGCTGTTTAGATTAAGATTTGGGAGAATTAGGGCTTGGAGTGCTGGGTCTGTTACGGGCAGAGCTGGAGCAGCTCCGGGCTCGGCTGGTGGAGGAGTTGGAGCAGGGTGGGCTCATTGGCAGAGCAGGGCGATGAGTTTTTTGGAGGCCTCGCTGGCCTTGGGAAGGGTTTGTTTTGGGGGATGGATCCACATCACCCATGGATGCTCGGGGTATCCCGACCAACCCATGGATACTCAGGGTACCCCAAAGTACTCAGCACCAACCCATGGACGCTTGGGGTGCCCTGGGGTACTCCAAAGTATCCAGCAGCAACCCACGGATGTGTGGGGTGCCTGTACCAATCCATGGGTTCTCAGAGCACCCCGGAGTACCCGGCACCAATCCATGGATGTTTGGAGTACCCCGGAGTATCCAGCACCAACCCATGGATGATTGGGGCACCCCAGAGTATCCAGCACCAACCCATGGATGATTGGGGCACCCCACACCACCATCTCCCAGGTGCTTTTCCCCCTGGATTCCCTTCCTCCCACCCCACCGGCCTCCCCCCAAGCACGGCGGGAACCCCTAATTAAGCGTCTGGGGCGTAACGAGGCTGCCGGAGCAGGGATTGTGCCGGGTGGGGGCCGGCGGGGACCCCTCCTTGGGATCTCTGCGGCACAACAAGGATCTTGGAATGCCGGGTGGGAGCCGGGGCGGGCGGCGGGCGCTGAAAGCCGATCGGGGCCGGGAGGTCGGAGGGGAGGGGGAGGTCGCGGCACTTTCCGGGAGGTAATTTGGGATATTAGCCCGGCGCGTGCGGATGGAGCCGATAAGGCTGACGGACACGGAACACCCCGGAGCGCGGCCGGGGGAGCCCTTGGAAACCTTTGGAAGCCTCGTGGTGGAGCAATCCTGGGATAAACCGGGGGTGGGGGGTGTTCCCATCGCCAGGGGATTTGGTGGATGCGGTTCCCGGCCCTCGGTGGTGTTGATCCAGGCGGGAATGCTGGCCCCTGGGAAAGGAGGAGGGGGGGAAAAAACCCCCCAAAACCCCTTCAATTTTCCATCTTTTTTTTCAATCTTTTTGTCCCAACAAACTTCCAACCCAGCCCTGCCCCAGCCCTGGGGAAAAAAAAAAAAAAAAAAAGGCTTAAAACAGGCATAAAAAGCGCTTAGAAAGGCATAGAATAGATTTAGAGATTAAAATAGATATTAAAAGTGTTTAGGTAGATAGGAAACGTATTTGGGTATCAAAGTGGATATAAAGTGTATTTAAATAGATAAGAATAGATGTGTATTTAGATGTGTGTTTGGATATAGAATAGATATAAAAGCTATTTAAGTAGATATAAAAGAGATATCAGATGCCTTAGGATATAAAATAGATATAAAATAGATATAAAATACACATAGACAAAGAACAGATATAAAATGTATTTCAATCAATATAAAACGGATACAAATTTGGGACCTTCAACACAAAGGTAATGAAATAAACATCTTTACATCAATGCAAAATAGACATAAATGCATTTAAATTGATGTAAAATAGAGATGCGATGATTTAAGTCGATATAAAAGAGATAAGTGGTGATTTAAATTGATCTGAAATAGATAAGCAATGGTTTGAATTGACATAGGATAGATATGTGATGATTCAAATTGATCTAAAGTAGATAAGCCATGGTTTGAATTGATCCAAGATAGATATGCAATGGTTAAAAACTATATAAACCAGATATGTGATGATCTAACCAAATGTAAAATAGATAAACAATGCATTGAAATAGATCGAGAATGTATTTAAATGGGTATGAAACGCATTTAAATAGGTATAAAATGCATTTATATTGGTACAAAACACATTTCAATGACTACAGAAGACACACAAACCTCCTTAAATTACCTGAAATAGGTAACAAATATCCTTAAATCATCTAAAATAGGCACAAAAGGCACCCAAGAAGCCACGTTTAACCAGCCCTACCTACCAGGCCCCCCCATAACTGACGTTTCCCCCTCCCTTCCCTGTCTCTCTGGCTGCAGACCCCGCCGTGATTTCCCCCCAAGACCCCACCCTGCTGATCGGCTCCTCGCTGGTCGCCACGTGCACGGTCAGCCCGGACTTTCCGCTGAAAGCCGAGGACCTGTACTGGACCCTGAACGGGCGGCGCCTTCCCGCCGCCTCCTACGCCGCCCTCGGGCCCTCCACGCTCAGCGTGGCCCTCGCCCGCCTCAACGGCTCCAGGCAGCAGTCGGGGGACAACCTGGTGTGCCACAGCAGAGACGGCGGCATCTTGGCCGGCTCCTGCCTTTATGTCGGACGTACGTCGGAGCGCTCGGGATCGGGGGGGGGCTCCCCGGGACGCCCCCCTTGGTTCTCGCCAAAAAGGGCGCCGGGAGCCGCTCGGTTCGAGGCTCCCCACCCTGAGAGAGAGAAGGAGAGAGAAAGAGAGGGAGGAGAGAGGGCCGCTTTGGCAAAGCCTCGGTTAAAACGCGCTTGTCCGAATCAATAACCGTAAGATTTTATCTCCGGGGCTATTTTTAAAGGGCGATGCGGCGTCCCGGGAACACGGAATCTGAACGGGGAATGCGGCCTGGGGTTTGTTTTTTGGGTCGCTACGTCCCGGGAATACAGAGGCTTAGCTGGGAATGCAGCTCGGGTTTGGTTTTTGGGTTGCTGTGGCTGGGAAAAAAAAAAAAAAAGGCTCTGGAACTTTTTTTTTTCTTCTCTCCCAGTACCCCCAGAAAAACCAGTCAACATCACTTGCTGGTCCAAAAACATGAAGGACCTGACCTGCAAGTGGGCGCCAGGGACAGAAGGAGAGACCTTCTTGCACACCAACTACACCCTCAAGTACAAGCTCAGGTGGGTGTTCGCCTTCAGTCCAGTTATTGTTAAAAATGCTGGCTTGGGATTTAACGGGAAACAGGGAATGTGGTGCCCGAGGCCTCCTGGCTGGGCCCTGTTTTGGGGGGTGGTGCTGGTGTTTTTTGGAGGAGTTCTTTGGGTCTCACGGTGCTGGGCAGGAGGAGGAGGAGGGTGAGAAGCCACCGTGGCCCTGGTTGAGTCGGCACCAGTAACACAATTCCAGCAGTGTGGAGTGGCAGACGAAGGAGCCGTGGGAGCGGCTCCTCGGGGGGCTGGGTGGGCACCCCCAGCTCCCGGCAGTGCCGGTACCGGCGCTCACGCCCTGCCCGCAGGTGGTACGGCCGGGACAACACCTGCCAGGAATATCACACGGCCGGGCCCTACTCCTGCCACATCCCCAAGGACCTGGCCCTCTTCACGCCCTACGAGATCTGGGTGGAGGCGTCCAACCGGCTGGGGGTGGCCGTGTCCGACGTCGTCATGCTGGACATCCTCGACGTGGGTGAGCCACGCCGGGCGTGTCACCGCGTCACCCGTGACCCCGCGGGGAGGGGGAGGGCTCAGGGATTGGGGCGGGAGGGGGGTTAGGGTGGGCCAGCAGGAAATGGGCGATATGTGAGCGGAATTGCTCCTAATCGAATTAGGCTGCTTGCTCCGGGTGGGTTTTCCATCTGCGGCTCCTTAACCCCGGCGGCCCCGCGGCGCTGCCCTGTCCCCGCAGTCACCACCGACCCGCCGTCGGACGTGCACGTCAGCCGGGTGGGGGACCTGGAGGACCAGCTGAGCGTGCGCTGGAGCTCCCCGCCGGCCCTCAAGGATTTCCTCTTCCAAGCCAAGTACCAGATCCAGTACCGGGTGGAGGACAGCTCGGAGTGGAAGGTGGGTCGGCATCGCCGGTGCCGGAGCGGGATCGCCGACCCGGTGCGGGTTTCTCCCATCTCCTCCCTCCCCAGGTGGTGGATGACGTGGGCAACCAGACGTCCTGCCGCCTGGCCGGCCTGCGCCCCGGCACCGTCTACTTCGTCCAGGTGCGCTGTAATCCCTTCGGCATCTACGGCTCCAAGAAAGCCGGGATCTGGAGCGACTGGAGCAATCCCACGGCCGCCTCCACCCCACGCAGCGGTGAGTGCCGCCAGCACCGCTCGGGGGGTGCCGATGGCGCTGTGCTCCCCCCGGGACGTGCAGGGGGGCCCCTCCCCGCTCCGTGCCCAGCACCTGGATTTCTTGCAAAGGAGCCAACTTGGAGCGTGGCTTTCCCAGCTGGGAGCCAAAGCCAGCTCGGTTTGCTCTCGCCCCTCGTTACTCACGAGGGGGAGGTTGAGGCGCATCCCCCCCCCACACACGCGGCGCTGACCCCCTTGTATCCACACTGACTCCCTTGTACCCACACTGACCCCCTTGTCCCCGCAGAGCGAGGGGCGGGGGGCTGCGACCCCAAAGGTGGGGAGCAAAACACGACGCTGCGGCGGGAGCTGAAGCAGTTCTTCGGGTGGGTGAAGAAACACGCCTACGGCTGCTCCAACCTCGGCATCAAGCTCTACGACCAGTGGCGCGTGTGGCTGCAGAAATCCCACAAAACACGCAACCAGGTAGGTAAGGAGCCTTTTCGCACTTCTTCCTCCCCCTGGCTGGGTGGGCACGGGGAGGGGGGGGATGTGGGGTGACCCCCCCCACACACACACCCCAGGGATGCTGGGGGGTGACGCCGACCCCGGGGCGACGCGGGGCTCTGCTCCTCTCCGCAGGTTCTTCCCGGCGATAAGTTGTAGCCCGCGGGGGACCGAGCGCCGGCAGGATGGGACGGGGCGCCCGGCGCCCACCTGGGACCACCCGCGCCCACCCCGGCCCCGCCGTGGGGGAGCAGGGAGGCGGCCGGGGCGCAGCACGGCCCCGCAGCCCTGGGGGCCGGGCTGGGGTGAGGTTGGGGGGCCGGGCTGGCCCAGCCCCGGGAGCCCCTCGCGTGCCGCTGGCCCCAGACCGCGGCCCCCCGCGCCCCGTGGCAGCGAGGGGACCCCCCAGCCTTGCCCGGCCAGGGGGGACACGGGGACTTTGCTCCTCAACCGCCAGCCAGAGCAGCCTCTGGGATGAAAGGGGCAGTGGGGGCTCCCCGGGTGACCCCCACCCTCGCCGCAGTGCCCCCCGGGGAAGCGATTTTGGCTGTTTTCCCCCCGGGGATCCGCGTGCGGGTGCACGGGGAGGGCTCCATCGGCAGGGAGCCACGCGGGCTGATTGGAGGCTGCTGGGGTTTGCCCAGTGCCTGCTCCAATTTTGATTCAAACCAGCCTTATTTTGGTTCCATTTCAGTCAATTAGGAACAGATTTAAGCTTAATGCCAATAAACCTCTGAAACCCCACCGGGGTCTGCGTCAGCGGAGCGGCAGCGCTGCGCGGGGACGGGGATGCAGCGGGCAGCCAAATGGGGCCCGTGGCCCTTGTCACCCCATCCCAGCGGCTCCCAGGGGACTGAGCCGAGCTGGAAGGGGTGGCACTGGGGCAGGGGGGACCATATGACCCCTTCAGATCACACCACTCAGCCCAGCTCCACGGGAACAGGTTTATTTTGAACGACTGTAGAAAAGGTGCCCACGGAGCACTGGAGCTGCCGTGGGGTTGGGGGCACAGCTGATCCCCAAGATGTGGTTTGAGGGGGGGGCTGCTGCCCGTGGGCCTCCAGCTGGCAGCAAAGGCAGTGCCCACCTCGATGGGAGTCAAAGCAAGACACTGCAGGTCGTGGTTTTCCTTTGGCACAGCCCCGTGGAGGGGAACCAGCCCTGTGCCAGACTCCTCTGCTGAGGGATACTCGGGATTTAGGGGCACCCCACTTCTCCCAGGAGGGGGTTTCTCCACCCCTTCCAGCCCGTGCTCAAGAAAAGGCGTCGAGAGGACGATGGCCACCTTGCCAAGGTGCCTGGGTGGCTGCACTGGGAGCGGGTGGGGGGCGAGCGGGGCCCCCGTTCCACCAGCCGGCCCCTCCAGCCGTTCCCACGGGGACACCCATCACTCAACTTCTTCCGAATCGTACTTGAGGTCCTGGAGAATTTCGCTGATTGCCTCAATGGTTTTAATTAGCCTACGAGAGCGGATGGAAACTATAAATAAAGCCCATATGGAGCGTATTATGTGGGCCGCCCTCGCCTTCCCCGCGCTGTTTATGAAACACTCAGCCCAGGGAGGCCGAGGGGACGCGGCCACGCAGCACCGCCAGACCCCGAAGGCACCATCTGGGCCCCCCTGGGCCACAGGGAGGGAGGGGAAGCGCAGGGAAGGGGCTCCTGGGCTGGACTCCACGACCCGCGTGGGTCCCTCCCAGCTCGGGACATCGCGTGATTCCGAGGGCTGGGGGGGTGTTGCCACCACAGGGCAGGGGGAGAAGGGGGATGGCAGCAGGGCTCCTGGGCTGGGGGGGGATTGTTGCCACCCCTAAACGAAGGGGGACAGCGGTGGGGACACCACCTACTTGTGCTTGAGCTCCTGCACCTCCTGCTGATGGACGTCCACGTCGGGCTGGTCCTGCGCCTGCTGCCGGGCCAGCTGGAGCTGCGCCGTCTGCAGGAGGGACACCATGGGAGCTGAGAGACACCCCACAAACAAGCCCCAGGGTCCCCCCCTTTCCCCCCAGCCCGGCACCCACCAGCTGCAGCTTCTCCTGCTCCCGTTCCTGGAGCCGGGCCAGGTGCTGGGCCAGGTCAGGGCGGCCCAGCTCGTCCCGCAGGCGCCCGGCGATGCCCAGCACCTCCCGGGAGATGCCGCTGAAGGCCACGGTGACCTCGTGCACCAGCTGCCGGTACCGCGGGAAATCATAGTGGGGGGCGCTGCTCAGGTACGCCTGGTGGCCCCTGCGGACAGGTGAGGGCAGGGGGAAAGCCACTGTCACCACACCTGGGGGGCCACCGGGATGGCAACACCCCCAGATCCCTGTTCTGCCAAAGCTCCTTTTGCCACCCGCCACGGGCAGCACCGGGAGGGTTCTCCTGCCTTCTCCTCCTGCCTGGATTTGGCAGCTCCCCTGTGACCAGGCAGCCTCACCCCTCGCACGGGACTTGGAAAATCCTTTTTTTTTTTTTTTTTGGAGGGAGTGTTGTTTTTTTTTTTATCCTTTTCGCCCGTGAAGCCCATCGTCTCCTCTTGGATGCTAAAACAGGATTCAGGTGTCCAGCACAGCGTCCTGCTGCCAGCTGGAGCTCATCAGCCAGGTCCCAGAGGGATGCAAAATAATCAGGATGGGGGAGTTGGTTCCTTTTGCCGGGGATTCGGTTCCTTGCTGGGGATCCCTTGCCGTGGGAGGTGCCCCTTGTGCCCCCCGCCCACTCCGGTGGGTGCCGCCCCCCCGTGTGCCCGTCCCCGCGGTGGTGCCGGTACTCACTCCTCGAAGAGCCGGTAGGTTTCGACCCTCTCGCCCTGGAGCACCTGCAGCCGCTGCAGCAGAGCCTGCACGGCCTCGCCCGTCTGCGGGACACAAGGGGACGGTGGCACTTGGGGACACGATGACACCGGTGACCCGGTAATGGGCTCTGGCGCCAGGAACTCCCTCCATCCCATTACTCACACACCGGGAATCCCCAGCCTTGCTCACACAACACCAACGGGCATCGGGACACCCCCCACCACCCTGCCCATGCAGCGGGACCCCCCGGACACGTGCCCACCATACAACCGGCACCGGGACCCCCATTCCACTCGTGCATGGACGAGCTCGGTCCAGGGCCCCCCCGCGCACCAGGAGCCCCCCTTTCTGCGTATGCCCGGTCCGGCACCGAGACCCCCCCACACCGCTCCACTCACGCACCGGGACCACCCCGTCCACTCGTGCACGGTCCGGACCGGCACCGGGGCACCCCCCATCCCGCTGCCCACGCACCGGGAGCGTTCGTAAACGACGCAGAGGGGCACCGGGACCCCCCACCCCCATCCAGAGCCCCCCTCGCCGTGCCCCGGGGGCCGCTCCCCGCCCGCTCCCGCTCCCGGTGCCGCTCACCATGGCCCGGCGGCGGCCGCGCGGAGCAGGCCCGGGGCCCGCGGGGCGGAGCGCGGCTCCGCCGCCCCCTGCAGGCACCGGACGGCAGCGCCCGTGCCCTGCCCGGTGCCCGCTGTCCCCTCCCCGGTCCCCGCTGTCCCCTCCCCGGTGCCCGCTCCCCGGTCCGGTCCGTGCGGCGCGGCCGGCGGGGGTCCCGGTGCCCGTCCGTGTCGTGTGCGGGGGGCTCCCGGTGGGTGGGAAGGGGGTTCTAGTGGGGTCCCGGTCCAGCCGGTAAGATGGGGGTCCCGGTGCTCGTCTGTGTGCTGTGCACGTGGTCAGGGTGACAGCGGGTGGGTGGGCAAGGGTGTGTAGTGGGGTCCTGGTCCAGTCTGTGGACAGGGGGTCCCGGTGCCCACCTGTGTTGTGTGTGCATGGAGGGGGGTCCCGGTGCCAGTCTGGGTACACGTGGTCTGGGGGCTCCTGGTGCGTGGCCAGTGGAGTGGGGAGCAAGCTGGACACAGGGACGTGGGTGGGTCCCAGCACCCATCTGTGTTGCGTGTACACAGTGGCAGGCCCTGTGGGTGCACAGGGCGTTTGTTTTGGGGTCCTGGTGCCAGTCTGGATCTTGCAGTAATGACTGCAGTGTCCCAGTACCAGTCCAGTCCGTGACTGCAGGCAGCGACCACCACCACTACCACCTCCATCCCTCCCTGCCTCCTGCCTCCCTCTCCTTTATTCAAAACCACACAACTCTGGGTAAAAAACCACCAGAAAACGGGGCTGAGCACTGCAACACTTTATTGGCCAGCACAGGCAGGGCTGGTGGCTCTACTTGACCTTCTTCTTGGGGCGCAGGTTGTTGGTGTGCCCGCACTTCTTCTTGCGGCAGTTGACGGCGCGGGGGTGCAGGCGGGCGTAGCACCTGGGGGGGGACACGCACAGGTCAGGACACGGCCCCGTGTCCCTGGGGAGGGGGACAGGGAGCAGGGGGTGCTGTGGGAAGGGGGACACCCAGGGGGACGCACTTGCGGCAGATCATCTTGTCGCAGTTGTACTTCTGGGCGAGCTGGCGCAGGGAGGGCTCGATGATTCCGCCCCGCAGGCGCAGCACCAGGTGAAGGGTGGACTCTGGAAGGAGAGGTCGGTGTCATGGTGGGGTCGGGGAGCACCTGGCACCCCAAAAACACCCCTCTCCAAAAAAAAAAACAAAACAGGGGTCCAGGGAGCACCTTTCTGGATGTTGTAGTCGGCGAGGGTGCGGCCATCCTCCAGCTGCTTCCCAGCAAAGATCAGGCGCTGCTGGTCGGGGGGGATCCCTGTGGGGGAGAATCACCGCGGTGGGGGCACTGGGAGACCCCCATGGGGCTGCCCCGCTGCTCCCTTGGCCCTGCCAGTACCTTCCTTGTCCTGGATTTTGGCCTTCACGTTCTCGATGGTGTCATTGGGCTCCACCTCGAGGGTGATGGTTTTGCCCGTCAGGGTCTTCACGAAGATCTGCATCTTGGCACCGTTTTTGTCTGCGGGCGAGCGGCGGCTGCGTCAGGCCCTGGCTGGGCCTGGAGGTCCCGGTGTCCCCGAGCCCACCCCCAGCGGGGACCGACCCCTCCAAACCCCCGTTCCCAGTCCCTGAACCCCCATTCCCGAGCCCCTGGTCCCCCACCCCGGGATCCAGCCCACATCCCGGGATCCAGCCCCCTCCACGACATCCAGTTCCCCCCTCACAGAATCCGGGGCCCATCCCAGGATCCCGCCCCCGTCCCCAGGGCCCGGCTCCCCTCCCCCTGGATCCAGCCCCCTCCCCGGGCTCGAATACCACCCGATCCAGATCCCATCCGGAATTCGGGCCACCTGGATCTGGGGCCCTTCAGTGATCCAGCCCGCCCATCCTGTTCCCGGATCCTGGGCCCGTTCCCCATCCCGAGGTCCCGTTCCCCATCCCGGGATCCCGTTCCCCATCCTGGGGTCCCGTTCCCCCTCCCGCGATCCCGTTCCCCATCCCGGGCCCCGTTCCCCTCCATGATCCTGTCCCCTTCCGGGTCCCGTTCCCCATCTCAGGGTCCCATTCCCCATCCCGGGGCCCCGTTCCCCATCCCGGGCCCTGTTCCCCCTCCCGTGATCCCGTTCCCCCTCCCGTGATCCCGTTCCCCCTCCCGCAATCCCGTTCCCCATCCCGGGGTCCCGTTCCCCATCCGGGGCCCCGTTCCCCATCCCGGGATCCCGTTCCCCCTCCCGTGATCCCGTTCCCCCTCCCGGGCCCCGTTCCCCATCCCGGGGCCCCGTTCCCCCTCCCGGGGTCCCGTTCCCCATCCCGTGATCCCGTTCCCCATCCCGGGGTCCCGTTCCCCAGGCCGGGCCCGCCGCCCCGCGCGCACCCGCGGCCTCGCTGCGGAGGGAAAGGGAGGCGGGACCGGAACCCTCCGCGGCGTCACTACCGGCGGTGACAGCGGGGGACACCGGGACCGCCCCCCGGGGGTGGCACCGGCACCGGGACCGCCCCCCGGGGGTGACACCGGGACCGCCCCGTCACTGCCGGGGTGACACCGGGACCGCCTGTCCCGGTACCGCCGGTCCCACGTGGCCCCGGGACCGGGCTCATACCGACCCCACGACCATAGCATCGGACCGGTCCCAAACCAGCCCGGGATGGGCTGGCACCGGCCACATGGCCCTGGGACCGGCCCCGTGGCCCCCAGACTGGCCCCACGCTGACCCCGTGGCCACGGGACTGGCCCCAGGGCCTGCCCCAAAACGACCCCACAGCCACAGGACTGGCCCCAGGGCCTGCCCCAAACCGACCCCACAGCCACGGGACCGGCCCCAAACCAGCCCCACGGCACCAGGCCCAGGGCCACACTGACCCCATGGACCCCAAACTGGCCCCATGGCCACGGGACCAGCCCCAAACTGACCCTGGGACAGACCCCACGGCCACATGATCAGCCCCACAAGTGACCCTACAGCCCCAGGAGCAGTCCCAAAACCACTCCAGCCCCCCACTCTCCCCTCAGCCCCTCACAGGCCATGAAGATCCCAGGCCCAGGCTCCACCACACCAAGACGCTGGTGGAGATGAAGAAGGACCTGGACAGCATCTTCCTGGGAGGGGACAGATTCAGGTCCACCCGTGTGGTGCCCTGCAGCACCACGTGAGGGGCTGAGCTATGAGAGCCAAAGGGAACCCCCCCCTTTTGGCTCTTCCCACGGGTGTGAAACACAGCACAAGTCCACCAGCAGCACGGACAGACCCCCGGGAGAGCCGGAGCGATGGCGGGAACACATTCCTTAAGGAAAAACAATCAACCAGCTGTGCCCCGAAATGGCTTTTTCTGCACCAAAACCCACGTGGCTGGCAGGGTTTGGCCGCTCTCCTGAGTGCAGAAACAAGGACAAGAGGCATTTCCAACCCAGGATTTACTGATTCCCCCCCTGAAGCGAGGGGTGGGTTTACACCTCTCAGTGGCAGTTTAGAGGAGGAAGGGCAGGCAGCGCCTTCCTCCCCTCGGCTTCTCTCCCACAGCCTTCGCTTCCCTCTTCCCAAAAAAAAAAAAAAAAAAAAAGCAACACACAAATATAAATACAGGATAGAAAGTTCTCTGGGGGCAGGACCCGACTCCTCCTAGTCCAGGCCGTTGGCCGTGTCCTCGTCTGTGAGACTCTGTCCGTTCACGGCCGGCACGTCGTACTGGCCCTGGGATAAATCCTCGAAATCCTGGCTCGTGGTGGGGGAGATGACGTCGGGGCTGGTGTCACAGGACTCCGTGCTCTGCTCAGAGGTAGCGATGGTGGTTGTGGTGCTCTTGGGGACGGGGTCGAAGTCGTCGTCGTCCTCCAGGATGGGGGATTCGTGGATGTCTGGGAAGGGAGGAGGCAGGCGTTAGTTCTGTGGCAAGGGATGCCCCAGGAGAGCAATTCCCAAAGTCTGCTGGCAGCAGGAATTGATCAAAACCACACCAGCACATAAACCAGCGGCTGTTTGTAACTTCTTGCGACTGCATTTAATAGGACCAAGGGGTTTTGAAAGAGTTCTCCTGGCTTTTAGAGCAGCAGCACATGCTTGGAGGTCTCATTGGCTTCTCCTCATTCCCAAGAGACACCTCGTGTGTTCTTTGGGACAGGGACTCTTCCCATAGAAGGAAAACCGAGCACGGAGTGACAGGACAAAGGGGAATGGCTTCCCATTGCCAAAGTAAAGGTTAGGTGGGATATTGGGAAGGAATTCTTGGCTGTGAGGGTGGGGAGGGGCTGGGATGGAATTCCCAGAGAAGCTGTGGCTGCCCCATCCCTGGAAGTGTCCAAGGCCAGGCTGGAACAACCTGGGATGGTGGGAGGTGTCCCTGCCCATGGCAGGGGGTGGCACTGGATGGGCTTTAAGGTCCCTCCCCGCCCAAACCGTGCCATGATTCTATGAATCCACACATCAGGAGTCACTCACTGCTGAAAGCCTCGGGGTACTGCTTCGCCAGCTTCCCTTTGAGTGTCCTGGGGAGGAGAGACTGAGCTGAGTCCATGGGGAGCAGAGGGATCCAGGGCTGAGCTGCCCCACCAGCTCCCTCCGCTCTCCAGCATTTATGGACAATGCCAAGGGGTTCCTCAGGGTTCCCTCCCCACCCTCCCTGACAATCCCCATCCCCTTCTGTCTCCACACTGTGTGTTTCTGAGTGGTTTTGCGACCACCTGAGGGAGCACAGACCCTCCTGGCCAGACCAGAACTGCGGAATCCCAAAGCTCCAGCCTGCACAGCTCCCCTCTCCAACAAATTCCACTCCCAGCATCCCCCCAAAACTCCGACTCGTGCCCTGCTTTAACACCCCCACACCCCACCCAGCCCCTGCCGTGCCGTGTTCCTGCCCCTTCCCCACCGGATCCTTCGGAAGATGCTGTCCAGGTCCTTCTTCATCTCCACCAGGGTCCTGGTGTGGTGCAGGAACCGCTCGTTCATCTGCTGCATCCTCACACTCGACAGGTTGTTGAAGTTGAGCAGCATCTCGTTGGTCTTCTCGAACCGATCCAGCCTGGGAGGGGGGTGAGGTGGGGAGGAGAAGCACACGGAGCTCGGCAAAGACTCCCCGCCTCTCCCGGGGGAGGCTCCCGGTGCCGGTGCCCCCCCCCGGGGCCGGTTCCCCCCACCCCGGGCACTCACATGTTTTTCTGGGCCAGGATGATGGCGTTCACGTCCTCGGCGTTCACCATGCCCAGCACCCGCCCGCAGAACACCTGCGAGGCCGTGGGCTCCATCGCGGCCTGCGGGATCGCGGGGGGCGGCTCAGCCGGGGGAGCCGGGGGGGAGACCCCCGTGAACCCCCCGGTAACGGAGACGCCCCCCGCCCCCTCCACATCCGCGATACCTCCCTCCGCCCCGCCATGCAACCAGCACCGGAGTTACCGCCCTGCCCGCTCCCGGGGCGGCCCCGCACGCCGGTACCGGGAGGTACCGGGAGGTACCAGGAGGTACCGGGGGGTCCCCGCCCGCCGCCATCGCCCCCCCCGCGCCCGGTAGCGCCGCCGCTCCCGGGGGTCCCCCCGGGGACACGCGGGGCTGAGCCCCGCCCGGAGCCCTCCCCCCGCGCACCTGGGGGGGCCCGTCCCGCCGCTCTCACATGACGGGGCGGCGGCACCGGGGGCGGCACCGGCGGCCGCTCCGCGCCGCTTCCGGGTGCGGCGGCCGCGGCGTCACGTGGGGGGCGCGACCCCGCGGCGTCACCGCCAAGGGACGGAAGTGCCGGGCAGCGGCGGGGAGAGGGTCAGGCTTCCCACGGGCATCACGGGGCCGCGCCGGTACCGGTGGCGGGACTGACGGGACGCTGGGGACCCCCCCGCGCCGCCGGGGGCGCGGCGGCGGCGGCCGCGCGTGTAGCGGCCCCTTTAAGGCGGGGGCGGGCCGCGCTGACGGGCGTGCTCCCCGCCCAATGGCGTCACGCGGTGGGCGGGCCGGGCCAATGGGAGCGCGGGGGCGGGGCCCGGCGCTCGCGGGTCCGCGGGTCAGGTGGGAGCGGGCGGGGGCGCGCGCGGGCGGGCGGGGCTCAGGGGTCCTGGGCCGGGACGGGAGCGGGCCGCGACCCCCTCCCCGATCCCGCCGCGCCCACCGAACCCACCGGGCCCGTTCCTCCCGCCCCCGGGGCCCGATCCCTTCCCCGGCGCGCCGCGCTCTCCCCTGACCCTCTTGGCGCATCCCCAGCTCCCGGTGGGTCCCGGCGCTCCCCGGTAAGAGCAAGGCCCCACCGACTCCCGTCCCCTCTCGCCGCTCCAGGTTGCTCCGCCGCGATGGCGTCCAGCGGGGAGGGACCGGGGAGCGGCTCCCCGGACCGGGTGGGCACCGGCACCGATCCGGCACCGGCGGCTGAGGCGGCTCCGCTGGACACGGCGGAGGATTTCGAGGTGCTGGAAGAGGAGGAGGAGGAGGATGATGATGATGACCTGAGCGAGCTGCCCCCGCTGGAGGACGTGGCCCGGCCGCCGGCCCCGCCGCGGGAGGATGCGCAGCCCCCCGAGCGGGGCGGGGGACGCGCCCGGGGACCCCCAGGAGTGGCTCGATGTTTTGGGTGAGAGCCCCGGTTCTGGGGCCTCGGGGGCTTCCCCGGTGCTCCCGGTGCCGTGAAGGCCGGCCAGGATCCAGGGCAGGGTGGGCAGGGGTCAGGCTTTTCCCTCCCCACCGTGTCCTTCTCCGTGCCCAGGGAGCGGCTTGCTCAAGAAGAAGACGCTGGTGCCAGGCCAGGGGGTGGACACCCGTCCCCAAAAGGGCCAGGACGTGACAATCCGCCTGAAGGCCACGCTGGAGGATGGCACCGTGGTGGAGGAGGACCCTGCCCTCACCTTCACGCTGGGGGACTGCGACGTCCTGCAGGTCAGGGCTGGGAGGGGGCTCCTCTGGCTTTGTCACCGCTGTGTTTGCACCCTGTGGGGCAGGATCTCACCTCAGGGAGCGTGGGGTCGGTGATGTCCCATTTTGTGGGCCAGAGTGGCCCCTCTGCCCTTGCTTCGTGCTCCTCTCCCTGATGTTGGCCGAGTTGGCTGGGCTTGGAGCAACCTGGCCTGGTGGAGGGTGGATGGGCTTTGAGGGGGTGGAACTGGGTGGGCTTTAAGGTCCCTTCCAACCCAAACCATTCCATGATTCCGTGTTGTCCCCTGCAGGCCCTGGACCTGTGCGTGCAGCTCCTGGAGATGGGGGAGACGGCTTTGATCGTGTCGGACGCCAAGTACTGCTACGGCGCTCAGGGCAGGTGAGCAGGGAGGGCACGGGGTGGTCCCAAACAGGGAGCTGCCCCTGCTCTCCTGGTGACAGCCCAGCTGGCAAACCTCAGGGACACCCGGCTCACTTGCCACGTCCTGCCTGGGAGGAAAGATGTGCATCATTCCCTGCCCCCGGGAAGCCTCCCTGGCTCTGATTTCGGCCCAGCGTCCGGTGGGGCTGCCAGAGGTGACGGTGGGCCCGTGGCTTTGTGCCTGTCCCCCGTGCAGGAGCCCTGACATCCCACCCAACGCGTCCCTCACGCTGGAGGTGGAGCTGCTGGCGGCTCGGGACGCGCCGGACCTGGAGCTGCTCAGTGGGAAGGAGAAGGTCCAGCTGGCCAACCGCAAACGGGAGCGGGGCAACTACTTCTACCAGCAGGCGGATTACGTGCTGGCCATCAACTCCTACGACATCGCCCTCAGGATCATCGGCTCCAACTCCAAAGGTACCTGTTTCCCCCCCTCAAAACCCCAGAGAGGGACCCCCCGGGCTCCTGTCATGCCCTAAGCTGGCCCCGGGCTCTCGGCAGTGGATTTCAGCCCGGATGAGGAGGCCGAGCTGCTGGACGTGAAGGTGAAATGTCTCAACAACCTGGCGGCCTCGCAGCTGAAGTTGGACCATTACAAGGCGGCCCTCAAGTCCTGTAACCTCGTGCTGGAGCACCAGCCGGAGAACATCAAGGCTCTGTTCCGGAAGGGAAAGGTGAGGGTGGGGTCCCTTCTCTGTGGCACGACAGGAGATCAAGGGACAGACCTCAGCCAGGGGACAGAGGGACACATCTCAACCAGGGAACAGAGGGACAGACCTCAGCCAGGGGACAGAGGGATAGATCTCAACCAGGGGACAAGGGACAGATCTCAGCCAGGGGACAGACCTCATCCATGCTGCTCAACCCCTGTGTCGCCCCCCAGGTCCTGGCTCAGCAGGGTGAATACAGGGAGGCCATCCCCATCTTGAAGGCGGCCTTGAAGCTGGAGCCTTCAAACAAGGTAGGCTGCAGGTGTGTGCTGCCCATAATCCCACTGAGCTGGGGGGTCTGCGGGGTGCTCTTCTCTTGTCTGTGTCCCTGCAAACCTCGGTGTCTCCCATGGAAAGCTGAAGCCCCCCATGGCTGTTCCCAGCTCCATGAAGGAAGGCTGGGAACAGCCCTAGAGTCTGGGGGACAATGCCCTATGAAATGCAACATCCAAGCGTGGCTGGGCTGGCGGGTCCTTTATCTCCGTGTTGCAAGATTCTCTCACTGACCTTTGCTCCTGGCACTGGCAGGACTCCCTGCCAACCCATCCCTGCTCCAGCCATCCGCAGGGGATGGTCCTGGCTGCTCCAGCTTTCCCGGGTGGCTCTGGCAGCTCGTGCCGCTGCTGAGGGAAGTGGGGCAGAGCCGAGTCCCCACAAACCCGCTCAGCAGCCCCGGGTGTGATTCACTGGGTGGTGGGAGCAGCCAGACCTCGGTCCAGCGCCCGGGCAGGGCGAGCTCTGGGTCAGGAATTTCCTGTCGGTTAATGATCAGCTGCAGGACCAGAGGCTTGGGAGGAATCAAAAAACCAGTGCCAGGAAGTGGCTCCTAGCAGGAGCGAGCCTGGGGAGAGACAGGGTTAGGGTGCTGCCTGCTTTGGAGTGGAGCAAGGGGGGCTTGGCTCTCCAGGTGGGCTCGGGTCCATTGTTGTGTCCATGTCTTTTCTGGGAGTTTCACCAAACCCTCAGGATTTGTGTCGTGACCCAGTGCCTGAAGGTCAGGGATTGGATGGGGCACAAGCAGCACCCACGGGTGTGACCTGAGAGCACCTAAAGAAGGGTGAGCAGGATCCCAAACCCTCCACTTCCCAGCGAGGCCAGGGTGGTGAGGGACCAGCACCAGGAGCCGTTCCCTGTACGTCTCCAGCACGTCACCGGGCAGGGCAGCTGCTCCCCAGCCTGTTCCGATGGAGCTTTTAATTGGAGAGGGCTGGAAAATCCAAATGCCCGGCAGTGACGTTACCGGTGAAACCACAAGTACGGCAAATTACTGGGCTCTCCGGCTGCTGCCAGGGCTCCGGGGAAGTGGTGGGGCCTCTCCAGTCACAGCCCTGGTGACTCACAGGCCACGGCTACCGGTGCTGAAAACACTCCAGAAATGCTGGGCTCCACCTGCCTCCTGTGAAGGAACAGGTTCTCTGAGGGTGTCACGCCTTCCAGGTGTCACAGGCATCCCTTCTCCCGGCCCCTTGGAAAACACGCGCTCTGGGGAGCGGGGTGGGATGCTGGTGTTTGTCCTACACTGATGTGCCAGCCCTGGGGAGCTCCGAGCAGGAGCTTCCCGTCCTGCAGACACCCGAATTCTCTCGTTGGAGGCAGCATTTCCCAGCGTGGCACGGCCTGGGGAACCCCCAGCAGAGGGCACAGCACGGCTGTGCCACCGCAACGTCCTTCCTGCCACCCTGCCGTGCTCGGCTCCCTGGCACTTCCTGCTGCTTTTTTGGGAGCCCTGCACAGGACCCGGAGCTTTCTCCTGCCCCAGCTGGGCAGGTACAGACTGGCTCTGGGTCTTGCTGCAATCCCACTTGAGACCTGGCTGAGTTTAAGCCCACTTTCCCAGCCTGCTTCCAGACACGTCAGTCTGCAAGGCAGACACTTTCCTGTCTCGATTAAAGGATAAACATCCATTCCCTGATGTCTGGCATCAGCCCTGGGCTCTGCTCCCTGCTGCCTGGCTTGAGTGGCCAAAAAGGACAGAGGTGCACTCGGACCCACAGAGTGTCCCATGCCAGCCTGGGTGTCCCATTCCAGCCTGGTGCAGCCCCTTGGCGCTGGGAAGTGGGGCAGGATGAGGCCATCACCCCCTCAGCTGCTTCTCAGCTCTTCCACGAAGTCCCTGCCCGTCCCAGGGCTGGTGTGACCTGCTGTTTGGTGACACCACAGGCAGGGACAGTGCAGGGCTGGTAACACCTCGCTCTCCTCCCCAGACCATCCACGCTGAGCTCTCCAAGCTGGTGAAGAAACACGCGGACCAGAGGAACGTGGAGACCGAGATGTACAGGAAGATGCTCGGGAATCCCAGCGCCTCCGGCACCCCCAGGAAGTGCAAAGACAAGCTGCCCTGGGTAAGGGCTGGTGCTGGGATCCCAGGGGGGGATTGGGGATCCACGGGGATGTGTCATTGCCCCCCAGGCACCCCCGGGGTGGGGGGTGACACAGTGCTGCTCCCGGGCTGCAGGTGTGACCCCACGTGGGTGGGCTGTGTCCGGGCAGCGATCCCGCTGGGAACGGGGGGCCGTGCCCCGGGAGCCGTGCCAGGAAAACACTGATAACAGGCTGTGCTGGCTCCGTCCGCCGGATCCCGGCGGTGCCAGCTGGAGGGTCTGGACTTTGCTCCCAGCTGCTGCGCTCGGGAGCCCGAGCTGTCAGCTGGGCAGGCGGCAGCACACGCTGTCCCCGCGGGCGCTCCGGCCACGTGCCGGCGCAGCGCTCGCCTTTTTGGGACGCCCCGTGTGGGATGGTGCCGGGAGCCAGGGGTGGGCAGGCAAGGTGGCACCGTCCCTCCCCCGTGCCACGGGCACGGCCCCCTCACCTCCCTGGCTCCCTCCTCCCGCAGTCCATCCCCTGGAAGTGGCTCTTCGGCGCGACGGCCATCGCGCTGGGCGGCGTGGCCTTGTCCGTGGTCATCGCGGCGAGGAACTGAGGGCGGCGCCGGGGCGGCCCCTGGGCACGGGACCAGCGCTGGGCCGTGCCTCTCTCTCTCTCTCTCTCTGTCTCTCTGCCGAGGGGCTCCCCCACCCCTTCCCGCGGACTGGCAGCTGCAGGAACACGGATGCTTTCTCTGCCGGAGGTGCCGGCTCTCCTCCCGACATTCCCTGGCTGCAGGGATGGAGCCATGGGCAGAGCGGAGACCCCCAGGCACCTTCCCGGCAATCGGGGGCTCAGCCCCCGGCCCTGAGCGTGTCGGGGGGAGCGGGAGCTCCCACTCACCGGTACGTCGTGGCCATCCCCATCCTGGGGGTCCTGCCCCCCTCGCCTGGGGAGGCACGTGGAAGGAAGCTGGGCCAGCGGTGGGAAGGGAAGGGAAGGGAAGCCACGTGGATGCGCCCAAGGGCAGGTGCAGCGACATTCCCCGTGTCCTGGGGGGCTCAGCCCTCCCAGAGGCTCCCGCTCCCCTCCCCGGCACATCCCCAGAGCGTGCAATGTCCAAAGGAAGCCAAAGAAACCCGCGGCGGGAGGGATGGCAGGAGGGGAGCGTCGGAGAGCCCCTGTCTGGGCTGTCTCCTGTGGGTCCAAGCTCTTGGGGGTCCCTCCCTGCCCTGCTGCTGCCTCAGCTCTGCTCGCAGGGGGGGTTTGTAGCACTGTCCTCCCACCCCAAACTGACTGTGAACTTCCCAAATAAAGGACAATTCCTTCACATCCAGGCCTCTTTATTGACAGCCAAGGTGAGGGGGACATTAATCAATGCTGTCCCCCCTCTTGCAACACACTCGTGACTCTGTTTAATTTGGGGGGAAAATTTTAGTGGCCCCCACACAAATGTAAGGTGGGAGGGAGCAGCTCCCACCTCCCATGGCTGGGGATGCCTGGCCCTGGAGAGGCCTAGGAGAGCACAGAGCTCTCTGCCTGGGGGTCCTGCTGGGGACAGGGGGGTGGGAAACCAGGGGACCACTGGTCCTCCTCGGGTGGGGGTCACATGGAGCCTACTGGCAGGGTCTGGGGGTGGTGTGGGACCCCAAATCCTGCTCAGGGGGAGCTCGGAACCCGCAGGGTGTTCCTAGGGGGGGGTCCCCGCTCGGGGGGTCCCACGCCGGGGGTTCCCCCTCCCCGCGCCGCCCCGGCGCGCCAGACCACCCTCCCCAGCATGCCCCGCGCCCGCTCATTTGCATATCCCCGCCTCCCCCTCCCGCACCGCCCAATCCGACGCCGCGCCTTCCTCCCCTCCAGCCAATGGGCGGGCGCGCTGCCCGCCGCCTCGCCCCAGCAACAGGAGCCCCGCGAGGGGCGGGACCGGCGGCGCGGGCGCCTCATGAATAATTCATAAGGGGGGGCGTGGCCGGCGGCGGGCGGCCCCGGCGGCCCAGGCGCGGAGGGGGAGACGGTCCCAAGATGGCGGCGCTGCAGGCGGAGCGCGGGTACGGGCTGTCCTGCGGCCGCCTCGGCCGCGGCACCCGCGTCTCCGTCTTCCACGTCAAGCTCACGGAGAGCGCCCTGCGCGCCTTCGAGAGCTACCAGGCTTGTAAGGTACGGGGGTGGGTCGAGGGGGGGCGGCGGGCACGGCCCCGCGGAGGGGAGGGAGAGGGAGAGGGAGAGGGCGGGCGGTCGCCACGAGGCCCCCGGAGGGGAGCCCCCCGCGGGGGTGCGGGGGGAGGTGGGTGTGTGGTGGGAGACGGTGAGGGGGTGCGGGAGCTCCTGCCTCAACACCTCTCTCCCCGGTGAGTGACCGGGGAAGGCGAGAGGGGGTGGGGGCGATCCCGCTGCCAGGGGGTTGGGGGAGACCGGAGGGGGCTCGGAATGCCCCCCGGGGTCGTGTGTGTGTCCCTCCATGGGCGTCTAGGGGGTCCCTGTGGGCCCCGCAGTGGGTAACCGGGGAGGAGGGGTCGTAATCCTCCGGTAAGTGCCTGAGGGGCACCGGGAGGGGTCGGGGTGTGTGCCCCCCCCACACCTCCCGGTATCTCCTGGGGAGACCCCAATGTGCCCCCCGCGATGGGTAAAGGGGGGACCCCAATGTGCCCCTCCCCGTGGGTGAAAGGAGGACCCCAACGTGCCCCGCCGGTGGGTAAAGGTGGGACCCCAATTTCACCCCCCCGCGGTGGGTAAAGGGGGGTCCCCAATATGTCCCTCTAGTCCTTAAAGGGGAGACCCCAATGTGCCCCCCCCCGTGGGCGAAAGGAGGACCCCAATGTGCCCCCCCCCGGGGCCCCACGCCCCGCGGTGTCGGTGCGGGGGTGGGCGCTCGGTGTCCCCCCCGGGAGGTGACGGGAACTGCCGTCAGTGCCCCCGAGTGTCTGGGGAGGGGGGGGTGGAGGGACGTCGATGTCCCCCCCCCTCCTTCCCCGTTCCCCCGGTGAACGTGACGTGGGTTTCCAGGACCGGGAAGGGGGGGGGAAAAAGGGGGGCCCACCCCCGGTGCTGCCATCCCGGACTGGATGGGGGGTCCCTCCCTTTGCTGCTCCTTCCCCAGGGCACCCGGTTGTGCCCCCCCCCACCCCAGCCCTGTGCTCCCCTTCCCCGGTGGGGCAGGGGGGGAGGGAGGCACGTTCAGGCTGGGGCTGTATTTTGAAATTTCCAGATTGTCTTTTCCGAGCGATTTCCTTGAAATGCATCCAGAGAGCTTATTAGTCATGTAAATAAAGAACGATGGCAGTGCTCGGCGGCAGCGGCAGGCGTTGGGATGGACCGGAGGGGGGTCAAAACTGTCGTTTTTCGGTGTCATTTTATTTTATTTTATTTCTATTTCTTTCCGCCTCTGATCCTGCGACGAGCATTTCTGTCTCCTCACCTTGCTGGGGGAAGCTGGGAGCCTAAACCCGTTTGTCATTAGGAGCGTCCCTGCCTGCCAGCTTCTGTAGGATAAACCATATGTTGTCACAACACTATTTTTAATTTAGGGTGTTGGTTACATCACATCACTGAATTGGGCAATCTCTGTATGAGGACGAAGGTAATGACTGTACCAGGGTTTATCAACTTATATTTTAATGAGTGTTTATCAGCATTATGAGAAGTCAGTAGCAATAAGTGACTTGGGTAGACTGAATTATTGGCTTTCTTTTTTCCTCTGAAAATGGAATGAATGATCCATATAATTCTTGCCTATATATCAGGAAAGCCTTCTCTTTTGGGGGAGGGAGAGTAGGAAGGCTGCAGGCAGCTGCATTAAATATTTTGGGAAGCTATTCCGAGTCCGTGTCACACATGAATAGTGGTGTTTATTTTCTAAATGAAGCCCGGGCTCTGGATTGTTTGGTGGCCAACGGCCACTAATGAACTTTGCTTCCTTCACCGCCACCCAAAAGAGAAATACTCAGAGGCTCCTGGTGATTAACTGGGCAGGAAGGGATAAGGGCAGAAGAGCTGCTTGTTTGTGTAGTGAATAACGCAACAATTAGTGGGCTATTAAACACATATGCTCATTCTGCATGGGTTCTATAAACAGTTTCTCCAGCCTGTTGAAGGTCTCGGCTTCCTCGGAAGCGCCCGGCCACGGCCATGCCAGGAACCGCCTCCAACACACCTTTGCAGTGTGTGTTTGTCCAGCCCAAGCTCCGCTTTTAATTTAGGGCCTCAGCAGTTAAATGGAAAAAATTCGCTCAGGCTCCTTCTGCTCGGTTTGGTCTGAAACGTGGTGGAACTGACGGCAGCGTTGTGTAATATGGGATAATGGCCTGGAATCCAATCCTGCTGTTTGTGTTACCTGGAGTCCAACATGTGCAGTCTGACCTGTTTCAGGCGCCGGGGTAGCACGTCCGTGCGATTCCTGCGACAAGACTCTGTCCCTCTGCCAGAACGGGCAGGGAAACGTCTTCAGTTCCTTGCCTGAGTTTGTTCTTGGTCTAATAATAATGTATTGGGATTACATAATCCAAAAATGATCACCCAGCCGGGCGAGCTGCCATTTGTTTGGAGTGTCCCTTGTGCCAGAGCAGTTGCAGGCTTGGTGTGGAGCTGCGCCATGTGTGGATCAGGCAGCAGGGCTGTGGAGAAGCAGATATTTGTCTTCTTGGGTCTCTGCTGGAGTTCTCTGTGTCCTGGGGAGGAAAACGGTCGTGGGTCCACGTGTTGGATGGGGCTTGGAGCAGCCTGGTCTAGCGGAAGGTGTCCCTGCCCGTGGAAGGGGGTGGAATGGGATGAGCTTTGAGGTCCCTCCCAACCCAAACCATTCTGTGATTCCACGCTGTTGGTGCCCAACTCTTGTGTTCCAGCTGTTCCTGTAGTCCAGAGGATGTGGAGCTGCTGCTGAGGAGCTCCACAGGAGCTCTGGCTTTTCCCCAATTCCCAAAAGAGTTTCGTTCTCCAGCAGCTCAGCTGAAAGAAATGGAAGTCTTAAAAAAAAGAGTTAACACTGACTTCACAGGGGCCAGCGTGAGATGTCACCCAGCTGCCCCTTGTGAAACTTTGCTGTCCCTGAAACTGCCTTCCCAGAGTTGTGAAACCGCGAGCTCTGGCGGCTGAGCTCCCAGGGCCGAGCGGTGGCAAGGGTGTCCCAGGTCGGTTTGTCCACTGGTGAAACAGAACTGGTCCGGTGTGTTCACCTAAAACAGCTCTGGGTTCTCCCAGCAGTGTAATTCTAGACCAGCCTTCAGTTTGCTGCCTTCCCTGTGGAGGTGTGTATGTGTTTAGGCCTTCCCAAAAAAAGCAGGACATGGCCAAGGCCGGGTTGGACGGGGCTTGGAGCAACCTGGGGTAGGGGAAGGTGTCCCTGCTCATGGCAGGGGGTGGAACAAGGTGGGCTTTAAGGTCCTTCCAACCCAAACTGCTCTGGGGTTAGATGATTCTGTGACTTTTTCCCATCTCTCCTGGTTTGTCTCCAGCTTTCTTGCTGCCCGTGTCGAGGTACAAGGGAACTCCTTACGCCCTTCCTTTTTTTCTTCTTTCATTCCTTATCCTGAACCCCATCGTTGATGGTATTTTCTCCATCCCCACCTGAGAGCCTTAGATACATCTCCATCCGTAGCATTCATCCTTTGATGTTCACACCTGGTTTTTAGCAGCATCACGAGGGGTTTCTGGGTAAGTCCCGTTCCTCATGCTCGGTTGAAAATGCCACATGGCAGCCCCGCGCGCCCCTTGGCAGTGGGTCTGTCTCTCTTGTGCTGAAGGTGCTGACAGCAGGCAAACAGTGTTAGGGCTGTTCCTGGAACCCTTAACCTGGGAATTTCCCAACTTTCACGTAGTTATTTAAAACCTCTCTTTGCGGCTGGAGCTTGTGTGAGGGGTGGTCATTTGATAACGAGCGAAGTGACACAATTCCACCACCTTTCCCTATTATCTGGAGCTGATGTGTTGACCTAGTGATGGAGGCCAGGCTCACCTCAGCTCCCAGCCCTGGTCCTGGCTTGCATGGTGGTTTTAGGAGGATGTAAAGTAGGTTGTGGCATCCCTTGGGTCCGTGTGTGATGCAGCTGAGCAGCACCTCCTGCTCCTGTTGTTCCTCTCTGCCCCTGCTACCCCGCAGTGTTTTGAACTGAGGCCACTGGTTGATTCACTGGTGAACTTTGGCAGATGCACAAATATTTATTGGGGACTGAGCTGAGATAACCAAAGCACGTTGTCCCCGTTGCTGAGCTAGCTGAGCTGAGTTTTGGAGCCGTGGTCTGATAGATGTGGCTTCCCAAGTCACCTTCCCCGCGCTGCTCCGAAACCGACGGCGAGAGAAGCAATTCCGTGCAGATTGGGGTTAACCTGACCCCTTGCAGTCGCTGCTTGTTGAAAGAACTTCTCAACCCTGCCTTTTGGAGCAGTTGGTGGAGATGCCTTCATCTTGCTGTGTTCAAAGCACGAAACACAAAATGAAGGCTGTGCTGTCATTACAGGGTCTTTAGGGTAATGCGTATTCATGCTGACTTGGGAATTGAAAGCTGCTTGCAGGTGTCAGGAGGAGAAGGAACAATCCGGCTTTCGAATCAAAATTCATTGAATTATCTTTGAAGCTTTTTTGCATCATTCCTCCTCCCCCTGTAACCTGTTTTTTCCTGTCCTATTAATTCACCGATGCCGTAGCCCGTCAAAATTGAGGCTCTTACGACATCGGGAGCGTGAGTCGGTGACACGACCGAATGAATCAGAGGAGGCTGGAGAGAGGAAGCTCATGGCACACACGTACGTCTCCTCCTCATCAGCAAAAATGGGACAGGATCTGCAGAACGCCCTGAACTGCCCAACTCCTGCTCAGTGTTCTCCGACCTGAACGTGGCACCTCCCGTTCCGAGGGAAGGGGGACAAAGAGGCACCGAACGCTGTGCTCGAGGAGTGTTTTGGCCCGTGGCAGTTTCCTTTCAATTATTTAGGGGAGCTTTTTTCTCTCTCTCCTTCTCTCAGCCCTTCCACTGCTTGGATCTGCTCAAATTATAGATTCAGCTCTATAGTTTTCAAACGGCATTGGAAGGAATTGTCTGTAATTTACATCTGAAGTGACGTACAGTTGCTATGGGATTCGGTGGCAAATTATAAACCCATTATGCTTTTTTTTTTCCCCCTCTTCATACTGGTGGTAGCAGACTAAAGAAGTAGGTCTAATTGGTGACGTGCCAAGGGAAAATAGAAAGTTTGTGACAGAATCCTTGTGACTGATGGTGCCTTTTTTTTTAATTTTATTTTTATCAAATGTGATCTGCTTTTTATCAGCAAATCGTACACCACCATTAATCAGAGAGGTTGAATTTGAATTAATAACTTTTTGCTCTCTGGCAGTACTGGGGGAAAGGAGCTTGAGCATTAACCCTTTAGGTTATTTCTGTGGGGCTGGGTTGCTCTTGTTTTATTTTAAGGTCATTTAAGTGGCATAGACGGTGACTTGTATCGATGGCTGCTGTGGTTGGATTCTGGTGACCGTGTCAAGACTAAACCCTCGCTCCCTTTCAGCATATTCTGTAGTTGGTTTCTTATTCCACTTAAACAGCAGCAAAGGGAGAAAGCAAAGCTGTTACAATATGTGTTTTTTTTTTTTATTTCTCTCTGAAATGTAACCAGTCTGAAGAGTCTCTTCAGAGCAATGGCCGGTGTGTGGCCCCTGCACTTGCTGGTCAGCTCAGAGCGATCCTCCAACATCAGGGCTTCTCCGAGCCTGTCTGAAGTGCTCTGTCCTGTTCAGTCGGTTCCTGTCGTGGTGCTGCTTGGCAGAGGGCTGGTGACTGTTGAAATAGTTCCCTCGCTGTGTTGGGACAGCAGCAGAGCCTTTATCGCTGCCGAGGGAGGGGAGAACGTCGTCTGAAGGAGCATTTGAGGTCTCGTTAGTAAATGAAACGCGCGTTATCTCCGAAACAATTTGCACATTTCAGGCAATTTAAACTCTGCCCGTAACTTGTAAGCAGAAACTTGTGAAGCGTCTCCAAATCCCTGGTGTTTGTGCATGTTGAAAAATGGGAAGGGACAGACTGCATGCGTCACTCCCGCACTAATTTGTGCCAGCTAATCCATGGGAGAAGAATACATTTTGGCTGACTTAGTGGTTTTGCTGCTAATGCACAGGAGAGTGCGTTTGAATGGATCGGAGTGGCTGCACGGCTTTAGGTAGACTTTGAAGAGATACCCGGTGTCTGGGGTCCTGTGCTGGGCACTCTGATTTGTGATCACATATCACTACTGCAATTTATTTGGGTTTTTGGGAGAGGAGAGGAGGGGAAAAAGTGGTCGTCACTCAGCGTCACAACATGGGGAAGGTTGGGATCGAGTTACCTGCGAATGATGAAGGTTAAAGCTGTTTCTGGAGGAACCATTACCTGCAGTGAACTTCATGCTGATGAAAATAAAGCCTGATAACCTGAACTGTGCTAATATTTCATCCAGGGTGGGTACAGAGGAGACATCACCAAAACTGGGCTCCAGTGCTCAGTGTGCCTTGGCTTGACCTAGATGTGCTACCCGGGAAAGGAGCTTGGATTTGCTGATAAGAGTTTTCTATAGTGGCTCGTGTGTTGCTTAGAAACATCCCATGTACATAAGGCAACTTTTGCACACCATGGTAACCTGGTATCGCCTGCTGGCCAGGGATTTTGGTGTGGTTTTTGGTTTTCAAGCATTTATACACTCAGAGAGCGTGCTGAACCCCTCAGCAGTCGGTTTGCAGAGCGGTGGTGTGCGTGTCCCCGCTGCACCGGGAAAGCAGACTCCCAAAATCCAATCCTTTTGGCATTACAGCCTAGAAAAAACACTGCTCCGTGCACTTGGTCTCTCCTTTCTTTACATTGGACTAGTGCCTTTTTCTAATTTAAAGAAACCAGCATTTGTTTAACTCAAAAAGAGGTCACTGCTGGTGAGCAGGGCTTGACTAAACTGCCCCCCTCCACCCACCTGGAGTCTTCCCTGCTCTGGTCTGGCCTGATCACAGTTAACCCTCTGCTCTCCCTGGGCTTTTGTGCAGGAGAGAACACTTCAGCCCAAGTTTTCCTGGAAAACTGAGATGTTTTCCTGGACAACTGAGGGGTTGGGTTCCATGGCAGAGGCAGACTTTGTCCTTGGGGTCGGTGTCCCCGCGTGGCGCGGTTCAGCAGGTACCGTGAAACTTCCTGAAAGCCACGGGGTTGCCCAAATCTTCGTGGTGGTGTTTAGATTTCATCAGCACAAACATCCTCTTGACTCCTGGGCTCGTGTGTTTTGGGCCCCGTGTGGTTCAGCCGTGCTTTGGTAAGAGCAGCCGCCCTCCACCCCGGTGTGGGTTTGTTCATCCAGGATCAGCGATGTGAGGACAGGAATGGGTTGCCCAGAGAAGCTGTGGTTGCCCCAGCCCTGGAAGTGTGCAAGGCCAGGTTGGATGGGGCTTGGAGCAACCTGGGCCAGTGGAAAGTGTCCCGTAGGAACCCATGGAACAAGATGAGCTTTAAGGTCCCTTCCAACTCAGACCATTCTATGGCAGTTTAATTGTCATTATTTAGCGAGAGCAGACGTGTGTTACTAAAATCCCAGCAAAAAGCCCAGCAGGAAGGAAGAAACTCCAGCTCTGTCCATATCCCTGTGCCCACAGGATTTGTATTTTCTACTACTGAGGTGCAAGAGCTAATTTAATCTTTCTTCTGTATTCCTCCCCACTGAGGGCCCGTCCTGCGATGGGCTGCAATCAGTGCACTGTGTGCCAGTTGTGGTTATTTGAATCATATTTCCACATTTCAGTGTCTAGACTTTATGTTTGTGTGAGTTTTGTTGTACCTTTCCAGCTCCGGCGCTGATTTCAGTTGGTTTTGGCTCCTGGTTTCTATGAGAAAATCAAACAGGCTGTGTTTCTGCCTTCCCCAGTCCCCCCCAAAAAAAAGAGAGAGGAACAAGGGAATTGGCAGGATTTAGTTTTATAAGCTCCTTTACCGCCATTTTTCTCTCTTCTGAGAGAATCTGTGCGTGGATGAGCTGGGTGCTGCCATTTGGTGACCAGCAGATGAGAGCGAAGACAAACCCGCTGATGGTTGGAGATAAATCTCTCCCTGGTTCCTCCACTGAGGGAAATCTGCTGGGGAAAAAAAAGAGATGATCTTGATACAGGCCAGCAAGGCTAGGAAAAGTGACCAAGCACACATTTTTAAAAATAAAACAACTTTGTCACCCACAAAGTAAGAGCGTTTATTGAAGGTGAGGCAGCTTTTTAATTGCCTGCATCCACTGGGCTTTGTTTCTAGCCAGAGATTTTCTTGCACTTGTGGATGTTCAGGATGATGAACGTGGCTGTTTGTTTAGTGATCAGGAGGGGTTGGGCTGTTTGTGATGCTCAGAGAAGCTGATAATGACACAGAGCTGGATGACAGGAACCTCACTGTGACCAGAAGGTAGAGCTGGCTTTAGAATTGTTTACAGCAATATTGACTTGTGCAGAAAACGAGTGTGTAAACCTGAGCTGAGGCCGTTTTCTACCTCCTGGTACAACTAAAGTGTGTTATGGCTTAAATCAGTGAAAGGAATTAATGCTCCTCACTTGGAAAGCTCGCTGCCATCCGATGTGAGAGGCTTGAGTGCATCTGAACAGCCAGAAAAATCGGGATTTTTCCTATGGAATGCAGAGAATAAAAGCTGTGGTTACAGCTTCCCTGCCCGTGCCGGCTCTTCAGCTCCCGCTTCTTCCCCCCAAACCCCGATGCTTGAGGTGATCCAGCCTGTTGCCAAAGCCATGGCTTTAGTGTAAATTCTTCCACTCCTTCCTTCCATTCCTCTCAGCTCCAGCACTCAGTGGATGCTTTTCAGAGCCCGGCATGGGCGGGGTAGTAGCGAGGAAGCAAATTTTTCCACCCTGCCTGAGCTTGGGCAAGCGGAAACTGTGCCTTGGAAGCCAAATAAGGCGAGTCAGGCGGCTCTGGCTGGGCTCACCTTTCCACCAGGATGCTGGGGAAGGGAGCAGCCCTTGCTCACAGCCAGAGTTTAAGGACTGCTGGGCCTTTGAAGTGCTCTGACACTCGCCCGAGGTGAGGTGTGGTGTGGTGTGGCTGCCCTGATTAAGGTCTCGGCAGCTCATTAACTCCCTGACTCGTGGGGCTCCAGCACGGCCCCCCGAAAACGGAGGAGGGGGGAAATTGGTGATTCAGAGTGAAACCTCCGCGAAATGACGGAGCAGGGAAGGCCGGAGAGGAGCAGCCCCTGTCACGGGGTGCCTCCGTTTCCTTCTGCAGGCAGGGCTGAGCGGGACGCTGCTCCGGAGCGCCGGTTCCCGTGGCGTTAAAATAGATTTTTGAAAAGCCTTGGCGACACCTGTTCCCGCTCCCAGGGATGTTCAGCCCTCAGAGCCGCCGGAGCCCCAATCATGACCTCTCGCTGCTGCTTCTTTTGCAGAATTAAGAGCAACTTCTGCTCCCATAAATAGTCCCTTAAGAAGTGCGTAGGAGCTCTGTGGCCAATTTCTTTTGAAAAGTGCTGTCGGTGACACCTGTGGCCGTGACCTTGGCCGCTCCTCCCACCCCGTGTCCTTGGCAGGGCAGCTGTGTTTTGATGGGGAGCGTGGTGGTCCTGGCCACAAGCTCTGCTTCCTTCTCTCCCGTTAGGTAATCGATAATAAAAAAGAACCTTTCGTCATCTGCGCGCTCGCCTCATGGGAAGCTGCTGGTGGCTTTTCCTGCCGTAAATCCAAAATGCTTCCTGCCTCCTCCTTGAGGTCCCCGTTCCCCTAATGCCACTAAAGAGGATGATGGCTAAAGGGACGGTGCCTGAAAGCTCCTGTGTGTGTTCCTGACACACGTAATGACTGCCAATCCCTGGTTTTATTCCAGAAATAAAGCGTGGTTTTCCAGAGGACAGTGATGCAGGCGAGCGAGGGCATTGTCATAAACCAGTTCTCCCAGTGCTGCTGGGAAGTCCCAAAACACACAGCCCTGCTAAGGAAGCGGCTTCGTGTTTAATCTCTGCAGGTGTGGAAGTGGGAAGAGGGAGCTGGTAATGGATGATGGATAAAGTAAAACATATTAAACCTTTCCGGACGTAGACGGGATATCTTGGATCTCTTTGGAGTCGGTCGGCGTGGAACACAGTGGTGATTAAAACCGATCGCAAACATTTTTCTGGAGTCAGAAATCGCTTATGAATTAAGGGCTTTGTTCTTAAGGCATTAAAATCTAGAACGCTACGTGAAGGGGGGAGAATAAACAGATTAATTACCTGGAAGGTTTGATTATTGTCGTTCCAGGCGTGTTTCCATGACCTCTCCGCAGCCATTTGCGCTGGAGCTGTACCTAATGTAGGTGCTGCCTGCACCGCGCTGCGAGTTTGAGCTCTCTCCTACAATTAGAGCCATTTAACTCCATCTAAAGGCCTTTTTACTTGTCATTAAGACTAAATTTATGGATGCTGACAGCAGGAAGAAACACATTTATCCCCACTGAGATGGGCTCTGGGCTGAGAAAGCAAAACTCTCAGGCCACCTGTGGGCTGGCCCGGGTTGTTATATTTAGACCCCAAATTCTGGCCAGACAATGAAGTGCCGGCTCAGTGGCCACACCACTTCTTTTGCATGTGTGAATTAGCTGAGCTGCCTCTGTCGGGCAAGAGAGATTCTCTGTCTGAATGTCTGAGATCTCCGGGGGGGTTTTTGGGCTCGGACCGGGGAGTGTTCTCGCTGTGGTCGGGCTGTGTTTAGTCAGCAGACGTGGGGTATGTTTTTCCTCCCCTTATCTGAAAATTTTGCGTGTTTATTTTTGGAATTCGTCTCGTAACCTGAACTTTCTCAGGTGTCCTTGCAGGGAGCGGAGAGAAACATCTGACTTATTTTTTTAGGTAGATGATTTTTTTTTTTGGGCCATTTCGAGGAAGAGTATGTTCTTTCTTTTTACTGTTTGTCGCTTTATTTTTGGAGCAGGTTTGTTACCAACCAGCCTGGCAGTGCAAATAGAGAGGCAGCTGAAACAGTGTGGGTTCTGTGCTTCTTGCTGAAGGAGAGGGAGCACCTAATTTAACTTCTTCAGGCAGCTGCCTTCACTGTTTTTCCCGGAGAAAGCACCCCTGGAAGCTGGAGGAGGCTGTTAGTGCTGTGTTAGCAGAGGGTACGTAACACAAGGCTCTATCACGGTAGAAAATCTAGTGGGGTTGTCTTGCTCAGTATTTTCAGCTGGATTTTTCGTGGGTGTCTTCCCTCAGTGATAGGAAAAATAAAACCACCGGAATTATTGATTATTTTATTGCTCTCTCCCCCGTGGAGATGCTAGGAAATACCAGAGACATCCCTGCTGAACTCCCAGGGTCTGTTGGGTTGTGTTCCCAGTGTCCTACCGGTGTTGGAGCACCTCTTGTGTGCCAGAAGAAGCTGTCTGAGCATCTTGCTTTACCTTTTGAGGCTGCTCTGGCTCGTGGTGGGGGGATTTTCCTGGGATTCCTTCGGGATCCAGGCGCTGCCTTTGGTTTATGGCTGGCGAGGAGCATCTGAAGATTATCTTCAGCAGAACTTCGGCAAGACCAGTAATTAACTCTTCCCTTCAAGTGTCAATAGGATATAGCTGGGCACAAGGAGAAGAACAAAAAAAAAAACTGGTCCAGGCTTGTTTTCCTGGGCTCAGCAGCGTGTGTGTGTGAGGCAGAGATTTGTTCCGGGATGGTTGAACTAGTTCGTCAATCTGATCTCTCAATTACCTTTCTATATTTTTTCTCTCGCAAGAAAAGGAGTAAAGAAAAAGCCCTGTGGAAAAGATAAGGATCGTTGTGATGTTTCAGCAGCTCGTTTAAGCCACCTTTATGAGCACATAGGCAAGTGAATCAGCCCCGGTGTCTTAATGTGTCCTAAAATAAAGGAGACTTTCGTAAGCCAGAATTCGGTGGGTTTGAACTGCTGTATTTTCATTAAAAAGATTGCAGCAGGAGAAAAAGGCTCTCTAAAATTCAGCCTGGGGAGGGGGTTGTGTTGCTCATTAACTGATAGTCACTCCTGTTTACCTTGGGTGATAAGTCCCACGTTAAGAATGACCAGCAGTGCTGATGCCGTCACAGCTGCCCTTCAGAGAGAATTGCCTTTATTTATTTATTTATTTATTTAATTTTATTTTTTTTAATGGCTGGCTTAACTGACAGGTGGGTTTTTTGAGAACTAAAATAAAGGTACCTCTCACAAGGTACCTCTCCTAATCATGGAAAACCACTCCCCCCCCTTCCCCTTCCTGTTCTTAGCAGCTCGGTAATGCTGTTGTCGGTCCAAAGGTCGTTTAAAAATCTGACATGTCAGCCCAGGAACACACTGTTTCTTAATGAGGCTTAAAGCAGCGTGTGGCTGCCTGGTGGAAATAAATTTGGAGCTGCAGAGTGCAGGGGAGACATGTGAACAGCTTACTGGGATGGGATCACCTGGCTTTCCTTGCACCAGCCCCCCTGGATCTCTGGGAAGCCCTCGGTGCTTGCGTGAAGGGGCTTTAATTTTTCCTCTTGTTCCTCAAAACGAGCACAGGGGCTTTTCCTCCCTGGTCCTGCAACACCTCTTACCTTGAAACCCTCCCATCCTCCTCCTCCTCCTCAGCTTGTCCCTTGCCCTTGAACCAAAGCTCCTGAACCTCGGGCTGCTCGTTCTGGGTGACGCTCCCTCGGTAGTTTGAATGTCTGAAGGCTTTTCCTTCTAATCCTGCTCCCCAGCACTACTGGAATTTCAGCACCTTCAGCCTCGGCTCTTTGACTGTTCTCCAGTTAAAACTAGGTCAGAAACAACTGTCAGCTTCTGATATTTCACTAGGCCTGTTTTATAAGTTGTAACCCGGTGTTGTGCTTGCGTTTTAATCGCTTGCTTTAATTCTGACATATTAAATGTCTCATCTGGCTCAGCCCGAGCTGCCTGACACAGGAAAACTGCTCCAAATAACATCTCGGGTGGAAAAGCCACGTTTACCTTGATTGGGTCTGAAAAGGTGAATTATCTGATGCCAAAGATGCCAAACTGACAGATTTTTTTCCCCTCTTAACTGTACATTTGCTGGCAATTTTTTAGCCGTAATCAACCACCTTCTCCTTGTGTCTGGGTGGCTTTTTAACCCGATGGGTGAAAGAAAATAGCTTAAAAACAATAATAATAATAATAATTGGAAAGCCACAGGCCGGTGAGGAAAACAGCAATGCAGGCGTGCTGCGAGTCATTTAAAATACTGGTTTTTAACTGAGTTGTGGCTGACTGGACCCATTCAGCGTTTTTAGAAGACTTGTCTTGGACTGGTGCTTGAAGTGGTGCCTCAGTGTTCAGTGAAATCCACCTGGTGTAATTCAAGAGTATCCTTAACTCCTTCCTTTGGGGCAGACTTTGAGCCAGCCAGCAGTATTGGAATACTTGGGCATTCTGGCATAAATGGGATTTAAATGAATTCTTGCTTTTCAGTGTAACTGAAGGGCTGTGGTTTTAAAATTCTACCCGAGCTGTTGTCCCTAAAAAGCTTTCCAGAATGACAGGTTGTTTATTAAGCTGTTCTTAATACACTTAATTTTCTTGGTTTTGTGTGTGTTTCCTACTGCTCCTTGAAAAGGATCCCAATGAAGGCACGTGGTGGAATTCCTGGGATGTCCTTTGTAGGACCAGGAGTTGGATTTTGGTGATCCTGGTGGGTCTCTTCCCTAAATCTGGTTCTGTAGTCACTTCACATCACTTGCACAGCGTGGAGGAGCTCGGGTGTCTTAATCAGTCGTGGAAACTTTATTTATACGTGCTGGGGATGAGGGGGAGTTGTTTGAGATGTGCTATCGTGGCACACTTGTTTCTGCTTTCATTTGGGAAATGTTTTTTCTCCTGGTAGTTGGGGGGTTTTGTGCGGTGCAAAAACCCAAAATACTTGTAGTAGACACACTTGGGACAGCCTGTTGTGGGAAAGCTTTTGAACTGTTAAACCCTCCGAATGCAAGGGCGAGTTTTTCATCCTCATCTCAGGTCTGCCTAATGCAGTTTGTGCTTTAAAAGTCATTACAGGTAAAGAATGGTCCATAGCAACTTTTGTGAGGTAGCAGTTCGGAAAAAAACCAAACATTAACTCTTGTCTTGGGATACAAACTTTAGAAAGCACATCTTGCCTCTTCCCGAGGTTTAATAACTAATTCTCATGTTTTTTTCAGTGAAGCTGATTAAAACCATTATTTTTCAGTTGTGTCCAGAAGTCAAATCTGAGCCTGTTGAGGGTGGGAATGCTCAGGAATAGGAACACCAGGCAGTTGCTGTGATTCTTTTCGGGCAGCCAGACCCAAAATGCCTCTTATTTTCATCTTTCACAGACTTGATTTCGTTGTCAAAACAGCCCCAAAGCTGCATTGCTTCAGAAAGGCTAATGGGGGGGAAAGTGCCATCTCCAAGGCAGACAGCAGCAATCCCAGCGAATTCCACGCTGGAAATCGGTTTTCTCAGCGTTTTCACAAGCTTTTTGGCTTGGCTGGAGGGGTGACCATGTCTCCAGCATCCCGTAAACAACAAACCTTTCCCTCCTGGATCCAGAGGGGGCACAGGAGCCTTTAGTCCAGGTGTCTTGTGCTGGAGGAATGACCCTTAAAAACGTTCATCTGAGAAGACCTGAACCCCCCCTTAATTCTTGGCTCGGAAAACTCTTCAAGTGAATCCTTTAGGGAAAAGCAGAACTGCCGTTCCCCTTTAGCAGAGTTGGGAATTTGGGATGATTCCCTTCCCTTCTGCCAGTTTTGTTGTTGTTATTGTTGTTGTGGGGTTTTTTTTTGTTGTTCTCCTCAGTCCTTTCCCAATTTAACAAGATCATCTGGTGGCTCCAGTAAAATTCTGCTGCAAAATAAACAAGCAGTGAGAGAGGATTGCCCAGGGAATTTCGGGCACGGGGTTCTTGCCAGGCTCAGGTCTCCCTGAATTGTCTGGTAATGCAGATGTGTGCAGGTGCTGCAGACACAGCTGAGCTTTTCTTAGAGGAACATTTAATATTAAATACAATATCATTAGTGTTTCCAATGCACGGAGGCAGAGCAGGAAGCTTCTTTCTGGGAATACTGTTGAAAAAAAAAAAATCAACCAGCGTTTCAAAGCAAATCCAAGCGTTCAGAAAACAAATCTGAGGGTTTGCTTTCCTTTGCCTGCACTTTGAAAATGCCAATATTTACCTTCCTATTTTTTTTTCCTTTTAATTTACTGTATCTGCTAAAAGGCACGCAGCGCAGCTCTGCAAGGGAGGGATGGATCTGAGCAGACTTAAATTCTGCCTTAATTTGATTTAGAACACTTTTTTCCCCTCCTGCATAAGGAAGAGATTTGATATTTTTTAATAAGGGAAGAGCTTTGGGATGTGCTAATTTAACTCTTCCCCCCAAATTACCTGCGAGTAATAAACCACTAAAACTTATTTCTAGGTTTGTGCTTAAATTTTTATTTTGGGGTGGTTTTTTTTGCAGTGAATCTGCCAGCACAGCATTATCTTTGCAGGAGAGCTTTGGGAAATGCTGTTGCAACTTGGTTTTGTGCTTTCCCAGTTTTTACCTTTTTATTGCTTTCAGTCTGAGTGAGAGGAGGAAAATCCCTTCAGGAAGAATGGTGAGGAAAAAAATAAAGAGTTAGGGCTGGGTTCTTTTTGCTGATTCCCCTGTTGGTGCTGGTGGAGAAGGGAAGAGGGATATTCCAACCTCTGCCTTGGGGTTGAACAGCACAAAACCCTGGGATAAAGGTGTTTAAATGAATGGGGCAGCTCAGATTCAATCCAGCACTGACTAATAAAATTAAAATAGCTCTGAGGGCTCCTGGTTCTGTGTCAGGGAGGGTCTGGAACACCCTCCTGGAATGAGGAACGGATGCAGAAAAATCCATTAACACAAACTTGAAACTTCCTTTTCGGAGAGATGCAGTCATTGTATCAAAACCGGGAGGGTTTTTTTGTTTTCCTTGAAGGAAGGAAACCTCCTGGGTGATTACACTAAAAACTGGGCACGGTGTTCTCTCATTATAGACGTTATTAATTGATTACCTGACTGCTTTGATCAGTTCTAGGGGCTGAAAGTTACACAGGGTTGGTTTTTCCCCCCAAAAATAACACCTTTCCTTCCTAAACCTTTGGAAGTGGTGGGAGCTGGCTCTTGGCCCTGTGACAATAAACCCTCCCTGAGTTATCCCCATCCTTGTTAATCGTGAAATTGGTGGGAGTTTGTCCCGATTAAACTGCAGATCATCACCATCATCATCATCTCAGCCCTCAAGTGGTGCAGGGAGATGAGACCTCACGATTTGCTGCTCCTCTCGCTCCCCCTAATGAGCAGGTCCCCCTTCCCTCCCGGAAAAGCCAAGAGGAAAAACAGGGAATTAAAAAAGGAGCGTTGTCCCATGGGGAAATGTACCTGTAAGTCTCCAAACTTGGATTCCCAAGGGAGGCTCTGCTGGGGATCTGGGACTGTGCCCGAGTTAATTGGGAGCCACAACTTCCCCCACCACCACCCCTTGATCTTTTCCCGTTTCTTGCCATGCACCTTCCTCAGACCACCAGTCCTGTCTGGTTTGGGGTGGGATTGGAACCTCCTCTGTTTTTGGGTGGGTTTGCAGCCCCCCTGTCCGTTTTGGGGTGTGCCCTGTGTTGCTCTGTTGCTGCACCCATTGCCGTAGAAAGTGAGGAACAGGGATTGCAGGAAGTCATTCCCAGTCATTCCCAGTCATTCCCAGTCATTCCCAGTCATTCCCAGTCATTCCCAGTCATTCCCAGTCATTCCCAGTCATTCCCAGTCATTCCCAGGCCCATGGATGGGCTGCTGTGTTTGCCAGAGCCACCTTCTGCAGCCAAACAAGGTCTCCTTCCTGCTCCTCAGCCACCTGAGTAAACTCGAGACCAACTCACAATGCTTTAATTATTTCTCTAAGGATTTGAGCCTCCTTTTAATTTTCTTCCTGAAAGGCATTGCCTAAATTGCATCTGTGCCCAGCTTTCCTTTCTGGTGGAAAACTACTGTACCTTGTGCTGGCCAAACATCTTGGCTCGATCGTCGGGTTTGTCCTGGGATTTTTCAGTCTCTCGGCGAGTTGGAGCTTCCCTTCCCAAAGCCACCTTTCCCAAGGGTTGTGCTGTGATGCTGAAGATGACCAGAGCATCAGACTGTGCCAGAGACATCTGTTCTTTGGGAGCTGGAAGCTTTATTTTTGCAGATACGGGGTCAGGATGAAACATCCCTGGGTTCTGTGCTGGGAAGAGAAGCTTCCTTTGAAGCGCCTCTGGAAAAGTTTCACTTGGAGTTACCAGCTTGAAACAAAGCAGTTTTGCTGGGCTGGAGCATAAAACTTAAAGCATCTTGAATGCAAACCGTGGCTGGGGGTGAGTTTTGGTGGAATTGGTTGGTGCTGGGGAGGGTTTTGAAGACGAGACCCACCGAGGAGCTTTTGTACCTGGGAGGAATGAAGGAGCGAGGCGGGTTTGGGAAGCTGGGTGATGGCTCTCATAAAAAATAAAATCACAGGAATTTAAAAACTAGTCCAGAGGAGGCCACCAAGATCATCAGAGGGATGGAAGACCTTTCCTGTGAGGAAAGGCTGGGAGAATTGAGATTGTTCAGCCTGGAGAAGAGAAGCTTCGGGGTGAGCTGATTGTGGCCTTCCAGGACCTGAAGGAGCTACAGGAAGGACGGAGAGAGACTTTGGAGAAGGGCCTGGAGTGACAGGACAAGGGGGAATGGCTTCCCACTGCCAGAGGGCACGGTTGGATGGAATATTGGGAAGGAATTCTTTCCTGTGAGGGTGGTGAAGGGCTGGGATGGAATTTCCAGAGAAGCTGTGGCTGCCCCATCCCTGGGAGTGTCCAAGGCCAGGTTGGACGGGGCTTGGAGCAACCTGGGCTAGTGGAAGGTGTCCCTGCCCATGGCAGGGAGTGGGATGGGATGCTCTTTGTGATCCCTTCCAACCCATTCCACGACTGAGTGGAATAAAGAAGTAGGAGGTGGCAAAGCACTGTGTGTGCTGCCTGGCCCTGAGGCTGCTGAGTGCCCCCTCCAGCCCTGGGCTGAGTCCTGGCCAGCCAGGCTGGGTGTTCTGGTAGCCAGGCTGGGTATTTTGGTGGCCAGGCTGGCTGTTTGGGTAGCCAGTTGAGTTCCCCACTGAATTCTGCAGCCAAGATCCCCCAAACACGCTGCATTTTGTTCAGGGGGACCTTTCTAACGTGGATTAGCTGAGATGAGAAGCTCCAGGCATGCGAGAGAGAACAGGCTGCGTGGCTGGCTCAGCTCTCGTGCCTGTGGGGTGACATCTTGATGACAGTGGAGTTTAATTGCTTTCTGCTTTGCTGATACAGGCTGTTGTCCATTTAGGGACAGCACAAAGCATTTCCATTAGGCTACAGTTTGGTTTTTAACTTCATCGTGTGTCTTCCCCTCTCTAAGCTTACTCAAAGGTCGAGTTTTCCTGTATCTCAGTGGGACAATAATACCTTTAGATGCTCAGGTGTGTAGTGGGGTGGAAGTCTGCTGGTGGTGCTTCCTGCCTGAGGAGCTGGGAATGGTGGATTCTGTGTTTTGAGGAGCTGGGAATATTGAACTCTGTGGAATGGTGAATTCTGTAATTTTAAAGAGCTGGGAATGGGGAAATTCTGTAATTTAAGGAGCTGGGATAGTGAAATTGTGCTGGAAATGGTGACATTCTGTAATTTTAAGGAGCTGGGATAGTGAAACTCTGCTGGAAATGTTGAAATTCTGTAACTTTAGGGAGCTGGGAATGGTGAAATTCTGTAACTTCACCAACAATTCCAGTAATATCAACTTGGGTGGTTCTTTTTTTATTTGAGCTGCCACCCTAAACCTTTTATTTTCTATCTTATAGAAACACTTGATTTTTGAGCCTGCAAAGTCAGAGCACTGAGGCAGCAACATTTGTGCTGTACCAGACGATGCAGTCACAACTGGTGTGTGCCTTTTGCAGCTGAGCAATTAAAAACTTTCCGATGTACAGCGTGGCGTTTCTGGCTGACAGAAAAGCTCTGCAGGCGGTTTTGTTGCTGCCTCTCGCCCTTCTGGGCAGGATCTGCTTTAATGTTACCAGTGATGATGTGTCCATTAATGCCTGTTAGGCAAAGGAGAAATGATAACAAATACAAACTGCAGCTCAAGAGCAGGTGGGAGGTGTCCAGCTCCTAAAATTCCACCTAAACCATCTCTTTTAAAAATTACCTGTTTGGGAAGCTCCTGGAAGGATGCAGGTGAATCCCAACTCCTCCCCCCCAGCATCCCTGTGACTGCCCTTCACACCCTGAAGTGAAAATTTGGCTTTTTACTCAATGGTGGTGGATTAATGTGGAATTTCCAAGGCTCTTCCCACGAGAATGTTGGATTTGAGTGGCAAAGCTGTGATTTTTGGAGCCTCAGCAGAACTCAGTCCACTTCAAAATGGGATCCTTGGGAGGCCCTTAAATTGCAGCTGGAAATCGTGGTGCATTTTAATTCCCTAAGTAGTAGGTGGGACATTAAAAAAAGGGATATATTCAGGAGGCTTTTTACTGCTGTGTTTCTGGTAGGGGGTAAATAGAAACCCCAAAATAGCGGAATGTCTGGGGAGAGAAGCCTTTTGTCTCTCCCTGATGTGCAGTGGCTCTCCTGGGCCAACCTGGGCTAATTGACTGCCAGTAAAACTTCACCCAGGCTCCCCTTGAAGTTGTGTGTGTATTCCAAGGTATTTCTTTCCCCTGGGATTTTGTATTTCTTGCTTGCTTAATGAACTCGGGGACTCGGGGGTGTCTCCCACGAGTCTGTCGCTGGGCGCATCTGCTTTGGCTCTGGGCTCTGCTTGGCTCTGCAGGGTCTGTGGGGATGTGTTGGAGACAAAAAAGGGAGTGGAAAAGATCTCGAGGTTCTGTTCAGCCCTGCAGGAGCTTTTCCCTGGTATCCAGGTGTGCTCAATCCGGGTATCCCCCCCGGATTGGGATCTGAGCCTGTTCATCCCCCCCTGTGCTGAGAAGCCAGAGGAAGCAGGGGAGGGAGCTGGTCCTATATTTGGACCTCACTGCGTGGGCAAGAGAAACATGAACTGGTCCTAACCAAAGAATTAAAGAGGAACTCGGACTTTGGGGTATTGCAGAGCCTGAAATTCGTGCAGTTCAAGCTCTTTGTGTTTGTTCTCGTTGTTGTCGCTGGTTCCTGCGGCGCAGCAGCTTTACCTGGGCACTTGTTTTACCTGGAATTGCACGTGGTGGTTCAAAATACCCCCTTAATGCCAGCCTTGGTTAACAGGATTTTATAGTTTATATTTATTGGAATTCTTGCTACTAATTTTAACCGTTTGCAAGAAGCTTTAAATTCTGAAAATAACACCACCACCCCCCCCAAGTTCCAGCATAAATAAGGGTAAATTTTCAGTTGCATTTGTGCCTCTGAATGTTCAACAAAACAGGACAAACACACCAATACTAAGTTTAGGCAAATATTTTCCATAGAACACTGCCTCCAGTATGAATTCCAGTAAATACATGACAGAACTTCCCAAAACAACATCTTCTTTAATTATCTGCATTTCCCTGAAGAAATGGGAAGGTTTCCAGCTGGTTACTCGACCTGAGGATTTCCAGTGTCCTGTGTAGGAAATCATCCCTAACAGGGTATTTTATTAACTTTAAATTCAATTCTTCTGTGTTTTATTGACACCCTCTTGTTCCTCCTACTCTTTCCTCAGCTTCCACGTGCCAGATCTGGAGTATTTAAGGTGTGAGGAGCTCTTTGTGTGTGGCCACCACCTCTGAGAGCTTTCAGAGTCTCTGTAAGGGTTTGCTGTCTCCCCTCTGTCCCAGGGAAACCAGAGGACGAGCATAAAACCATGATAATAAAAGCCAAATATCTTTGGGGGATGAGTTTTGGGGGTTTTTTTTGGGGGGGGGGTGATCTCATGGCTTCAGAAATAATCTGACAAAAAGCACTTGGGTCTGTTGGGGTTTGGTTCGTGTTGGCGTCCCAGAGCAGAGCTTTGGTGTTGGAAAACTTGCTGCTTTATTTCTCCACCGTTCCCAAAGAATCCAGCAGGAGCTGTGGGAGGCAGGGAGCTGGGCATGGAAGTGTGGAAATGCTCTTTCCAGATAGGAAATGAGTGAAATTTTACAGAGTAAAACACTGGGGTCTGTTCAGACCCCCTTTGGAGGGTCTGTTTTCCAGTCGGGCAGGGCTGGTCGTTCCACTTTGGGTACATCTCGGGGAAGCTGCGGTTTGGATGTTCCTTTGGAAGTGATTCCTGCAGAGCTTTGGGGGCACCACCAGCGAGTTGGGCTGCAGGGAAGGATTTTGGTTTGTTCCAGCAGCTCCTTTGCCGTTCCGGTAACCGGGAGGAAACTCCCACAGCTCCCTGTGGGACCTGGCAACCCGCAGAGCCCCGGGAATGCTGTGCCAGCCTTCCAGCCCTGCCTCAGGAAGCCTTTGGCTGGAACAATAGCAGGCAGCAGGAGTGGAATTCCTGCCTCTTTAGGTGTGTTTAAAGGGGCTTTGCTCTCCCTGAGCGTGTGGAAATCCCTGGCACCGAAGGTGGATGGAGTGGCATTTCTAGGAACTGTAAGGCAGGAAGTTCAGTCCTGGCGTCCCCAAGGAAGAAGAATTAGGTGACTCTTAGGTGACTCTTGAGGGGATGACACAGGGATTTTGGAAGTGGCAGCGAAAACTCCTTAAAATTGGGGGTTTCTCCGTGCAAGAACGTCCGAGAAAGTTAATCCAAATGAAGATATAAATCCTAATGCGGTCTTAATTTGGTTTAACTTAATTCCTCTGCTTGCTTGTGCTCTGGATGAAGGTGTCCACGCAGGGATTTAATTTCATCTAATAAAAGTACTTGGATCCATATCCTTAATTCGTTTAGGGTGTGCACGTGTTCTCCTCTTCCACGAGCGCTTTCAAGCGACCCGTAGCCAGGGAATTGGACATTAGGGAAATGATGCCCGTGTAGGTACAGGGATGGTGTTGCTGAGAAGCCAAGAGCCTTCCCTTCCCTGCCTAAAAAAGGGAAACATGGAGCAGAGTATCCATGTCTTCCGTGTGTGGAGCGTGGCAAGGAGTTCCAACGCTGATATTCCTGCTCTGGGGATCACAAACAGGGCAGCTCGGGAGCCTAAAAGTGCTGAATCTTGGGAAACACGTCTCAGCTTCGCCATAAACACTCCCAAGCTTGGTATCACACGGCTTCCAACCGGTTCATCTGCAGACTGGGGAGTTTGTAAGTTCTGTAATTGAAGCTTGTCCTGATTTGTGCAGCAGGACTTTTGTCCCTGCCTCCTTATCCCGCTTCCGTGCTTCTTTCTGTTCCACTTAACTTCCCAGAAGGAGCAGCAGAACTTCCACCAATCTATAATTTGCTGTACAAGAACCACATGGAGGTTTTGGTCTTTTTTTTTTTAAAAAAATCCAGATTTTTTTCGTGTTTCAAATGCTTGTTCTGCTCGAGTTCTGTGTTCCTCTGGAGTTTCTGGCCACGCTGCAGAGCACGGGGTGAACACGCAGAGCTGGCCATGAACAGCGTGCTGTGGAATGCAGTGTCGTGGCACTCGAGGAATCCACTGATCTCTGTACCAAGAGCAAGATGTTGTTTATTGTTGCTTTATAAAGGTTGTTTCGGGTCTATAAAACGCGTCATCCAGCGCTGTCGGCTCCGAGCGCGGCCGCGCTTCGCTCAGCGTCGTAAATGTCTTGGGTGTGCTGCACATCTGGGAAACGGTGCTGGATGGGGCTCTGGGAAGGCTCAGGCTCTGTCTTGGGCTGGATTTTTTTTTTCCCTAGCGAATTTGCCCGTTTTTGTGTTAATATCAGCACATCCTGGCTGAGATTTCCTCGCTCCCGGGGCTGAGAACGCTCGGAAAGGTTTTGTGAGAGATGATGATCAACTTCAAGGGGTTCCAAGGTGTTTAATTCTTTTGCTGCTTGAGTCTCAATGCCTGCCTCTGTGATCCATTGGAAATCAATCCCTTGGGAATCCATGTGAGCACTGTGACCCAAACACCCCTTTTGGACTTGGGATCCTCAATCTCTTCCTGGTGATTATTTTCCCCATGGAAATGTGTCTCCTGTGTGTGTATGGCAACGTTTTCGCTCCTAAATGACACTTCAACCTGTTTTGTCAATTCTTTTCTCCCTTTGGAAGGGCTTCCCAGTGGGGCACCATTTCCTGTTGGGTGGCATTTAGGAAAATAAAACCTTCATGGCCCCAATTCTGCTGAAATTGGAAGAAATCAAAACTTAACCTGGCCAAAATTGGGGTCTGTTATTTCTTTCCCTGCAGTTAAAACCTCAGGTGAGGGTTGGAATTCCGAAAGCCTTCGTGATCTCTGGAATCACAGCAAGGCAAAAAGGCTGAAATTGGGCACTTTTGAGCAGATTTGAGGGGATTTTGGAGCTCACAGGAATATGACTTTTTAAATGTAAGCCAACAAATCTGGAGGAAGAGGCTGATTGTTGAAACAGGCAACGTAACAACAGGGTTTTGCAACGGAGCTCCAGTTTGCTTTTCCAAGCTTTCCCTTGGAAAAAATTCGCTTTGCGTCTCCTCGGGCCCGAGATCTGTAATAAATTTTCCCTTCAAGTGTCCATTTTTTAACTCAAAACTTTATATAAAAACACCAGAGAGGCTCGGCTGAGCTGTTCTGTGCCCGAAATGTGGCGTGGGGAGGAATGGAGTGTCACCTCTGAGCTGTTCTCCTGAACCAAAGGTCACCTTAGTTTTATTTATCCCTTTATAAATCGCTGTCTCAGGAGTTTTTTGTGTTTTCCTGCTCGGGATTCTCTGTATTTCCCTGAACCTTTTGCCTTTAAAAAACGATTTAAAGTAAAAAAAAAAACATACAGGCAAAAAAAAATCAAGCTGAGCTGTTTTTCGCCGGTGAACGTCGGAGCTTTAATTTCTCCCAAGGTGTAATTTTTGGTTTTCCATTTGTTGTTTGTTTTTTTCCTTTTGTAGGATGCTGTGACATCAAAACCAGTCATCCAGTTCCAAGGAAGCCAAGGGGTAAGTCTGTGCTTGGATTGCCTTGCAGAGTTATGCAGTCGATATAAGGAATTTGTGCTATTCCAAGGAATAATTCCCAGCTCAAGGAACAATGCTCTGCTTGCTGACAGGGAGAGTTTGAGGTCCAGGAAAGCTTTTCCCTCCCCTTTATTTCCTGCCCTTGCTAAAACCCACGTGAAACGCAGCTTTAGGAGGCCGTGCTGATGGGTAGAACAAGGAAAAGGGTGCAGAAATCCATGGAAAAGCTCACCTGCACCCCAAGGGAATGCCGTGCCAAGCCTGGTAAACTCAGGTCGACTGGACCTTGTGGGTCCCAGTTATTTCCAGCAGCAAAACTCCAAGTGCCCTGCACCTTTATTTGGTGTAACTGTGCAGCTCCTGTGAGTACCAGAAGGTCTTTTACATCTGGGAGTTTTATTTCTCTGACTTCTGTTCCGATGCCTGAACTCAGCTGTGAGCAGCTTCTCATTTTTATTCTTTTTGTTTTCACGTCAGAACTTTCAGAAAGGCTTGAATTAAGTAGACACTAAATGCAGCACATTGTCCTGGCCCACGTAGTGCTTTGTGGCATTATTCTCGTTAATAGCACACAGAAAATACAGCAGGAAAGACATGATTGTTATTGTAAGTTAAGAAGAAAAATACAGAGCTCCTTGCCCTGGGAAATACAGAAAGGAGCAATTTCCAGGTTTGTTTTGGTTTTTTTTAACTTTGTTTAGAATCAAACTTCCCCGAAAGCTGAGATCAAAATCCGGCAAAATCCAAAGCCGAGCGGAGGAAAAAACTTCCAAGGGCGTGTGGATTTGTCTTTATTAGAGGAGAAACAGCTTTGCATGTAATCAGGAATAAAAGACTGGGAATGCTTTCCCTTGGGAGAGAGCACCTGGTGAGGATCTACCCCTGACTTTTCCTGGGAAGCTGCTCAGGTTTTGGAAACACGGGTTCTTATCGTAACGAGGGATATTTTCAAATCACGCGTAATATTTTCAGGTTATAAAAATCAGTTATTTATTGCAGTTAATTGTGTCAAGAGCCCTTAACTTCCAGAGAGGATTTTTTTTTTTGGTGGGAGGGCTGTTGGTTACCTGTGTGTGTGCGAGCCCCTGGAAAAGGGGCAGGAGGGGGATGCGGAGCCTCAGCTCGTTAATTAATCGCACCTCACGAGTAAAGGCCGAAGGTAGAGCTGTGAAGGAAGAGGGATCCAGCTCCACGGGAGCAGGGAGAAAGAGCTCTTTGTCCCTTCAGGATTGTTTTTCCTGGGGGCATGACAAGGAGCTGGCAGCTGGGGAACCATCTGCTTTTAAGGGTAGGGCTCTCAGGATTCTCCTGCTTTAAAATGCTTTCGAGGGATCCTCCATCAGCTGGACCCCGGAGAGAATTCCAGGAATTTCACAAGCTCTCAGATCCAGATGATGACATTTAAAACACAGTTTGTTTAGCTGCTTATATTTTTTTTTTTATCAATGGCCTTCCTGTTTTGCTTCCCAAAAAACGTGGCTCCAGGGAAAGCCCGTTGGCTTTTTGTGCATGGCACGACTGTCGGTGGGATTGCAAAGCGGTGTTGTGAGGTTTTATTAAGTGGGAATTTTCTGTGCAAATATCCCTCTGACAAGAAGGGAAAGCTTTACTTGATGATTAGGGGAGGCAGGATGTAAAATAAGAACGTTGCAGTTATATATATATATATTTTATATATAGGAATGTGCTACTTCTTTAATTCTCCAGGAGCCTTTAAATTACTTTTTACCTATTCCAGTGTCAGGGATACTTTCAGTTTCTAATAGACAAAAAAAAAAAGCAACTTTCATGTTTGATTCACTAATTAACCAGGGAAGGGAATTGTTGGGAATAAAACAGCTGGTCAGGAAGGTGTTTTAGAAAAGGGGGATTTGGGTTCCAGCCCAAAATAAAACAGCTGTTCCAGTGGCAAGGCACAAAAAACCCCTCCTGCCTGGACCCTGGTCTGGATGGAATCTCTCAGGAGTTTGTAAAAACCTGGGATACATTTCTCTACAGCAGTGCTGGTCTCGTTAATGGCTTTTGCAGTGCAATATTCCTTGGAATAATCACAATTTCAGCCGTAGTAACCAGCTTGTAATGAGCAGAGTGTTCCTCTGCTTTGAGGTGCTAAAGTGGGATATGCCTGAAGAACAGCACCTGGTTGTTAGTTTTTCATCACCAAGTGAGGTTTTTTGGGATGGTTTTTTTTAAGGTTTTGTGCCCATTTCTTGAGCGTTTTGCTTGTTTCGACGTGCACATAAATTAGAATTTAGGAGCCCAAGTACCCCCAGCATTACAAGTGGTGATAGTTATGCACAACTGTACAAGGAAGGCTGAAAAAAAGACATTCAGAATCAGAGTTGGGTGAAATTTGCAGGTGCTTGGTGGGGAGAGAAGGGAAAGAACTGAACTGGGAGCGGGGGGTAAAAAAAAACCCTTCAGCATTCCAAAAACACGTGTGTTCAGGGAGCTTTTTAACGTGACTCTTGGGGGGAAAAATGCCATTGCTTTTTGAAAATCCAACATTTCCCCCCATTTCTGGGCACGAAGCTGTACTGGTATTAACAAGGGGAGGTGAAAAATCTCCATTCAGAGCGAGCTGTGCCCAGATGAATGTTACTTGAAAGAGGGAAACAGAAGTCACATCTGCACCGGGCTATTTTTAAGTGTCTCTGGTTACTGGTGCAATGCTCGGGCACCAAAATTAGGGGCTCCCCTCGAAGCTGATTCGGTGGCTTGAGAAACCTTCTGGTTTTTTCAGCTAAAAATAATTCCTAGATAACGGCCGGGTTTCGCACACCACGCTTTTCAGTCCTAAACTGACTCTGCCTTCCTGCCTCGTTTTACATCCTCAGAAAAAGCTGCAAGAACTCCACAAAAAAAAAAGCCAAAATTTGGGGCTGCTGGAGCAGCTGGTTTCTCCACCCCCCCCAATGGTAAATCAGGAGAGAGGAGAAAGTTCTGTGGTGTGTGAATACACGGTTTGGTTGCTTTCCTATTTTCCTTCCTGGGGGCAATCCCGTTAACTTTTGTGCTGTCAGGGGGATTTTTTTGAAGCAGTGTTGCAAGTTGGAATGATGAAGGTTTTAAAAAAGAGTGGGAATTTTCTGTGGAAATATCCCCCTCTCCCAAGGAAGAAAAGCTTTTCTTTTACAAACTTAAGTTGTTGGCAGCACAGCTCGATCCCCCCGACCAGCGGCTCCGGAAGGGGAACCAACCCCCTTGAATTTACCTTTTCTCCCCGTTCCCACCGAACTGATCTGCAAAAACACCCCCAATCTGCTGGTTACAGGACTCTGGTCTTGTAAAGCCAGAAGGGAATTTTATTTCCCCTGCCCTGGGTGGGGGCAGAGGGCGCAGGGCCAGATTAAAAGGGCTCGAGGCTGGCAAGGGGAGATAACGGGGCTCCTCAGGGAGGGCCCAGCAGCACCCACATCCCCACCAAATCTGCCCCCAGGTATCCTGGGGGATAACTCTTCCCTCTGTATAAAACAAGGCTCAAGCCTGGCTTTCTGGGCTTGCCTTTGGAAGAAGGGAGCTCTGTTTGAGGGCAGGGAGGGCGCTGCAGGGGCTCAGCTCCAGAGCTCCTGGCTGCCTCTGGCAGCAGCCCTGCGGTTCATTTAGCAGAGGGGCACAGATGCTCTGGGTCGCTTCCCAGGCTGCTGGAGACATCTGAGGTCGAAAGGAAACCACCCAAAACCCCCTCCTGTCCCGGCAGCAATCCTTCCTGGGCACAGTCAGGCGTGGATGCCACGGGCTGGTTTTGCTGGGAGTGTGTATTTTCTGCATATATGTGGCAATCCGGGTAAATATAAATCCGTGCGGTTGAGTGCAGCCGAAAATAGGTTTGCAACTGATGTTCCTTCTGTCTGGTTTTTCTGGGAGCCATCTTAATTATCAAATATTGATGTGATAGTAGAGCTCAGACGCTGGCATTTACGTTGGATCTCCAGTGCAGAGTGGGGAGAGAGTTTTCCCTTTTGAAAAATGAATGGCTTGGGGTGAGGGGGGGTGGAGGCGAAGAAAAAACAATGCAGGATGGCTGTGGAGTTGTCTGAGGAGCACAGTTAATGCTTGATTAAATATTTAATTTAGCAGCAGCGTCACACTCTACTGTGAGCCATGAAATCTTGTTATGGAATTATAATATCTTAAAAAAGAAGAAGGGTGCTACCTAGTGACCTGGCTGGTGCTATGTTTAGTGCTGGCTCACTAATTCGAAAGAAACAAGCCCTGAGTGTTTTAAATTGAATATAAACAGGGTGTTTTGAGCCTGAATCGATAGAACTGGGTCAGATTCCTAGAGCAAGGTTATTGTGGGCTCTGTTGGAGAGGCAGCAAGTCCCTTCCTTGCATCTCTGTGCTGTCTGTAGTGCCCTTTCCCTCGTGTCCACACACAATGGGGTAACCTGAATTCTCCTTGTAGCCTCTTGCTCTTCTCGCCCTCCTGTGCAGAAATCCAGGTGCTTTTCTTGCAGTGGGTTGCAAAATGCCTGAAAAGCACTGTGGCTGCAGGAGAACCGGGTCCTGTGCCAGCCTGGGGCACCCAAGTGCTGATGGTTTCTCCCCTCTCCCGAACAGCACATCGCGATTCCAAGGCCCGACCGACCGACGGAAGTGAGGACCTTCACGTTTTACCTTTCAAATATCGGCAAGGACAGCCCCCAGGGGAGCTTTGACTGCATCCAGCAGTATGTATCCAGGTGAGTGGTACCTCCAAAAAAAACCCAAAAACCAAAAAAACCCCAGCCTTTTTTTTTTAACCTGTGTTCCACGGATCTTTTCCCTGACAAACCCCAACGAAGCTTGATACGTGCTCCTCGATTTTAGAGCCTTTCTCATCTGTTTGAGTGTGGTTTTGGAAAGCAGCTGAGTTTTCTCCTGAGCTCTGGAAGAATTTGAGTTCCCTCTCAGCTCCTCTGTGTCCCCCACTAATATTTAACTGGCACAGCCCCAGCTGTCCCCCGGTGTCATCTGCAGCATCAGGAGTATCTTTTCCACAGCTTTGCTTTTTTTTTTTGTGCAGCAATGGCAACATCCACCTGGATTGCCTTGGGAGCATACAGGACAAAATCACCGTGTGTGCTACTGATGATTCCTACCAGAAGGCGAGGCAGAGCATGGCACAGGCCGAGGAGGAGACGCGCAGCCGGAGCGCCATCGTCATCAAACCTGGGGGGAGATACGTAGGTAAGCCCCCTCTCCATTTTTTGGGAGAGTTCTGGAGAGTCCAGGTTCTGGAGTCATTGCTGATGTTGTTTGCTTGCCCGTGGCAGTGTCTGGTGGTTCCTTATGGGTGTCTGGTTTAGGGTGCTGCTCTCCTTGCATTGTGTCGTCTTCACGGTTCCATCACCACCCCAGGGCTCTACCTGGAGAAGCTGCGGCTGCCCCATCCCTGGAAGTGTCCAAGGCCAGGTTGGATGGGACTCAGAGCAGCCTGGTCTTAGTGGGAGGTGTCCCTGCCCATGGCAGGGGGTGGAACTGGGTGATCTTTAAGGTCCCTCCCAAGCCAAACCTTTCTGTGACTCTGCCGGGGTTGTGTGTGTGCAGTGACATCCCTGGCTGGCTGCAGGTCACGTCTGTCACGCTGGGAGCACCCTGCTGATCCATCACAGTGTCTGTGCCCGTGGCCAGCTCAGCTAAAAACGTGCCACCACCGCGTCACACACAGCTGGTGTGTGCCCACTCCAGACCAGAACGTGCCACAGGTTGTGTTAATGAGCAGAGAGACTAAAGCAGCCTGAACAGGCCACCTCGCTGTGACAACAGAAGGAAAACCTTAGGAGAGGAAGTAAAACTGTGGCAGATATCACAAGGAGCCTGCAGAGACCCAGCTCTGGGCTCAGGGCCCTGCTTAACCTCGGGTCACAAACTCAGGGCGCAAACACGAAGCAGAAAGCAGGGTTTCAGTATTTGTCCTTTTTGAGGCAGCTGTTTTTTCCTGCAGCCCATGTGATCTGTAGCCAGTCACTGCTCAGAGGACCTGTGACGAGAAGGGTGAGTTGCAAAATGTAGAACTGACCCTGACTCAACTGGCAAAGTGCTCAAAGCCGAGAAACGAGATAATAATCAGGAAGGAAATGCATTGATTTCCTGTAGACTAGAAGATTATTTTGTTTAGCTCCTCTTTGAGAACATTACAGTAAGTGCATGAAGTTGAGGCTCGTGAGGGAGAAGGTTCTCAAAAGGCAAATTGCTTCCCGGGGAGACGGAGCAGAACTTCTTGATTTAAAAATACTCCTGCTAAAACCTTTTACCGCCCTGAAAATGGAGCTGTGTAAAAGCAGTGGCTGCTCCTAGATAAGATGTCAGCGTTGAAGACAGGAGGGGAGCGCTGGTCCAAGAAGGAAGAGCCTGGAAGGACAGTCCTGGTGTGGGATCCGCACATTCCCGGTGTGCCAGCACCATCAGCTGATTCCCATTCCCGGCAGGCCGGGCTGGAGGGACAGCACTGGCTCTCACATTTCCATGAGAACACGGAGCTCAGCACTTCAGCGGCAGTGGAGTCATTCCAGGCAGCTCAGATGTGGAAAAATTTATAGGAGATGTTGAAATTGGAGAGCAGCAGAACTCACAGATGTGAACTGGCACTTGGATAAATACATGTGTAAATAGATGCCTGCAGGTAGAACCTGCAGGGGATGTGTGTGCTTGTATCCACACCAAACGTGTGTGTGCATCCATATCCATGCACCTGCATAAATATTTTAAAATCCTTTGTGTTCTGGCTTAACTCAGTTGTTTTTTTTTTTTTCTTTCTTTCTTTTCCTATCACTGCACATTTTGGCTCCAGCCTCAAGTGGAAACCCTCCCAGTGTGTGTTTTTTTTTTACCGCTCATGACCTGGCAGGAGTTGAGGCAGCTCTAGAAAGCTGACGAATCCTCTCTTGTCCCAGTCGCTGGGAACAAAAATCCAGTTGACCTCTGGATTTTTGGGGGTGGTTTTTAAAGGCGTGAATTGCTGCTGCTCTTGCCTCTCACCTCTCCTGAGGGGAGGTTGGGTCCTGCTTGCTCGGGAGCCACTGCCGGTGTGTAATAAAAAAAGCCAGGAAATGGGGCCTGGGTTACGCAATCCCAGCTCAGTAAAACAAACAGTGCAGACAATCCCCAGTATCTTCAGATGACTCAGTTGGAAAACTGTCGCTTCCTAGCAGTGGAGAAGTGCCATCCTGGAATAAACCCCCCGAAACACTTGCAGTAAATGCCGGATGGTTGTTTGTCCTGGCAGAAGGTCACTTTCCCTCCAGCCCCAAGTGATTTATTGATTGTGCCTCCACGGCCTTCAGGACCTTGGAACCCTGCTCGTTTTCCTCCCAGCTTTGCCTTGCTTTGCCTTTGGTAGCAGGAACCTGGCTGTGGGACCCTCTGCTGTGTTCACAACAACCCAGTTCTTTTGCTCTGGGGCTGGTGTGAGGGTCTGTTTTTGGTGGGAATGGTGGTGGTGGGGAAATGAATTCTTGGATCGTGCTGTCAGCAGCCAGGAAGCACGCTGAGGAAGCTGAGGTGCACTTTTTGAGGCAGCTTTTATGTTCTCACTTCTCTGAAAACTCAACTGGAGGGTTGAAGCAGCTCTTAGTCCAGGGTGGAAGGGGTTATTCTATGAGCACAGGCAGCACCCTGATGAATAGGCTGATGGCCCAGTGTCAGCCCCATTCATGGGGCCGTGTTTGGAGGGGGAAGGGAGGTGGACCCAGCCCCATAAAGTTCCTATTGTTCTAAAAGCAGAAACATCTGCTGGAGGAGCGTTTTTGCTGAGCTCAGCAGCGGGGAGCCGCTCGTTGACCAGTTCTGGTCTTTCCACCCCGTATTTCCACTCTTCTACATAATAATGCAGAATTTTCTTCTCATAGGGGAGGGGAGAATAGTTTGGGGGTGGGGGGGGGGAATAGTTAGATTAACCATGGGGATACGTGCACTTGGGATAAATGAAAAGCTGGCAAACAAAGGGAGCTTTATGTAAGCTGGTGGCCAATAATGCTCAGGTTTCCAGAGCTTGGTGTTGCTGTTTACTTGTTACAAGCTTGTCATGAACCATAAAACTCATGGGGGTGCTCGTTCCGTGCCGGAGCAGAAAGGGGGTTGTGCTGGTTGTGTTTTTTTGTCCTTCCTTGTCATCTTGTGGCACTTCAGAGGGGCCGCGATGAGCTCTTCTCGTGCGTGTTTGACAGCCCACTTGGCCTTTTGCAAGGTGACTGCTGCAGTTCACTATTCTCATCTCATTTTAGGCAAAAAGGTTCAGGTGCGTAAACCTGCACCAGGAGCTTCCGATGCTGTTCCCTCCAGGAAGCGCCCAACGCCAGTCAACCTTGCCAGTGCAATAAAGAGAGGCAATAGTGCCATTTCTCAGAGACCCTTCAAAGATAGGGTTGTGCACTTACTGGCACTAAAGCCTTATAAGAAACCTGAACTTATTCTCAGATTGCAGAAGGATGGACTTTCTCAGCAGGACAAGGATTTGCTGGATAACCTTCTGCAACAGGTTTGTACTCTTTGGCGGAGGTGACGATTTTTAGGTAAAGGGAAATGTCTTCTCGGAACCCTCCCGGGTCAGTCTTAACCTGTTATCTCCAAACTGCAGCTGAGTGTGTCTCTAAAGGCCGTGGGTGACACAGTTCCCAGCTCGTGGTGCTGTTGCAGAGATAGCAGGAGCCTCCCGTGGCTACGCCTCGGGTTAGGGGGGTTTGCAACCAAGCTGGATGATTTTGGCCCACCAGATCAGTCCTTTCAGAGGAAAACTTCTGCTTGGTCGTGGGGGAGGATTGGCTGGCAGAGGATCTCCAACTTACTTGCTTTGCTGTAACCTGTAAATGTCTGTATTTTTTATTCTCGTGGACATAGAGGAGCAACGCTCTGTGTTGAGACGTGGTTTTCTGTGTGAGGGAAAAAGATGTCCCCTCTTTTTTTTTTTTTTTTTTTGTGTTGCTCTGAGCCTTTCCTGCTTGGAAGTGCCACTGGTTAGGTGTGAGGATCATGCACATTATTGGTATGTCAAGTGTGAAAGCTGTCTCCAAGCTGAATCAGTTCCTAACACTTGGAGTCACGTTGAAGGTGCCATTTTAGGCCTTGCAGTCAATCCCTTTATTGCTTTCTTAAACACAGCATGGCTATTTATTTAAGTGCTGCAGCTGCCCTCTTCTGTATTGGAATATATCCTGGAAAATATTCTGTCTTTTACTCCTTTCCAGAGCTGAAAACACCGAGGCAGGACTTGGTTTGCCCGAGGGCCCAGGGCAGGTCACATTAAAACCGGAGTCCCAGCCGGCACAACTCGCTCCTTTCCCTTAAGATGTTAACCCTGCAAGCCTTCATTTTTTTATTTTTTTTTTCCTAGCAGTGCTGGGGATTCTTTGGAGCACCTTTTGTGAGTGCCCTAAATCAGGTTTCAGACCAGAAACTGTGTTTCTGATGATCCCTTTGGACCGATGCTCCCCCGAAAGCCCCGGCGGGGGAAGCGGCGCGTGCGGATGCAGCCACGGGGCCCCCTGATTGGCCTAAATGCTGATTTGGCTGGAAACGTGTTGCTCGTAAAGTTAATCCCTCTCAGCCCTCCCAGGGCTCCCTCCCATCCACCAGCAGACACAGATAAGCTAAAAATTACAGGCTGTGTTAAAGCTGCACGTCTAAATCCGTCGAGGTGTGGGTTTTATTGTGCTCTCTTGCATCTCTCGCAGGACTCCGTGTTCCTGACGGCCTTTTTGCCTCATTTTGCAAGGTTTCTATTTTTGGGAGGGCTGGGGTGGAGCTTCCAGAGTCCCACACAAGAGCAAAACAAGGAGGTAGCAGCTCTCAAGCTCTGTGGAGAGAAAAAAAAATCCAAGTTGTTCTTCCTGGGGCTCCAGAAACAGGCAGGAACTGGAGAAATTCTGGGAGAGTTCTTGAAAAAGGACCTGGCTTTGCTTTTGTCTCTTGGGTGTGTTTACAGGGACACCTCAGTGTAAAACACAGCTCAAATTCTTCTTGTATTTTGGCTCAGGATTTTGGAAAGCTGACAGAACTGAGAGGAAAAACAAAGTGTTGGTCGTGTAAACTGATAACTGGGCTTTCTATTTTGCTCTTATCAGGAGAGTTTGCTGTGTTACTTGTGCAGCTCTTTTGCTTTGAAATGCCTCGATTTTTAATATTTTTTAATATTTGGTGGCAGTCTCCCTAAAGCAAAAGCAGAGGAATTAGCATCATCTTCAGTTAATTCAAGACTTTCCACTCCTTCTCTTGTTTTTGAGGCGTTTTCCCAAACCATTCCATGACTCTCTGAATCACCTGAGGGAGGTTCACTGGCAGGGAAAGCCTGATTTGGGGCTCTTTGCTTGGTGCCAACGCTGGGGTTTTTCGGATGTGCAACCAGCAGCAGCGAGAAGTTAAATTTTCAGTCAGGCCGTGGAAAGACTGACCCGAGTGGGATAACTCTGAACAAGTTGTTTCCATCCTGATCCGATCCTGCTCGTTCCAGCAGTGTTTCCTGTCCATGCAGGGCTTTGTGGGGGGAAGCTCCACAGGGGTAGGGCTGGATGAGACATCAGGCAGCGTGTGCTGAGCTCCCTGTGGTGCCCGGGCTGCAAATCACACCTTCTGTTCGTGCCCCCAAAGTACCCTTGGGAAGGTTCTCTCTGGGAAATCCGGTGGATCTGCACTCTTCTCGCTGCTCCCCGAGAAAAGCAGCTCTCTGTCACCTCTTTCCCTGGCTGGTTTAGCGAGGAAATGTCTCCTGGCAATTGTTAACTAAATTATTGCCACAAGAGTTCCTCTCTGGGCCATAAACTGCCCCGTTTTGGCCGTGGCACAGGTGTGATAAGAGAACTGCCTGTTCCCATTAGGGTTTATTTCCAGGTATTTCCATAAACTGATGTTGTGCTGGTCCAGGCTACCCAAGCTGAATAATCTTTTTAGATATGACTTATTTCCCACTAAACTGGATGTGCTTTAGGAGCTCGTTATGAATGATTGCAGTGACAGGGCAGAAGGAAAGGCGCAGCTTGATTAAATAATCTTAGTGATTAGGAAATGAAACATCAAAGCCCTTGTTCTCTGACACTACTAACTGCTCAGTCTGCTCAGATTTTGCCTTCGTCTTAGCTCTTGTTTGTTAGAGTAAGTGAGAAAATTGAAACCCTAATGGTGTTTTTTACGGATCACTTCTATTTCAGGTGGCAAATTTGAGTGCCAAGGACAGCACTTTCACACTGAAGGATTGTGTATACAAAGAAGTGCAGAAGGACTGGCCTGGCTACTCAGAAGGAGATCAGCAGTTGCTGAAGAGGATCCTGGTTAGGTAATTATCCCATATTCTCCCTAATTTCACTTGGAGCTTGGAAATCAGGGTAACCGAGGTCTGAAAGTTGAGTGTCTGATTCGTTTTAACATCAGGCAGATGGAGGAGGAGTTGACTAAAGTTGAATATCCAAGTGGATCCACTCTTCAGATGGTCCTGGGTTGCCTTTAAACCACTCTCCTAAAAGCTTGAGGAAAACCTGGACAGGGAGCAGAGCTGGCAGAGTGAAGTGTGTGCAGCTCAGCTCTGCTCTGGAAGTCTCCTTCCCTTTTCCCACATCTCCTTGCACGTGTCTTCCTGTGTTGAAAGGCAAAGGAGAGGTTGTTACCAGGCAGCCACATCCCTGAGGCTCAGCTCTGACTGAAGTTAAGGGATGCATGGAAAAGCAGAGGCAGTTCCCTAGGGATAAACCCCCTAAAACACGTGCTGGGTGTCCTGCTGCTGATCCTCTGTGTCCAAGGGATCCCTGTTCCCTCCTGAAAACAGCCCTTAACACAGCCTCGTGATCCTTAGTTGCTGAAGGTGTTTTTCCTCTACAGATATTTTTTTCCTTAAGTTGAAGCCTCCAAGCTTGAGGAGGCAGCAGGGAGAGAGAGCCCAGATCTCCCAGGTTTCTCCAGGAGAATTCTTCCCTGAGTGTTTGTATTTCCCTCTCTGGGTTTTCAGTGCCTTTGTAGTGCAGACAGAGCTTTTACTTGTGCCTTATTTTATTGCACTTTTGGTTGAGATGAAGCAATAAAAAAAAACCCTGCTCTGTCTGAGCAGTTCCCATGATTTAAAAGCACAATTGACTTGGAGATGAGACTAAACCAACAGAAAGTTGCACTCCAAGTGCTTCTGGTGTGCTGAAGAAAAATCAAAACTCCTTTAAACGGCCTTGATGTTAAATTATAATTAAAAGGAGAGCCATAACTGCCATGCAATCTTTATGGCTTTCAAACAACCCAGTGAATTTCTCCCTGTAGAAAGCCATGTTTACTGCTTTTTTTTTTTTTTTTTTTTTTCTGGAATTGTGGTGTTCAGTTAGGAGGAGGTCTAAAAATAGACCTTGGAAAGGATGTATTCAACTGTACAAACAAAGCCCCGCTCAGCCAGTGCAGGTAATGAGGCTCCAAAATGGAAAAAAAACACGGAGGGGTTTGAAGACAGGAGAAAAACAGCCACAAAAAGGGCACAGGCGGCAGCAGACGTTGGATTTACGTCGCCCTCGTTGCCTGGAGCCAACCAATTGTTCCGTGTCCTCCTGGTTTTCAGGGCCAGTGGCCACTGGATGGTTCAGCAGCTGCAGTGATTGGCACATCTGCAAATGGTGGAGCTGTAACTAACCCTGCTTGTTGGGGATTTTCCTCCTGTTTGTGTTTTCCATCCTTCTGTTGATGGAAAACGGGACCCTGAGCCACTTGAGGTAGGGAAGGTGTCGCTGCCCATGGCGCTGGATGGGTTGTGGAAGGTCCATTCCAGGATTCCATGAAACCTTCAGCTGTTAGAGCTGCTTAAGTCCTCAGTGAACAATGAGAAGGTCGCTCAGGCTGATGACCCAGCCCCCAAAAAAGCCACTTTCCCCCAGGGTGTTTCTGCAACATCACCGTCCCCTTCCTGAGTACTTTCCTTGAGCTGCTGAGATTGTCCTAAAGAAAATTGAACAAAGCCAGGGCTGGCTGTGACTAAATGATGTGTAAATGTTGCTGCAATACAACCCAAGGTTCAGGCTCGGGTTAAAAGCAAAATCTTGTCAAGTCATGGGCGTTATCTGTGAAATAATCCTCCTGATGTTTGAAAAATACAGGTTTTAATGCTGACTGTAGTTTTCTCCTGGAAGAATTTAGACCTCGGTTATTTAGGCTCCACAGCTGGTGACAAACTGACTGCAGAGCTACTTTATTAAAAACCTTTAACCCTGATTTTTTTTTTTCCTCCAGTTTGTTGTTGGTTTTGTTTTTTTTGTTTTCCAGCTACAACTTGATGCAACAGTAGTGGGTTTTTTCTGGGTGATTAATACAGGGACAGTCTGGGCAAAGCTGGTGGGCTGGGAAAGTACTCTCAAGATCTGGGGAGGAGCAGAGACCTGGCCTGAAGGGGAATTAAGGCACTTAAGTGATTGTAATTGTTTTTTTTGTTTTTTTTTTTTGCTACAAGAGGTTTCTCTTATTTGTTGAACACCACAAATACAGCCCAGAATAGCTTTGTTTTTGCATGATGCAACTTAAAAGTGTTATTGTGAAGCCCTAAATGTAAATCCTAGTGGACCAATAATACCTCAGCAGTTCCTGTTATAATCCTGTTTTTCCTGGACCCAGAGGGGCTCGCTGCTGAAAGGACTGCTGTTCCCATAAAATGTTGCTTTAATGATGCTGATGAGTGGGAGAATTTATTCCTTAACATCTGACCTTGAGTTTCAGCCCCTTCTCAGTGAGCTTTGCTTTCTGAGTTGCCTCCTGAAGTCACTTTTAACTGGGTAAAGCAAAAACTCAGCAGAAATTTGTTTAATTAATCTCTTACTGAGTTGTATTTCAATCAGAAGAATAATGTATTATACCCTTTACACTTCAAAATTCAGTGCCAGTTCTACTAATCTCCACGTGGATCACGTTCCAGAGGCTGCCATTAATTTGTTGCAATTCTTTACATCACGAGTTCAAGAGGAAAGAGGTAAAAACGCTGGAAAATCCGTTCCATCCTCAGTAGGGAATCCTCTCCTGCGTCCGAGAGCTCAGCCTTGCAGTGCTGCTCCCTCCATTCCCAGAGAACCACAAAACACAATAGGAAAATGAGCAGGAAAGAGAGAAGGAATTACCACTTGTCACTGATGTTTCCCTGTAGCAGTTTCTCCTCCCTGGATTTTGTCCGGGCTCAAAGCTGCGAGCGCAGCACCTCATCCTGAGCCCCAAAAAGGCTCCTTGCTCCACAGGGAGACCTGAAATGCCACCTCTTGCCTTGCCAGGGTGCAGGATTTGACCACCCCCCACCCTCTTTGTTTTCCAGGAAGCTCTGCCAGCCCCAGAACAGCAGCGGTTTTCAAGGAGAAGCACCTTCCCTGAGCCCTCCCAAGGACACGGTGAACTCCAGCTCTCCCCCTCAGGTGGGTGATCCCAAGCCCTGGGATCCAGCTGCTCCTGATGGATTTGGCTGCTGGAGGTGTGTCCAGGCGGAGCTGTTGCCTGTCTGCACCCTGTAATCACCTGCTGGTGGGTCGAGAGGTCGCTGGGGTTTTATCCCTGTTTTATTAAGTTGGAGCCTGATTCCGGCTTCCCTCAGCATCTGTTTCTCCTCTGATGAGGGCCTGTGGGGAGAATCCCTTACAGGTTCGGTTTTAAGGGCTGAATTCTTTTGCCAGTGCCCACATCCCTCTCAGAGTTCCTGGGAGAAGGAGCTCGTGTTTTCCTCATCACTAATAATTGAGTGGAACGAAGGCGTAATGAGCAGCTCCCCAGAGCGCTGGAGTTATTAAAATCCTTGACCTTCTGCGGCCCAATTGCCGTGACAGATCCAGGGGCAGGTCGGGCTGCTCTTGGAGGGGAGATGCCAGTGCGTGGAGAGCTGTGGAAAAAACATTTTTTTCCTGTTTTTTCCATGAGAAGAAACCATCCCCTCCCTCAAAGGAGCTTGGTGAGGGGGTGTGTGTGTGTCAGGCAGAGTCTGTCCCCACTTTTCCCAGTATCCTCTCAGCACAGGCGTTTCTCACATTGTGAAACTGCCTCCTTCCCTTCTCCACCGTGGGTCAGCCCAGACAAGTTGAGTATTTATTCTTCTCCTGCCAGTGGAATGTGTAATTCCTACTTGTCTGGACAGACGCACTGAGGATTAGTGGCAAAGAATATTAGCAGGTAAAGAAATTATGTGCTTTCTGGCAGTAAGAGGGAGGCAATTCTCTGTTGAGAACAAGGACTGTGTAACTTGTTTGCCAGGTAGCTAATTCCAAATCCTCTCCTGCTCTGCTGTGGGCATGTTCCTGGGGAATAAAGATCACCTTCAAGTTAGCTTGGAAACACGCAGTGCTGTTAACAGGCCGGGCTTGTGTGATTTTTAACTGATCCTGGGGAAAAAAAAAATAAGGTTGAGAAATCATCTTGCTTCTGGCTGGCCCTATTTTGAAAGGCTCAGAGGTCTGCAGGGGGTGGTTTTGGGTCTTTGGAGTTTGAAACTTCGGAGGATTGGCTGATTGGTTTGGATTTAGACAAGTTTCTGTTCAGAAAGGGATGGCTGCTAATGGGTGCAGTGCCAGCAGGGGACTGGGATTTGGTAGTGTGGAATGCAGAACGTTTTGGGAAAAGTTCAGCTGTGGAATGAGGGTGTTTAAAAGAAACAAAAGGCTTGGTCTGGTAATTGTGAGGCAGCCTGGCTGATGCACGTACACCTCACAACCAGGGAGGTGAAGCTGGTGTCTGTTGGGTAAAATAGGGCAGTTTGGTGGGGTTTTTGGTGACCTGTTCTGAGAGCTGCAGTCGGAGATGGCCCCTCCTCTGGGAGATGGACACTGCGTGTTCTGGGAAGTGATGTTGCAAAGCCAGTTGGGCGTGCTGGCCTTGCCCCTGGAGCTCAGTGGCACAACCGGCAGCAGCTCCTCTTCCTAATCACCCTGACAGGTGGGAAGGATCCCTGGCACGGAGCAGAGTCCTGGAGACCCCTGAGTTAGCAAAGAGGAGTAACAACCAGGGGGGAGAAGGAGCGAATCCAGGGGCTCCTCGAGCCATCACCTCTGTGATGGAGCAACATTTCCATCTGCAAACAACGTCACGGCCCTGCCTGAGACAGAAGGAAAACAGTGAATTATCCAAAAGAAATACCCAGAACTGTCGCTTGTTTTCCTCTGGGCACTAAACAATCCTTGCTCAGAGTTCCTGCAGCCCTGGAGCTGCCAGGTGGGCACACACCGAGGGCCGGCCGAGGTGATTTTGGCTGGCACACGCTGGGCTGAGCCCGACAACTGTGGTTCTGGCTCTGGGTTCTGCTGCCTGATGGATGGGTTCTTCCATGGAGCAGCTTTTCCAGGCTGGAGAGCTGCCTCCAGGGAGGTGTGGGCACATGGAGCTGCTCCAAACAAACCCTGCCTGTGACAGCCCCGCTGACGGGCACAGCTGGGAACAACTTCCCTCTCTACCCTTGTTCAGAAAAGGGTCACTCGGGTCACAGGGGCCCCTGTGACGTGGCTTTTGAAGTGCTGCAAATGTCCCCTTTTTGCCTGAAGTTCTGAGAACTGAGCAGTTGGCACTTCCTCAGCTCTTCCGGGCAATGCCTGGCTCTTGAGAAGAGGAAGGAGTGGGTTGCAGGGGTGAAGTTGGTGACCACAGAGCTGGGGGGGGCGGGGAAGAAAATGCAGAACTGGTGAATCCCCCTCCCTGCTCCACAGCTCTTGAGCACATTTTTCCTTTGCAGGGGATTTGGGGTGCTCTGAGTGTTGTGCCTGTGACCAGGACAGATGGTTTTATCGTGGAATCCCAGACTGGTTTGGGTTGGGAGGGACCTTAAAGCCCATCCATTGCCACCACTAGCCCAGGTTGCTCCAACCTGGCCTTGGACGCTTCCAGGGATGTTTCCACCCTCTGCTAATTGGCTGGGACAGGGGGAGGCTGCAGTTTGAGTTCCAAAGGGCTGGATTTGAAACAGGCTGCAGTGAGAGCGGCCTGGGTGGCGTGGCCTGTGTGTGGATAGCGTGGGAGATCAGGGATTCCTAACGGGATGGTGGGATCCTCTTCAGCTCTCCCACCAAGCTGTAAGGCTCTGCAAGGCTGTCAGGAAGCAGCTGGGGGATGGATCAGCTGCTTTTCCCCGGGAACACTCCCTTCTTCCCTGTCTCGCACCACCACCTAGTGGCAACCCTCGAGCCCTCTTCCTCATTTGCTTTTTTCCCTTTTCCCTCCTCAGAAACGATCCCAGCCTCTGGAGTTCATCGACCCCCTGGCCAACAAAAAGCCCAGGATCTCGCACCTGGCTCACAGGACCCAGCCCACCTTCAACGGGAAGCTGAGCAGCTCCTCATCCAACGGGAAGGACGCCCCCGCACCCCCCGCCCCGCCACCACCGGCGCTCCCGGAGTCGGGAAGCTCCAGCTCCAACCTCCCGGCCCTGGAGCTGCCCAGGCCTCACGACCCCCTCTCGGACGTGAGCAACGACCCCGCTCACAACGGCAGAGACTGTGAGAGCAGTGAGGCCACGGACAGGCTGAGCCACCCCCCGCCCACAGACTGTCCCCAGACCAGCAAACACAACTGCGGCTCCTACGTCAAATCCAAGAAAAAATCCAAAAAGCACAAAGACAAGGAGAAGGAGAGGAAGGAGAAGAAGGGCGAGGAGAAGTGCAAAGAGGAGAAGCAGAACTGTGAAGTAATAAAAAACGCTGACTTAGGTAGTGTTCCCCAGGAGCAGGTCACAGGTAAGGATGGGCTGAGAGGTAATTTCCGTGTTGGCTGGGTGTGATCCCGCTCCGGATCCTTTGAGGACGGAGGGAGCACGTCCTGCCCGCTCCCAGGGACCGCGGGGAACGGAATGCCAGCGCTGTCCTGCCTCCCAAATCACCAAATGGGCTTCCTCTCCAAAGAGGATATCAGGTTTTTCCTGTTTAACCTTTCGTGCTGTTTGGAGCTGCCTCAGAGCGTGTCATGTTTCTCCTGGTTAAATTAAAAGCCGGGATAATCTGTGGGGATGAAAGGCAGGGAAGAGCAGCTCCTCACGGTGCTTGTTTGTGGTGGCTGTTGTTTGGGTTTGTTTTTTTTTTTTTAATGAAAAGTTAGTCACAAAAGCTTTTAGTCTTGGATACAAATGGAGGTGATAGATAAATCTGGTGATAAGTGCCTGTTCAAGCAGTATCCAACCAGCTCGTCCAGCCTGGAAGAGCTTCCTTGTGTCCCACTTGGACTCTGAATTTATTTATTCAAGGACAGGCACAACAGTGAGTCTCGTACAAAAACCATTTTCCATAAACCACTGTTTCAGAGTCAGTTCTATGAGCTCTTAGAAGCCAGAGCAGAGAATAACTCTGGGCTAATCCCATCCACTCCCTTTCCTGCTGCTTCCATGCTTTCTGCTGTTTGTTCCAGCTCCCCAGAGCACTGGGACTTCCCCTGCAGCCTCTGGGAGTATCTTTGAAATGTCTTTTTGAATCCATCTCATTTTCCTTTGCCCTGCTGCTACTTTCCACGTCCTTCTCCGTGCCTGGTTCATGAAAATCATCCAAAAAAGGACAGCATCTTGAAATGGAGACCAATTTGTTGGATTCCTGGAAAGGAGCCATTCCCAGGGCCCTGAGGCTGAGCTGGTATCAACTCTCACCTTCCCCACAGTATTTGTAGCACCTACAAAAGCATTTTGGTGGCTCAGCAGTGATTCTGAGGACAGTCCATGGGTTGTGTGGCACTGCAGGATCAGCTTTTTAGATAATTCTTCTACTTTAACCTTCTCCGGTGTCAATCCCATTTTTTTCTGGGAGTGTTGGTTTTCTTCCCTGTTGTTTTCTCTTTTAATTTTTTTTGCCCAAATACCCCAAATCTTGAAGTTGCTGAGCCTTCCCCACCTTCTCTGCCTGGCTTCACAGCTTAGTGATTGGATTTCTGTTAATTAGTTGGGTTTTGTTCCTGCTGCTGTTTAAGAGGCAGCGAATCCCGAGCTGGACTGGGAGCAGTCACAAACAGGATGTGGTCAGTCCTGCTTGGATCCTGGACATCCAGAACTGGGAGCTTTTCCTCCTGTGCCTTTGTGCCCTGTCCTGCTCCTTCCCCACTTCCCCACTGAGGGCTGAAGGGAAATTGTTTGATGGAATGACAGAAGGTTTGGGTTGGGAGGGGCCTCGAAGCTCATCTCCCGCTAGGAGTGGAAGTTTCTCCCGGGAAGTTTCTTCCAGAGGGACCTCTGGGGTCCTCTCAGCGTCAGTAGGTGGCACTCACAGGCAGAACAAACCTCCCTGTCTCCCTTTTCTCCTCCTCGATCCTTGAGCCTTCCTTAGACCACATCCTGTGTCCTCCACGCCCTGGGCAGGAAAGGAGGGAAAACCGGGATTGTCTGCAGCGGGAATTTGAGACGGGGGTGGTTTTATAAACCCTGGGTTGGTGCCATTCTCTCATTCTGCCCAGGAAAGCCTTTCTGCAGAAATTCGGGGGGTTAAAAAACCACATTTTTTAAAAAGATCTGATGGGGTTGTTGCTGACTCAGCTTTTGTGCAGCTGCCTCTGCTGAGGACTTGGGAGCATAACCCACAGTTTGTGAGAAATACCCCTTTCCAAACCTGCATCCACTGGCTTTCCTCCTCCAGATTCCCCTGCAGTGCCTGTTCTCCACTGAGGATGGGGCTGGTTTAGGTTCCCTCCCAGTCCTGTTCCCCCTGAGGTCTTTGCTCCCATCACTGGAGCTCCTGAGCGTTCTTAGCTGAGCCTTTCTTGACGCTGAATCCACCTCCTGGAGCTGGGAGCGCTTGGATTTGTGTGAGGACAGAGCTGCCTTCCCTGCAAACCTGGGAATACCAGGAGTCTGCAGCTGGAATATTCATCTGGGAATGTGTCTGAAGTGTGGAAGCAGGGAAAAAAAAAGAACATTCACCTTGCTCAGCTCTGTCCTCTGGACCAGAACGTGTTTTCCCCATTCCCAGCGGTGCTATCAGTGTTGTCCCACTCCAGGCAGTGTTTATACACCAATTAAATCCAGATTATTTTTTTTTCTGCACTGGCTGATGTTGTGGTGCTGTTCTGCTGACAGATAAATAGTAGAGAAGCCTTGAACTTTCAGCCACCTTGTTGTGGCTCTTCTATCTCCTGCCAGTTCCAAGCAAAACAGAAATCCTTTAGAATTCCATAAACCCTGTATTGCAGACAAGTTCGTGAGTTTGAAGCTGAATTGCAAAGAGCTTTGAAGTTTAAGAACATCTGTAAACAAGCCTTTATTTTTTCAGGTTTAAATGGAACATGCAATAATTCTAGTGTACCAACATCAACTTCAGAAATGCCAGATTATTTATTGTAAGTATTTTTTATCAGTTGCTTCATCACTCTGGGATTGTGTTTCAAGCTAAAAATCACAATGCACTGGGGATTTCTGCTGGACTTTTATGTTACTTGATAGAACTTTGTAAGGTGGGTTTAAAAAAAAAAAAAAAGTAAATCCAGCTTTGCAGAATTTCTGAGACTTAACTTGGTATCAGATCAGTTCTTTGCCTCCCTGTGGAGTGTTCAGGTTTATCTCCTGTAAACTGGTGGTTGAAGTAGTTCAAGAAACATTTTATGCCTTGGAGGGGCTTGAAAGGATTGAACATCTCCATGTTACAGTTGGGAACTTGGAGAGGAAATAATCTGCTTTAATGTTATGGAAGACAAGGCAAGGAAGGATTTGGGGAGGTTTGCTAATTCTTCCCCTCTCCAGAGCCAAGATCATCTGCATAAACCAGTGAAATATTCTTTGAGGGGAGGTTATAACCCCCGGGTTGGGATGTGAGTTGTTTCACCTCTTGACTCTTTAATCAGATCCCCTCGAGGTTAATGAAACAATCCACTCCAAAAAAAAAATAAAAAAAATCCCCGTGCACAAAGCCCAGGATCTGCATAAACCCCAAACCTGTTCCAGGCAAAGCTTTGGGATGGGGGAGGAAATGTAGCTGGGGGGGACATTCCCTGTGCCAGGGGTTGGATTCCATCACCGCTGGAGGGAAGGGATGGAGCAGCAAGAGGAGGGAGTCCCTGGAGCTGCCTGGAGGAGTTAAAGGCTTCTTGTGTGGTTGCTGGTTTTCTGGGCTCTGTGAACCCCGAACAGCCCCCTCAGGGCGACACTTTTAGGGCCATTCAGAGGAATTTGGGTGGCTTGGGGGGGGTTCTTTCCCAGATGTGCTGGTCCCTCCTACAGAGGGGTATTACAGCTCCTTGGTGCCTCTCCAAAGCATCAATGGGAGGTTTCTGTGCTCTGTGGTCTCACCTTCTGGTGGGATCCAATTGTTTTGATGGCCAGATTCCAAAATTACGGGAGCTGTCTCACATTTTAAGAGCTGTTTTAATCGTGAATGTTTTATGCTGTCCTGTCCTGTGTTGATGCTTCTTTATCCCAGCTTGCAGCAAGGAGTCAGTACTTGAAGGCTAAAGCACTTAAAAAGTGCTTGAAAAGTTAAAAGAGTGAAAATTTCCCCCCTAATCTGAGGCCTAAATTACCTTCTAAGTGTTCAAGCAGGGAGCTGGGGGAAGGCAAACTCATCCCAAAAGATGAGCTTTACCTTCGGAGAGGGCTGTAAATGTCAGGTTTAATGGCTTTTTTTGTTGAGCTGAATCACCTCCAAAGGGCCCCAGGGGCACATCTGCTCAGCCCGAGCTCGTGTGTGTGTGCCGTGCCCTGCAGAAGGTGCTGGAAATGAAGTCCAGCTCCTCACCGTGCCTTCTGCTCGTGCTCTTGCCACATAATCGCCCTGAGAGCGTTTTGCAACGATGGCTCAATGCTTTTTGTGTTCCCTTAAAGGCTCAGCACTGGGAAGCAGCGTATTCCTGCTGTTCCAGTGCCTGGCACAGATGCAGAACTCCATGTTCTGCGGGACAGCAGGAGTTAGAAAAGCTGTAGCAGCGCTATCTGAGCGTCTTCCTCCACCCACAGCTGCTCCCAGGCTTTTTGTGTACCTGCATATCCCACGCTATCTGGCAGAGAGATAGGAGGGTTTGGGAGCAAACAGTGTTTTGTTCTGCAGGGAGGTCAAGGCAGCAATCCCCACGGTTACCTCCTGAATTTGCTGCTGTGGTGCAAAACCAGGAGGAGAGGAAACAGCCTCGAGTTGCACTGGAGGGGATTTAGATTGGATAGGAGGGAAAATTCCTTCACTGGAACAGGGAATCACCATCCCTGAGGGAACTGAGACACGTGGCTGTGGCACTTGGGAAGGTGGTTTAGTGGTGGGCCTGGCAGTGCTGGGGGAGTGTTGGATTTGATCTTGGAGGGCTTTTCCAACCTTAATCCCAGAAATCCCAGACCGGTTTGGGGTGGGAAGGGACTTTAAAGCTCATCCCATTCCATCATGGGCAGGGACACCTTCGCTTTGGTTGCTCCAAGCACCATCCAGCCTGACCTGGAGCACATCCAGGGCCGGGGCAGCCACATCTTCTCTGGGAAAACCATTCCAGAGCCTCCCCACCCTCACAGTCCAGCAACTCCTTCCCGATATCCCACCCAAACCATTCCCCGATTCTAAACCATCCACAACCCGCTTTTCAATCAGCCAGAGGGAATCCTCCCTGATAACCCCAATTCCCCCAAACCCTTTTTTTTTTTTTTTTTTCTCCCCCTGCAGAAAATACGCAGCCATTTCCTCCTCGGAGCAGCGTCAGAGCTACAAGAACGACTTCAACGCGGAGTACAACGAGTACAGGGACTTGCACGCCCGGATAGAGCGGATAACCCGGCGCTTCACGCAGCTGGACGCCAAGCTCAAGCAGCTTTTGCAGGGCTCTGAAGAGTACAAGGTACAAACAGGCAGAAAGAAGCTTTTTAAAAACCCCCACCCCCTTCCTGCCCCTGTCTTTTTGGGGGCCTGAATTCCACCCGGGACCGGTGGAGAACGTGCACGCAGCTGACAGCTTTTGGGGTCTAAGCCCTTCTCCCGGCTCTGTGCTGCTCCCTTTCCAGGCTGGAGCCACATCATGGGACTTGTTGACAAGGAAAGGCCTCAGTGAGACAATTGGCGTCCTCGGCCAAAAAGCTGCTGGAAGCTATTAGTGCATCCCAGCCAGAAAAACTCAGATTTGCACATATGGGAGCGTAGATCGGGGCTGCAAGGGGAGTTAGCACGGGGTCATCTGTTCCTCTGGAATCTTTGATCTTCGCAGTGCACCGTTATTGGACTTGTCAGGGTGATTTTTAGAGAGTTTCAGGCTTATTCATTAGCTTGAAAAAAGTGAGCCTGGTGGAGTGCAGTAAACGGGTTTTTACAGAGCACCTATTGTGCTGAAGCTTCCCTCAGACGTCCCTCCCTCCCCTCTCCTTGCAAAATTCAGGGATCCCTCGCTGGGTTGGTGTCATATCTTGGGAGGGGGGTGAGGAACAATCAGTTGGAGCTTTGGAAATGTCGGATTTGAGGCGCCTCTCACAGGTAGCTCTCGTAGCTGGGGAGTGGGGCCTGATCCTCCCAGTGCTTTGGGGGTCAGCTCCAGTATATCCATGGAATCAGGGACTGGTTGCAGCCATCAGATCTCCCCGGGGAAGTCGTGGAGGGAGCAGGTTCTGGTTGGAATTCAGAGGAGCTCTGTACGTCGAGCCACCAGTAAATATTTCCTGCTGCAGGAGGTCGCAGAGCTGAAAATAATAAACCTATTTTTCCCTTCTTTCTTTTCTTTTTTTAGACCATCCATGATCAAATTTTACAGGAATATCGGAAAATTAAAAAGGTAAGCGAACGCACTTGGCCACAAAAGGCTTTTGGGTGGTGCCCCTGGTGTGACTGAAAGAGATGGGCCCTTGCCAAGTGCAAACCCGGGCTCTGAGGCATTCCAGCAGATCTTTGTTCAGCTCCAGCCTGGCCAGAAAGCAGCTCAGGAAGGGTTTGGAGGGGGGAGCTGGATCCCGGGGAGCGTTCAGCCGTGGCCGTGGCACAATGGCTGGGTGAAATCAGGGCCTTTATCTCTCCAGGGAAAGAACAGTTTGTGTTTCAGATGCACAGGCTGAGGGATAACAGGATCCTCCAGGATTTGGGGGGGGGCTGGTACACAAGGTCCAGGCTGGATCAGTGTCTGGGGCACAGCCCCCAGAGTTTTGGGTGGGTGGGGCACATGAAAAACATTAAATTTCTCCACACACCAGCAGGGGTTTGGGGTTTTCCTTTTAAATCTGTTCATATGATCCTGAGCCCTGTTGTCCTGAGGGGTTTAGGAGCTTTTTGAGGAGATTCCAGAGCTCCCAGGTGTGGGCAGAGGGCAGGTGGGGCATGTTGGAAGCCCAGCTGCTCCCAGTTAGGCTGAGCCTCACTCAGGTGAGTTCACTCCCTGGGATGAGGCACCTGGAGCTGGAAAATGCTGAAAAGGGATTTTACTCCTTGCTTTGCTCCATCAGGGTGTTCAGTAATACAGGAGTAGGTCCATTTTAAATGGGTGTCTAAAAGAAGCTTCACTCCTTGGTCGTGTCAGTGGCTTCAAACTGAGAGAAAGGAGGTTCAGGTGGGATGTTGGGAAGCAATTCCTCCCTGGGAGGGTGGGGAGGGGCTGGGATGGAATTCCCAGAGAAGCTGTGGCTGCCTCATCTCTGGAAGTGTCCAAGGCCAGGTTGGAGCACCCTGGGACTAGTGGGAGGTGTCCCTGCCCATGGCAGGGGTGGCACTGAGTGATCTTTAAGGTCCCCTCCAAGTCGAACCAATCCACGATTCCACACCTTTCTCTGTGGTGGTTTGGGGGATTTTGTGAGGAATCACCTCCCACCTCTGCACTTCTCCTTTCTCTTTGCAGACTAACCCCAACTACAGCCAAGAGAAGAACCGCTGTGAATACCTCCACAACAAACTGGCTCACATCAAAAAACTCATAGCAGAGTATGACCAGCAGCAGTTTTAGCTGCCACTCCCCCCCAAAATCTTCCCCCCGGACTGGGTAGGGCAAAACAAAGCAAAACAAAACAAAACAAAAAAAAATCCAGTCACCTGGACGTTCCTTTTCCTTTTATACACCCAAATCCCTTTCAGAGGCGAGCATTAATTCCTCGTGGTTGAAGAACTTGGGGATGACTTATGATGCCGAATCATCTTGTCGTGTCCACGTCCAGCACGCTCCTCCCGAGGTTTTGGTTTTTTTTCGTTTTGGTTCTTGTTCTTTTTTTTTTTTTTTTTTTAAAAAAAAAAAAAAGCCTCTCTGAATGTTGGAATGTAACGAATGGATAAAACAAAATTAATCTGCTTATTCGAAGCCAGCGTTTGACACTTAAGGGAAAAACAAAAAAAAAAGAAAAATACAAAAAAAAACCACCAACAAAAAAAAACACCCTCAAACTTGACCGAAGCTCCCGAAGGTTAAACAACCTGTAGTTTTGGTTTTTTTTTTTTTTCATGGATTCAAAGTTTGGCATGAAGTGTAACTCCCCCTTGGCCCGGCTCCACTGGGTGTACAAATTGCCCTGCAGATGGTGAGGAACTGGAATGCTGCTCGTTGGAACGAGAGCTGCGTCTGCTCCCGGCACCGCGTAAATACACCAAGTACCCAGAGCTCTCCTTGTCTGTCCCTGCTTTGTCATCTCTTGGGATGGAGCTGGGGGTGGATGTTGGGGAGGGGTTGTGGCAGCACAGGGGGTCAGGGCATAGGTGGATTTCCCCCCAAAAATCCCCCCAAAGCCCCATTTTCTCTTCACCTGCCGGCGCGTTCCAGATCCCCCCGCAGTGACCCAGCCTGCCCTGCTCCTCCTCCCCCTGCCAGTGCTGGGGCAGACCTGTCTGGCTTTTGACTTTCTAATTTTATTAATTGCTGATGAATGAGACTCTGGTCTATTTTTGTATCCAAAAAAAAAAGGGGGGGGGGAAGGCATCTTTTTCTAGAATTGTGCCTCCCTTTTCCTCTTAGGCCAAGTGTTTCAGAACCTTCCCTTGCAGTGTTACTAAAACTTATCAAATAGTCACTCAGAGGGAGTTATTTTATTCCTGGTCCATGAGAGAAGAGGGGTGGGTGGGGGGATGCCTTGCTTTCTCCCAGGATTTTTTTTGTTGTTTGTGTGTCTTTTCCAAAGGAGCAGCAGCAAACCCTCCTCAGAGCAGTGTGAGAGCACTAAGGTGCTGTTTTCCCACACAGATCCCTTCCACTGCTGTGCTTTATCCAGCCAGCTTCTCCCTGCAGTTCTTGCTTCCTGGGGTTTGTTGTTGGGGTTTTTTTTTTCCCCCCCTTACTTTGGATTGAAGGGAACATTTTAGAGTATGGCCAGGGTGTGAGAAACACTCCAAAAAGCACAAAGGTGTCCTTTAACTCTGCCATTCCTTTCTTTCTCTCCCCTCTCCCCTTTTTAATCCTGCCAGCCTGGGGGATTTGACTTCTTCCCGCTTCCGTTTATCTCAAAGTAAAGGATTCCTTCCCTGTGGAGTCTCCTTCCCTTGGAGGTTGCACTGAAGAGGCTTTTCACCCTTTGAAGGAGCAGAATGGCAGAGTTAAAGGGGGGAAAACACTTCTTGCACGAGGAGCATTTGAGTTTTTTTTCCTGCCCCACCCCCAGAAACCAAAAGGGGTCTCATCTACTGTATTAAAAAAAAAAAGGAGAGAAAATTAACAATAACAATAATAATTCCATGATTGTCACCCAACCAAGGCCACTGCTTTGCTTTGTCACTTTATTCTGAGGTCTCTCCCTGTGCATCCAGCTGGTCAGGAGAAGGGGGATCAGCACCCCAGCAACCCTCCCCAGGGCATTCCCAGCGGGAATTTTGGGGAATGCTCCCATCCCTCCTTTCCAGATCGCACCCAGAGGTTGGGGGGGTGTTGGTGCAGCCCCACCTGCCTCCCGTGCTGCTGCTGGGCAGGGAGAGCTGGAAAACACCTCTGGAATTCCAAAGGCAAGGAGCTTTTCTCTGGGAATCTCTGTCCTCCTGCTCCCTGGAGGGGGTTCCTGGAGCAGGTGTCCAAGCTCCAGGCTCTGATCCCAGCCGGGAATTCTCGCTCCCAGGTGGAGCTGTGGGGATCTGGGAGAGGGAGGGGGGGATTTAGGAAAGGCCCAGGATGCCACAATCCCCTGAGCTGCCGGGAGACTGTCCCTGCAAATCCCAGCCGGGGATTCCATGGGTTTTGGGAATTTTCCATGAATTTCCCCAGTGCTGGGGCTTCGTTCTGACTGTAGAGGAGCGTGGAACTCGGGATGGCCGAAGAGGCAGCACCTACAAACCCAGGATGAGTAAAATTCTTCCGTGGAAAACACTTTTCCTCATCCTTAATTTTGAAAAGTTTTTTATTTGTTTGTTTTTTGGTTTTGTTTTTGTTTTTTTCCTTTTGTTGCTTGGGGTGGGGGGGGATAGAGACGGATCTCAATCTTTATACGTCTGCTATAAGATATTTTTGCAAACAGAGTTGTATACAAAGATGTATTGTGTACATTTACATGTATATTCTGGAACTTCTAAAAAATTTGAATATTAAAAAAAAAAATACAAACTGAAAATATTTAATGAATATCCAAACTGTGAGACCCAATTAGCATCCACCAACTTCCTGCTTTACTTTTCTTTTGGACTGTTAAAAGAATTGTAGTCGAATCTGCCTTTTTATTATTTTTATTTTATTTTTATTTTTTTTTGTTCCTTTTTAGAGACGACGAAGCTTAGGCAAAATTTTGTGCTTTTTGGGTTAATAGAAACCAGTTCTAGGTGATTAAGTATGATCTTAACTTATTGATACTGTGTTTTACTTTGTAATATTGTACTGTGGATAAAAACTATATTGAGCCATGGAGTTGGAGTTTACAAAAAGAGCTTTTCACTTTGCCAAAATGTTACAATTTCAAGGCAGCAGAGTCTTCAGCTTTCCTAATCTTTTTTTCTTAAGAGCTAGTGTTCTTTCTTTTTTTTTTTTTTCTTTTTTTTTTTTTTTTTTTTTTTTTTTTTGTACACTAAAAAAGCTGAATGCTGATTTTGCAACATATAATAAATTCACTGTATTGGAAAACAAGCAGACAATAAGGTTGTGGATTTCTTTTCAGTGCTTCTCCCTGCAAGGAAACTCAAAAAAGGGAAAGGTGATAAATGGCTGGCGTGGAGTTTGGGAGCAGGAAACGGGAAGGAACCGGGTCACTTGAGTGAGCTGAAGTGTCAGAGCGGGGAGTAGGTAAGAAAGAGGAGAGGGAAGAGGTGCTTGGAGTGGGCCAAGTCCTTGGAACGCTGCCCTGCCCTGGTGGGATCAGCCTCCAGGCCTGGCAGGAGCTGAGGGTCTTCCCACTCCAGCACCACTGGGGGGGTTTTTTTTTGGAGGAAAAGCTGCTTTTTGGGGCTGTGTCAGCGTGGGGGGTGAGAGGGGAGCACAGAGCCCGGACAGTCCACGACCCTGGAGCAGCAGGAGGCTCAGGGATGCTCCCAATCCATGGAGGGGGCTCTCCCTTCCCCTCCCGGGGAGCCCAGCTGGGTCTGACGCGGGGAGTGAGTCACATCCCTGGGGAGCCGGAGCGGGAATGGCAGTGCTGGAGCAGGGATGGGGGGAGATGAGCCTGGCACAGACACTGCCTGTGCACGCTGCCGGAGCTCCCACCTCCGCCCACCCGTGTGAATCATCCAGCAAAGCCTCGGGATACAAACAGCACCTCCGTTGTGTCCAGGCTGTCCCTTTCCCTGCTGTCTCCATGCCTTGCTCTGGTCCTGCCTTCGGCAGCATCCCCGGAGCAGGCGGAAGAAAATCAAGGACAAAACCACTCAGGAGTGTAAAATCCTTGGAATAGCTGCTGTTTTCCTGCTTTGGGGGCTCCCTCCAACAGCAGGTGACAGGCCCAGGCTCACAGACCACGGTGAGGGCGCTGGATCACCCCCCGTGTCATAACGAGCCCGCATTCGCTTGGATTTAGTGCCCAATTCAGGATTCTACCTCCAAAATAGCAAACTGTGGCCAAGGTGAAAATAATCCAGGGCTCAAATAACATCTCCCACAGCCTTGGCTGATTTTTGTTATCAAGGTGGGGGGAGCAGGGAGGTCTGTGCTCTGTCCTTGACCTTGGAGTGGACACAGCAGCACCAGCACCCCCACAGGGAGACGATGCTCCCAGGGCCGGTGGGACTCGGTCACGGAGCAGGAGCTGAGCTTGATGCTCTTGCAAATCCCAAAATCCTCCAGTTGTAGTTTCAGATGTTGCCTCCCAGCCAAGCTGTGCCCCCCTGAGCCCCCCTTCACCATCTTGGAGCTTCCCCCCGGGGCGCTGAGCGGATCGAAGGCCGGCTCCTGTCCCGCTGGGACGCCCGCACAGGAAGGGTCCCCATCCCCTCCCAGCTTTCCTGGGGAATTCCTCCCAACCGCTGGCAGCTCCCGGGGTCACGCACTGAGCTCATTAACTCGGAGCTGCCCCAGTGGAAATTTACTGGCTGCGTTTGCTGTGCCAGAGCCAGGCGGGCTCCTGCTGCCGCCTCCTTATCGGCACCGGGCCGGGAGCGCGGCGGGAGCACCGGGAGCATCTCCTGTTTCAGGTGTCCCTCCCGTGTGCCCAAGCCAAGCCGGGGGCAGGCTCAGGAGGAGCCTTGGACTGCGATAACTCGCTATTAATCCAGGTCACACCTGGGCAAAGTGTCACTTTACCCCGCATGGGGCACAAGGCGCCCTTAAGTCGGGGTCGTGCACGTGTGGGAAGGCCCCAGCCAGGTTTGAGGGATGCTGGAAACATTGGGACATCACTGTGTGGGTTTTTTTTTTTCCCCAGGGTATTTTCCCTGTGGGTTTTTTTCCCCCCGTGGGTTTTTTCCCCTGTGGATTTTTCCCCCCACCGTGGTTTTTTTCCCTGTGCACCTTTTGCTGGCGGCTCGTTTACAGGAGGAAGCTCATTAGAATAATTTGTCCTTGTCACGGTCCGATGGTGCTGGTCCCTCTCCCAGAGCAGCTGCTGCACCTCCAGCGCTGAGCATGACACCCCAAATCACCCCCCTCCTCCCTCCCTCCCTGCCTCCCTCCCTCCCTTCCAGGCGTGGGCCCGGCCTTGGGCAGCCGGAGGGTGATGGCACAGGGATAGGGAGGAGGATGAGGAGCTGCCAGCAGGGATAATGAAGGGTCAGAGCCTGGGATTGTGTTACACGAGGGGAAAAAACCCAAGCGTGCAGGGAGGAAAACGTGGCAGGGGAATGCTGGGGCTGTTTGTAAGGCGTCAATCGGGGGGGGGCTGACAGCGGGGCAGAGGTGGGGTGGGGGACACACACACACAGACTTCCCAGCTCACAGAACATCCCCGGCTGCTGTGGGGTCAGCCCCTGAACCTGCTTATAATGAACTCACCACGGGGTTAAGGGCACGGCCACGCGGCCTGGGGGGGGATGCGTGGCCTGGAAACCACATGGCCACGGGGTTTGGATGGAGCAGGGGGGGTTTGGATGGAGCAGGGGGGGTTTGGCTGGAGCAGGGGGTCTGGCGGGAGAAGGGGGTGGGCACCATTGCTGGGGGAGCGGGCCGGTCGCTATGGCTCCGCTGTGGCCACGCTGGCCCCCGGCCAGCCCCCGGCAGCTGGGGAGCGAAGGCGCTGGGCGGCCGGCCCGGGCTCCCGGCCCATGGACGCGCTGGGCGAGCGGGAACAAGGGAGCCCCGCTTTCTGCGGTGCCGAGCGTGGGAGGAGTGGGAAGGGAGTGGAGGGGGGTGTGGAGGGGAAGGAACAATGGTGGGAGTTATTGGGAGGGGCGAGAGAAAAAAAAATTAGGGAAAAGAAAAAAAAAAAAAAAAAAGGAAAGCAGTGGAAAAATACCAGTTCTGGGCCCCTGGCAGCGCTGCCCCGGACCCTCCCCGCCCCAGGATTATTGTACAAAGAAATGTTATTTTTGTTTCAATAATTTGCTGAGGCACTGGCATTCCAGCGCGGGGCTCGTTTTGTCCTCCAGCCCCGGCACCAAGGGATCATTGTTCCTCCGCGGCCAAAGGGGGCCGGACGCGGCCCCTCGGGCACCGCCGTGCCCTCCACCACCGCCCGCCCGGCCGCAGGTGCCCTCCGGGCTCGGCCCCGGTGGGTCCCGTCCCGCTGTGCCGTGCCGGAGGGTGGGTGGCGATGGCAGCGAGCCCGGGGGAGCGGGGTGGGTGGCGGAGGAGGGCAGAGCTGTCCTCGCCGTGTCTGCGGGGAGCGAGGGTGGGGAGGGGGGGCCGGGGCGTTGCTCGGGCTCCGGGGGTCCCTTTGAAGCGGGGCGGCCCATTGAAAGGCAGCGGGACCCCGGGGGCCGCCAGCGGGGGGCCGGACACGGCCCCTTTCTCTGTGCCACCCCCCCGGGCACCCCCCACGCTCCCCGGGCACACATTTGGGGGTTTGGGGTGCGGCCGCACACGGGGCCCGGTGCCCTCGGGCATGGCCGGAGGGACCCGCAGGGGCTGCAGGGTGAGGGGTGCCCGTGCTGGGGGCTCCGGAATGCCAGGGGCTCCAGGGGGGGCCCGTGCCAGGGCATGCAGGGTGCCAGGACTTTTGGGGCGCCCAGAGCAGGGGATCTGGGGTGCCGCGACCTTTGGGGTGCCATGACTTTTGGGGTGCCATGACTTTTGGGGTGCCATGACTTTTGAGGTACCCAGACCAGGGTTCTGGGGTGCTATGACCTTTGGGGTGCCCATGCCAGGGCTTCTAGGGTGCCGCGACCTTTGGGGTGCCATGGCTTTTGGGGTGTCCATGCCAGGGGGTGCAGGGGACCTTGACCTTTAAGTTGCCCACACCGGGGCTCCCAGGGTACCATGACCTTTGGGGTGCCCATACCGGGGGCTCTGGGGTGCCATGACTTTTGGGGTGCCGGTGCCGGGGTGCCGGGGGTCTGTGGGGTGCCGGGCTGGCAGCCGCGTGGCAGCAGCGCCGTGGGAAGGCGCCCGCGATTCCCGGGCGCAGGAAGTCGCCGTCCCGGGGCTGTCAATGGCCGGAAGGCGACGGCGGGACCCCCGGCCCCGGCCCGGGACCGGCCCCGGCGACACTTCCCCTTCCCGGGTCAGCGGCCGCTCCCCCCTCCCCAAACCCCCCCGACACCTCCCGACACCCTCCCCCTCCATCGGTGCCGTGCCCGGTACCGGAGCCCCGCACGTGCGGTGGGCTCGGGGGTCCGGGGGTCTCAGGGGTCCGGGCTGCCGGTGCCGGTGGGCACGTGCGGGGGCGGGGCCGGGCGCGGGCAGGGCCGGGGCGGGGCCGGGGCGGGGCCGCGGAGCCGATTAAGCGGCGGGAGCGGGAGCGGCCGCAGCGCGATCGCATCGTCCCCGCGGGGCAGCACCGGACACCGGGCAACGGACACCGGGCAGAGAACACCGGCACGGACACTGACACGGACACCGGCTCCGGCTCCGCCGCCTCCAGCGCGGCCCGGCCCGGTGAGTGCCCGCGGGGGCGGCGGGAGTGGCCCCCCGGAGACGTTCGGGTTTGCGACCCCGCGGGGGCGGCGGCGGGCCCGGATCCGTGTCCTCCCGTGCCCTCGGCAGGGTCCCCGCGTCCCCCGGCACCCCCCACGGGTGCTGGGACATCTCCTGTCCCCAAATCCCCTCTCCCCGTGGAGGCGCGGACAGCCCCTGTCCCCATGTCCCTTGTGCCACCCCGGGGTGCTGGGACAGCCGCTATCCCCGTGTCCCCTCTGCCACCCCCAGGAGCAGGGGCAGCCTGGGACAGCCCTTGGAGTGGGGTCAGCCCTGGTTCCCATGTCCCCTGCCCCATCTGTCAGGGTGTAGGGACAGCCCCTGTTCTCCAGTTCCCTGCGCTCCCTGGAGCTGGGACAAGCCCTGTCCCCATGTCCCTGCACCCTTTGCACCCCACGGTGTAGGGACATCCCTGTCCCCACATCCCCTGCACTCCTTGGAACCCCTAGAAGCAGGGACAGCCCTGGTCCCCATGCCCCCTGTGCCACCCCAGGGTGCAGGGGGTCCTCGTGTCACCTGGGAGCGACCTCTGTCACCCCCAGGGAGTGAGCACAGCCCTGATCCCCATGTCCCCCACACCCCCGGATACCCCAGTGTGCAGGGATACTCTGGGAACATCCCTACTCCCCCATGGCCTCCTGTGGCCCCTGCCACCCCCAGGGAGGGGACAGCAGGGACAGCCCTGAGGGGACCCTGCATCCCTCGGCTGGCTGGGGGCTCCAGGAAGTCCCAGGGCGGGGGTCTCACCCCCCCCTGCTCCCTGCCTGTCCCGGGGGCAGCAGCCGGTGTCGGGACACGGGTGGGGAGGGGCTGCGGTGGCCGTCCCAGTGCCACCACCACGCTGGGAGGGCAGGGAGCCAAGAGTCCCCACTGGCCACACAGCCACGTCCCGGCAGGGCGGAGGGCCCGGGGGGGAGGGGGTGGGGGTGGAATTCGGGGTGGGGGAGCCCAGCGTGCCAGGCCAGCGGTGCTGACACCCATTTCCTCCTATTCCAGCTCCAGGAACAATGGCAGAGCCGTTCCTCGTGGAGAGCCCCAACGTCACCTACAGCAAGGACTTCATCGAGGCCAAGTACACGTACAGCACCGTGCACGTCTGCAAGGAGAACGGCGTCACCAAGGTGGGCGGTGGGAGGGGGCTCGGGGGGTCCTGGGGGCTCTGTGCTCGTGCCCAGCTGTCCCCTGTGTCTGTCTGTCCCCCGTGTGTGTCTGTCCCCAGGTGCGGCCGTGCTCCACCCACTTCACCTTCCGCACGGCGCGGCAGGTCCCGCGCCTGGGGGTGATGCTGGTGGGCTGGGGGGGCAACAACGGCACCACGGTGACAGCGGCCGTGCTGGCCAACAAGCTGGGGCTGTCCTGGATGACCAAGACCGGGTGCAAGGTGGGTGTCCCCGGTGGGACCCCAGAAAGGGGAAGGGGGGTGTCCCCAGTGTGACCCTGGACTCCAGTGAGGTGGGTGTCCCCAGTGAGGTGGGTGTCCCCAGTGTGACCTCAACAAAGGGGGTGTCCCCAGTGTGCCCTCAAAAGGACGGGTGTCCCCAGTGTGACCCCAGAAAGGATAGATGTCCCCAGTGTGACCTCAGCAGGGTGGGTGTCCCCAGTGTGACCTCAGCAGGGTGGGTGTCCCCAGTGTAACCCCAGAAAGGACGGGTGTCCCCAGTGTGACCTCAGCAGGGTGGGTGTCCCCAGTGTGACCCCAGAAAGGGGTGTGTCCCCAGTGGGATCCCAGCAAAGGGGGTGTCCCCTGTGTGACCTCAGTGGGGTGGATGTCCCCAGTGTGACCCCAGTAAGCGGGAGCATGACCCCAGCAAAGTCCTGGGCCCCAGGGGCCGTCCCACAGGGATGGGGACACAGAGCTCAGCTGCACCTTTGTCCTGCACCCCGGTTTGGAGGTGCCGGGACCCCCCTACTCCCCACGCCAGCGACTCATCCCTGCCCTCTCCATCCCAGAAAGCCAACTACTACGGCTCCCTGCTCCAAGCCTCCACCGTGTGCCTGGGCACCGGCCCAAACGGCGACGTCTACGTGCCCTTCCGGGACCTGCTGCCCATGGTGCACCCCAACGACATCATCTTCGACGGTAGGTGGGGCACCGTGGGTGGGGGGACACCCCATAGCGTGTGTGTGTGTGTGTGGGGTCACCCTGAGCGTTTGGGTCACACCGTGTCCCCCAGGCTGGGACATCTCCTCGCTGAACCTGGCGGAGGCCATGAGGCGGGCCGAGGTGCTGGACTGGCCGCTGCAGGAGCAGCTCTGGCCCCACATGGAGAAGATGAAGCCCCGGCCCTCCATCTACATCCCCGAGTTCATCGCCGCCAACCAGGAGGAGCGGGCGGACAACGTCCTCCAGGGCTCCATGGCTCAGCAGGTCCCGGGGCAGGGGGTGGCACGGGGTGAAGGGGGAGGATGGAACACACAGGGCCACGGGGAGGGGTCACCACGGCCCTGACGCGTCCCCTCGGCCGCGCCCCAGGTGGAGCAGATCCGCAGGGACATCCGGGACTTCAAGGAGATCACCGGGCTGGACAAAGTCATCGTGCTCTGGACGGCCAACACGGAGCGTTTCTGTGACGTCGTGCCGGGGCTCAACGACACCGCCGAGAACCTGCTCAGGGCCATCGAGGTCGGCCCACGGGGCGAGGGGGGTCGGCAGGGGGATGCCCCCCATCCTCCCTGGTGGCACTGAGCTGTCCCCTGTCCCCCGCAGAAAGGCCTGGAGGTGTCCCCGTCCACGCTCTTCGCCGTGGCCAGCATCCTGGAGGGCTGTGCCTACATCAACGGCTCCCCCCAGAACACCTTCGTGCCGGGGGCCGTGGAATTGGCCGCCCAGCGCCGCGTCTTCATCGGCGGCGACGACTTCAAGTCGGGTCAGACCAAGCTCAAGTCGGTGCTGGTGGATTTCCTGGTGGGCGCCGGGCTCAAGGTACGTGCAGGGGGCAGGGAACTTTCCTGGGGAGGGGGTTGGTCTGGAAGGTGGCAGGGGGTGACTTGGCCCTCGCCCCCCTGCCCAGACCAAATCCATCGTGAGCTACAACCACCTGGGCAACAACGACGGCAAGAACCTCTCGGCGCCGCAGCAGTTCCGCTCCAAGGAGATCTCCAAGAGCAACGTGGTGGACGACACGGTCCAGGCCAACCCCATCCTCTACGGGCCCCAGGACAAGCCCGACCACTGCGTGAGTTGGGGGGGCGCGGGGGGTGACACGCGGGCAGGGGGTGACACGGTGGAGGTGACGGGGCCGTGGCTCGGCAGGTGGTGATCAAGTACGTGCCCTACGTGGGGGACAGCAAGCGGGCGCTGGACGAGTACACGTCGGAGATCATGATGGGCGGCACCAACACCATCGTCATCCACAACACCTGCGAGGTGCGTGGGGGGCGGCCGGGCTGTCCCCGCGGTGTCCCCTCGGTGCCAGGGGGTGGCTCCTCACACACCCTCCCACCCCGTTGGTGCCCGCAGGACTCGCTGCTGGCCAGCCCCATCATCCTGGACCTGGCCATCCTGACGGAGCTGTGCCAGCGCATCACCTTCTGCACCGAGGCCGACCCCGAATTCCAGGGCTTCCACAGCGTCCTCTCCATCCTCGCCTTCCTCTGCAAGGCCCCGCTGGTGCCTGAGGGCACCCCCGTGGTCAACGCGCTCTTCCGCCAGCGCAGCTGCATCGAGAACATCCTGAGGTACCCGGGGGGTCCCCGTCCTCGTGGGCACCGCATCCCACCCACCCACCCATGGGTCCCAGTGCTAGCGGGTCCCAGTGCCCAGAGTTCCCAACTCCAGTGGGTCCCAGTGCCTAATTAATGCCCACGGGTTCCCAGTGCCTGGGGTGCCCCATTCCAGTGGTTCCCAGTGCCCAGCATTAATGGGCCCGAGCACCAGTGGGTCCCAGTGCCCAGTGCTTGGGATGCCCAACTCCAGTGGGTCCCTCGAATGCCCACCCCATGCCCCCAGTTCCCCACACACCATGTCCCCCCCCCAACTGTGGGTACCCGATGCCATCCCCACCCCTCCCCTGTTCCCCAGTTTCGGGGTGCCCAGCCCTGACCCCTCCTCTCTCTCTGCACCCCCCCAGGGCCTGCCTGGGGCTGCCCCCCCAGAACCACATGCTGCTGGAGCACAAGATGCAGCGACCGGCCCCCAGCCCCAAACGTGCCTGTCCCGGGGGGGCCTCCTGCCCCCTGGCCCCCAAGAAGACCCCGGTGCCCACCCAGCTCAACGGGCACCCCTGTGCTCCGACCGGGCCCCCACACCCCCTGCACGTCGACGGGGCCGACTAACACCGACTGCCCTTTCTATTTCGTATCAGCTTTTTAGGGGAATGGAGGGGGTTGGATTTGGGGAGGGGGCCTGGGGAGGTCCAGGAGTTGCCCCCTCCCCCCGCCCCCAGACGCCGCCGACGACTCCAAACTGTGAAGCTTCGTACCCGCCAATAAACCCGGAGCACAGCGAGACCCCCCCGCCTCAGCTGCTTCCTGGGGGGGCTCTCACCGGGGTCTTGGGGTCCCCTCAGCTCCTTCCTGCTTCCCCTTCACCTGGGGTCCCCCTCCCCTGGTTCCTTGGGGGGCTCCTCACGTGGTTTTGGGGTCCCTTTCACCTGGTTTTTGGGGTCCCCCTCACCTTGTTTTTGGGGACACCTCACCTGGTTCTTTGGGGTGTCCCCACCTGGTTTTGGGGTCCCTCACCTGGTTGCTGGACCCCCCCCATCCCTTAAACGCCCCCCCTCCCCGAGACCCAAATGTCAGCTTCTGAAAAAAAATCAAATTACATTTATTGATGCGGGGGGAGGGGGTTGGGGGAGTGTTTTTTTTTTTTTTATCATTTTAGGGGATTTTAATATTTTTTCTTTTTTTTTTTAAATTTTTTCTTTTTGATAATTTTTTTGGGGAGGGTTCCCCATTTTGTTTTGATAAGCAATGGGGGGTGTCTGAAGGCTTAGAAATGAGGGGGTCCCTACACAGAATGACTACACCTATTTTGGGGGGATACCCTATGGGGCTGGGGTTGCCCCCACCTCAGGGTGGGGGCTCACAAGGGGTCCCCTGGTGTGGGGCTGTACAGGGAGGGGACCTGGGTGCACGGCGGCATTTTTGGGGTGGTGGTGGGTGGGTTTGGGGTTTGGGGAGGGGGTTTGAGGTCCTTTCTGTTATAAAAGAGGAAAAAATCAGAAAAAAAAAAAGAGAGAAAGCAAAAAAAAAAAAGAAAACCAAAACCACACACACACACAAAAATTCCTTCATATTAAAGTGGTCCCTGGGGAGGGGTGGTTGGGGGATGGGGGGCCCTGGTCTGGCGCTCAGGGGGCTGGGGATCACAGTGCTGGCTGAGCACACAGACGGGGCTGGGGGATTTGGGACCCCGGGGTTTGGGGGCGAGGGGGCTGCTCTCTGCACTGGGACCTGCCCTACTGAGCTCTTGGAGGGGGGCTGCATGGGGGTATGGCTTGGCCCCCACTCTTTCCCACCCCCCACCTCCAGCACAGCTTGGGGTGCCTCTGGATTGTGGGGGGAGGGTCCTGCACCCACACTGGGGGGGCTGTGCTGGCGGTTTAACCCCCCCCCCCCCAAGGGCTTTGGCAGGGCTGGGGGGTGGCTGTGGGCCCCCCCATTGTGGTTTGGGGGGGCACTGGGAGAACTGGGAGGGGGGTCACACCCTCCCAGAATGGAGGGGGGCATCATATGGGGGGGGGGGGCGTCTGGCACCCCCTGCCCTGTAGGGAGGGGGGCACAATGTCATGGAAATCCCTTAAAATACCCCCTCCCCAGGCTGGTACCACCCCGAGGAGGGGGTAAAACACCCCTTAACAGCCCCTCCTGCACCCCCACAGTGCCAGACACCCCCCCCAGCACCCCTGGGGAGGGGGGCGCTGCAGTTGGGAAGGGAGGGAAGGTTTCCCAGTGCTGGAGGTGGAGTGGGGGGCAATAAATGGGGTCCCAGTACATGGCAGGGGGGGCTCCCAGTGCTGGGGCCGGAGGTGTCAGTCCCAGTACTGGGAGAGCTCCCAGTTCTGGGGTTTGGGGGGTTGTCCCAGTGCTGGAGCAAGAGGGTGGTGAAGGTGGTGGGTGGGGGTGTCCCAGTGCTGGGAGGGGGGCAATCCTCACCCCAGGAAGGGGAGTGGGACTGGGGAGATGGGGAAGGCGGGGGGGGATGTGTCGGGCAGCAAATAAGTCACGTGACTTATTTCTAATCATCATTATTATTTTGTTTTGTTGTTTTTTTGTTGGTTTGTTTTTTTTTTTCCCCGCGGGCGTTTCTGTTCCATTTTGTTTTTTTTTTTTTTGTTGGTAATTTTTTTTTTCTGCTCCTTTAGTGTTTTTGTTGTTTTTTTGTTTTGGTTGTTATTTATTTTTTGGGGCGGGCGGGGCGGGGTGGCGAGATCGTTATAATTAACGAATTGTTTTGTTTTCGTTTTGGGGTGGTATTTTTTTTTTTTTGTGGGTTTTTTTTTTTTGGGGTTTTTTTTTTTTCGGTGATGGGTGAGGGCGTCTGGCTGTCGGCGGGCTCGGCGCGGGGCTCACCGCTCATTGTCATGCTGGGCGAGTACTACAGAGAGAGCGGAGACACCACAGGGTTAGCGGGGCGGGCGGGGAGTCCGCCTGGGGGCGGGGGCGCACACACGAAGCCCCCTTTCCCCTCGCCTCCCAGGGCTGGCCCCGCGCCGCTGGCACAGTTTGGGGGCTCGCCAGTGGGGTTTGGGAGTGGCTGACGAACCCCCGGCCTCGGCCCCGGCCCTGTCCCGGCCGCTGCCGCCGCTGCCGCCGCCGCGCCCCCACGGGCCCCCGCCCTCGCCGCCTGCCCCCGGGGGTCCGCGGGGTCCCCGCCGGGTCCCTTACGCTGTCGCTTGGAAGGGATTTAGGAAATTGCTGCTCAGCTCGGCGTCGTCCCGAGGGGTCCCGGGGGGGTTGCTCAGGGCCCCCAGGTTACTGGGGGAGCTCTGGGGAAAAGGAGGGGGAGAAAGGTTAGTGAGGGAGGGGTGATATAAGGGAGGGGGCTTGGTGGTGGGGGGAAATAAGGGGGTCCCGTTAGGGTGGGAGGATCCCAGGGTATTGTGGGGGGGATAAATGGGGTCCCAGTGCATGGTGAGGGAGGATAAATGGGGTCCCACTGGGGTGGGAGGATCCCAGGGCATTGTGGGGGGGGATAAATGGGGTCCCAGGGCATTAAGGGGGCACTAAATGGGGTCCCAAGGCACTGGGTGGGGGGGTTCACAGGGTATTGGGGGAGGGAGAAATAAGTGGGGTCTCAGTACAAGAGGCAGGGCAATAAATGGGGTCCCAGTATATGGGGGGGTGCCAGTACATGGGCAGTCCCAATAAATGGGGTCCCAATACATGGAAGGAGAGTGTCCCAGTACATGGGGGATCCCAATAAACGGGGTGCCAGCACTCACCTTTGGCAGCCCATCCATGTCCCCGGAGCCTGCCGGGATGACAGGGGGGTGTTAGTGACCCCCAGTCCTTGTGTGTCCCTCCCAATCCATCTGTGTGTCCCCCCAATCCATCTGTGTCCCCCCAATCCATCTGTGTGTCCCCCCAATCCATCTGTGTCCCCCCAATCCATGCATCCCCCAAACTGTCCCACCAATCCATTTCCACCTTCCACCCCACATGCCCCGCCCCCAACAGATGGAGCTCAGGTCCCACAGGATTGGGGGGTCCTGGGGGTGCTGGGGTGGGGGACACAGGACCCCCCCTTGTCCTGGGGGGTGGCTCCAGAGGGGGGGAACACCCACCTAGGGATCCGTTCATGTGATGCGGCTCCATCGCGCTCATCCCGCCCATGGGCCCCTCGGGGCCAGGCCCCATCGGGAACTGGAAGGGAAAAGGGGGTGGTGAGCAAGGTGAGGGGGGATTAGAAAAGTTGGGAGGGGTCCCTCTGTGTCCCCCTGTCCCCCCATCCCTGTCCCCCTCCATGCCATCGCTCACGTTCGGCCGGTTGCCCGCGGGTCCGATGGGGTTCATCATGGTGTACATGTTCTCACTGGAGTTGGTGGAGTCTGGGGTGGGGTTTAAAACACATGGTGGGGTGGGGGAGGTGAGTGTGGCCCCCCAAGTCCCACTCGCCCCACCCCTTCCCCCCAAAACAACACCCTACCCCATCACTCACCTCCGGGGCTGGGTAGGATGGGGGTACCGGGGGGGCCACCACCCCCGGGGGGGCCCTGAGGGGGATAAAAGGAGAGAGGGGTGGGTTAGGGGGGCACAGGGGCTCATCTGAAGCCCCCCCTCCCCATCCCCCAAAGTGCACCCCGATACTCACCACGTAGTTCCCAGGGGATGAGGAGGAGTAGGCGATCTGGGGGGGACAAAGGAGGGGGTCAGCATGGGGGGCAATGGGGTCAGGAGCCCCCCCAAGGTGTTGCCCCCCTGCTAAAACTTACAGAGTTGGCGTTGGGGTTGGGCCAGGGCCCGCGGCCACCGGGACCCCTGCAAGGCAACGGGGAGAGTCAGGGGGGTCCTGCCGGCCCTGGGGCACCCCCTGCCCTGGGGGGGTTGTGGGGGGCACAGAGGAGGCACGAGGGGGTCTTACATGTTCATGGCAGGCATGCCAGGACCGGCCAGCGAGCTGGGGGGAGGTCGCATCCCACTGCCATAGGTCTGCCGGGAGAGGGGGGGTCAGCAGGGTTGGGACACGCCTGACACTGTCCCCATCCCTGTCCCCAACCTCATCCCTGTCCCCAAACTCCATCCCTGTCCCAAAACCCATCCCCGTCCCTATATCCCCATTCCCAGTCCCCCCTCTGTCCCCACCTGTTTCCCTGACCCCATCCCCATCCAAACCTTCTTGCTTCCAACTCCATCCCTATCCCTGTATCCTTATTGTGCCCATCCCTGTCCCCAGTCTCAATCCTATATCCCCATCCCCGTCCCTGTGTCCATTCCCATCCCAGCATCCCCGTCCCTGTGTCCATTCCCATCCCAGTATCCCCATCCCTGTGTCCATTCCCATCTCAGTATCCCTATCCCTGTGTCCATTCCCATCCCAGTATCCCCGTCCCTGTGTCCATTCCCATTCCAGTATCCCCATCCCTGTGTCCATTCCCATCCCAGCATCCCCATCCCTGTGTCCATTCCCATCCCAGTATCCCTATCCCTGTGTCCATTCCCATCCCAGTATCCCGTACCTGGGGTCCCATGCCGGCCATGCCTCGGGGGGGGTTCATGCGCTGCATCGGGCCCCCCATTCCAGGATGTCCTGCACAAATTTGGGAGAGGGGGAGGGCGTGAGACCCCAGATCCCCTCCCCCCCAACAAACCCCCCCTGGGGGGCCATGAGGGGACAGGGGTGGGGGGACAGGGACTCCTGGACTCACCCTGTGACCGCGTAGCCGGGTCCATGGCGTTGGGCAGCAGTGGCTGCGAGCCGGGAACACCCACGGGGGGCTGTGGAGAGGGGGGCGGGGGGTCAGGGTGCTGGGAGACCCCCACCCAGGGGGGTCTGCACCCCTGTTTTGGGAGGGGAGGGGAGTCCTGGCATCGACCGCCTCACCTGGTTGGGCATCCGGAGTGGGGGCCGGGGCCCGCCGGGGTAGCGGGGGGACATGAAGGGCTGCAAGAGAGGGGGGTTTGGGGGTGAGCTGGGGCTGGGGGTGTCTGTGTCACCCTGGGGGAGGGGCAGAGGGGGCTGGGGAGGTGCTGGGAGGCTGGGGGCTGTGCCCAGGCTTATCTGGGGGCGTGGCCCCAGTTAGGGGTGGGGGGCAAAGGGGCTACCCATGAGAGCCTTGAAGAGAAACACAGAGGGTGGGGGGCTGGGGTGACCCCTCGGGGGTGTGACCCCTGGGGGGCTGAGGGAGTCCTGTGATCCCAGGGGGGCAGCTGTGACCCTGGGGGGTGACCTCTGGGGGGGCACGGGGCTGGTACCAGCCTGGGACGGGAACGGGGTGGTGGGGGGGGCCAAGATTGTGTAACACCCCCCCCCCAGAACATGCTAAGGACATGCAGGGCTCACATGGGTGCACACGCTAAGCCCACACATGGTTCATGTGTGCACACGCTAAGCCCACACATAAATCACATGTGTGCACATGCTAAGGACACACGGGGCACATGTATGTTCACATGCTAAGCACACACGTGGCTCACATGTGTGCACATGCTAAGGACACACGGGGCACATGTATGTTCACATGCTAAGCACACGCATAAATCACATGTGTGCACATGCTAAGGACACACGGGGCACATGTATGTTCACATGCTAAGCACACACATAAATCACATGTGTGCACATGCTAAGGACACCACGTGGGCACATGTATGTTCACATGCTAAGCACACACGTGCCTCACATGTGTGCACATGCTAAGGACACACGGGGCACATGTATGTTCACATGCTAAGCACACACGTGGCTCACATGTGTGCACATGCTAAGCACACACGTGGCTCACATGTGTGCACATGCTAAGGACACACGGGGCACATGTATGTTCACATGCTAAGCACACGCATAAATCACATGTGTGCACATGTTAAGGACACACGGGGCACATGTATGTTCACATGCTAAGCACACACATAAATCACATGTGTGCACATGCTAAGGACACACAGGGCACATGTATGTTCACATGCTAAGCACACACGTGGCTCACATGGGTGCACATGCCAAGCACACGCACGGTTCACGTGTGCACATGGTAAGCAGACATAACTCATGTATGTGAACATGCTAAGGACATACATGGTTTATGTATGTTGACACACCAAGCACACACAGGGTTCATGTATGTTGACACACCAAGCACACACATGGTTCATGTATGGTGACACACCAAGCACACACACGGTTCATGTATGTTGACACGCTAAGCACACGCGTGTCCCCGAGCCCCCCGGGCAGTACCTGGAAGAAGGCGGGGGGCACAGGACCCCCGGCCATGCCGTCCCCGGGGGGCAGGTTCCCCATCACCGGGCTGGGCGCGGCCGCCGCGCTCTGGGGGGGGGGACAGAGAGAGCTCAGGGCCTGGGGGGGGTCCCTGTCACCCCCCACTCCCGGGACCACCCCATCCCCGTGTCCCCATCCCTGTGTCCCCGTCCCTGTGTCCCCATCCCCGTGTCCCCATCCCCATGTCCCCATCCCCATGCCCCCATCCCCGTGTCCCCATCCCTGTGTCCCCATCCCTGTGTCCCCATACCAGCACCCAGCCCCGTTCCCCTCCCAGCCGAACTGGGGGTGTGTGAGACCCCAGGGTGTTGGGGCTGGGGGTGCGGGCAGGGGGCCCTGGTCCCCCTCTCTGGCCGGGCCCGTCCGGGGGGAGCTGTTAAGGGAAGGAATGTGCCGGTTTTCCGGCTCGGCCCCTCCGCCACAACTGGTTTCAATTTGGAGGGAAGGAGGAGAAAGGTGGGGGTGGGGGGGACACCGTGCTGCCCCCTCCACCCGGGGGGCCCCACGGCCCCTCCCACCAACCCTGAGGGGATGGGGGGGCCCTGACTGTGTTGGGGGTGCGAGGGTCGCCCACTGGCGAGGATGCCGGTGCCCGGTGTGGGGAGGGGGATTAGGATGGTGAGACCCCCCCAGGGGCCTCCTGTGGGGGTCACAATATGGACATGGGTCATGCCAGCAGCCGGGTCATGACTGGGACATGGGTGACACCTGGGATCGGGGTGACACCAGGCACACCCACAGGTGACGGTGCCCAGGGGAGCCCAGATGGGGGTCTAGGTTCCATGGGGGGCATCTCAGGGCTCGGGGGGGTGTCCTGGGTCCATGTGACCTCTTGGGGATCCCCCACTCCTGCCCCATGACCCCCTGCCCACAGTGGGGCTACTGCTGCCCCCCCAGTTCCTGCCCCCATGCCTGCTGCCCACCCCCCCCACCATGGCAGGGACCAAACAGGGACCCCCTTCAGCCCCCCCATCACTCAGTGATGCAAAGCAGAGTTGCCATGGCAACAGGTTGGGGAGTTTTGGCTCTTCCTGTGGGCTCAAGGTCAGGAGGGAGAAATCTGAGGGGGGCGGGCACATGTGGGGGCTCCCCACACACCCTTGGGGCACCCCAGACCCCTCTGTGGGGTGGCTGCTGCCACTGCCCCCCCACCAACTGCTGCTCACAGGCCGGACCACCCCCCTTCCCCCGGTATTATGGGGTCACCAGCCCGAGGGTTGTCATGGGGGGGCGTACTGGGAAGTCTGGGCCCCTTTGGGGATGGGTACTGGGAGCTCTGGGTACATCTGTGGGGTGACTGGGTGCCTTGGTGGAGGGGGCAACTGGGAGACTGGCACCCTTTTTGGGGCATTACTGGGAAGCCTGGGTGCCTTTTGGGGTGTGTGGGGGGCAACTGAGATGTCTGAGTGCCTTTTTGGGGGGGGGGCTGCAGCAGCAACACCCCCAGGAGGTGGCACTGGGACCCCCAGTTCACCCAGTCTGGGTGGTCGACGGGCACCAGTGTGGGGAGGTGGGTGTGGGGCACCCCACGGGGCGCAGGGGGTGCTCAGGGGGTGCTCAGGGGGCTCCCCCCACCCCTCCCCTGGCAGTCCCCAGCTCTGCCAGGCAGCAGTGCCATGGCAACGTGGCCTGACCCGCGCCGTGTCCCCGGCGTCACCGGCCCCGCACCGGCAGCCTCATTAATTCCAGCATGGAAATCAGCTCTGCGCCGCTCCGGGGGCGGGGTGGGTGGGGAGGAGCAGGGGGTGGTCCTGCTGCAGCCCCCGTGGCGCTGCCACAGCCACGAGTGGGCCCACAGGGACCCCATGGTGCTGAGGGGGGGTGTCCCACCATGTCCCACAGCCCGTGGGGAGCAGGTCCCTCAGGGTCCTGCATCCATGGGGCCGTGGATCCTGCAGCATCCTGCCCCCCACTGCACCCCCCATGGCACCACGGATCCCACTGCATCCTCGCAGCCCCTCGTGGCCTTCACGTCACAGCATCCCATATCCTGTGGGACTGTAGACCCCGGAGCATCCCACAGCATCCTGCATCCCAGAGCATCCTGCATCCCACAGCACCCTGGACTCCACAGCAGCCCACATCCCACAGAACTGCCTATCCCACTGCATCCACCCCAAAGCCTTCTGTATCCCACGGCATCCTGCACATCAGAGCATCCTGCATCATCCTGCATCATCCTGCATCCCACAGCATCCTGCATCCCGGGGGACTGTGGACCCTGCATCATCCCACACCATCCTGTGGAACCTGCATTGTCCCACAGCAGCCTTTACCCCACAGCAACCCCGTGTCCTGTGGGGCTGTGGGCGCTGCATCATCCCACAGCATCCTGCATCCCACAGCATCCTGCATCCCACAACATCCTGCAGGGACACGGATCCTGCACCACCCCACAGCCCTGCAGCATCCTGCATCCCAGCAACCATCCCAGGTGCCCCCTCTGTGCCCCTGGACCTGCTTCCCCTCTCCTGCCCCCACCCCCCGTGCCCTCCCCCCCTGCTGCCGCAGTCCCGGCAGCCCCAGGCACACGGACACGCCGGGAACACCGGGAACACTGGGAACACCGGGGGCTGTTGACTCTGTGCCAATGATTAACCCGCTGGAGCTGCCTCCAGGAAACAGCAGAGCTGCCTGATAAGGGGGGGGTGTCCCCCAGTGTTGGGGGGTCCCACTGAGCCCCAATGAGCCCCCCAGGACACCGGGTGAGAGGGGGGGACACCCCTGTTCTGTGCCCACACCGTGGCATGGGGGGGGTTGGGGGGTGTCCCTGTCCCCTGGAGGGGGGGGTGACAATGGGGGATGGGCACGCCAAGGCACGCCGGGGTCCCTTGGGGGGGTCAAAGCAGGGGGGGGCACTGAGTCAGGCCCCCAGGGATTACCCCCCCTCCTCCCTGCCCTGCGAAATAGGTCACCCACAGATCCGGGGCTGGCAGCACATGGGAACCCCGGCAGGGGGGGTGAAGGGGCAGCAGGGCACGGACCCCCCCCCCCCTCCCTTCCCCATCCCAATCCCGCGGCACTCACGTAGTCATGGAAGGCTTTGGCCTCGCTGGAATGCTCACAGGTCTCCCGGCGATCCGGGGCGGCACAGTACAGGTCCCAGAAGACGCTGGGAAAACGGGAATGAGGAAGGGGGGAGTTGGGGGGGGAACAGCGGGTGAAGACCCTCCCCCACCAAATATACACCCCCCCTGGCTGAGCACGGCCACACTCGTGTCACCGATGATGCCCCGGGGCTCATGGGGAGGGGGGGTTGTGTCCACACCCCCCCCCTCCTCGGCGGGGGCCTCCCGGCTCCAGCGCTGCCGCCTGTTTTCCCTGGAAACGGTCGCTACGGCCGGAGCCCAAATTCCTGGGACTTTACATCAGGCTGCAGCATCCTGGGGCGGGATGGGGAATGGGGGTGGGGCTCCCCTGCCACGCCCCCACCCTGGTTGGGGGAGCTCTGAGGGGCAGCAGAGGGGCTGGCTCTGCCTCTGGGTGCCCCTCCATCCTTCTCCTCCAGATTTGGGGGGGGTGCTGGCCTGGTGCCAGCTTAACCCACCCACTCCCCCCCAAATTAAGGGGTTGGAAGGCTCCAACATCCCCTCACTGTGTATCCCACCCCTCTCAAATCACCAATTAATCTCTTATCGCTCCCTGAGGCCCCCAAATGATGCCCCCCTCTCCCATCCCCATCACCCCCGGAGCTCTGTGGGCCCCTCCCAGCACGGGGGTCCAGCCCTGGACTAGGGGCCCCCCTCCCCAACTCAACTCCACTCTTGGTGCCAAATTGGATCCATCTGGAAGAGCCAGGAGAGGGGGCCGGGATGGGAGGGAAAAGGGGAGGGGGGAGCCCCCAAATCGCTGATGGGAAAAGCAGAGCGGCAGCTTTATGGGGTACGAGGTGATGTGGTGGCAGCACAGGGAGGGGGGAGGCCCCCAGACCCTTCCCAACCCCCCCTGCTGTGGCAAAGGGAGGGTTCACCCCCTTCCCAAAGTCCCCCCCAGACCCCAACTCACCACCACCAGGAGTGCAGGAAGCCAGGGGGCTCCCCCAGCGTGATGTTCTTCTCCCATCGGATCTGCCGAGAGGGGCACGGGGAGGGGGGGTCAGCACCGTCCCCACAGCCCCGGGGGCGGGCTCGGGGCACCACGGGGGTGGCATTGGGGGGGTCTGGGGGTGTTGCCCCCCCTCTCCTTACCTCCGACAGGAAGGTCTGGGCGGATTTCTGGGCCCCCACGTGCAGCAGGTACTCGTAGACGTAGAGCGCCAGCCTGGGGGACAGGGATGGGGACAGGGATGGGGGGGCTCAGGACCTGCCACTCCCCCATGGTGACACCCCCACCCCACAGACACTGAGGGACACGGTGAGGGGGACAGAGATCAGGATGGAGCCCCCAAGTTCAATTAGTGCGGGACTAACGAGGGGGATGCGATGTCACCTCCCTGCCAGGGACCCCCCCCCCCGGGCATCACGGTGGCACTGGGTCCCACTGGGGACACTGAGTGACTCCCACCGGGTGGCAACCGGTTCCAGCCAGTGGGGTGACTCTGGGACAGGTGACACATCCCACGCAGGATGTGCCCAAGGGGCAAGTGCCACCACGGATGTCCCCAGAGGACCCCGGGGCCTGGTCCCCGGTGCTCCATCACCCCCAGGAGAAGGGAAGGGGACCCGCGGCGACCCCCCGGGGGTGGCCGGGGGTGGGAGGACCTTGGTGGGGTGCAGGTCCGACCCTCCCCAGCTCCGGGGGTGCCCCGGGGACCGTGGTGGTCCTGAGCACCGGGATATGGCAGGACAGGGACAGTCGGGGGTGGCGGGTCACGATCGCGGTGGTCGGGAGGGGTGGGCAGGACCAGGGAAGCATCGCGGGTCCCCGGTGCCATCCCGGTTCCCGGTGCCCCGGGGGATGGCACGGCCCGGGGGAGCTTCCCGGTGCCCTGAGAGATGCTGAGGACCAGGGCACATCCCGGCTCCCGGCAGCCCCTGTGGCCCCGCGGGTCACGGTGCCCCGGGGGATGGCAGTGCCCGGGGGGCACATCCCGGTTCCCGGCAGTCCCGGTGCGCTCACGGTTCCCGGCGCCCCGGAGGACGGCACGGACCGAGGCACATCCCGGCTCCCGGTGCCATCGCGGCTTCCCGGTACCCCGGGGGGATGGCAACGGAGCGGGGCATCACGCGCCTCCCGGTGCCACCGCGGCTCCCGGTGCCCCAGGGGGATGGCACGGACCGGGGGGCTCATCCCGGTGCCCCGTGGAATGCCGCAGCCCGGGGGGCTCATCCCGGTGCTCGCGGGGATAGCACGGACCGGAGGGCTCATCCCGGTACTCCGGCGGATGCCGCAGCCCGGGGGGCTCACCCCGGTGCCCGCCCGACCCCCGCCAGCTCCCGCTGCCCCGCGGCCACCGGTTCTCCCGGGCGGGGCGGGGCCGGGGGGTCCGCCCGCCCCCCGCTCTCCCCCCGCATCTTTCCCGCTCCCCCCCTTTTCCCCCCATCCTCCCCATCCTTCCCGCTCCGTCCCTGCTCCCCCACCCCCCACCCCCAACCCCGGTGGCAGCAAACTTCCGCGGCCCCGGCCCGTCCCCGGCGGCGGCGGCGCCGTACTCACTCTCGCGGGCCTGGCCGTCCGAGGGCACGCCGGAGCCCTTGCCCTTGGCGTACATGGCGCGGCGGCGGCTGTCAGCGGCCCCGGGCCCGGCCCGCGCGGCCCCGCCGCCCCCGCCGCCCCCGCCGCCATCCCGGCCCGGCCCGGCCCGGCCCCGCCGGCTGCGGCCGCGCGCCCGAGGGGGAGCTGAAACCGCCGCGCCCTCCAACCCCCGCGCGCGGCTGTTCCGGCAGCCCGCCGCCACCCCCGCGATCCGCGCAACCGCTTAAAGGGGCGATGCCGCGGAATGGAGAGGCGGGTGGGACCGCGCGGGAGTGGGAGGGGGTGGGCACGGGTGGAGGGGACACGGAGGGGGACGCGGATGTGACTGGGGGGACGCGGGTGTGACGGGGTGGACACGGGCGCGCGGGGTTGGACGCGGGGGACACGGGTGTGACAGGGTGGACGTGGACGCGGGGGTCGCGGAGGGATGCGGGCGCGAGGGGGTGGACACGGACGGAGGGGACGCAAAGGGACACGGGTGGGACAGGGTGACGGAGGTTGGACATGGGGGGACGTGGACATGAAGGGGTGGACAGGGGACACAGAGGGACACGGGTGTGACACGGGGGACACGGACGTGAGGGGGTGGGCATGGAGGGACATGGGTGTGCGTGGGACACAGAAAGGGGTGGGCGCACAGGGATTCGGGCATGAGGGGCGTCATGGCCAGGAGAGGGGACACATGGGGGGACACGGACACGAGGGGGTGACTTAAAGGGGCAGTGACACGAGGGGGTGGACACGGAGGTCACAGAGGCACACAGATGTGAGAGGGTGGACGTGGAGGGACACGGTCCACATGGGGGTGGACACGAACACAGGGGACACAGAAGGACAGGGATGACAGGGTTGACACGGACATGAGGGGGTGGACACATGCAAGGGGATGGGCACACAGGGACACGGACACGAAGGGGGGACACGGACACGAGGGGGGACACAGACATGAGGGAGGGGACATGGAGGGACACGGATGTGAGTGTGCACGGGGTGTGAGTGTGCGGAGAGGGACACACGGACACGGATGTGGGTGGGTGGACATGGAGGGACTTGGACACCAGGGGGCGAACACGGACATGGTGGGACAGAAGGACACGGGGGACACGGTGGGGACACAGCAGGGGTGGGCACAAAGGGGATTGGGAACGAGGAGTGGACAAAACCATGATGGACTCAGTGCACGTAGAACACCAGCACGAGTGGCAGCCACGGGAGGGACACCAGGATGGGGACACCCAGGGACACCCATCCACTCACAGAATCCCCCTCCCACCCAGCCCTGGGGTCCCTTCACATGAAGAGAGGGGGGGGTCTGTGTGCTCCCCCACCCCTCGGATGCTCCCAGGGCACCGAAGTCTCCCAGCCGGCGCCAGGAGGATGCTCAGCATCCCAGGAAAGGTCCGGGGGGGTCCGGCGGGGGTCGGGGAGTGCTGAGTTGGGGGATGCTGCTCCCCTGCCCCCCCCCCTCCCCCGCGGGGCCGGCTACGCCCCAACAGGGTGACACAGGGTGACACGGGGCCACCGGACCCGCCTGTTCCTCTTCCCCGCACCAGCAGCAGCGGCAGGAGCACAGGCGAGCCGGGGGAGGGGGGGAACTGGGGCTGTGGAGGAGGGGACAGGAAACGACCTACTGGGACCCCCGGGAGCTGCCCAGCCCGGGGAGAGCAGGAGCAGGGCGGGGGGGCCAGACTGGGCTGCGCTGGTTTGCGCCAGGAGGGGGAATCCGGTGGGAACAGGGATCCTGATCCCTGTTTCCCACCCAGGAGTGCCCGGTGTGGTGGAGGGGTCATGGGGGTCCCTGCAGCTCCTCTCAAGCTGCTGCTGCTGCTGCTGCTGCTGCTGTGCCCCGTGACCCCCACAACCCCCCGATCCCCCTGCTTGGCCGTGCCCACGGGTGACTCCCAGGACCTGGACCTGAGCAACAAAACCCACGGCTGTGCCGAGCTGGACCTGGGCCCTTTCCGCCAGAAGCGACGGCTGTGGCTGAGCCACAACGGCATCGAGGCCCTGAGCCCCTCGTCCCAGCTCGGGCCCCAGCTGGAGGAGCTGGACCTGGGCTACAACCGCCTGCGGGAGCTGCCCGAGGGGCTCTTCGCCCACGCCACGGCCCTGCGGACCCTGAGGCTGGAGGGGAACCCCCTGCCCGCCGTGCCCCCCGCCGCCTTCCAGCCCTCCCTGAGCTCCCTGTCCGTGTCCTGCCGCTGCGACGTGGTGGGCACCGTGCTGGCCCCCTGCGCCCGCACAGCCGCCCGGTGCCGCTGCCTCATGTCCCGCCACGAGTTCCTGAACGTCACGGAGTTCTACGACCGCGAGTGCGGGGCCAGTGCGGGGCTGGTGGGCGGCCTGGCTGGGGCGGGCGCCGCGGTGGCCACGCTGGTGGCTGTGGGTGCCGCCCTGGTGTGTTACCGGCGGAGGAGGGCGGGGGCTGCGGTGGCCGGGGCGGGGTGGGGGAAGCAGGACCCCGGTGCAGGCACCCGGCAGCCCCGGTACATCAGCCGGGACACCGGGAGTGGCACCAACGAGGTCACCGATGCGCCCGACTACGAGAACGTCTTCGTGAGCCCCGGCACCGCCCCGGCCACCGCGCAGGGATGGGCACCAGCGTGGCAGGAGCAGCGGTACAGGTGAGGCTCTGGCATCCCACCCTGCTGTGCTGGCATCCCATCCCATCCCATCCTGTGCCATCCCATCCCATCCCATCCCATCCCATCCTGTGCCATCCCATCCCGTCCCATCCTGTGCCATCCCATCCCATCCCATCTGTCCCATCCCCTCCATCCCATTTCATCCATCCATCCATCCATCCATCCATCCATCCATCCATCACATCCCATCCTGTTCCATCCCATCCCATCCTGTTCCATCAATTCATCATATCCCATCCTGTTCCATCCCATCCCATCCCATCCCATCCCATCCTTCCCATCCCACACTACCATCCCATCCCATCCCATCCATCTTTCCCATCCCATCCCATCCATCTTTCCCATCCCATCCCACCCCATGCTGTGCCCTGCTGTCCAGTCCCACACATGCCACCCCCCACCCGCGCCCTCCTGTCCTGTCCCATCCCACCATCCCCAAGTCCCAGGCGTTTCCAGGGCCTGAGCCCTTCCCTCCCCTCCCTTCCCCCCATGATATTTGCTCCCCACTGAGCCCTCCCTGCCCCCCCAGCCCCAGGTCCCAGAGGATGAGAATTATTTCCTGGAGAGAGAGGCTGATCCCGGAGACCAGCCCATCTACGCCAACACCCTGGGCCCCAGCGAGGACGTTTACATCATTCCCGACCACTGAGGGGACTGGGAGGGACTGGGGGGGAGTCGGGGAGGACACTGGGGGGACTGGGAGGGACAGGCTCTGCCCCCCACTGCCATTCTCTCCCTGCTGTCCCCACACCCCGGAGGGGACAGGGCTCCCTGGGTTTCCCCACGGCTGGGCCGGCGACACAGGTGGTTCCCACACACGTTTCCAGTGGGAATGCCTTTCTGTGTGTGGGGGGGTGTGGTTTTAACACCCTCCCCCCAGCCCCAAGCCCCTCCACCACCCCAGTTCCCACCACGGGGCTCAGCAGGGGCTGAGGTGACGCTTCCTCTCGGGGCCGGTGGCCACCGACCGCGGGGACGCCGCATCCGCCGGCAGCCGGAGCCTTCCGGCTGGGATGCACACGCAGGGCCCCCACGAGGAGCTGGGCCAGGGGGTGACCACGGCCTTGGGTTCCTCTTCCCCTTTTGGGGCCGATGGGGAGCGTCGGGGGCCAGGCAGTTGGGCACATCCGGGCATGGCTGCACCACCCATACTCGTCCTGCTCAATCTGCCAGGGAAAATCCCTGGTTTTAACCCTCCTGGTGAGACCCCGAGTTGGGCACCCTGAGGGGAACGGCAGCCTGGGGGGACAGGGGGACCCCCCCGTGGCTTGTCTGGGTGTCCCATCCCTCTCCCCCTGCCCTGGCCCCTGTGAGGCTTCACCGTGCCCATTAAATGGTTTAATTATCTCTAATTACCCATGGAGCTCTTGGTCTGTGGGGAGCCCTGGGCAGGACGCAGAGGAAAGTCCCTGGAGCTCCCAAAGGATGTGTCCCCAAAGCAGGGGTCCCAAGGAACCAGAGCCCTCAAGGACAGGTTCCAAAAGCCTTTGTCCCCAAAGTGGTGGTCCCAAGGGACCAAGACCCAGGTGCCTTAAGGCTGTGTCCCCAGAGTGGACATCTCCATAACTTGTGTCCCTCAATGCCCCCATTCCCAGAGCAGAGGTCCCCATATCCCACATCCCTCAAGCCCAGATCCCCACCAGCAGCTGCTGAGGGTCTGGGAAGCCCAGGACACCCCCCTGGGGGTCCCAGGGCCAGAGGGGCCTTGAAATTGGACAAGGGCCACATCCCTGCTGGATGTCCCTGACAGGGGTCAAGGCTGTGCCTGACACCCATCCCAAGGCCACAGGAGCTCAAAGGTCTCTGGAGCAGAGCCCAGATATTACTCACATGCTGGCAGGATGGCACTGGGAAGCCACGAGGATTTACCAGCAGACCCCTATGGAGTCAGATCCCAAGGGAGCTGAGGAGCTCTGGCTGGAGACCCCCACCCAGCCAGCAGTGCAAGAGGAGCAGCCAGAATCCCAGTTCCCATCACTTTATTAATTTACATCATTATATCCTTCCTATATACATAAAATACAAATACACAAAAAACCCCTCGTTCCCCACCCCAAAAAAAAAAGTTCTTTTGCTATAAAATACAATAAGTTAGAAATAAATAAGGGGGTTCCATAAAAAAAGGTCTTACTCTATTATTCTATAAATAAATAAGAGCAGAGAAGGAGGGATGGACTGGGATGTGGACACCCAGGGGACACACCCACCCCAGCCCCTTTGGGGTATCTCAGGTGGGAAGATCAAGTAAAATATGGATTTAATAAATAAAATACAGATTTAAATAAGAGAAGAGAGTAGGGAATATGTTATTGTGGAGAGGAATCCAGAACTGGAGAGCCCAGGGCTGAGTTGGACTGTGGAGCTGAAGACCCCAGGAGTGGAGCTGGAGAATCTGGGGCTAATCTGGACACTGGAGATGGGTCTGATGTGAAGGCATTTGGTGCCAGAGGGTCTGGATTTTGGAATGCTGAAGCTGGAGATTCTTGGGGCTGAGCAAGATGGGGGGAGTAGGGGCTGGCTTGGAGGCACTTAACGCCACAGAGTCTGAATTTTGGGGTGCTGGAGCTGCCAGGAAGCTTCACCCAGGGCAGTGACACCTCCCGGTTGGAGCCACCGGCGATGCCATCAGGCGCAGTGGCAGCCGGTGACCAGCATGTCCTCGAAGACGCTGGAGACCAGCCTGCCCTCGCCGTCATAGTGCATCAGCACCATGGGGTCGTACCCAGCAGGGACACAGCAGGGCGGGGGGGCGGCCCTGGACAGGGAGTGCACTCGGGATTTGATCTGGGCGTGCATGTTGGCCGGCTTGTAGTTGTGGGGGCAGGAGCCCTCGCAGAACCTCATGTAGTAGCTGTGGGGGGCGATGACCCAGTCGGACCAGCCGATGTCCTGGAAGGAGACCTTCAGCGACTTCAGGCAGCACTTCCCGTCGCTCTTCCCGCACTCCTCCTCCAGCCCCCGGGCTCTCCTGGCCCGCCGAGCCACCTTCTCCTGGGTTTGCACCTCCAGCACCAGCGTTTCCCCCTCCGAGGTGTCCAGGGCGGCTGAGACGTCGGCTGTGAAATCCAGCTCCAGGCTCAGGGTGGCCTCGGGACCCTCCACCCAGGGCTGGATGGCTGCTGTCACATCCAGGCTCTGGGAATCGGGGTCCAGCTCTTGGCTCTGCAGGAGCTGGGGGGTCTCTTCATCCCCCTGCAGAGCGTAGATGGTGACCCGGGGGGGCACTTCCAGCGACCGCTTGAAGAGCTTCAGCTCCGCCTGAACCACCCGGAGCTGCCGCTGGAATTCCTCGGTGCGGGAGAGCAGGAGGCGGTAGCGGTAGGGACCACGGGCGTCCTGGTGTCCCTCTGGGTCCCGGTGTCCCTCTGGGTCCCGGTGTCCCTGCGGGATGTCCGGCCAGCGCAGCACTGCGGGGACAGAGGGGACAGATGATGTAAGAGCCAGCAGGTCTCAGCCAGCCCAGGCTTGTGACCAGCTCCGCTCAGGCAGCCAAACCAGCGCTCCCGGGGAATCCCCCAAATCCCCAGGGGTGTTGGAAATTCATCCCTCAGATCCTCAGATCCCTCAGGACCCACCGTTTGCAGGGACCCCCGAGATGGAGGGTCCCGGTTTTCCTGGTACCAGAGTTGGTACCCTACCTTGGGGCGCCCCCTCCCCACTCCCCGGCGGTCCCCCCACCAGCCCAAGCAGCAGGAGCAGAATATTCCCCCAAATCCCCCCAGATTCAGATAACCCCCCCCGAAACTCGGGCTCAAGCTGGGGATCGAGGGATGGCATCTCCCCTCCTCTCACCCCCAAACCACCTCGAGCCCCACTCCGAGCCTCCCGAGCTGCCACCGCGCCGCTGATTAAAAGCTTTCATCCCAAACTCCCTGATTTTGGTGTTTTTAAGCAAAACAGCTCCGGCAGTGGCTCCTCCCCTCTTCCAGGGCAAAGGAAGCCGCGGGACAAGGATGACCGTTGCCACCGTGCTGCATGCCCGGTCATGTCCCGACAGTGCCCGACTGCGGGACACGCTGCGTGTCCCGGGGGGACGAGCGTCGTGGAATGACACGGAGCCACTTACGGGTGGGGGTCAGGCGGTGCAAACGCCGGGTCCTGGACACGGATTCCTCCTCCTCTTCCCGGCTCCTGTTCGCTGCCAGCTCCGCCACTTTCTGCTGGTAGAGCTGCTGCGCTCTCCGGATGCTCTCCTGGTCCAGCTGGTGCCGGATGACGGGGGGAGCCGGCATTCCCAGCCGCTCCAGGATCCCCTTTTTGACGGCTTCCAGCTGGAACCTGTCCTGGTCCCACGTGAGGGGCCGGGAATCCACGGCGGTGAGGAGCAGGAGGAGCTGGAGGCAGGTGAGGGTAGCCCAGACATCCCTCAGCGCTCTCGGCATCTCGCTCCTCGGCATCCTGCAGCTCCCGGGGCAGGATTTGCTCCCAAATGTCGTGCAGAGGCTGGACGTGCCGCTGTCGGAGATGCTGCCAGGGGAATGAATGAACTGGACCAGACCTGACTTTATAGGAGCCGAACTTTGCCCGCCCTCCGTTCCCCCCCCCCCTGTCCGGGACTGCCGTGCGTGACAGAGCAGGAATCTCTCCTCTGGAGATCTGGGATTTCCCACGGGAGCTCTGGGATTTCGCACGGGAGCTCCCGCGATTTGCAAGCCAGTTTGTAGCTGTGGAGATAAAAAAGTCTGGAATACAATTTCTCAGCGACAAACACTCCACCTCCCATTTTCCCTGCGGGATCGCATGGCTGGGGGGAATCCCCCTCACCTCCACCGGGCGGGTGATGGAGAGGGGATGCTGCGCAGGCAGGAGCATTCCAGCATGCCTTGTACCCTCCCTGCGTCCTCAGCCACCTTCCCCGTCTGTCGCCTCACCCCGCTGTCACACAAGGGTCCGATCCAGGCACACGCAGCCCCTTCCCAAAATCCCTGCGAGGCGGGAATGGGGCCGGGAGGAGGAGCTGGGCTGGCGGGCTCGTGCCGGGCGCGTGCCCGCAGGAGGGATGGGATCAAGGCCGGCTGGATCTTGTCCCACCGAACCGGTTGATGGCACCGGCTCCTCCGGGCAGGTGTGGCCGGGGGTGGGCATATCCCGTGTCCCGGTCCTTCTGAAGCAACCGTGGCGCTGGGTTACATCATCGCCACCCCAATCGGAGCCGGCCGGGATGGAGCCTGGCACCGATCCAGCGGGGCCGCGTGTGCCGGGCAGCGCCGTGCCAGACCAGGGCTGGGGAGGAGGGAATCCACGGCGGGAACAAGCCACAGAGGGTGGCACAGGACCACCCGTCTTCCCCACCTTCTCCTCGGGGATGTTTGGACCTGAAAAACACGAGCGGGAGGACGAGGAGCCGCCGGTGGGGTGAGGAAACGGGCAGGTCCTCCCAGGGCAGGCGAGGCCGTTCCCAAATGTCCTGAAGTTGATCCAAGTGCCTGGTCTTTCAGCTGTGCTCCTGCCAGGGGGTGAACGTGCTTGCAGTAATCCCCTGGTTTAAGGCTGTTTATCCCCTGCTCCTCCTCGGGCTTTTCTCACCCGGTTTCTCAAGGGGTTGCCTGAGGCAAAGCCAAGAGCAAATATTTCACCCTAAAATCCGGGAAAGGAGAAGTTTGTCAGGATGACCAGCATCGTGTGGAGGGGATTGCCCTGGTTCTGGCTCTGCTGCCCAGCTCTGGATCCATCCTTGCAGTGGGATGGGTGAGTAAAAGCAGGAGTCTCTCTCTTCCCAGGTCATCCAGCTCAGGTGAAACCCCACGTGTGGCTCCCAGGGAAACTTTGCAGCCTGGTTTATTTATCTCCAGGGCTTCATCCAGTGTGGATTTGGGCACCATCCTGCTGCTGCCACGTGTGGGACGTTACCCATCCCTCCAGCAGTTGGGCAGGGATGAACCCCACCCCCTCCTGGAGCATCTTCCCCCCCGGGATCCTTAGGGAGTTCCCAGAGCACCAAGCCCGCTGTGATCCCTCTCCCAGGGATTTTATCAGCTGGGGTGATTGCAATCCCTCATCCCCCTCACTCCAAGGAGGAAGGGAGAGGGAGCATCACCCAGGAGGACCACAAACCTCTGGGTACCACCCTGGGGCTGAACCATCACCATCACATCACCCCCTCTGCTCCGGACATCTCCCGTGTCCCCAGCAGGTGCCAGCCCAGCCACCATCCCCTTCCACCATCCACATGGTGCCAAACGTGCTCATCCAGAGCTGAAACGGAGCCCTCGGCACGCCCGGGCAGGAGAAGAGGCCCCGACCCCTTGGATCACATTGAGCAAGACCCGGCAAACCCCGAAATCCTGAAGTTCTGCTTTTGCAAGATTTTGGATTTTCTCTCCGGGGGCGCGAGCCCCATCCCGGAGTGACGCAAGGTCCCGCTGCTCCCGCAGCATCAAAGGTTGCTGGAGCCGGATGTTTTCCCCCCCTGAAAGGCGCCAGCCCTGGAAGTCGGAGATTTACAGTCGGGCAAGAGCCATAAACCAGGAATTTTGGGAGCCGTTTTGAGTCCCGGCTGAGCGATGATGAAATGTCCCAGCCTGTCCTCACCAGCCTGCAAGAGGAGATTGCGCAGCCTCCGCTCCATCCCACGGTTTCCTCCGGCTCTTCCCGAGCCGTTAGCACATCCTTTGGCATCTCCTCTGCCTCTTCCCGGGCCGTTAGCACATCCTTTGGCATCGGAAGGTCAGGTTTATGAAGGTCGGGTTTATCCAAGCGCCTCTTCCCAGCGGGATGAAGGTTCCTCTCTACTTAGTGAATCCTGCGTGGATCCCTCTGCTTGGCACAGCTCCCACCAACCTGGCAGGGATCTAGAGCAGGGATGACCGTGGGATTGATGTTCCCAGGGACTCCTGGAGCTCAGAGCACCTGAGATGGGATGAGGGTGATCAGGAGGTGATGCCACGGGGCCCTCACTTCTCCACACACATCAAACAGGAGAGAAACTGGGAGATCCGGGTGATTAAAGCATCATACAGAGGCCAGTGGTTGGAAAAGCTGTTGAGAAGTCCAGGAAAAGCTCAGAGCATGCACTGCTGAGCCTTGGGAAGGTGTGGAAGTGTCCAAGGCCAGGTTGGATGACGCTTTGGGAGAGCGGAAGGTACCCCTGCCCATGGCAGGAGGTGGAACTGGGTGGGCTTTAAGGTCCCTTCCAAGCCAAACCATTCCATGGTTCTCTGTAAATAGCTTTTTTCCTCCTCTCCATCTCCAGGGGACAGAGATGAAGCATGGTGGGGGCCATGGGTGCCATCCCAGAGCTCCCCCCATGGCTGAGGCCGAGGGGAAGAAGCCGCCTTGCAAACTGCTGAGATGGAACTTGTGAAAAACCAGGAAGGGCAACATGAGCATGAGTCACTTCCCCACGGAACGTGGGCTGGATGCAGCCCTGAACTCCAACCAGCTGGAGCAGGGCTTGGAGTGGGACCGGAGAAGCTCCGGTTGGATTCAAGGACAAAGCCCCAGATTGGCCACGTGCACCTGAGGGGCTCCTCAAAATCCATCTCTCCTCCTGATCCTTGGGATGCTGGTTGAGGGGTTGCCCCTACCCTGCCCTCCCAGCTCTGGTGGGGGACAGAGAACAGATGAGGGGGATCCAGAGGGCGTTGATTCCCCAAAAAGCAGGAAATTCCCCTCAGTTGCACGAGCTGGCAGAAACCTTAGGGTTTGTTTCTTTTTTTTTTTTATGTTTTTGTAGAGTTCCTTATCACAAGTGGTGAGAGGGGAAGTGCCGCCCTCCAGATTTTGGGTCTCTCAGTTCCTTGCAGCTATCGAGCAAAGGGATCCCCAAAATGTGCCCAGAGGGTGGGCATCACCCTGGGACCCACAGAGAGAAGGGTTACAGCTCCCAGCAGCCAGAGCTTCCCACTCCAAGGCAAACAGTGCCGGATCAGGAGCTCCCCGCATCCGACAGGGACCTCAGTGCACCCTGAAATCGCTCGGGTTGAGCAAGTTTGACAGCGGAGGAGGGAAATTCCTGGAAAATGAGGCAAATAATGCTTTCCCATGGTGTGTTTTTCCAAGGGATAAGAAGGGAAGGGTAGCCTGGCTGCTGCCACCACATGAAGACCCAAGGTGCCCTTAGGGGTTGGTCTCAAGGGAAGGTGGGGCTGGAGGCACCTCTGGCACTTCCAGGGATAACTGGGAGCGAGAAAACCCTCGGGGAAGGGGAAGAACCCAGCCAGGGGGGTCACATCCCAGATTTCCAAGGGGATTGCTGCTCCATCCCATCTCATTTCAGGTGTGGGGAGGGGCACAGAGGGGTGGGAGGCAGGGCTCTCCCTGCACTGCCAGTGTGGGATGTTTGGGAAGCCCCATCCAGTGTTTTCCCAGCACCGGGCGCTGTCAGGATGAATCGGCAGAGTGGACGCTGCCCTGACCTTTGGATGTTTCTAAATTAAAGGCAACCAGGATGGGTCAGGCCCCCTCACAGCAGGGATCACATTTTTCTCCCTTTGCTCCAAAGGGTTTACGGCATCTCCCAAAAATGAGACTTCTGCTCCACTTGGACAAAGACATTCCTGCCTCCACTGCTCCTCTCCCACCCCTGGTCAATGATTAACTCGGATTCCTGGCTCCCCTCAGCCCCAGGAAGGGTAGGAAATGCCTCCAATCCAACCACCAAAAATGGAACACCTTCCTCACAGAGATGCTTTCGCCACCAGGATGTTCTCAGCTTCCAAGGAGCATCTTTCCCGGAGGGATTCCCGGGACACCCAGGGTGTGCTCTGGTGAGGATGCTTTGCAGCTTGTGATGGTGTTCTCCCATCAGAAGGTATAAACACCTTGAGGGCATCGTGGAGCTGGACTTTGTGGGGTTTTGTGGCTCTCTTGCAGCTCAGGATATTTGGGATCATTTGCAGGAGCAGCTGGGAACAAGCTCGGCCCGAGCAGGATTGATGTGGTGGTTGTTGAGAAGCAGTTTTAAAAAGCAGCTTTTCCATGGTGGGAGATGCCTCTTGACCCTCCAAAGTGCCAAAAAAGCACCCTTCCCTCCATTTTCAGTGTAGATCCAGGAGCTATTCCCACACCAAGGCTTTTGGGAGCATTGTGATCCCTTGGGATGCTGGGGCCGGACCCAGGAGCGGAGCACAAGGCTCCAAAGGGACCCGGATGAGCTCGAAATCCTTCCTCCAAAAATCTTTCCAGCATGGAGCAGATGAGAAAAATGGATGGAAGGAACACAATCCAACCTGGGCACATCCCAGAGCAGCATCTCTTTTCCCAGGGAAACCCTTGGGAGATGCTGGAAGGGAAGGACAACTCCAAAAGCTCCTTAAAACAGGAGGATTTTAAGAGCCTGGATGGGATTTTTTTTTTTTTAAGTGAGGGGGAAAACAGATGAAGGAAACCAAATCCAACCTGGGCACATCCCAGAGCAGCATCTCTGATGCTGCAAGGGAAGGACAACCTTAAAACCGTAGGATTTTAAGAGCCTGGATGGTTTTTTTGAAGCACGAGGTTTCAAAACTCCGGAAGAGGAACGAGGGTGGAAGGGGCCTGGAGAATTCCAGCGGGGTTGCTGTCAGTCCAGCAGAAATAAATAGGATTTATTTGTGATCCCAAACACGGGCCGGGCTCCACGTGCCCGTCAGGAGGGAATTACTCAGCGGAGCGTGACTCGGCAAAGGGTTATGTACACAGGGCACGGAGCGTCCACAGCAGTGGGAAGCAGCTGGAGAGGAGCAGCAGGAAAGGATTTTCCCCCTCCACCACCACCCTCCAGGCTGGTTGGGAAGTGGCCAGGAAAATCCTGTTGGTGGAGAACGTCCGTGTATATTCCCCCCACTGGAAGGCTGGATCCAGGTGGGACCACCCGGCAGCAGGGAGAGGGAAGCGTGGTTGGAAGGCACGGTGAGGAGGTTTGGAATGGGGAATTAGGCAGGCCCTGGAATGGGAAGCTCATACTGGGAGTTCTTGGCTGTGCTGGGAGGATGTTCATCCTTGGGAGCACATCCCAGGGTGGGAGAGGCAGCGAATCCTGCTGTGGGACATGTGTGGGACGTGTCCTGGGGCATGTCCCGGGACCTGCCCTGGAATCTGCTTGGGATCTGCCCTGGGATTTGCTCTGGGACATGTCCTGGGACCTGCTTGGGATCTGCCCTGGGATTTGCCCTGGGACATGTCCTGGGACATGTCCTGGGACCTGCTTGGGATCTGCCCTGGGACCTGCCCTGGGACATGTCCTGGGACCTGCCTGCACATGCCCCACCGGAGGCAGCAGCGCTCGGAGCAGGCAGGAAATTCCAGCCATTCCCCTGCCCAGGATGGATCCGCAGTCTCTGGAAGCTCTGGGGAGCAGCAGCTGCAGGAGAGGGTGGGCTCTCCTCGGGCACCTTTGCCTGAGCTCAGCTTTGATTTGCAAGCTGGGAAACCACGGCGAGGGAGCAGCCTGCCAGCTGGACGCTGCCCAAAATTCCCACCTCGTTTAGGAAGGGTCTGGAAGGCTTGAGGAGAGGGGGAGCGGAGCGGGATGTTAAAGGAAAGAACTGAGATCTGTGAGGGGCCAGTCCACCAAAGGGATCTCCTCCATGAATCTCTGGATCTCCACCAAGGAATCCAAGCGGGATGCTCCGTGATGAGCCTCCTCAGCACCGGCAAAACCTTGGATCTGTCCCTCCAGGGAACTGTTTGCAAAATGACCTCATGGACACATGACTTGCTCCAAAACATGACATCACCTCGGGGAGTACCCGTGCAGGAAACGCTAATCACCTTATAAAGGGAATTAAAAGGAGAGTGATGTCATGAGGGGTTGGCTGAGGGAGGGCCCAGGAGCTCCAGTCCTGGCTCAGCTGGGAGGGAGATCCCAAATTCCCGGTGCCCAGCACGTGCTGGGTGTTGGTGGGTGGAATAAAAGCTCCTTCTCCCAGCAAAGGCTGCAGAACTCGGCGAGATCGCCGTGGCAGCTCAGGAAAAGAAGGGCATGAAAAAGACAGAGGAAAAGCAGAGATTCCAGAAGGAAAAGCAGAGATTCCAGAAGAACCAGGACATTTTTCCTTTCTGATCCACCCTCCAGGGCACAAACCAGCACCCTTTCCTGCCACCTCTGCGACACCAGGGCAGTCAGGACCAGGAGGAGCCCCAGGGCCACGCTGGAGCTGTGGAGGGGTTGGATCCTCCCCAAATCCTGGATCAACCCGGATCTGTGGAGGGGTCACACCCTAGGGGTGACACCAAGCACCACGTGCCCGTGTGGCAGCACCATCTGGTGGCACCAGCCCTCCCAGCCAGCCCAGTTTGCTCCCAGTCAGGCCCAGTGGCAGCAGGAGCAGGGACAGCAGGAGCCTCAAAACCAGCCAGCAAAGCACTTCCACCCCCGTGGAGGGGTTTAAAGAACACGTGGAGCCAGAGTTAAACTCTTTATTTCCTTTGAAACACGGGTTTAAATCCTCAGTTACAAAGTCCAGTCTGGCAGTACAAGCTGAGAGGACACAGCCCCTTTGGGACACGGAGCTGGGGGGGTTGTTGGGGTTTACAAGGCACTGCAAGAACACACGGAGGGAACGGGAGCCCCGAGGGCATCGGGGTTGTTGCTCCAAGAGGTCCTGACAAGCACGAGGTGGGAGAAACACCTGAGATACCCAGACACACACTGCGGGTTTCACCAGCTGGACAAACACCTCACTCAAAAAAAAAGATAAAAAAATCCCAAAACTCAGGAATTTGGGGTCAAGCCAAGCCAAAAAGTGAGAATGAGGTGGCAAATCCTCCGCCCCTTCCCTTTTTGTCAGGTCCCTGCGTGTTTGTGTCAGCGAGCCTGGAGAGCTCCCACCTCTGAAGGGCATCCTCAGCAACCACAGCGGGGGGGGATTCCCCACCACTTTTTTTTCCAGCAGTTTTCAGCCCAGTTTTTTCCCCACCCCAAATCCATCGCCCTCCCCGCCCGCTCTGCTTCCCAAACGTGAAGCCCAGCACAGGGCAAGGCACTCCCTGATCATCAGAAGTAAACATTTTGTGATTTAAGAAGCTGGTGCGAGAGAGGAAACCTGAAGGTGTGAAGTGAAGTGTTTGAAGTACCACGGAGTTTTATTTTAAGGGCAGTGATAGCAGTTCCGTTTCCCATCTTTTAATTCCTGTCCACGGGGAGGCGATTTCCCTTCTCTGCTTTGCCTTAAAATCAGACTGAGCAGAAGCAGATCTCGGGGTTCCAATCAGTACCTCGAAGAATTAACGACATCCTCAGCTTTGGAGCTTTGGCAGAATATCACTTTCAGCACATAAGACACTCATCAGACAGGAATACAAGTCTGTTGTTTTTTTTTTTAAGAAAAAGTGCACTTTATACTGCAAAAAATTAGGGGTTCTGGTGCAAAAATAACAAATCCATCTACATCAAGACGAGTATTTACGGTATCAACAAGGAGGGGGGGTTTATTCCAAGTCCATAAAGTTCTAAAGAGCCTTTGCAACTCTGAAATTCCTATCGTTAAAATAAAATTAAATCGTTAAAATATTATTGGATAAAGTATTAAAGGAAAGGAGATCAAAGGGGAGGAAGTTACTTTGGGAAAGGATCTGTACAAGTGAATCCTGACGGTTTCATCTGCAGTGGAAGGGGCAGGGTGGAGGAGTGAAATTTGAAAATCTTAATTAAAAAAATTAATTAAAACCAAGTAATTCTTATGTCTAAACATCCTGATTTTCAGGCAGCTTTCAGACACCACCACTCCCTCCTGCAGCAGCTGTGTCTGAGAACCTGCTGGGAGTGAGAAATCCAGGAGGAAATTCCAAAAGATTCCCGAGTCACAACAAATTAAACCAGGAAACCCCACGGCCAGCCCGTCACTGCTGCTGCAGCTTTGGCAGTGGGGGGAGTCACCAATTCCCTCATTTTCAGGGTTTTCCCATTTTTTTTTTGGTTTGAAGAAGCTCCTCCCCCTGCAATTCCTTTTCTCCATCTCTGCCAAAAACAACAAAAAAAATTTCTCCCAAAAATTCCCTCCTTTTAGGGGTGAGAGCAGAGCAAACAGTTCAGGTTTTTTTGTGAAGTCTGAACACCCCCCCCCCCAAGTCAGGACTCCCCTGGAAGGAACTCTGGGAGCTCACGCCACCAACCCCACTCCACACCTCGAACCTCTCTTCATGACCTCTGCCATCCCTTCCCACCTCTCTCCCACGGCTGGGAGGAAACAGCCAGGCTGGGGAATGCTCCAAGTAATTGAACTGCTGACAGGCCTCGAGATTCTCTCCAAAAACTGGCCCCCACAAAAAGATCACAAACAGTTTCTGCACCAGGTGAAAAAAAATCCTCATCCGGGATCGCTCAGGTCGGGAGGAATTCATTGGGATCATCAATCCCACGTGAATCCTTAAGGAAAAGAGCCTTCCAGGCTCACAATTCCCTTTTCCCCCGTGGTTATGAAGCAGATCCCCCGTGTTTAATTCACCTCCTGACAGCAGCACCACCAAATGAAGACATTGAGGAGCACCTGGAGTTCCTCCAAACCCTCGGCAGCACTGAATGACTGGAACAACCCAACTGCCACCCCAAATCTCCCCAGCACATTGGCCAGTCCCCCCTTGCTCCAAGCAGATAAATGACATCAGACCCCCATCCAGTGGAACCTCCCTAAATTCCCTCTTCCACACCAAATACCCTCACAGCCCCATCTCTCCATATCCCCAATTTTGCAGTCAGGTTTTTCCAAAGTGACAGGCACAGGGGGGGGGGATGAACAACTCCAGCTGAATTTCCTACACTTTCACTCACTAGCACAAAGTTGTTTTTTTTTTGGGCTTGGCAACGGGTCTCCCAGTCAGTGCAAATTAGCAAATTCCTATTTACTGATGAGCTGGAAAAGGGAGCAAAATACAGGATGACACAAAACACGAGCTTTTGGAAGCTCTGCCTCAGTTTGGACATCCTATTCCCATAGAAAATATGTGCACCTGAAGGAAAAGCTTGGTGGATTCAACAAAAAAAGCTTTGAAATCACCCACCCCCTGCTCCCAAAAAAAAAAAAGTGTTTAATTTAGGTCAGATTAAATAAAATCAGTTTAATGCCATTTTTTTTTTGCCCCAAGTTTTGCTACGCGGAATTTCTCTATGACCACGCCGCCCTTTACAAACTCAATCTCAGGACTAATTCTCAAAAATTCCATCCCTGCCCTTCCCCCCCCCCCCCAAAAAAAAAAAAAGAGTATAAAATAAATTATGTTTTCTAAAAGAATTGATCCCATGGAGCTTCTCAAGAACAGATCAGGAGGAAATGCAGAGCTCGGAGTGACGCCCAAAGAGAATCATTTCCCATAAAAAAAAAAAAAAAAGGGATTTTTAATGCTGACACATCCAAGGCCAAGCACCTGTGGTCCTTAGACAGCAGCAGGCACAGCAACCTGCTCCAGATTTTCCCCTGGAATAGAAGAGAGCACCCAAAGCAGGAATATTTCTGGGCGTTGAACGGGATGTAACTCCCCAGGCTGAACAAACCGGCGTGGGAAGCTCTTCCCACGGAACTGCTGCCGTCTGAGCTCCCTTGCCGGAGGATTTGGAGCCACCAGCCCCATCCAGCGGGATCTCCGAGGCTCCAGAGGGTGTGGGAACACCCAGCAGGCAGGGATAGACAGGGAACACCTCACCTGGAGACACGGATCCCTCACGGAGCCCACCCAGCTCAGGGACCCTCCCCGCGGCTCCATCCAGCCCTTCCCGCTCCTGCTGCAATTCCACACTGGGAATTCTGTTATCACCTCACAGTAATCTGATCTTCCACTCCTGTTTTATCCACAGGGAGAATAAAACAGTTTAACTGGAAGTGACTCCATCACCAAAGCTCCCGGGATACTCCTCGTTCCCGAGTTTAGCAGCTAAGAAACACCCAGAAGGAAAACTTCCCACCACCAAAGGGATAAACCTACGGGATAAGTAGCTCCACTAATCACCAAAAGAAAAAAAAATAAAATAAAAAAAAGCATCAAACCACGAAGATTTCAACAAAATATTAAATAGAATAAATTACTAATCAGAAAGTCTGATAAGTGCTACCTCGGATTTGATGGGGGGTATTTCCATCGGAAAGGAGAATTCTTTTGACTGAGCATGGAGAGGGAAAACAGAGGGAATTTCCCCTGGGTCTGCCCAAAACTCTTCATCCACAGGTGCCCCCGGGAGAGTTCTTGCAGCTGGAAAAATCTTTGTCCTCTCCCAAGGGTTACAAGGAGTGGTTTGTCCTTTGCCATCCTATTTTTCCCGGCAAACAGTTCCTATTTTTCATCCTATTTTTCCCAGCAAGTCCAGGGCAGCTCTCACTGAGAGATACTATAACAGAGCCAGTCAGCATTGGAAAAACTAAAAGAATGGGGGTTTTAAAATGTTTAAAAAATTTGGTTTATATATATATATATATATTTGTAAAAGTATTAATTCAAATCACAGACTTCTTTCACTTAAAAGGCCCCTCAACGAGCCCGAAAGGTTCCTCAATCACCAATTTTGAGTCTGTTTCCGCTGCAAAATCTTCTGGTTTTTGTTGGAATCTCGTGATTTGGCAGCAAAATCTCCACACCCCCTTTTCAATCTCCCCTTTTCAAGTCCTGCTCTGATCCTGCCCGCACCCTTCCCCGAAATAACTCCGGGGAAAGTTCTGATGCCTCCGCTAAACCCCAGGCAGCAACTCGGGTTTCGGTCAAAACATCACCCTCCCCAACCTGGAAAAATCTGCAACTAAAAGAGTTATAAATTACTCAACCTTCACTTTGAAACCTTAACAGGGAAGCACCAAGAGGCCAGGACAAAGCTGGCCTTTGGCAGAGCCCTTGGACCGCTGATGATCCGTTTCAGACACGCATGCATTGGGTGCAGGAGGTACGCGGTCGACTCGAGGGAGGGAGTTGGGGGGAAAAAAAAGACATTTGGGAATATTTGGCGAGAGTTTGGCCCCCAAAAAACCAAATCCTGCTCCGGATTTTCCCCTGGAATAGCAGAGAGCACCCAAAATAGGAATATTTACAGGTGTTGACCGCGCAAGAGGAACCCAAATCCATCCCTTCCACCTGCAGCTAGGCTTAACCAGCACGTTACAGAGACCCCACTGACATGTGGAGGGTGTGGGGGGGAGGAGTCAGTGCCTAAAATCATTTTCCATTTCAGCAGAGCAACTGGAGACTCCTCATCCCCACCAAACTGGCAGTCCCACGCCATTCCAGCTCTTTCCAGCTGTACTTTTACCTCTAATTTGGGTCAAAGAGAGGGGTGGGGGGGGTTGGAAAGAAACCCAAAACCGGCTGAAAGCAAACCTTTCAACTCAAGAACAAGTCATTAGAGGGCTGGGTTATCCATTCCCTGCACCTTTGAAGGCCAGGTCCGGGTGAGGAACTTCCCATCCGTGCCGGATTCCATCACCTGGCTGACAGGGAAGCTCCCACTCGAGTCACTCAGGAACGAGGAGCTGCAGGTGTCTCGAAAGAAGAGAGCTTGAACCCTTTGCTGCCAAGGCTGAAACTCAGAGATTTGACAAATAAAAAATGTCCATTTCTAGAAGCTGAATTTTCCTTTTTTTTTTTTGTTTTTTTTTGGGAATCTCCAATTCTGGGTCTGGAACGTCTCAGCCCGGGGTTTTTTTTTGTTTTCCTTACGTGTGTGTTTTTTTTTTCCCCCCCAGTACTTGAGCAATGGGGAAAATTCCAGAAGTGCAACACCAGGATGGCCTCTGCCCGTGCTCAGTGTTCATGCTGACAGTTGATTTTGTCCTCGGAGTGCTCCAAGAGATCCAGCATTTCCTCTATGATGGCCTGCAGGGCCCGGCCCAGCTGTTCTGCGGAGTACGGTTTTCCCAGCGGAGGGACGTGAACAAACGCCGACCTCCCACGGCTCTGGTACAAGGAGGTGTAGTAAGTGAAGTCGCAGAGGTACCTGAAAGGTAAAAAGAGGGATTATTTACCCAAAAATATCACAAATACAGGCTGGGAGGAGCTGTTAATGGAGCGGTATAACAGTGGTGGCATGCAGAGTTTAGTGGAATAGAATTGTGAGTCTGGGGTTGTCCTAATTAAATCTAAGACAAAAAAACCATGAAGAACTGGGTTTTTTTAATCTGTGATGGTTGGGTGACCACCGAAAGACAGGTGGTGGTGCAAACCCTGTGAGAAGTGAGGTGTGGGAGACTTCAAAAGCCGTGTGGATGTGGCACTCGGGGACATGGCTTAGTGGTGGCCTTGGCGGTGCTGGGGGAATGGTTGGACCTGATGAGCTTCGAGGGTGAAGAAGATCACCCAACCTTGTGATTCCATGAAAAATGTGTGGATTGCAGGGGCCTCAAGAGCTGAGCACGAAGGGAACACACGTGACACATGAGGTGGTGGCTGCCCCACCCCTGGAAGCGTCCAAGGCCAGGCTGGAGCGACCTGGGCTAGCGGGAGGCGTCCCTGCCCACGGCAGGGGGTGGCACTGGGTGAGATTAAGACCCCCTTCCCACCCAACCCCTTCCAGGATCCCATGACTCCCCGCTCTGTCCCCGCGGACCGCACCTGCCGGCGTCCTTGGAGATGGTGACGGCCACGTCCAGCCCCAGCGCCGAGACCCTCTTGCACACTGTGTCCATGTCAATGATGGAGTCGATGCACTCCGGGCCCCCCTCCACGCAGCACTGGGAGCCCGGGCAGAACCGGCAGTTGTCCAGCCCTTTGTAACCCACGTTGTGGCCGCACTTCTCCAGGGTGACCGTCGTGGCCATGCCCGAAACTCCCACGTGAACCACCAGCTGCGAGGGGAAGAGAGAGAAAACGAGTTGGATCAACCACCCCCACCAAAAGGCAGAAAACTCATGGCCTGATCCTCGTGGGAGCCTTCCAAACTCCGGATATCCGTGATTCCTGCCCGTGGCGGGGGGTTTAATGACTGGATGCTTTGCCCCGGCTGATGAGGTGGTGACTGGTCACAGGCTGGACTCTGGGATCCCAGACAGAGCTTTTCCAGCATAAATCATTCTGTGATGGCAGGGATAGATGGGATACTGGGAAGAAATCCTTCCCAGGTTGCCCAGAGAAGTTGTAGCTGCCCCTGGATCCCTGGAAGTGTCCAAGGCCAGGTTGGATCAAAGGAGCAACCTGGGCTAGTGGGAGAGGGTGGGACTGGATGACATTTTTAAGGTCCTTCCAACTCAAACCATCCTGTGATTCCACGATTCTATTCCCAGTTAACGATGGAGCTGTTACAGGAGTTCTCCCAGGAGTCTCAGAGCAACTTTATCAGGGGTTTAATACAGCACAATTCTTGTTTCACCCCCTCCTGACCCAAACTGTGATTTAATCAGGGTGAAAACCAGCGCTGGCACCTTCACAGCTGCTGGAAGAGCCCAGGTGGCACAGACTAACCATGGACTGTCTAGACAGCCCTTTGCAGTGGCCTCCTCACACCGACTGCTCCCATGAATTGGAGCACTCTGAGCTGTAAAATCCTCCAAATTCACGTGTTCTCACTACAAAAAGATGAAAAGATCCGGACAGGGACCACCAGTCTGAAAGAAGACGCTAAAAGTGGGACTTCACATGATGCCCTCTGTGGGTTTCGAGCCTTTGCTGGGTGGTTTTCCCGCCTTTACTCACTCACTTGGGGGCTGTGCTTCTTCCACAAGGCAGGAATGAGTCGTTGCACTGTCTGGTATTCGACAGGGACCTCGTAGACGTGCAGATCCACGTCCTCCCGCAGTCCCAGCTTCTCCAGCTCCTAAAGACGCCAGGGGAGCAACAAAACCGAGATGGTCAGACACGGGATTTACCTCTGGAAGGTTTAACGGCAGAGTGAGAGACTAATATCAGTTTACACCAGGTTGTGTAACCTTGTAAACTGCACCTGGAGGGAGTTTACAGCTAAAACTGTGAAAAAAAACCCCAACAAAACAAAACCCAAACCACAATGGGAACAACAAAGGCATCTCTCCACCTGTGTTAACAGTTCCACCCACAGGACCGTTTGTTTGGCTCTGATGTGTGTGAACAAAGACATCAACATTTAACTGACAGTAGTTATCAGCAACACCCACACTCCAAGGGAAGGTTGGCTCTGTTATTTATAGAGGTAGAGAGTCATAATCCCTGCCTTTTTTTTTTTTTTTTTTCCAAGGAGTGACTACGTGGAGAAGGTAGAAGTGGAAGGATTAGATCCATCATCCATGCTGGCCTGGAAAGTAAATTCACATTTTGTTGCCAGATAAAGAGCTCTCAGGGCCCGGTGACAGCACTGGTGATTCAACTCACACAGTGAGTTATCTCTCCCTCCATAGCATGAAAACATCCCAAATATCCTGGCAATCAACAGAGCCAATTTTCCTTTAAACCCTCTAAAACACAAAGTGTCGGTTCGATGCCTTGCAAAGGCTTTAAAACCAGAGAGAAGGGTGTTTTTTTCTCCTCCCCCAGGTATTCCTGACTGGAAAGCACTGTTTGATCCCAACACTGGGAGCTCCCCTTGGTTCTGGATGCTCTTCTTTGGCCTCTGGGGACACTCCAGAACCACCAGCAAGGCTCCAGTTGGATGTTTTTTCACCTGGTACTGCAGAATTAAACCCTTCAGAGCTGCCAAACCCAAACTTCCAAGAACTCGAGGATAAACCCACGGTGGCCTGAGGAAAAAATGCTCACAAACTAAACCACCAGCTGAGCCCAAATTTAGGAGCCAGGCTACACCAGGGGCCACTTTTCCAGCAGGACCTTCAACGTCCCTGCCCATGGCAGGGGGTGGAACTGGATGAGCTTTAAGGTCCCTTCCAAGACCAATTCCATGATTCCATGGTTCTCCAAGTGCCTCCTCCTCTCCTGAGGGCAGAGGGAGCCACGTGCTCTCACACCTCTGTGTCTCACCAACCCCTCTGCAGTTGTTCTTACGGTTCTGAGGCAGAACCAGCGACGGAAGAGCCACCAAAGCATCAAAGGGCACTTCAAAATATCCCTGAATGACCGAGTTATCTCGGGCTCAGGTTCAGATCTGGAGCTGCTCTTTGAAGCGATTCTCAGGCTTTTGTTTTCCTCCTTGCAAACTTCAGGCCGAGGAGCGCAGATCAGCTCTTTTCACTTCCAGCCTTGCGTTCCCCCAGGTTAAAAATTAAAAATTAAAGACAGCTGAGAGAGAATGTGAGGTTTTGGCTTCCCCCATCACCATCCTGACCCCTCTCCTGTGTATAAACATGAGCAGTGCTTTAGTATCATTTTTCTGTGTTATCAGCATGAGTGGTTTTTTACAGAGGGGGAGGAAAAAAAAAACCAACCAACAAACAACAAACCACCTTTCACACTTGTAGGGACAAAACCACAGCGGTGTAACAAGATTTAAGATTAAGTAAAACACACAGAAAGGCAAGAGTGAGACTTTTCACAGGCCAGCAGATAGGAGCAACAATGATAAATCACTGGCTCTGGCTCTGAGGGCAAGGCTGATATTAAAGCCTTGCTGTATTGATTAGTGTCTGGCACACTCAGACATTCATTACCAGAGATGGATGTAAGTGATGGTTCATCACAGCAACTTCACACAAAATCTGCCTTCAAAACCTTCCCTGGTTTATGGGTTTGTGAAAAACGAGGAGTTTACAAATGAGAGCATTCAAACCCAAGTCAGGAGAATAAACCCTCTTTTAGGGGCCTTAATTGCTTGGGATTCATCACCACCTCTCTTAACCAGAAGAGATGCTCCTGAAGGATTAGGAAGGAGGATGAGTCTGGGGGGTGGGAAGTTTTAACTGGCTGAAAAGAAAACAGCACCTCCAGGAGGAAGATGCACCCCCCTCCAGACAGTTAAACCTTAACTTTACCAACCCACAGCTCGCTTTTAACCAAACCCAGCGCTCGATAATGAAGATATTTGTAGTCGTTCCCCCCTCCCTTCCACCCTCCAACAACTTCTTCCCCCCCCCCTCCCAGCCCTGTCTACCTGACAAATACAGCAAACCCAACATGTGTGACCGATTCCCTGACCCCTCCACAATGCTGCTCTTTGTGAGCCTCTAATATCCTTATCAGGTCTGTCTAGACACCCTGACAGCAATTGTCCTTCCTAATGTCAAAACCCACTCTGACCTCTCCTCCTCCTCCTCCTCCTTCTCCTCCAGAAGCTCTTTAGGGGGGGGGATGAAGGAGCTTCCCAGCCCACAGGGCACACCTGTGTCTACACCTAAAGTGTACACCTCCTAAAGGGAGGGTGAAAAACGTGCTGGAGAAAAGTAATTTCTTCGTGAAAGTCCCTCCCAAGCAAAAATTGCAGCTGTAAAACCCAAAATATAATAATAATAATTAAAAAATTCCTCAGATTAAATATTAAAAATATGAAAATAACAGCAAATCCACGTTAACACAGGAGGGTTTTTGCTGGGAGCCTTAAAAGAAAGCAGGGAGGAGTTGTTCTTCCTGTTGAATTTATGGGGAAATCTCTAAACAGGGATGAACATCTTCAAAGATTTCATTTCATTATTAAGATTACTGCTGCCACTGTTTAAGGCACCCATCATGTAAAAATCATTCAGATTTCAAACCCAGACAGCTACAGCCAGGAATCCACTGCAGATCCAGGGAAAAGATGCAAGTTTCTCAGTAAGGATCCAAATAAAACCAAAAACACGGGGTGTGGAGTGGGGGGAAAGCAGCAAATTTTATCCTCAGGATGCAGGATTAATAAAAGCTGTAATAAACCAGAACTAGCTTAGCCCTAAAAGCGAGGAAAGGAGGATTTCCAAAGATTGTTTAATTGATTTTTTCTTCTATTAAAATGCAGATCACACCGTCTGGGATTCGGGAACTCAGACACGCCTTTGTGTCCACTCCGCTCCATGAAGTCCCCCGTCTGAAACTCGCACAATGCCCACCTCGCCCGGGCTCAAAGACATGCTGTTCCCTTTTTTTGTCTGGGCCTCTGGGGGCTGAGACAGGGGAAGGGAAGGCAAATCCTCCCCGCTGCCTCCGAGTTGATGTTTTCGGTCACAATGCGCGAGCGATGAGACGCGACCCGGAGGCTCCTGCGGCAGCAACTCCGAGTTTCCCCCTCTCAAAATACCCCCAACTCTGTTTTCTCCTCTTTAAACACCCCTAGCTCTGTTTTCTCCTCTCCAAACACCCCCAGCTCCGAGTTTTCTCCTCTCAAAATACCGAGTATCCTCCTCTCCAAACTCCCCCAACTCCGAGTTTTCCCCCTCCAAACACCCCCAACTCCGAGTTTTCCCCCCTCCCAACACCCCAAGCTCTGAGTTTTACACTTTTAAAAGTCAACAAGCCCCCTGAAAATGGATTCCAAAGGCAGGTGGTGACTCCATCCAGCAGCCACTTCAGCAGCACTGAAGGAACAAAGTGCTGGTTCTCCTCAGGTTTGTTTTTGGAAGCAACATCACAACACCCACCGCTCCTCCTGCTCCAGAAACACCCCTTTGTCTGTCTCCTCTGAAATAAAAGTAGCTATTTACAACAGCTGCCACCACACAAGCAAGAACAAGCCAAATCACTGCGCCCTCACTCCTGAATTTTAATAACATCCTGTATTTTTTTCCCCTCCACAACCTGCATATTGCCCCCAAACCGACCCTAACTCAAATATATTCGTTCCCAAAAAAGCTCTTGGAGGCAAAAGGTTTTGTCTTCTCCTTCCAGCCAACACATTAGACAGCTGGACATTAGTTGGCTGTAATTGATTAGAGTTTGTGATTTAATTTAAAAGCATTCGAGAGCAGATATTAATCTCAGAGCTCTGAAGGGGAGAGAGACAAGCTGGGAAGAAAAATAGATTTAATTCCCTGGGCAACTGTACTAAAAGGTACCCTGGAATTCCCAGTAGCTTTGACACAAACCACATCCAGAAGTGACAGAGAAGTGGGATAACGTGGCAGCACCGTCTCCCTCACTGAGTGTTTTTACAGCAAGAAACCTTAATTCCACTGGAAAGGGCTTAATTCCTCCCCCTTGCCTCATTTGTGAGGTATCAGTGCCACACAGATGAACCCCCAGCACAGGCTGGGATATCTGGGGTGGCCTGTGCAGGGCCAGGAGCGGGACTTGATGATCCCTGTGGACCCAGCTCAGGATATTCCAGGATTCTGTGCAGATCCACAGCTACAGGTGGCATAAATTTGATTTATTTGAGCAGGTGGGACCTGCTCCAGCGGCGTTTCCCCACCAGCTCCTGTCCCCAGCGAGGTCCAGCTCCATCAGCCAAACAGAGAGGGGTGATCCAAGGGGAGAAAGGAGGGAGCAGTGGCTGCTTTGCCTTGGAATTACCTTCCTCACACTCAACTCCACGAAACCAGCAGCTGAAAGTCCCCTCGTGGATGAGTCTGGGTTTAAAGGTGAACCAGCTCATCCAGCTTCCAGTCAGGGCTGAGAGAAAAACATCCAAAATTCTTCTGGCTTGGTTGGTTTGTTTATTTTGAATTCTCCAGGGCAGAGGAAGATTCCAGGCTCCCTGCCCCATTTAACAGGGTTCAAAGCTGGGAATTCCTTCCTTGCCTCAGCTAAATTAACTCAATCTCATTAAACTCTACTGGTCAAGGGATTGTTCCCTGAGCGGTGAATCAAACATTATCCAGCTGACCATCTGGATATCTGCACTGAGCTGGTCTCAGCTAATAGACTGGGAAGGAGTTAGAAGTTATAAAGGGTTGGAAACCTCAAATTTGTAGGGATCTGTTCTCTGTTTTAACGTGCTGAGAGGAAAAGTTCAGGTGTTACCTGCACTGCAATCCAGCTGGCGTTCACAGCGTGCTCTCCGAAGGGCCCAAACCCTGCAAGAGAACAGAAACCCACCCTGGTGAAGTCACTGTCACAGCTCTGACTCCACTTCAAGTTGCAAAAAGTTTGTGCTTTCCTAGTTTAGACATTCTGAAAGAAACCCCCAGACTTTTACCACCCAAGCATCAAACGAGACACCTGCATGGAAATATTTCAACTGCAACCTGGTGCAGTGAAGGAAACCAAGAACTTGCCCCAAAAGAACCTTTTTTCCCCCTCCAAACAGACATTTGGGAAGAAGATTTTCTTTTTCCTTCCTGCCCAGGTTAGAAAAACTTGTTATCAAAGAGGACTTGTTATCAAAGAGGACTTGTTATCAACAAAGGACTTGTTATCAACAAAGGACTTGATGTCAGGGAATTAAATCATGATTGGATATTTCTATTCCTGCTTGCTTTAACCCACAGCAGATGCCTTCACAAGCCTTCCTCAAATGTTTTTTCTCCCCTAAAGTCTTCTCCAAGATCTTCATTACCACTAATTACACCTCACAAGGACATAATCAGGACTGTTCACAGCCCACCTACCCCGAGCAGCAGAGGTTACAGTGGCATTATCAAAAATACCTCCTCCCCACCTCTGAATTCCTAATGGATAACTTTGGAGTTAACTGGTGATCCATAACATCTTCTCCTGAGCAAGCACACAAAGGTTGGGCAATTCATCTGGGTGCAATGTCGATATGCTTTAATTTACAATGTCAGCATTGCCCTCTGAGCTTAATGCAATTAGGAGACATAAATTCTGCCCAGCTCCTGAAAGGATTCGAGAGGGACCACAAATATTAAGTGACACCTTAATGGAAATGCTGTGTTTGCCATCAGCAGCCAGGCTGAGGTGATGCTGCACACGAGGAATTCACACAGCGCTGGCTCGTCCGCGCCCGTGGATCAAAACCCCAAAATATCTCCCCAAAATAAATATTCCCACAAAACCAAAGTGTTGGTGTGTTTTCCCGTTCAGCAAAACTCCAAGGCAGTAACACAATCTACGACTGCAGCACGGGGGTTAAGGCAAATTAATGCCTTTTCAGCTGTTTCTGCAAGTCCTACACAACCCTCTGAAAACAAACACCCCAGCCTGCTGGCTGTAATTCCTAAACAAAGTGCAACAATTTCACAAAATAAATAAAATACGTATTCTAACAACCCAGCCACCGAAAGGCTGCAATTCCACAGGTGTTCAAGGCACACAACACCACCCTCTTGCCCCGAATCCAAAGGAAAACCGGCACAAGCACAAGCAGGGGGGTATCACTGCCGTGACTCATCCCCTGCCCAGATCCCTGGAGTTCCCCCTTCCGTGGGGGACAAGGAACTCAGTGGGCACCTCCGACCCCTGGGAGCACATCCACCCTGCAAGGCTCATTAAGCAGCGAACCAGCTGCAGGGATCGTGACGGGATTATCTCCTTAACGAGTTCTAAAAAAGAAATTGTGCACAAATAACGCTTATCCTCAGCTAGCACGGCCTCGGAACCCAACAGGAGCGAGACACCGTCCCTGGTTTGAACAGGAATTTAACGTGACATCGATGACATTATCAAAAGAGGGGCAGGGCTGACGAGGCGACCGCCGTGTTTTGTAACCAGACTTCCCCGAAAACGGAGTGGAAAAATAAAAGAAAAGAGCCCGGAGAAGCCTTGCAAGCAGCAGAACATTCCCTGACACGCGTTTTCTGTTTAGTCACCACCGCCCCGTGCTGGATCCGGGGCTGGGAAAGGCAGGATCCGCCACCTGCTTCTCCTCTCCCCACAATTGTTCCCTGCAAAGACACTTTTGCCTCCGATCTCAGCCGCCCCAGCCGAGCCCCCGCCATTCAAACAGCCTCAACTTCAGCTGCTGGAGGAGGGGGGGAGACCTGAATAGTTTCAGGCGAGTTCCCCATTTGTCACAGAACGGCCTCACCCACAAATCACCCCGAGCGGCCTTTGTACCCCGGGGAAGAGCCTGACAGCGCCGGGGCCCCTCGTTCCCTGCCTTATTCTTCCCTCAGGGGCTTCTGCTGTGCTGAGGTGGAAGGGGGGGGATTTGGGGAGCAGCTTCCACACCTCAGTGGCTGGGGATGGGGTGCTCAGCGAGCAAATCCCATTCCTTCTGACCCTAAATTGGTTTTGCCCGCTCCTCGGTGGGCTCGGTTCCCGACTTCCCACAACCAGCAAAACCCCTGGGAGGGGGCTCAGGGGTGGAAAAGGGGGAGCCAAGTCCCAGCTGCCTGGGTGCAAGGGTTAGAAAAGCTGCTGCAAAGCCCCTCAAGCACGGGATCCCCCCAGCTCCTGACACCCCTCACACGCAGCAGTCCATCCCCAAAGCCCCACTCCATCCCCAGGGCTCCTGTTTGTCACCCCACAAAGGGCAGAGCCCCCCCAAACAGTCCCCCAGGGACAGCTTCCCCCTCTCCATCCCCTCCTTGGTCACATCCCGATGGGACAGCAGACTCCCAGCTCCTGGTCACACTCTCCTCTCCCTCACCCCGGGGAAGGGGTCCCCCACCCACCTCCCCCCCCCAGACCCCTTTACATCAGGGAAAGGGTCCTCAAAACTACTCTCCCCACCAAGCCTCCCTCGCCACGGGGAAGGGGTCCCCAAAACCACCCTCCCCTCAACACCACCCCCCCCACCTGCCTCCCTCCAGTTCCCCTCCAAGGGTTGGTTCCCTCACCTGCCTCCCCCAAGCCCCTCTCACCACGGGGAAGGGGGTCCCTCACTTGCCCCCCTCACCTCGGGGAGAGGGTCCCCAAAACCACCCTGCCCTACAAGCCTCCCTCACTTCGGGGAAGGGGTCCCTCACCTGCCCCCTCCGGGGTTGGGTCCCTCACCTGCACCCCTCACCTTAGGGAAGGGGTCCCCAAAACTACCCTCCACCCCAAGCCCCCACTCACCTCGGGGGGTCTCTGACCTGCTCCTCTGAGCTCCCCCCTTACCTCGGGCGGGGGTCTCCCACCTATCCCCCCTGCGCTCCCTCTTCACCTCGGGGAAGGGGTCCCCCCTAACTTCCCCCCCTCCCATTTATCCCCTCAGCACAACCCCATCCTCCCAGAGTCTCCTCGTACCCGTCACCACCACCGCCCGCCGCGGCTTCTCCATCGCGGCTCCGTCCCGTCCGTCCCGTCCCGTCCCGCCGCCGCCCCGCACTGAGCGCGGCCCCGCCCCGCCGCTCCCGCCCCGCCCCGCAGCACCCGGGCCCGCCGCTTCCGCCGCCTCGGCGGAAGTCCCGCAGCGGGCCGGCCCCGGGAGCCTTTCCCCGCTTACCGGGCACCGCTCACCGTAGCCCGAGGGAGCGCGGGGAGGGGGGGTGTCGGTTCACCGTGAGCCCAGACGCGCCCGCGGGCGGGGGGCGTTGGTCCAACAAAACGCTCATCCTGAGCCCCCGCGGGGGGCTCCCCGCGCGGCTGTGCGGGGGCACGAACCGCGCGGTACCGGAGGGGTCCGTCCGGTCCCTCCCGCCCGGTCCCGGGCCCGTCCCGGGCGGCGCCGCCGCGAAGGCGCGGCCGGACCCGGGCGGCGCGGCCGGGGCCGAGCCCGCCCCGCGCTGATTGGCCGCGCCGGGGCCGCGCCGCGCGCTGATTGGTCGCGGCGGGGCCGCGCCGCGCGCTGATTGGCCCGGCGCGGAGCCGGGGGCGGTTTGAGCGGCAGCGCCCGGCGCGGCGGCGGCTCCGCGGGACGCGCACCATGGTGAGCGCCGGCGGCGGCACCGGGCGGGCACGGCCGGGGCGGGGCGGGGCTGGGGAGGGGGCTGGAGCTGCGGGGAGGGCCTGGGGCATCTATCCCCTGCCCGGTGTCCCGCTGGGTGCGCTGGTGGGCGCACCGGTGGGTCCACCGGCGTCGCTCGGTGCCTGAGGCCTGTCCCCTCTGTTCCGCTCGCAGCTGCCTCTGTCGCTGCTGAAGACGGCGCAGAACCACCCCATGGTGAGTACGTGAGTGCCGGCCACGGTCCCGCCGCCCCTCCCGGCCTCGGTGGTACCGGGGGCAGGTCCCGGTACCGGCGGCGCGCCTGACTCGTGTTCTCTCGCAGCTGGTGGAGCTGAAGAACGGGGAGACCTACAACGGGCACCTGGTGAGCTGCGACAACTGGATGAACATCAACCTGCGCGAGGTCATCTGCACGTCGCGGGTAAGGCCGGGGTCACCCTGGCACCGGGCAGGGACTGCCACCCTCTGTGTCCATGGGGAACATCCAGCACCGGGCAGGGCTCACCCACCCCCTGTGCCCCCAGGAACCACCCCCGAGGGGTCCTGAGCTCTGTCCCTGCAGCCAGACCAGCCCTGAGGCTGTTGATCCTGTGGAAGTGTGACTGCTGCCCGACATGCAAATTTAACTTAGTTAATGATACGATCCGTAATGAAGGAACACGCTCAGGTGCACACTGGGGTGGGATGACTCCTTGCACAGCACAGAGTGAGGGGCTGGGGATCCCTCGCCCCCCTCAGTGAGGGTCTGGGGGCCACATGCCGTGATCCTGAGCCGGGTTTCCCAAAAAATCACAGCCTTCCCCTGTCACGTGCTGCCCCAGCAGCCTCAGACAAAAAGTGGCAGCTGGATGGATATCAGGCTGTCACTGCTCTTTCCCCTGCCCTGGAATATCAGAGCTCCATGGGAGAGACTGGCAGGGGTCCTTGTTCTTCCAAAAATCTCTCTGCAAACCCCCCCCCCAGTTCCTGTTGTCTCCACAGCAGAAGTTTGGAGTGGTGTTGATGGAGGCACATCAGTGTGACAGAGGAAACACCCTGAGGTTTGGGAGGGAATTTTGGGGTGGAACAAGGGGGGTTTTTTGGAATTTGTAGGTGCTCCTTGGGTCATGGTGGGACAAGTTGAATTTAGCAGGAGAGGGACTAGAGGAGGTAACAGCAGAGCCCATGACAGGGGTGATGCCATCCTTTTCCTTGGAAATTCGCTCCCAAAGGCTCGGTGCTCTGTCTGGGAAGAGCAGCAGCTCAGGTTTTGTTCCCTCTGGGTGGCCTGGAGGTATCACCCAGAAGGACATGGACCTGTTGGAGTGAGTCCAGAGGAGGCCTCCAAGGTGATCAGAGGGATGGAGGGAGCAGCTCTGGTGTGAGGAAAGGCTGAGAGAACTGGGATTGTTCAGTCTGGAGAAGAGAAGGCTTTGGGGTGACCTAACTGTGGCCTTGCAGAGCCTGAAGGGACAACAGGAAAGATGGAGAGGGACTATTTCCAAGGGCCTGGAGGGACAGGACAAGGGGAAATGGCTTCAAACTGCCAGAGTATGGCTTTACATGGGATATTGGGAAGGAATTTCTCCCTGTGAGGGTGGGCAGGCCCTGGCACAGGTTGCCCAGAGAAGCTGTGGCTGCCCCATCCCTGAAAGTGTTCCAGGCCAGGTTGGACGGGGCTTGGAGCAACCTGGGCTGGTGGAAGGTGTCCCTGGTTGGGCTGGATGGGCTTTAAATCACTTCCAGCCCAAACCAGTCCGTGTTTCCCTGATTCCACGATCTGGCCCAGGAAAGCAGCCGGGCTCACCACCCTCAGCCCACCTCAACACACCAACAACCCCCCCAAATCCCAGATGAACGTGGAGCTGCGGGGTTGCACTGGTGGCACTGGTGGCACTGGCCACTAGATGGCACGGAACAACGAGCAGGGAGCCGGTTGTTTACTCCGGGGAGGCCGGAACGAGGAAGCAGAGGAGCCTGGAGCCTGAGTTCCATCCCTTCCTGCATCCCGAGCCAAGGAGCAGCCAGGCAGATCCAAGGCAGGGTGGGGTTTGCCGGGTGTCTGTTGGAAGAGAACTGTTGCTCTCTGTCTTGTCCTGGGCTTGCCTGTACAGGCAGAGCTGCCCCAAATAACTCCCGGGGCGGGGTGAGGGGGGTGGGGTGGGGGGGAGCCAACTGTTTTATCCCGGGAAAGGAGGAACGGGGCGTTCTGGTTTCTCCTCCTCTCCTGGGACGCGACAGATGCCTCGTCCACGTGGTGCCACTTGAGGATGGCTGGGCTGGAGGGGTCCCAGCTGCAGCCAGACCCTCATGGAGCCGCTGCCGAGCTGGGAACGCGGTGCTGGAGCAGGACGAGGCGGGTCCCTGTCCCTCCTCCCAGTTACATCATGGCCAGAGAGTTGTTGTTCAGCTTCAGTGCTGGATTCTCACTCCCTGATGGGTTGTGTCCTAGGGAAGCCTGTTGTATCCCAGGAAAACCCTGAAACAACAAAATGTGACACAAAGGTGGCTGCTTCGAAACCATGCACCTGAAGGCTCTTTTTTATTGTAATAAATGTGTAATGTGTGAGCTCCTTTTTTCCCTCAGCTGCTCTGGTGGCTCACACCCCACAGCCAGCTGGCTCCAGACATGCCTTGCTGCTCCCTCCACACCCCAGAGGAGTGAAGGGTTGGGGTGACTCCCAGCTGGAAGAAAACCCAGCCCTGGCTGTCTCTTTTCTTCCCAGAATTGGTTGTTCAGCAACATTTTAACTCCCCACGCTCGTGTCTCTGGCCCCACTTTCAATTACCTTCTTGTACAAGGAGGAAAGGAGGTGCTTGTTTCCTTCCTCACCCTCTTCTCCCTTCATTTTCTGCCAGTGTTTGAGGTGCAACAAAATCTCTGTGGGCGTCCCTTCCAACTCAGAATATTCCGTGGAATTCCAAGATTGAAACTACAGTTGTTTGTGGCCCTGGGGTTGTGTTTTGGGGAGGAGAAGCCCCCTCCTTTTTCACAGCTAGTTACGAATAATGCTTTCAGCACACAGTGGTGGAGCTCTCCCTCTCTCCAGGTGTGATGGAAACGCTCACATGCCCTAAAAAGTGACGCGAAAGCGCCGGGTTTTGTCCGTGGCTTGACGTGTCGTGTCCCCTCCCCAACAGGATGGAGACAAGTTCTGGAGGATGCCGGAGTGCTACATCCGCGGCAGCACCATCAAATACCTGCGGATCCCCGACGAGATCATTGACATGGTGAAGGAGGAGGTGGTGTCCAAGGGCAGAGGCCGTGGCGGGATGCAGCAGCAGAAGCAGCAGAAGGGCCGCGGGGTTGGAGGAGCTGGCCGAGGTAACGATCCCGTTTGCTTCCCAGCTCGCAGAGGGGGCTGAGCGGCGTCCCTGCCTTTGGAATGTCACCTCTTGTGCAAGGAGCAGCTCCTGCCTCTCGGCTCCAGAGCCAGGGCTGGGGCTGGGAGAAGCTGGAGCCGTTCCTGTGCGGGATCCAGTCGAGCGAGTGCGTAAGGGCAGCGTCTGCCAAGGCACAGGGAGGATCCGTGCCAGGGATGGGCCTCCCTCGGTTCTGGGGTTGGGCAGGAGCTTCAGAGAGTCTGAACTTGATTGTTTCTACCCCTCCTGGCTCGTTTGGCAGCAGGGCCCTACAGAACTTTTCAGCTTAGCAAGTCCAGGGGGGAAAAACAAATGGCTGCTCTGGGTGAAAACAGTGAAAACACAGCTGGTTCTGCCCGTGGCAGTGATAGAAAAAAACCCATCTTCTCTCCCCTTAAAAATGGGGCTTTGGATCTCCTGTCAATTTATTTATATTAAAAAAACAAACAAACAAACAAAAAAACAGGGTTTGGAGGGTTTGTGTTCCTCCTGCTCCACATGAATAATTCATGTTCCTGATAAAAGGGGAAGTTGCCACTTCAGAAGAAATAGGTCACCCAAACAACATTCCTATTTCACAGGGGTTAAGGGATCCCAGAGCACTTCAGCTGGAGAACACCTTGCTCTTTTTTTTCCCCCCCCAAATTATCCCACTGGAAGCCTCAGAACCATTTTCTCTCCTTTCCTGCCACATCTTTGGGGCTTTGGGGTCACCTCGCAGCCCCCGGGGCTGCTCTCGGGGCTCCACCTGCATTGGGAGCTCAAAATCCCGAGTTAAATTTTAAAAGGAGCCCTGGGCACGGGGACACCGAGGGGTGAAGCCTCTCTGCAGCACCCTTAAGGACCTGCCTGAGTTTTGACTATGCCAGGAACCCTGGCAGGACAGGTGGGACCCACCCAGGGACACCACACCGGGATGGGACTTGCTGTTCCCAGGAGCTCCTTTTCCTCAAATCCCTGCCATCCCTGCTCCCTCCTGGAAGCTCCCAGCGTGCAGAAGTGACCTTTACAAATCTGAAGGCTCCTTTTATTTTTTCCCCCTCCTTCCCTTTGCAGTGTCCAGAGCACTTGGCAGGGTGTTTTTTTTTGGATTTTTTTTTTTTTTTCTTTTTTTGGGATATGGTTATTCGGATAAACGTTTTTACGGCTCTGGTATTTTTCTCTGCCGTGGAAATGTGGAAATACCCACCTTGTGGGGAGCAGAGCCGAGCTCTGAGGTGGAGCTCCTGCTGTTTTCCTGCGTGCAGCTGAAATTCGCTGATGGAATATTTTCGAGCATTTGCTAATTAGCTCAAAGGTTTGGCTCTCATTACTGAGACGTGAAGGGAGGAGGGAAAGGGGAGGAGGGGGGGGAAAAGAAAACCAACAAACCAACAACCAAGCAGGACAATTTTGTTGGGAGGCCACCAGGCAGGAGCTAAGCTGTAATTGTGCACACAGTTGAAAGGATTATTGTTTCTGACACTGGTAATCCTTCGCCTTGGACTTCTTGCTTGCCAGACTCAGAAGTCCAGGGCCTTTGCTCCAGGAGCAGCTGGGACATCCCAAGCCCTGCAGGGTTTGGAGTCAAAAAGTCCTGTTTCTGTTTCTAAAATTCGAAAATAAGGGTGTATTTGGGTAAAACAAGAAGAACTGTGTGCCAGGGATGCTGTTACATCCGTGCTCTTCCCTTCTGCTCCACAGGTGTGTTTGGTGGCCGTGGCAGAGGAATTCCAGGCAGTGGAAGAGGCCAGCAGGAAAAAAAGCCAGGCAGACAATCAGCCAAGCAGTGAAATGTCTGCACCCAGGCCAGGGACAGTTTGGGTTTTGTCACCTCAGGATTTGCCACGTGTTCAAAAAACGTTCCCTCTCCCACTCTCCCGTGAGTCAGTCAGAGCCCAGATCACGTTCATTTGGAAGCCCCTCCTGATTTAATCTGATCAAGTGGAGTTTTCACTCCTTGTAGTCAATAAGTCTTTGGAAATATTTCTAAAAAAAAAAAAATCATTCATGGTTAAGGACCGAAGTTCTGAATTTTTCAGGGTTGCCAGGTTTAATTTAAAATATTATCCTGTTCAGAGGTACCAGAACGGAGGCAAACAGACCCTTTCTGGATTGTTTGGAATTTTTGTGTTGTTGTTTTTTTTTAATACTTGAAACTTGGGAAATGTGTGTTTGTAACAGATGTGTGAGAACACTGAACACTGAACTTGAGGATATTGTGTCTCTACACGAGTAGTCTTAAAGGTTTGGGGTTTTCTAAAGCCACCAAACCTTTAAACTATTGCTTTTCTTTTCCTGGCCAGTCAGTTCTGTCCCTCCTATGGCTTAAAGGAGAACTTGGGGTGAACATTGGCCTTCAAGGGTTGTTCCCAAGAGAGCTTCGTGATAAATGAGCATTTCCCAATTAGGTTCATTGCTAACTTGACTTGAGATTAGAAGTTTCCTTGAAAGGAACAGGTTTTCTGTGTTGGTTTTTTTTTTTTATTTGCATGAGGCTGGTGCTCCCCTCGCTCCTCATGGGTGATTTTTTTTTTTTTTTAATTTTCTGAAAAGCAACCGAGTAGATTTACGTGGATTTATTTCCCTCTTGCTTCAAAAAATCCCCCACCTTTTGCTGTGACACCAAGTCCTGAACTCTGACAATATTTCTCAACCTGATTTCTTCCAGTACCTGACCTCAACTGGGTGTACCTGGCACTTCCTTTCCCAGTCACCAATTATCTTCCCTTGGGGACACAGAGCAGTGTGTCCCTCCTGTAGGCTCAGAAAGCTCCTGGGAATTCCCAGGTCGGGTTGCTCCAGTCTTCCATGCCATCAGCAAAATACCCTGGCTGCTGATATTAACTGAACATCTGCACAAGGGGAGGAAACAGCTCTGGGTGAGCCTCAACCCCCCTGAAGGGATGAAATAGGTGAATTTTAGGGGAAAAACCCATGTTGTGGCTGGTTTTGAGCAGGTTTTGGTTTGGTTTTGGTGCAACTGGTTCTCTGTATTGAAGCCTATTCTCTGCCATCACCACTGTCTTGAAAAGGAGTGAAGAACATGCTTTTATAGAGTTATTTTTTTAATGTTTATAGAACTAGGCTGCAGTGGTGAGTGGGAATAAATCTCCAGCCTCTACCAACCGCCTTCCTCTCTGTCTCTGTGTCCCCAAACCCCTTCCCTGAGCCCTGGGATCAGGGAGAAATCCCTACATTTTTGGTTCCCAGCAGCAGCCACGTGTTGTCCTGCTCCTCTCTGAGGCGTTAACCAGCACTCCCATGTCCATCCCAGGCGATCCAGCTTCTCCCAGGGAGCCAAATCCAGGCCATGGGAATGGGGTGATGTGTCCTCCCTCCTCAGGCTCCGCGTAAACACCCGTGTGTGTGGCATTTGAACAAAGCCCTGCTGTCAGACTTTCCCTTCCCAACCTGCTCCCCTCCCTTTGGATCCCTCCAGCCACGGAGACTCCGTGTGCTGCCACTTCCCTGGTGAAAAGGAAACAACTCCAGCACTGCTGGGATTGAAGGTCTGGCCTGGCTGGATAAATCTTCCCTGCAACAATGGGACCTTTGGCTCCTGCTCAGGGTTTGAGTCCTCCAAGTGCTCCTTATCTCCCAGCCAAGCTCTGGGGTCAGGTGATGGAGCTCGTTAAGTTCTGCATTTGTTTAATTGCACCACAAGGCTTTAGCAGCCTTCCCTGCCTGCCTCCCCCTTCCTTTTTCCACCTCTGTAGGAATATTTCTGGCCCCAGCCCCTGTGAGGGCAGCTGGGTGGAAGGTGGTTCTGGTGGGGGGAGAGCATCGGTGCGACGCTCAGCTCTGATTTTGGGCTTTGTTTTTGCCCCAAAATTTGGGTGTCTGGGGCTGTCATGTGTTCCAGCCCTGCCCCGTGGCACCACAGGGAGGCTGAAAAAAATTAAAAAAACCCTGAAACAAAACAGGGAGGAGCAAGATAAAAGCAACAAGCAGAGAGAGGAGGAATAAAAGGTCTGAGCCTCGCTGCCGGCGTGGGTGGGTGAACGGCCTGGCAGGGCTGGAAAGACCCAGCAAAGGCCACCCTGGAAACCCTCCCTGCTGCCTTCCTGGGATATTTCGGTGGCAGTTGAGCTGGTGGCAGCTCCAGCAGCCACGGGGATGTGTCTCTGGCCGCCCCAGAGTGACTCATAACTTCTGTGCCTCGCCGGGGAGGCAGCACAGGAATAGTTACACACCAGCGACGCGGAGGGAGTGGCTGCCGAAATATTTCAGGGCTGTGCTAAGCAACTAAAAATACACGTCAAACCCTCCTCCTCCTCCTCCTTTTTTCCTTTTTAAATCTGTTTTCTTTCTCTCTTTCTGGTGTGGTGTTTTCTGTTGTTTTTTTTTTTTAATTCTCGGGTTTGATTGTCAGAGGCCCCTGTGGGCCCCTCGGGGGGTTCTTCAGGGACTGGCACAGGTTTGGGGGCAGGCGTTGGCATCTGGTGACTTCTTGTTTTCCCGGCTTGGTTCCTCTCTCCCTGCCTGTGGCAGTGACTAAGTGGCAGCTTCCCCTGCGTGCCCGGTGCCCGCCGTGCAAATCCCAGGGTGCAAAGCCTCTCCTGCTTCTTCCCTTTTCCATGGCGGGGGAAAATCCATCCCTGGGAGCTCGTGGGTGCCTTGCTTTGGGTCCAGCCCGTGTCCTCAGAGCCATGGGTGTCCAGCACTTGGTGTTTTGGGGTGTCTTGGCTCCTGGCAGAGCAGGATCAGGCGCCAGTGGTGCCGCGGAGCTGGTGGCACGTGGGGAACGGTGCTGTTGGTGCCATGGAAATGGGGAGAGCAGGAGCTGCGTGAGGATGCTCTGGTGGCCCTGCTCGAGGCTCACTGTCCGGCAGTGGCGGCGTGGGCTCATCCCAAATCCTCACTGCCCGCTCCGTGGGCTCATCCCAAATCCTCACTGCCCGCTCCGTGGGCTCATCCCAAATCCTCACCGCCCGCTCTGGGGTAAATATAGCCCGGCTGGCAGGTGGCAAAGACACGGCGTGACTCAGTGGGTGCTCCGACGCCTCCGGGAATAGCAGCTCCGGCCACCCAGCCGTGGTGAGGGTGGCAGTGCCACCAGCTCCGTGCACGGGGCCGTCCCCACGGCAGGCGGAAGGGGCTGCTGAATCATGCCCCTCATTAAGTGCTCATTAAGAAAATGAAGCTGCTGGCTCGCTGCGGGCACGGGGGCTGCCACCGGCGAGACATCCCACGGGGCCTCTGGCTTGGGGACAAGGGACGTGTGGGATGAGCAGCAGCGGTGACAGGCTGGGAGCGTGTGGGGGACACAGCAGGACAAGCCTCGGGGTGCTGGGACCCTTGTGGGGAAGGGGTGGCAGGGTTCTGCTGGTGGGGCCCGGCCAGAGCGTGGTTCGTGGCTCACATCCCTGGCCAGGGGCCAGCCGCTCTTCCCGGGAGGCCCCGGGGCCTGCTCGTTCCTCCCTGGAACTGATTAAAGCACCTACAGCCAAGGCTGGTTCTTGTTGTCCCACTGCTGTGCTGGGGGAGCACTGTGGGTACCCCGGTGTGCCCACAGGTGCCCACCCGGGCTGGGGGTCCCTGTGTGGGGCTAGGACAGGGGGGAGGGCAGTTGTTCCCCCCCACCCTGGTCCCCGTCCCTCGCCAGCCGGGTTGGGTCAGGATGGAAAGTCTGAACCTGCCGGTCCGGCCGCGGCCGCGCCCCTAATGACGGGTTTGGAGCGGAAACACGGACGGCGGCTTCACCTGGGAGCTGCTCCCCGGCCCTGCCCCAGCCCCCTGGGACACGGGGCCTGGCACCTGCCCCCCCCACGGGGCAGTGGGGACAGCAGGGGGACACAGGGCTCGCTCTGCTCTGCTTTACCTGCGATTTCATCAACCGCGTGTATTTGGGATTTTAATCAACTGCGTTTATTTGGGATTTAATTAACCGCAGCTGTTGGGGGAGGGTAGATCCCAGTCATTCCCACTCGTGCCTCAGTTTCCCCAGTGCCAGCACTGTGTGTCCCCGCCCTAGGGGCTGTCCCGGCCCTGTCCTGGGTGTCACACATGTCCCCTGCGGCCTCCCTGAAGCCAAGGCTGAGCTGTCCCCTGCCCTGTGCCATTCCCTGTGCCATGTCCCGTGCCATGCTATCCCCACACCCCGTGCCCTGCCCCACACTGCGGTCACGCTGTCCCAACACCCGGTGCCACGCCGTGCCCGTGGGCAGCAAACAGGACGGGCACGCCGTGTCTCTTCGCAGCAGGAGAACCGCGGGGGCGCGGCGTCGGCACAGCACTGCCACAGCCCCACCACCGGGTCCCCTCGGGGGGCCCCCCGGGCGCTGACACCCCCTGATTTATCGCCCTCGTTAGCGCAGGCCTGGAACCATCTGGCAGCAATTAGGCCCCGGCTCGGCGTCACCCGCCCCGGCGTCCCTGCGGCCTTGCCGTGCGCCGAGACCCTCGGCCTGCAGCGCGGGGGCCGCATCCTGCCCGCACGAGGGGGGTTATCGGCGGCCATCGGCGCTGGCTCCCCCCGCACGGGTGACGTCAAGCGCTGACGCCGATCCACCCCCTCAGCCGCCCGCGGGCTTGGCCGGCCGTGACGTCTGCGGCCTCCACTGCCACCGCCACCGCCGCTTAACTCCTTCCCCCGGTGACGGCTGAGCGGGGCCTCAAGGGGCTCATGGTGCAGCCGAGGTGTTAGGCCTGGTCTGAGTGACCCCCCCCAGTGACAGTGTGACCCCCCCACCCCGGTAAACCACGGTGGGCCGCCCGCCACGCGGTGGCAAACCGACCCACCGGCGCCGGTGTCACCGGGACGCAGCGGTGACAAACACCGGGGCGGTGACACGGGACAGGCTGTGATGGGGGAAGTGTGGGGACACGCAGGGACAGTGGTTCTGTCCCAGCGGGGCCCGGCTCGGGCAGGCCCTGCTGTGCCTGGTGCTGGTGGCCTGTCCTGGTTTGACCCACGTGGGTGGTGGCCTGGCCGTCCCCAGAGGGTGCCCTGAGGCCCCACGGCCCGGTGTGTTTATTTCTTTGTCGTGCCCTTCTACAGCGGGGGCCTGACCCGGTGCCAGTGCCCGGTGCTGGTTCTGGTGCCGGTGACTGTGCCCAGTGCCAGTGCTCAGAGTCTGATTCCTGTGCCCTGTGGATGGTGCCCGGTTCCCAGTGCCGGTTCCCATTCCTATGCCCAGTCCAGTTTTCAGGGATGCTCCCGGTTCCCACTGGCCGGCAGCCTGTTCCCGTGCCCGGTTCCCGTTCCTATGCCTGGCAACTGGTGCCCTGTGGCTGGATCCCTGTTCCTTGTGCCCAGTCCTGTGCCCCGTTCCTGGTTCCCGGTGCTGGTTCCCAGTCCCTGTGCCCGGTTCCCATTCTCCGGTGCCGGTTGGCAGTCCCGGTGCCCAGTGCCCGTTCCCGGTGCCCGTTCCCGCCCCTCCCTTTGTGTCCGTCAGCCCCGGCGACGGTAGTCGCGGTGCCGGTGCCCGTTCCCGCCCCTCCCGGTATGCCCGTCAGCCCCGGCGGTTGGCAGTCCCGGTTCCCGGTGTCCGTTCCCGGTGCCGGTGCCCGTTCCCGCCCCTCCCTTTGTGCCCGTCGGTCCCGGCGGGGCGGAGGGGGGGTGGGGGGGGAGGTGTGTGCACGTGACCGCCCCTCCCCCGCGCTGACGTCATCCCAGGGCCCCGCGCGCTGTTGTCCCGTTTACCCGCCGGTTGTCCCGGCGACGGCGCGGCCGGGGGGTGGGCGTGGCCCGGCGGGTGGGCGTGGCGCCGCCTCCCCGGGGCGGAGGCCCCTCCCCTTATGCAAACGAGGGCGCGCGAGCACGTCATCTGCAGCCAATGGCGGCCCGGCGCGGTGAGGTCACCGCGGCGGCGCCGCCTATTTAAAGCGGCGCGGGGCGCGCGGCGGCGGCAGACGCGTGTGCGCGCGCGCAGGAGCGGGGCCGCGGCCGGTGCGCACCGGGCGCCTCCCCCGTCCCCCAAACCCTCCCCTCCCGCGCTCGCCCCGGTCCTCCCCCTCCGGCCCCGTTTCCCCCGCAGCCGGGCGGGGGAGGAGGATGGAAACACCCTTCTACCATGATGATGTGTTGAGCGGCCTCGGCAGCGGCTTCGCCCCGTCCTCCGGCAGCAGCGGGCTCCTCCTGCCCTTCCCCGGCGGCAGCATGATGAAGAAGGACGCGCTCGGCATGGCCTTACCGGAGCAGCTGGCGGCGGCGCTGAAAGCCCCCGGCGCGGCCAGCGGCGAGGCGGCGGGGCTGCTGGGCTCGGCCGAGCTGGGGCTGCTCAAACTGGCGTCGCCGGAGCTGGAGCGGCTCATCATCCAGTCCAACGGGCTGGTCACCACCACCCCGACCAGCGGGCAGTTCCTCTACCCTAAAGCGGCCGCCTCCGAGGAGCAGGAGTTCGCCGAGGGCTTCGTGAAGGCGCTGGAGGACTTGCACAAGCAGAACCAGCTGGGCGGCGGCGCGGCGGGGAGCGGCGGCGGCGCCGGAGGGAGCGGCGGCGGCGGCGGGAGCGGCGGCGCGGGCGAGCTGCCCGCCGCCGGGATGGCCCCGGAGCCGCCGGTCTACGCCAACCTCAGCACCTACCCGGCCGTCAGCTACGCCGCCGACCCGGGGCCGTTCGCGGCGCCGCCGCCGCGGCTCCCGCCGCCGCCCCCGCCGCCTCCGCCGCCGCTGAAGGACGAGCCGCAGATCGTGCCGGAGGTGCCGAGTTTCGGGGAGAGCCCGCCGCTGTCCCCCATCGACATGGACACGCAGGAGCGCATCAAGGCGGAGCGGAAGCGGCTGAGGAACCGCATCGCCGCCTCCAAGTGCCGCAAGAGGAAGCTGGAGCGGATCTCCCGGCTGGAGGAGAAGGTGAAGAGCCTCAAGAGCCAGAACACGGAGCTCGCCTCCACCGCCAGCCTGCTCCGCGAGCAGGTCGCCCAGCTCAAGCAGAAGGTGCTCAGCCACGTCAACAGCGGCTGCCAGCTCCTGCCCCAGCACCAGCATCAGGTGCCGGCGTACTGACCGGGGGGGCCCGAGCCCGGGCACGGACTTTGAGGGGTCCCGGGCAAGGACCGAGGGGAGCGGGGGGAACGCCCGCCCTGCCCCGGGCATGGACCGAAGGGGAACTTGGGGAGCTGCCCGCCCTGCCCCGGGCACGGACCGAGGGGAACTTGGGGAGCTGCCCGTGCGTCCCGGCCATGGACTGCGGGGAGCGGGGGGAGCGCCCATCCCGCCCCGGGAACGGACCGACGGGTCCCGGGCAAGGAGCGGGGAGCGCCCGCCATGCCCCGGGCGCGGACTGAGGGATGCTGGGTATGGACGGAGGGGTCCCGAGGGGAGGAAGAGGAGCGATAATCAAGCCTCCCCCAGCTCCCTGAGGGCTCCGAGGGGAGGCCCAGGACCGGCTCCGGGCGGTGCGCACCGAGCACCCCCCCGCGCACGGGCTGCGGGGAGGGAGAAGCTGGGGGTTCCCCTCACGGACTGAGGAGGACCCGGCCCCCCTTCCCCGCGCCCCACACATTCCAGTCAGGCCCCAGTAAAACCCCGCGACACGGAGAATTTGGCCTCTCGCTGTTTGCTGCGCCGGGAGGACGGGACGGGACGGGACGGGAAGGGAAACGAAGGGAAGGGAAGGGGCGGCGCGGGCAGGAAGCGGCGCGGCCGGGGGCCATCTTGGGGCGGCGGGGGGAGCGGCGAAGGAGGGTTTTGGGGGGGTTTAGGGGCTTTCTGGGGGTGCGAGGAGTCGGTGGAGGGGGAAGAGTGGAGCTGGAAAAGGGGCTCTGAGAAGAGGGGGAGGTTGAGAGGGTCTCTGGGCGGTGGGGGGGTGGGAGAAGTCTCGTCAGGTAATAGTGGATTCGAATGCTGGGGGTCCTCTGGAGGGGTGTACTGAGGCTCCTTTGGTTTTGAGGTTACTGGGTCTCTCTTGGGGGGGGATATGATTTTATTGGGGGTCCCCGTGGGTGAGGGGAACTGGCTGCTGGTTCTGGTTGTGGCTCTGCCCTGCCTGACCCCTGGTTTCTCTGGGTTGGGGGGTTCACTGACACCGACACCCCCCTGTCCTGGCCCCCCGGGGTCACCCCACGGCACCCAGCGAGGTCGGAGCCTCCGCTGCTCCTCCCCAGACTTGGGGAACCGGCCTTGGCTTCCCGGCACTGCCATCGCTCCTCCTCCACGTTCCCCCACCTGTGGGGCCCTATCCCTGCTCCATCCGGGGAGCAGCACCCGACAAACCAACCCTCTGTGCCTGGAGCGTTTGGGGACGGTACAGGAGGCAGCTTTGGGGCTGGTAGCACTGGGATCGCCCCGCTCCCGGGGAGCCTGGCACGGGGTGGGGACGGGCCCTGCCGTGGGTGATGGGAGGAGTGTGAGCTCCTTGGGGACCCTGCCGTGGGTGGCTCCCCGTGCTCGGTGCCAGCCGGCTGCGGTTCGGCGGAGGAAGCGCCTTCCCCGCCGCTCGGAAGCGGCCCCGGCGCGGTTGAGCTGCGCCCCGGATGTGCCGCTCCAGCAGCGAGATGGATGGACGGGGCTGCCACCTGTCTCCCTGTGGCAGGGCCAGCACAGCCCCCTGGCTCTGGTGTCCCCGTGTCACCGCAGCCCTGTGCGCCCAAGTTGCTGCGTCCTGACATCTCCCAAGTCCCCGCATCCTGATGTTGCCAGATGCCTGTGTCCCAAAGACCCCACATCTGTTGTCCCTGCATCCTGAAATCCCCAGAGCCCGTTGTCCCCAAATCCCTGCATCCTGATCTTCCTTTGTCCCTTGATCCCTTTGTTCCCAAATCCCCCCATGCTGCTGTCCATGTGTCCCCAGACCCCTCTGTCCCTCAGACCGCACATCCCACATTCCCAGCTCCCTTTGTCCACAAATGCCCACATACTGCTGTCCATGTGCCCCCAGAGCCCTTTGTCCTCAAGCCCCCACCTTCCCAGACCCCCATGTCCCCACGTGTCTCTCCCCTCACCCTCCAAAACCTCGGGATGATGCCGGCAGGGCTGGCTCCCGGTGCCCGGGGTGGGGGAGTGGGGGTCTCACGGCCCCGGGGTGGGAGGTGCGTGGGGTAAAACTGATGCCCGGGGCGGGGGGCTCCTCCCGGTGCCCGCAGGGTCCCGGTGCTGCGGTGCCGCCCGGTACCGACAGAGGGCGCCGCGGGCGGGGTCGCCCCCGCCTCCCCCGGGGCGGATAGAGGCGGCGGGACCGGGATCGGGACCGGGAGCGGGCGGGATGCTCCCGGAGCGCTCTGCCTGCTCTGCTGCGCCGCTGCCCTGCTCGCTGCCGCAGGTACCGGCCACCGGGGGGGGTCCCGGGGGCGTCCCGGGGGCACTCGGGATCTGCAGATCTGGTGGGGGTGGGTCTGTGGCCTCCCCCCGCCCATTCCCGGGTACCGGGAGGGGGGTGGAGGTGCTGCGGGGCACCAGGGAAGTTCAGGGAGGTGACCATGTGCTTCTCCGAGATCTGCACTGGTGGCTCAGTGGGGAAGGGGTGGGGGGGTCCATATGGTGCCCCCCCGGGGCCTCGTGGCATGGGGGGGCTGCACCTGCTTCCTGGAGGTGCCAGGCTGGAGGGGAGCACCCTGCCACTGCCCAGCACCCTGTGCTGCTATGGGCCCCCCATTTCCAGCCTGGGCCCCCAGCACCCCCACCCTGCACCCCAAGGTGCCGCAGCTCACCCTTCCCGGCACAGGGTGCTTGGCCCTGGGTTCAACCATCCTGGCGTGAGGCAGCAGCTGGGTGGGAACAGCCTGTCCTGGTGGGCCTGGCAGCCATGGGGACCCCCAGCACCCAGCCACGCTGTGCCCCTGGGTGTTGGCGCTGCGTGCCAGCTCTGCCACGAGGCATTTCACTCCAGTGTCCCCCTGGGGCCAGGCTGGACCTGCTCCTCCTCTTGTGCAAACAGGAGTTGAGCAGATAAGGGCACTGCCCGGAAAACGCCACCACGGCCCACGTGGCCCTCTGGTTTCCCCCATCATGCCCAGCCCTGAGGGTGTCTGGTGGGTGCCACCAGGGCCAGGCTGGCACATGTCCCTGTGCCGTGGCACTTGCCTGCTGCTGCCACGCTGCTCTGCTTGTGCCACAACAGGTTGGGAGGCTCTTCCTGATCTGGTGCTTCTGGGAGCCTGTATTGGCTAAATCCCAGTTTTCTGTGTGTGATGAAAACCACCTGGGAAACGATCCCTGTGGCACCGGGAGCCCAGGCAGGTGCTGCTGCCCTTCCTGGGGCTCTGCCGTGTCCTTGCTGACCAGCTCTCTCCTCCAAGGTCTAGAGCCAGGACATGGCACCAATCCCTCCCGTGCAGTGGCTCTAAGGAGCTCAGGGACAACCGTGTCACCAACTTCCTCCAGGACACCGAGATCAACAGCACCTCCAGCATCTGCATCTAACACCACTATGAAACCATCCAGGACACTGGGATCAACAGCACCTCTAGCATCTCCATCCAACATCACCATGAAGCCATCTTCATCCAGGACACTGGGATCTACAGCACCTCCAGCATCTCCATCCAACACCACCATGAAACCATCCAGGACACCGGGATCAACAGCACCTTCAGCACCTCCATCCAACACCACCACACCAACTCCAACCAACACCACCACACCAACTCCATCCAACACCACCACAGCAGCTCCATCCAACACCACCACAGCAACTCCAACCAACACCACCACAGCAACTCCAACCAACACCACCACAGCAACTCCATCCAACACCACCACAGCAGCTCCATCCAACACCACCACACCAACTCCATCCAAGACACTGGGATCAGCAGCACCTCCATCCAACACGTCCACAGCAGCCACTCCATCCCACCCAAGTGTGCCCAGATCCAACTTGACAGCAGTGCCGGCCCCATCCTCACCCAGGACTCCTGGGCCTGCTCCTGCTCCCAACTCCACCACACCCACTGTGAGCCCTGGTCCCAACAGCACCTTGGCCACCAGCTCCAGAACGACAGTGGCCATCGGCATCGCCAGCAGCTCAGGTGAGAGCCAGGCTGGGGGGCACTGGGCAGGCAGGTGAACTGGGTATGGGCACAGCAGCAGCCCTGGGGTCCCCTTAGACCCCCCACTTGGGGCTGTGCTCACAGAGGGGCTCAGGGGGAGTGCAGGTGCCCAGGTGAGCCCAGAGCCCCCCTGGCTGCTCCAGCCTCCCTAGGGGGTATTGAGGGCTCCCCTTTTCTCCCCCAGCCTCTGTGTCACGGGACCTCAGCAGGGTGGGTGGGAGGCCCCTGGGCTGGTCCCCCACGGGCAGAGGTGACACAGAAACTGGATGCCAGGTTTTGGATGTATGGGATGGTGGAGGGGGGGGAACTGGAGCCGGTCTTGAGCCCCCTCTCACCCTGAGGTTCATGAAGCTCAGCGGTGCCGGGGAGGGTGGGTAACGGGGTGCCCATCTCGCCCCTCACAGAGCATCAGCTGAGCTCCGGCGTGGTCGTCATCATCTGCCTCTTCATCTGTGTGCTGGTGGGGGGCACGGCGGTGCTGCTGGTGCGGCTGTGCCGGCGCAGGACCACCCGCTTCCGCCACCTGGACGAGGTGCCCATGGTGCGTGGGGGGGCCGGGGTGGTGAGGGGAGGGATCTGGGGGGGCTGTGGGCAGGGTGTGGGTGCTCACCCCACTCTCTCTCTCTTCCCTAGAGCAAGGTGCTGGAGGAGTCCCCTGTCACCCACCCCACATCCAGGTGACCCCCCCCTCTCCACCCCAGCCCCCCTCGGGACTCCCCGCGCTGCTGAATAAAGAAGCTGCTCCTCAGCTCTGGTTTCCCGTCTGCCATGTGCCCTGCCCGGGGAAAACCCCCGGTCCCGGGGGAGGGCCCAACCGCTTTCGGGGGTCCCCCCGCTCCGGGCTGGAGGCCCCGGGGTGTTCCCAGGCCGGCGGGGTGGGTGCGGGGCGGTGGTGCCCGGGGTGGGGGGGGCCGCGCAGCCCCCCCGGCGAGGTGGGATGGGAGGGAGGGAGCGAGCGGCCAGGCACGCACATCGCCTTCCTTCTGCTCCGCTGCACTCGGCCGAGGCCGCGGCTGGCGGCGACGACCGGGCACCGGTAAGGGGCTGCGGGCCAGGGCGGGGGGCTGGCGGCAGCGGGGACCCCCGTGCCAGGGCTCGGCATCCCCTGGGAATTGGGATGAGGCTGCTCCCGGTGCGAGCCGGGGCGTGGAGGGGCTCAGTCCTGGGGTCTCTGTGGATGCACCGGTGTGCCCCAGTTCCTCAGGGGGGAGGGTGCCCGCGGTGGATCATGACGGTGGCATCGGTGGGTTCACAGCTTGGTGGGTGCTACGGGCCGGGGGCCACCCGCGTGGCCTCAGGCCCGATGTCCCTGTCCTCATCCAGCCGGTGGGAGCACTGGGAGTGGGAAGGAGGGGCCCCGAAACCCGAGGCAGGGGCTAAGCCCGGCGGAGATCAGGCGCCCGTAAATCACGGAAGAAGGGGGAGGAACCCACGTGTCCCGGTCGCGGGGTGTCCCCCGGGTGTCCCCATCCCCGGGGGGGGTGGTCCCCACCACCGAGCCCTCACCGGCCTCAGCTCCCGGAGTTCCCCCCGCAGGGACGGGGATGAGACGGAGCCGGACGGCGCTGCCCTTCCTCGGCGCGGAGGTGAGACCGGCACCGGGGGCACCGCGGGGGGAGAGGGGGTGTCGCGGGAGGGGGCGAGGGGTGTCCCCGGTACGGGCGTCTCAGCGCCGGCCCCGCGGGCAGCAATAACCGGGCTGGCGGCGCTGAGCGGGAGTTAATTATCCCCTTAATGGGCGGTTAATTATTATTCACCTCTGCGTAATTGCGCGCCGGCTCCGGGGGGTTTTCCGGCGGGGTCCCGGGGGAGAAAAGTCCCCTCCGGTGGCGGCGGGAGGAGGAGGAGGAGGAGGACGAAGGGGGTGTCCCGGTGGCTCCGTGCGCTGCGGGACGAGCCGCTCCCGGTGCACCGGCTGTGCCCTTTCCCCGTGCCCCCCCTCGCCCGGGTATCACCCCGGTACCCCCGGCGTGCAGCGCCGCACCGTGTCCGCCAGGGGGCGCCAGCGCGCTACCGGCGCCCGGTACCGGCTGGGGGGGACGGGACGGGGCTGCCCCGGGACGGGACCCTCGGACACGGACGGTGCCCCCGCAGAGCTCCGCGGTGCCGCCCCCCGCGCCCCTCACCGCCGCCCCGTGTCCCCGCAGCGCTGCCGCGACGCCGCCGAGGCCGCCCCGTCGGGCCCGGGAGCCGCGGTGGGCGCCGTCCGCCGGCGTTTCTCCGGGACCCCGCTGCTGCCACCGCTGGGCTGCCGGTTGGCGGAGGCGGCCCGAGGCCCCGAGCCCGAGGGTGCCCGGGTGGTCTTCACCATCGAGGAGAGCGGCCCGAGCAGCGGCGACGAGTCCGAGCCCCCCCGGTAAGGGTGGGACAGGGAGCGGGGAGGTGATGCCGGCCCCCGGTGGCACCGGGAAGGGGTTACCGGGCATGGAGCTGCTGGTGGGGACGCTCCTGGGTTCAGCACCGGCAGGCGGACAGCGGCACCGGGGCACCGGCACCGGCAGAGCACCCGGTGGGCTGGGGACAAACCCCTCTGTCACCAGCCCCGGGATGTCCGTCCCGATAGCCATCTGCTCCTGTCACCCCTGTCCCCACCACACAGTCCCCATCCCCTCCATCCCCATCACCCCCTTCCCTGTCCCCCTGTCCCCACCATCCACCTCTGTACCCAACCCCTGCCCTCATCCTCCTCACCCCCTGCTTGTCCCCATCCCCTGGCCCAGCTGGTGCCACTGCAGGGTTGGCCTGGCCCTGCCCGAGGTGACCTCAGTCCCTCCCGCAGTGGCTGCAGGGCTATTTTTGGGCCATTCCCCCTGTCCCGTGCCTCTCCCAGCCCGGCTTGCAAGGGACAGCGTGGAGCTGGCACAGCTGAGGGTCATGGCTCTGGTGTCACTTGTCATCCACCCCTGCAGACATGTGGGGACAGTGACAGCCCGACAGGGACTGGCTGTCCTGGGGTCAGGGACTTGCTGTCCTGTGGCCAGTCCTGTCTCAGCTGTCTGGGGGCTGCTGGCTGCCAACCAGCCTGGGGGGTTCTTCCCCCTCACCCCCATGCCCTGATGTCCCTCTGTCCCAGCACCCCTCCGTCCTGATGTCCCCACCATCGTGCCTGCAGTCCCTTGGAGGTGAGGGTGACCCCCCCCACTCGGTGTGTTTTGGGGTCCCCACCGCTCCTGCCGTGGTAGGGGAGGAGGCCCTGTTGTTGTCCCCCCTGGCTCCCTGCCAGCTGCCGGATATTCCTGTGGCCGCTGGGAACAGCAGGTATCCACATCCTGCTGCATCAGGCTGGGCAGCTGCCAGCTCCCACGGCCAGGCCGCTGGGTCACCCACGGTGCCACTGTCACTGGCTGGACCTCGTCCTGCTGCTCCCTGTTGCCCTCAGGAATGGCCCCAGGAGGGGGCTTGGCACTGCACCAGGGAGGGGCTGGGCCACCATATGGGGTGGGTTTGGCTCTCACTGGTCCCTCGGTGGCACCGTGGCACACCCACACCGTGTGTTTGGGATGCTCCAGGCTCATCCATGTCCCTTGGTGGCACCGTGGCATGTCCACTCCGCATGTCCAGGATGCTCCAGGCTCATCCATGTCCCTCGGTGGCACCGTGGCACAACCATACCGTGTGCCTGGGATGCTCCAGGCTCATCTGTGCCCCTCGGTGGCACCGTGGCACGTCCACTCCGTACGTCTGGGTCACTGAGGGAGCCGTGTGGCATTTTTTTCCGTGTGTCCAGGCAGAGCACCCCTGCCCTTTCGGGAGCAGCTGCCGCCTCGGGGAGACAGCAGGGTGGCCGGTGGCACCGGGCCAGCGAGGGGCCACGTGCCCGGGCCGCCAGGAACACCGGGGGGGGACCCGTTCCCTGCGCCGGCTGCCGGAGCCAGACAGTTGTTTAATTTCCCAGGCGCAGGGCGGGAGGGGGATGGAAAGTTTCCCGGGGCCGCCGGGGCCGGGACGGCCGCACGCTTCCTGCTCCGCACCGGGGGCGGCGGGGCCGCGCCGCCGTGCCGGGGGTCCCTGAGCCGGGCCATGCTGCCCACCCCGCACCCCTCGCCGGGGGCTTCTCCGGCAACGTCCCCCCGCAATTCCCCCCGCAATTCCCCCGTCCTCTTCAGGAAGCTCCTGATGAACCAGAGCATCCGCCTGCAGCGGCGCTTCACCGTGGCGCATCCCCTCTGGTAAGGGGGGGACGCTGGCGGGTCCCCGGGGGGAGTGGTGGCACCAGGCTGTGCTGCCGGGATGGGGTCAGGGGACCCCCCCTGTGCTGCGGCGCGTCCTCAGGGCTGTGGGCCCACGGGGACGGGAGGGGGACGAGGAGGGGACAGTGGGTGTCCCCACATGGCTAGGGGCTGAGCCGGGCAGAGGGAGCCGCTGGACGAGCGCGGCTGAGCACGGACACGCTCATTGCAGCGATGGCCAGGCAGGGACCCGCGGTGGGGCTGCCCGGTGGGGAGGGAGGGGGGCTTTTCCCTCCAAATCAAGGCACCAACCCACCCGCCGCGGCACCTCCCTGCCCTCCCCAGCTCGGAGCTCTGTAGGGGTGATTTTGGGTGCCCCCCTGGGTGCTGGTGGGTGCCGGCCCCACCTGCGTGAGCTCTGCAGGGCTCAGCACATCCCTCCGCAACAGCAACAGCAACTATTTATAGCGGCCCCGGCCCCCCCCTACCCCGGCACGGGCACAGCTCGGCCATTAACGCCGAAACGAGGGGGGTTAATTCGGCACCAGCCCCTTGGCGGGGGCTCGTGTCCCCCGGAGCCGTGCCCTGCGGTGGCAGCGGGGTCAGAGGTGGTGGCACGGGGCCGGGAACAGACGCGGGCATCACCCGCGGGGCCGTCGGAGGGACAATGCGGCTTTGTGTCCCCGGTACCATCGGGGATGGGAAGGCGAGGCAGGAAAACAAGGGGCTGCGGGGATGGCATGACGCGGTGCCGGCTGGCACTGCCACTGCCACTGCCGGGGACGGCCACGCCACAGGGACCGGGGCTGCCGGAGCGGGACGATGCTGCCGGGCAGCCGGTGCCCGTCCCGGAGGCACTCCTGCATCTGGTAGGTGCTGGGCTCCCGCTGGGGACAGGGTGGTCCCAGTGGCATCGGCGCTTTCCCAGTTCACCCAGTGCTCCCCGTCCCCACGGCGGTGGCGGCTGCGGGAGGGGACAGGCGCTGGATGGCCCTGGCTGTGTCCCTGCTCCGCGCAGCCTTTCCCATGACCCCGGGGCCAGCTGAGCAGGAGGGGGGGGTGAGGCGATCGCGGCCAGCTTGGGGACACTGCAGGGTCACCATCCCTGTCCCCATGTCCCCTGTCCCCCTCCCCCAGTGGATGCACACGGCTGCCAGGTGACTCCGGTTGAGCCGCCTCCGGGCTGCCACCAGCACGTCCCCAAGGGCCAGGGCTTGGCTTCTGTGGTGTTTTCTGTCCTTCGATGTCCCCTGGCTCTGTGCCGTGGCTGGGACACTGTCCCCTCCATGGGACACGGCACCCCCGAGCCGGGGCTGATGGAGGCTTTGGGGCTCTGGGGGATCTGGGATCATTGTGCTGAGGACAGGGCAGGGATGGGACAGGCAGGAGTCGGCCCTTCCCGGGGTCTCTGGAGCTTCAGGGCAGGGGGGCCTGTCCCGTCTGGGTGACATGGGACAACCTGGCTTGGCTGGCAGGGAGCTGAGGGGGTCCATGTGCACTGAGTTGTGCCCATTCTCAGCAGCGGGTGAAGGAGCTGGCAGGGCCAGGCTGGGAGGTGACTGGTGTCACCACAGGGGCCACCAAACCGGGCTGAATGGGACGATGGCCCTGAGAGCCCGGCAAACCCCGTGGCATCCCATGGGCTGTGCCCCCACACCTGCGGGCTGAGGCCGCTGTGCCACCCGCCCCGTGCCAGCCTTGACTCCTCTCCCCTCGCAGCTTTGACCTGGAGAATGGCCCCCCAGGCCGGGGCACGCTGGACCCCCAGGCCAGCCCGGGCGCGGGGCTGGTCCTGCAGGGCACCTTCTCCCACGGGCAGCGCCGCGAGTCCTTCCTGTACCGCTCCGACAGCGACTACGACCTGTCCCCCAAAGCCATGTCCCGCAACTCCTCCATCGCCAGCGACCTGTGAGTGTCCCCCGATCCCTCACATGCCCCGGGATCCCCGCTCCCTTCCCTGAGGCTCCCGCTCCCTTTGCTCCCGCAGGCACGGAGAAGACATGATCGTCACGCCGTTCGCCCAGGTAGGGGCCACCCCTGTGCCCTGCCCGGGAGGGGACACGGCCCGTGCCCAGCACCCAGGTGGGTGTCCCTGGAGGGACAGCCTGGCCCCAGCCCCCTCTCGCCCCCCAGGTCCTGGCCAGCCTCCGCACCGTCCGCAGCAACCTCACCCACCTCCAGGACCGTGCCGGCATCAAGTGAGTGGGCCGTGGGGTGGGGAGGGCGAGGGTCTCACCTGGGTGGGGGACCCCGACCCATGGTAAGGGAGAGGGCACCACTGTGGGGGCCCTGATCGCTCAGCCCCCGTGTTTCACAGGCGAGGATCCAGCAGCAGCCTGCCCTCTGGGAGCAAGGCCAGCCTGTCCGGTGAGTGCTGGGGGGGACCACGGTGGGGATGTTTTGGGGCTGTCCCTAAGCCCCCAGGGTGGGTCCCGCTGTGCCCCGGGGTGGTGGGTACAGCCCCCTCCAGGCAGGGCAGAGCCGCAGCTTTGCCCTTTGGGATCCATGTCTGGTTTTCGGCAGCTCCTCCCGCCTGGCCGCCCTTCGCGGCGGTGGAAAAGCTCCCGTTGACGTCAAACCTTCCATTAATAAAACCCGGCGGTGAGCGGGGCCCCGCGGGAGCCCGGCTGCCCCCGGGGCTGGCTGTCACCCCACGGGACACTGTGGCACGTGGGGCTGCCACGCCATGGGGATGGTGTGATGGGGCCAGGCCCTGCTGCCCAGGGATGCCCGACCCCGGCCCCCGCGTCCCCCCGCGCCCCCGGCCGCCCCGCTCGAGGGCTGTGAGCCACCACCCCGGCGAGCCCCCGGGTTTGGGGCGGCACAAGCCCCCCTGTGCCGGGTGGTCGCGCCGTTGGCAGCTCCCTTGCCAAGCTGGCGGGTGCCCCCAGCAGAAGATGCCCACCAGAAGCTCTCGCGGGAGACCCTGGAGGAGCTGGATTGGTGCCTGGACCAGCTGGAGACGCTGCAGACCAGGCACTCGGTCAGCGAGATGGCCTCCAACAAGGTAAGGGTCCCTGGCATGGTCACCTTGGGGAGCATGGGGACCCCTGCACCACTGAGCCCCCTGGGATGGGCAGCCAGGGGGTCCTGTGGGCCCTGCGTGCCCCCCACGCTGCTGAGCTCTGCCCACCACCTGCAGTTCAAGCGGATGCTGAACCGGGAGCTGACGCACCTCTCGGAGACAAGCCGCTCCGGGAACCAGGTCTCCGAGTACATCTCCAGCACCTTCCTGGGTGAGGATCCCCCACCCCAGGGACACCACCGGGGTCACCTCTCTGCTCTGTGCCCGCTTGCTTCTTGTGGAGGGATGAAATGGAGGGAAAAGGGGGGGGACTTTCCCAGGTGTCCTGGTGGGATTTGCTGCTTTGTCCTGGCTGGGTGTGCTGGTGCATACTGGTGTATACTGGTGCACTGGGGCTGTTGGGTAAATCCCTGTGGGCCTGGAAGGGTGTCCTGGGCAGGGTTTGGATCCCCAGTGCAGGGCAGTGATGGGAAGTGCTGGGCACCCCCCATGCAGCCCCCAAATTGTCATGACATCACGGTGTTACTTGTGCCACATCATTGGGATGTTAGGGGGGAATTTGGGCTCCCACCCTGCTCACGCCCCCCGGTGCCACCCCAGACAAGCAGCACGAGGTGGAGATCCCCTCGGCGCTGGCCAAGGACAAGGAGAAGGAGCGGAGGAAGCGCCCCATGTCCCAGATCAGCGGCGTCAGGAAGCTCACGCACGGCTCCAGCCTCGCCGCCGCCGGCATCCCCCGCTTCGGGGTGCGCACGGACCACGAGGGGCTGCTGGCCAAGGTGGGCTTGGCACGGGTGACCCGCCCAACCACAGGGTCCCTGGCGCCAGCCCCCCATGGACCTCCGTCCCTCTGGTCCCCAGGAGCTGGAGGACACCAACAAGTGGGGGCTCAACGTGTTTAAAGTCGCCGAGTACTCGGGGAACCGCCCGCTGACCGTCATCATGTACAGCATCTTCCAGGTGAGTATCCCAGCGGATCGTCCCTGTCCCCCTGCCCAGACGGGGACGAGCCACCTCCCGCCCCCTGCAGGAGCGTGACCTGATGAAGACCTTCCGCATCCCCGTCAACACCTTCATCACCTACATGCTGACGCTGGAGGACCATTACCACGCCGACGTGGCCTATCACAACAACCTCCACGCCGCCGACGTGGCGCAGTCCACCCACGTCCTCCTCTCCACGCCTGCCCTGGAGGTGATTTCCCTGGTCTCCTGAGGCCACGGAGGTGGCACACCAGGTGTGTCTGGCAGGGTTGTAACGCACCAGCAACTCCTTCTCCCACCGTTCCCAGGCTGTCTTCACGGACCTGGAGATCATGGCTGCCATCTTCGCCGGCGCCATCCACGATGTTGACCACCCCGGCGTCTCCAACCAGTTCCTCATCAACACCAGTGAGCTGGGGAGCAGGGATAGAGCTTAGGGGGGGTGTGGGGGACCCCGCCCAGGAGCCCCCCCAGGGTGACTGGTGCCCTCTGGCAGACTCGGAGCTGGCGCTGATGTACAACGACGCCTCGGTGCTGGAGAACCACCACCTGGCCGTGGGCTTCAAGCTCCTCCAGGAGGAGAACTGCGACATCTTCCAGAACCTGAGCAGGAAGCAGAGGCAGACCCTCCGAAAAATGGTCATCGACATGGTATGGAGGGGGAGCTGGACCACCCTGGGGTGGGGGTCTGGGCTGAGGGGGTCAGACTGAGCCCCATTCCCGGCTTGCCATGCCCAGGTGTTGGCCACGGACATGTCCAAGCACATGAACCTGCTGGCTGATCTGAAAACCATGGTGGAGACCAAGAAGGTGACCAGCCTGGGGGTGCTGCTGCTGGACAACTACTCTGACCGGATCCAGGTGGGCACGGGGACACGGCTGGGAATCCTTCCTGGCACTGCGGACACCGGCACTGCTCTGGGCGGCTGGGACATCCTGCCTGCTGACTCCCAAACACGGCTGGCCCTGGCCAAGGGTTCCTGGCACAGCGTGGGGGTGGTCCCAGGGGACAAAGGACACGGTGGCTGTGCCCACAGGTCCTGCAGAACATGGTGCACTGCGCCGACCTCAGCAACCCCACGAAGCCCCTGGAGCTGTACCGGCAGTGGACTGACCGCATCATGGTGGAGTTCTTCCACCAGGGAGACCGGGAACGGGAGAAGGGCATGGAGATCAGCCCCATGTGCGACAAGCACACCGCCTCCGTGGAGAAGTCCCAGGTGGGGCGGTGGCCTGGGGATGGGGTGGGGGGGTGCAGGGCTGGGCCGGGGGCTCAGCTCTGCCCCTCACCCCTTTCCTTCCCAGGTGGGCTTCATTGACTTCATCGCCCACCCGCTGTGGGAGACGTGGGCCGACCTGGTGCACCCCGACGCCCAGGAGCTCCTGGACACGCTGGAGGACAACCGGGAGTGGTACCAGAGCATGATCCCTCGCAGCCCATCCCCTCCGCCCGAGGGACCCGGCGCATCCCCCGCCAACACCGACAAGTTCCAGTTCGAGCTGACCCTGGAGGAGGAGGAGGAGGAGGAGGAGGGTGAGTCAGACACGGAGCTGGAGGGGCCGGAGAGCCCCCTGGACGAGGACAACAGCGGCTCCAAGACACCGGGCACGGACGACTCGGAGTCGGCTGACACCAAGCATTTGTCCCCCGGCCCCGGGGACTCGCCCGTGCCCCGCCCCAGGGACGTGGACAACCGGCAGGCACTGGAGGGGACGCTGCCCAAGGACGGTGGCGGCGGGTGCTCCGTGCCAGGGCCCGAGGACAGCCAAGGGCTGTGCCTGGACACGGAGGGCAACGTCACATTCCTGTCCCTGGGCACGTAGCAGCACCGGCCGGGGGGTCCCCTCACTGCCACGGGGACGTGGGACTGGGCACTGCCCTGGTCGGTGCTGGGGACAGCGGGGAGCTGGCAGTGGCACCACACAGGGCGTGGAAGGACCCAGATCGTGTCCCCATGCGGGATCTGGGCAGGTCCTGATGGACATGAGGGCGCTGCTCGCCCTCTCCCATCTCCCACCAGATGCTGGGAAAGGTCCCTGTCCCCTTCAGACAAGGCTTGGGGACACTGTGCTCCAGCCCCAGCCCAGCCCTGGGGATGTCACGCCCCACAGGGCTCCAGGAAGGGGTCCCCCACAGGGCTGGGGCGCAGCCAGAACCATTCCAGCACCTTTCCAGGTGGCTCCTCACAGGACAGCAGCCCCACAGTGGGACGGGGAGGTGGGTGAAAGGTGCTGGTGACACCCCCAGCACGAGGGACCCCCAGGCACCAGCGCACGGCACGGGCACGAGTCAGGGGTTTATTTATTTGGGGACAGGTTCACTTTTTAAAGCCTTTTGTAGCTCACTTTTTACTCCGAGCCTCTCCGAGGCCGCACTCACGTGGACATTTGGGGCGGAAGGACTCATTTTCGGCGCGAAAGGTCACGTTTCTGTTCCGTGATCACTGAAAATGCTGCGTTTTTAATTCACACTACGGGCCCCGGCGGGTGCTGTGACCTCCCCCACCCCTGTGTCTCCAGCATCCTGCCCGGGGGCGGCGCCCCAGGATCCTTTTGGATTTTCCTTCACCTTTCCAGAGATTAAACCCGGTTTGTTGCACCCTAAACACGAGCCTCGTAAGTGCCTCTTTGCCTTGGAAGTGCCTTTTACCGGTGTCACGGGAGCCATGCCAATGTCCCCAGGGACCGGCGTGGTTGGTGGCCCCGGCGGGCACCGGGGAGGGCCTGGAACAAAAGGAGCTCCTCCCTGGAAACGCCGAGATCCATCACTGGCAACCACGGCCTGCTAAGGTAAATATTTAATCGCCGGCTTGGCGCGGCGCGGGGCCCGTTCCCGGCTCTTCCGCATTGCTCCCAAGGGTGATTTATCTCCGCAAACACGTCCCCACCCCTGGCACTGCCCTGCCACTGCCCTGGCACGTGGGAGCCCCCCGAGGCTCTCGCCCCCTGCCCGCCCCACGCCCTCCCCGTGGCAGCAGCAGGGCCTTGGGAGCTGGATGAGCCTTTGCCAGCCCAGGTGGATTCCAGGGATGGGCTGGGAGCGCCGGAGCCTCACGGGGTGGTCGTCCCTGGTGGGTGCTGGGTGTCCTCCTGCCTCTCCTGGGGGAGAGGGGCTGTGCTGAGAGGGGCCAGCTGGGGTTCTGTGCCCCCAGAACTCCTCGAACCCAGGTCTGTCCCAGACTCTGCAGGGCAGGAGCTGGTGGGATAAAAAGCCCTTTTCATCCCGAGCTGTGGCTGAGGGGCTGCAGAATCCATGGACGAGGAGGGGAAGGTGGGGGGCAGCACTCATGGTCCATCCCTGTGGCTGGATCCATCCCTATAACTGGATCCATCCCTATAACTGGATCCATCCCTATGACTGGATCCATCCCTAAGCCTGGATCCATCCCTGCGCCCGGATCCATCCCTGCCTCCCGGCCATGCTGTTGTCGCTGGGAGCTGTTGCTGTCTCCTCACTGTGGGCTCTCACTGCCCACCTGGACAGCACCCACCGTGCCCGGCAGAGCCCGGGGGGTGTCCGGGAGGTGTCCGGTTCTGTCCCCCCGGGGCTCCGGGTCCTGGATAGATCTCTGTGGGGCTGCACAGGGACAGCGGCCATTGAGACCCCCCGGGCAGGGCAGGGCAGGGCAGTGCCCAGAAGGCTCCGGGCAGGGCAGGGCAGGGCCCAGGAGGGTCCCGGGGCCCCGGGCAGGGCAGGGCAGGCCCGGGCAGGGCGGTGCCGGGGCCGCCATATGCTGCCTGCCCTAATCCCCGCTGGAACCTGAGGGCGAGGGAGGACATGGCCGCCCACCTGCGCACCAGCCCCGCCTCAGCGCCAGGCGCCCCGCCAGGGTAAAGAGCAGCCCGATCGCCACTGCCACGCTTAGGGCAGGCGTCGCGATATAGGGAGCCATGTCGCGACAGCGAGGCTGTGAGACCTCTTCCCTACCCCCGTGAGCGGGAATGGTCCGCTCCGCTCCCCCCGCCCGCGCGGCGCGTGGTTCCCCCCGCGCCTCACAGCGCGCGGCCGGACCGCACCACCACGCGCGGCCGAGGGGGGCCGCGGCGCCCAACACAGCGCCGGGAGGGGGGGGCTGCCCCCCCCCCTCCGCCTCCCCGCTGTCCATCACCGCGCGCCGCCGGGCCAATCAGCGCCGCGCTCCGGGGCGCGCCCGTGACGCGAGGCTCATTTGCATAGAGGGCCACGCCCCTTCTGCCGACGTCACCCGGGGTCCGCATCTGCTGCAGTCGCTGCGGGAGGAGCAAGCGCGGCAGAGGTGAGACCCCCACCCCATCACCGGGACCCCCGGGCCCCCGGCACTCCCGGCACTCCCCCACCCCCGCACCCAGGGGTTCGCCCGGCAGCCGGCAGGGAGGGGCGGCTGCGGCGGGGGAAGGCGGCGGGCGGGGGGCGGAGGGTGGGGGGTGATGGTGATGATGATGATGGTGGTGATGATGGTGATGGATGCGGCGCGGGGCGGGGGCTGCGCAGGGTCCCCGTGGGAGGGCGCAGGGGGTGCGGCGGGGACCGAATGGGTGCAGGGGTCGGGCAGGGGTGGGCGCGCCTTCCTGCAGCGTCTTGAGCGACCCCTGTCAGCGCCCTGAGCCCCCCAATAGGACCCTGCACCCTCCTTGCAGCGCCCTGCGCGCCCCCATGAGCGCCCTGCGCCCCCACCCATCAGCATCCCGAGCCCCCTCCTGTAGCACCCTGCACCCCAGTGAGCGCCCTGCATCCCCTCCCCATCAGCATCCCGACCCCCCTCCCTGTAGCAGCCGGCGCCCCCCCCCTCCATCAGCACCTTGAAGCCCGCAGCGCTTCCCAGCATCCCTGTGCTCCATCCTGCATCCCCCCGCACCAGCCCTGGGTGGGCACCCACCTCTGTGTGTCCCCCCCCTTGCCTGGCATCAGCACCCCCCGGCACCCCGTGACACCCCCTGGCACCGTGTGGCACCCCGGGCACCGTGTGGCACCCCCGAGCACCGTGTGGCACCTCGCCGTGCCGTGTCACCGCGCTGGTGCCATTTTGTGGGGGAGATGCAGGAGAGGCTGCAGTGGCGTCCCGGCCGCACCTGCCGATGCCACGGCAAATCCCGGCATCCACGGCAAATCCTGGGGGCCACAGCAAATCCCGAGGGCTGTGACAAATTCTAGGATCCACAGCAAATCCTTGGGGGCCACAGCAAACCCCAGGATCCGTGGCAAATCCTGGGATTCACAGCAAATCCCTGGGGGCCACGGCAAACCCCATGATCCGTGGCAAATCCTGGGATCCACAGCAAACCTTCTGGGGGGCCACAGCAAACCCCGTGATCCACAGCAAACCTTCTGGGGGTCACAGCAAATCCTGGGGGGCCTTGGCAAACCCCGGGATCCACAGCAAACCCCAGGACCCACGGCAACTCCTGGGGACCACTGCCAATTCCGAGGGCTGTGGGAAGCCCCGGGATCCACGTGCCCCACATTTACCGTGGGCCCCCCTCGCTGGGGGTGACAGGAGGTGCCCTGTCCGAGCCCTGTGGGGCGAGTGACCCACTGAGACCACCCCACGGCCCATCCCAAGCCGGAACACGCCAGATCCACGCCCGCAGCGTCGGGAATCTGCTCCGAGCAGGGCCTGGACCGTCAACGGCCTCTCCCCTGCCTTGCAGATGGCATCGGCTACCGACTCCCGCTATGGGCAGAAGGAATCCTCGGACCAGAACTTCGACTACATGTTCAAGATCCTGATCATCGGGAACAGCAGCGTCGGGAAAACCTCCTTCCTGTTCCGGTACGCCGACGACTCCTTCACGCCCGCCTTCGTCAGCACCGTCGGCATCGACTTCAAGGTCAAGACCATCTACCGGAACGACAAGCGCATCAAGCTGCAGATCTGGGTGAGACCCCCGGGCCCCCACGGCGGGCTGGGAGGGGTGGTCGCCTTGGGGCTGCTCCGCCCTATGGGGCTGGAAGGGCTGGAAGCGCCGGGAGCGGCGCTGGAAGCACCGGGAGGGGATGTGTCCTCGGGGACCTTGGGGACACCCAGAGCGCCCCGAGGGGTGTCACTGTGTGCTGGGGAGGACATGGTGGGGGGGGACACATCCCCAGGGACCCCTGGAGCACCTCAAGGGATGCCACTGTGTCCCCAGGGGTGACGTGGTGGGGAGGGACATGTCCCCATGAACCTGGAGGGCCTTTGGAGAGCCCTGAGGGCGATGCCAGGGTGGGGAGGGACGTGTCCCCAGGGCTCTCAGTGGCACCTGGAGCACCCCAAGGGGTGTCACTGTCCGCCCCAGGGGTGACATGGTGGGGAGGGATGTGTCCCCAGGGACCTTGGTGGCACCAGAGCATCCCGAGGGGTGTCCTTGTGTCCTCAGGGGTGATGCTGGGGTGGGAAGGGACATGTCCCCAGGGACCTTGGTGGCACTCAGAGTGCCCCAAGGGGCGTCACTGTGTCCCTGGGGGTGACATGGCGGGGAGGGACGTGTCCCCAGAGACCCCTTGCAAGCCCAGAGGGGTGTCACTGTGTCCCTGGGGGTGACATGGCGGGAAGAGACGTGTCCCCAGGGACCTCGGTGGCCCCTCCCAGGGGTGACATCCTGCTGTCCCCTCCCTCCCTGCCCAGGACACGGCCGGGCAGGAGCGGTACCGCACCATCACCACCGCCTACTACCGCGGGGCCATGGGCTTCATCCTCATGTACGACATCACCAACGAGGAGTCCTTCAACGCCGTGCAGGACTGGTGAGTGCCCCCCAGGACCTTCCCAGACAGCTCCCTACCACCCTGCTCAGCTCCTTCTCTCCCCCTCTCACCTATTATCCCTCCTCTCCTTCTCCCAAAGGTCCACCCAGATCAAGACCTACTCCTGGGACAACGCCCAGGTGCTGCTGGTGGGGAACAAGTGTGACATGGAGGACGAGCGTGTGGTGTCCTCGGAGAAGGGCCGCCAGCTCGCCGAGCACCTGGGTGAGTCGGGCACAGGGGGACGCTCCACCACGGCCATCATCCAACAAATAATTTAATTAAGGGCTTAATTCCCTCCCTGTAATTGCCCCAGCGATTCAACACTGGCTGGTGACTCGGCACCGGGGGTTTTGTTACCACCTTTAAACCCTCTGAGAGCTGCTGGGGAGGGAGGAATGGGGGAGTTTTTGGGCGAGGAGAACGAGGCGTCCCTGGCGGCGTGGGGGTGGGTTGGACACTGCGGGTTGGGCAGCTCATTAATATTTAACGAGGGGAGGAGGAGGAGGAGGAGGAGGAGGAGCTGTTGTGGGATGGAGGCAGGGCTGGAACCCTGATGTGTGTGTGCCCCCTGCCTTCCCCCTGGGTGCAGGGTTTGAGTTTTTCGAGGCCAGTGCCAAGGACAACATCAACGTGAAGCAGACCTTCGAGCGGCTGGTGGACATCATCTGCGAGAAGATGTCGGAGTCGCTGGACACGGCCGACCCCGCCGTCACCGGAGCCAAGCAGGGCCCCCAGCTCACGGACCAGCAGGCCCCTCCCCACCAGGACTGTGCCTGCTAGGGGCCAGCCACCCACCCTACTCCAAACCCCCCCAAAAACCGGTCAGTGCACCCCCCCCAACCTCCACCCCCTCCCCTCAGCCCCTCCTCTTGGGGATCCCGCGGGGGATTTGCTGCTGATATCTCCGAAAGGGCTGCGGCCCCTTTAGGAGCCCCCCCAGTTCATTAGGCTGTGCCCCCCCCCTCCCCCTTAATTTATTTTGAAGCCTGGGCTGGTAGAAAACTCCCCTCGTTCTGCTTTTAATCACTGTCCAAGGAACTGTCGCCCCCAGCCCTTCCCCGAGAACCCTCCCTTCCCTGGGGGACCCCCTGCCCTGGGGATTCCCTTCCCTGGAGGCCACCCCTTCCCTGAGAAACTCCTGCCCTGAGGACCCCCAATCCCTCGGGACCCCCTTCCCTGGGGGATCCCCTTGTCCTGGGGACCCCTCTGACCCTGGGACCCACTGCCCTGGGAGACCCTCCTGCCCTGAGAAGCCCCTTCCCTGGGGACCCTGTTCCCTGGGAACCCCCTTCCCTGGCCACTCCCTTACCCGAGAACCTCCTTTCCCAGGGGATCCCCTTCCCTGGGAGACACCCCCCCTACCTTGAGACCCCCAGGGTGTGGCTGCTTCCCCAGGACCCCCAAACCCCCTCTCCCTCTCTTCCTCCCTCCCCAGCCTGGCATTGCTCCCCTCCTTTCCCCCCCTCCAAGAGCTCCCGGAAGGGGATGAAGCTCTTTTGTTCCCGGCTTTTCCTGCCCCTCCAGCTGGATGGATATTTCCTGACTCTTGTTTATTTGTATAAATAGATGCTAATTTATGCTCCCGCCGTCTTCCTCCTTGTACATACAGAGATTCCTTGTAAATAGGCGTAGGAAGTGACGCTGTGACCTGCTGTGCTGTGGCCGTGGTGGTGCATTTATATATATATATATATATATTGATTTTTTTTTCTCTCTTTTTGTTGTTATTTCTCTTTTTTTTTTTTTTTTTTTTGTGTGTGGTAACCTTGCTTGTGAATATCACTTTTAAAAAAAACAAACAAACAAAAACAAAAACACAAAACAAAACCTCTTATTATTTAAAAGATTTAAAGGAAAAAAACCGAATTCATTTAAGTACATCAGCGAGGCCAAGCGACCTGGAGAGAATCAGCCCCCTGGGGGGAAAGGGAGGTTAGGGATGGGCTCGTGGTGGGAGGCAAGCAGAGAGTTGCTGGTTCGCTCCAGGGGTTTGGGAATCTCGTGTTCCTGTGGTACTGTGCTTCTGTGGAGACTGTGAATAAGTGGATATTCCCGTAGCAATGACAGAGCTGCCCTTTATTTATTTTTCTTGGAGCGCCGTGTCTTTGATTTCACAGGGTTTTCTTTTTTTCCCCCTTTCCCCACCCCCTCTATTCCATCTTCCTCCCTTTTCCTCCCTCCTCGTCCTCTTTTTTGTGAAGTTTACTTATGGAAGAGTTACACTGTACTGTACAAATGTCAAAAGTGTCAAAAAAAAAAAAAAAAGGAAAAAAAAAAAAAAAAGGGTACAATTTCCTAAAAATCACTGTATTAAAAAAGAAATGTCGTGACGAAATAAATCGATGCTGATCACACAGGTCCCTGGGGGTCGTTGTGGGCACGCAGGGGACAGTGAGGGGGTGGGTCCTCTGAGTTGCCAGAGAGAGAGGAGCCAAAATGATCTATTATCATTTTCCCAGCTGGCTCCTGCTGCTGGGGAAGGAGGGATCGTGTCCCTCCAGGGCTGTGACACGAGGAGGGATGAGAGCAGAGCTTAAGGCACAGCTTTAAGAGGAAAAAAAAAATCCCATTTAGGCAGTTTTCATTGATTCTGGAAATCATTCAGCTCCTGGGCGATGCAGGGAGTGTCCAGCTTGCCCAGGGCTGGTAGCAGAGGGATGGGATGGTCCAAATCCTGCCAAAATTTGCCTCCAACCCCCCGCCCCTGCTTCTCCAGCCGCCTCCCAGGCTCGGCAGAGCAGACGGGTGTGATCACACCCCTATTTATATCCCAGCGGGGAGGCTCCAGCCCCCACAGCCCGGGGGGAGGGAAGGAAAGGGGGGAATGGGGGGAACAGGAGCAGAGGGTGGGGGAGTGGAGTGATTCCATCCTTGAGCTGCAAGACAAAAAGCAGGAGGGGAAGGAATGAGGAGCTGCAGAGGGGGCATCATCCCTCTGCCAGGCAGGCAAAATGAATCGTGGAATGCTTTGGAGTGCGAGGGCAAAGCTCCCCCAGTGCCACCCGCCCTGCCACGGGCAGGGACACCTTCCACTAGCCCAGGGTGCTCCAGTCTGGCCTTGGACACTTCCAGGGATGGGGCAGCTGCATCTCTGGGCACCCTGTGCCTCCCCACCCTCACAGGGAAGAATTCCTTCCTGATTAATTAGTGAGGATCTGAGTGGCTGGAGTGGATCCGAGGAGGAGGTTGGAGAGGAGCAAGTTTGCTCTGGAGAGAGGGAACAAATCCAGCCTGGAGCAGCAGGGAAAGCACCAGAGCCCTTGCTGGGGGCTGCAGCAGCTCCTCACCCCGGCTCCAGGGGTACATCCCAGAAGAAATCACTTTACAGGTCATCCTGCAAACAGGAGATTGTTACCAACACAACCCCGACCCATCCTAATTAGCGGATGAGTTAATCAGCAAGAGGCACGTGGCTGGGGGGGGGTCTGGCCTTGCTGGTCTCCAGCCATGGCCCCCCTTGGGTCGATCAATCCCCAGTGGCCACAAGGCCCCCCCAAAAAAGGCCATTTGCTGCAGGCAGGAGCCTCTGGAAGTGCCCACATCCACCTCTCTATGCCTTGGCACTGCGCTGGTCCTCCTGCTTGGTGCTTGGGGTGGCTCTAGGCTGGAAAACAGGGATAATGGGATGAGCTGGGCACCCTCCAGAGTGGTAAAGGTGCCAGCCCAGGGCACATGAGCATCCCACCCTGTGTTTGAGGTGGGACAGGGACAGTCCCAGCCCAGGGGGACTCACCCTGTGCTTGAGGTAGGACAGGTAGGTGTCCCAGCCCAGGGTGACCACGTTGACGTAAACCACGCGGTAGGTGGGAGGGATGAAGAGGAAGTTCAGCAGCTGAGCCGCCGGCCACACGCACCAGTCGGCCTGTGGGGAGCAAGGAGAGCCCGCTGGATGCTTCCCACGGGATCCATGGCACGTGCCAGGGAGAAAAGGGAGAGCTCAGGGCTGGGCTCACCTTGTAAAGCTCCCAGAATTTCTCCTTGAGCTCATCCCAGCTCTCCTCCAGGGACTGGCCCTCCAGGGTGCCGATGCCTGTGGGGGCAGAGGGAGCACAGATGGGAATTGCCATCTCAGTGCCAGACGTGGAAATTGCCCCCCCCAAAACCCTCTCAGCACGGGAGGGAAGGGCACTGAAGCACCATCCAGAGGGAGGGAGCTCCAGGAAACAGAGGGGGAAGCAGAGGGGCTGCACTGATCTCTGGTGAGCAGGGACAGGACCCAGGGAGCAGCTGGAGCTGTGTCAGGAGAGGGTTGGGATGGATATTGGGAAATTCTTCCCCCAGAGGGTGGTGGGCACTGAATAGGCTCCCCAAGGCTGCCAGAGCTCAGGGAGTGTTTGGGGGGGATTTTTGGGTTGTCTGTACAGGGCCAGGGGTCGGACTGGGCGATCCTTGGGGCACCCTCCCGGCTCAGGAAATCCCAGGATTCCGCTCATCCCACCTGCAGCCCGCAGTGCCCCACGCACCCAGGAAGTACCAGGCGCCCAGGCCGGGCGATGCCACGAGCTGGTCGATCAGAACTTTCTTCAGCACCGTCCGGAGGCTCCGCACGCCCCGGGCTGGGAACGCCGAGTCCAGCCAGAGGTACCAGTAGTGCATCAGGGGGCCCAGGCTGCAGCCCACGGCAAACATCCGGCCTGGGAACAACACCAGGGTCAGGGGTGGAGGGTTTGCAGTGCCAGGGGCAAGGGTTGGGTGGGAGAGATGGGATATTGGGAAGGAATATGTGATTAATTCGTCCTCGTCGTCACAGGGAGGGAATTGAGGTCACGCTTTGGGCCTTTCCTGGAGCTGAATCCACTTTTGGGGGTCCCATAAATCACAGAATCCCAGAGTGGTTTGGGTTGGGAAGGACCTTAAAGCCCATCCAGTGCCACCCCCTGCCACGGGCAGGGACACCTCCCACTAGCCCAGGGTGCTCCAACCTGGCCTGGGACACTTCCAGGGATGGGGCAGCCACAGCTTCTCTGGGAAATCCATCCCAGCCCCTCCCCACCCTCCCAGGCAGGAATTCCTTCCCAACATCCCATCCCACTCTGGCAGTGGGAGTCACCCAGCCCGTCCTGCCCCCCACTCCCAGTCCCTCACCAGTCCTGCCCAGCTGGTGTTGGCTCTCGGGGTGCTTGCGGCGGTGCCACTCCTGCTGCAGGGAATCTCCGGCCGCCAGGAGGGCCCCGCAGCTCAGGGTGTTGGTGAGGAGCAGGAGCCTCCCCGTGAACAGCGATTTCCAGGAGCGCAGGAGCCGCCGGCCCCGCGACAGCATCCTGTGGGGAACAGCCCCCCCTGCGCTGGGCTCAGCGGGGAGCGACATCCCCCAGAGCCCTGTGCCTCCCAGTCGCTCCCAGTGCCCCCAGTTCGCCAGTCTGCGCCCCCCAGTTTGTCCAGTCAGTGCTTGTGCACCCTCCCAGTTCCCCTTGAGCCCCCAGTTTGTGCTCCTGTACCCTCCCCAGTTTGCCCAGTTAGTGCTTGTGTACTCTCCCAGTTTCCTCTGTGCCCCTCCCAGTTATCCACGCTGGGCCCCCCCAGTTCACCCAGTTAGTGCTTGTGTACCCTCCCTGTGACGCCCAGTTTGCCCAGTTAGTGCTCCTGTACCCCACCCCCGTTCCCCCTGTGCTCCCCAATGACCCTCCCAGTCCTCCCAGTCAGCCCCGTCACACCCTCCCAGTCCCCCCGTGACTCCTTCTGAGCCCACCCACACCTCCCCCTGGACCCTTCCCCCGTCACCCCAGCGCCCCCCACTTATTCCTGTACCCCCTGCGGGCCCCCAGTGCCCCTTCCTGGGCACCCCCCGGGCTCCCTGTGCCCCAAATTCCCCCCCAGTTCCCCCCAGTTCTCCCAGTGCCCCCCCCGCCACTACCGGGCGCTGCCACAGCCCGTACCCGGAAGAGGGCGCGTCACGTGACGAGAGCTCTTCCGGTTCCTGCGGCCATGACACCTACCGAGGCACAGGGCGCCGCCATGACACCCACCGGGCCACAGGGGGCCGCCATGACACCTGCCATGGGATTGAGGGGGGACAGGGGGACGCGGGGCTGCTCCAGGGGGTCCCCACGGTGCCCAAGCACTGCCCTGTCCCTTTGGGGTCTGCAGAGGGGCTGAGGGGGGGTGTCACCATGGGATCTGTCACCATGGGATGCCCCCGTTGAGGTGGCAGTGATGGGCATCAACAGCACTGCAGGGGCTGGGACTGCCACTCTCCCACCTCTGCTGGTGCCACCCAGGTCCCCAGGTGTGGGGACGCCGCTGAGACCCTCCAGGCTGACCCCCAACATGCACCCAAAGAGACTCGGAACCTCTGAGGGGCTCCTCTTTGGACCCCTGAACATCAGCTCTGGGTCCCTCTGGCTGTGGGGGGACAGCAGAGGGGGCAGGGGGAACAGTGCTGCTCCTTGTCCTTGGAGTCTGTCACTCCCAAGGACATCCTGGTAGGAACAGAGGCCTCCTGCTGAGCTGGGACAGCTCTGGAGGACAAAGATCCCTCCTGCCAGGACTGAGGCCTGGGGCAGGAAGGCAAAAAACCCACCAGCTTCTAAAAACATCAGCTTTATTTCACTTCTGAGCGCAGCTGAGGAATCCTGCTCCTCCAGACACCCCATCCCAACGCCTCCTCTTGCCTCCACGCCACGGGAAAGGGCCTGGTCAGCCCTATCTGTAGGAATTGGCCTTGTGTTTTGGCAGGAAGGTGAAGCTGGGGGGGACAGGGCCCAGGAGCAGCTCACTGGAAGAAAGAATCAATCACAGAATCAATCAAGAGACCTTAAAGATCATTTTGTTCCAGTCCCTTCCGCTAGCCCAGGTTGCTCCAAGCCTCATCCAAGCTTTGGGACACTTCCAAGGAAGGAAGACAAGGACAATGACAAAACCAAAGCCAAGGAGAGGTTTGTGTTCAGCCCACAGCTGTCACACCACCCTGTGGCTCTACAGGGGCTCTGCCACGTCCCTTTTTAGCAATGTAAATGAAATTCCACCTCTGATTACCTTATTTTAATCCAATCATCCACGTTCTGGCTGGCCATGAGTGTCTCCAGGTAGTCCCTCCCCAGGTAATACGGCGGCCGCTCGTTAATTCTCTGAGGTAGATGTTCCAATAATCCAACTGGAATGTACCTGGGACGGGATGGAACGGCAGTGAGCGCTGGAATTTAATTAAACACTGTTCAAAGATCCTCTTGGATCAATCCAGTTTTGGCTGGGCAGAGTTACCTGCACAGGAAAGAGAGCCATTCCAGCAGGAATTTCCTGGTTTTCTCCACTCCCTGAGTGTCCGACCCCCAGTGCTCGAGGCCGTAGTTGGTGAAGTCTTTGAGGATGTCAAACCTCTCCCCAGAGGAGATATCCCAGTGTCTCTGCTCCTTAATTTCGGTGAAAAGCCACGGTTTGATGAGTGCCCCCCTGCAGCCAAAAAAAAAAAAAAAAGGGGCAGTGTTATTCCCATCCCACATTGATGTTCCTGAAGATGCCAGCTGATTTTAGCCACTTCCCAGCCCTTTTCACCAGCCCATTTCTGCTTTAAATTTTGTCTCCCACTCCAACAAGAAGCTGCTGGAGCTTCCCACAGATACAAATTGATTTTATCAATTTTCAAAGCAGTTCCAACAAGAGGAAACTTCTCGTGTTTTGGGGTTGTTTGGGGATTTTTTTTAATTCCTTTTTTTTAAAAAAAAACAAACCTCTGGAACCAACAAAAGCTCAGAAGTGAAGGGAAACACAGGCACTTGCCTTGCAATCATGATTCCAGAAACTCCCATCTCCATGGCTCGATTTGCATCTTCGTAAGATAAAATATCCCCATTTCCTGCCCGGAAAGGAAGGAGAAGCCAGAGGTCAAAATGATCCATAAGGACAAGTCAAAATGAGTTAATCCAGGCACAGGATAGAATTCAAAAATGGACACAGAGTCCAAGAACCAAAGAGCCAAGGTCAGAGATTCCCAGGGATGTTTGTGATGGATGTTTATGATTTCCCTCACAAAGAAAAGAGGAGCCTTCTCCTCTCCTCTCCTCCACTCCCAGCTCCTACCTGGAAGGTCTGGGGATTGTCCGTGCCACAGGGCCCAAAAAGCACCTGGTAAAACCCAAGTGGCTCAAGTCCAACCTGTCCCTTCTCCTCATCCCCAAACACAGGCAGAGGTGCCGGTGATTCCGCCCAGCGATGCTCCAAACTTTCCCCAGGCTAAATATCACTGGGAATCTGTTTGGACTTTTTTTTTTCCCCCTTTTTTTTTAAAGGTATTTCAAACCAAACAGGTGAGGGGATAAGATCCACGTACCAAAGAGGGGCATGGGGCTGGCGATCTTGGCGCACTCGGCGATGTATTCCCAGTCGGCGCTCCGCGTGTACCGCTGCTCCCGGGATCGGCCGTGGAGCTGGGGGAGAGATCCCGGTCAGGCCTCGCTCCAGAGGCAGGGCAGGACGGCAGGAATGTGCTCCAGCAAAGGGAATCACCCCAGGGTGGGGTAGGGACAGGGCTTGGAGCAACCAGTCTGTGATTCCACGATGATGGATACAAGGCCCAGGAGCAGCGAGAAAAACACTTTCTGCTCCTGAATTTTCCTCTTCGATTAGCAGAGAACACTAAAAGGCAGCACAGATCTGCTCAGAGGGGTTTGAAAGAGCTGCTGAGCTGTGGGGCAGGGAAAGGTCACCCCCACCTTGTCCCCAGGCTGACGTGCAGAATTCCCAATCTCACACCACCACGAGCATTCCCGTACCGTGACCATGGATGCTCCCCACTCTCGGATCTTGGGGATGATTTTGTGAGCCACATTCATCTTTTCTTGCACTCCAGTCCGGATCTTCACCGTCAGGGGGACGTCCAGCACCTGCAGGAGTGGGAGAATGAGGCCAGGCCGAGGCAGGAGGTGGCTCCATCAGCTCCATCATCTCCAGGCACTCCGACTCACCGAGTTCATCCCGCGGACAATCTGTTCGAACTTGTTGGAGCGAGTCATGAGAGCACAACCTCCTCCCTGAGGGACAAAACGTGGCACAGTCAAGACTTTCCGCTTCCTTGCATAGCAAAGAGTCCTTGGAGCTGCTCAGGGAATGCAGGAAAGACTTGGAGCATCTCAAGGCTTGCAGAAAATGGATTCTTTAACAAAAAAACCCACCAGCCCGCAGCCCTCTCCTCCCAAATTCTGCCAGGAAACGACAGCCATTCCCTGCTCCCTGAGCAGCTTATTCACCTTCTTGCTGAGGTCCCAGTGCCCATAAATGAACTGGGAGCTCTGGATCAGCCTGGCAGGAGCAGATCAGGCAGTGTGGGATAAGGGAAAAGAGAAGGATCCACGGAAGGAAGCCAAACACGCCCCACAACTCACCTTCTTGTAGACCAGGTCAATGGGACACCCCACGTTGATGTCCACAAAATCCACCTCAATTGTCCTGTTCAGGAGCTCTGCACACTTGGTCATGGTGTCTGGGAAGGCTCCCTCCAGCTGTCAAAGGGAAGAGGCTTCCATGAGCTCCAGGGGCCGCTTTTCTCCTGGGAAGTTTGGTTATGGAGGTGACAATGCTCACCTGCACCCCAAAAATATCCTCGGTGTGGTGGCGTTTGAGCAGGGCCCACTCTGAGGACTGGCCCTGGAGCAGGTTGGTGCACACAGCCATCTCCCCACAGGTGACATCTGCTCCGAAGCGTTTGCAAATCCGTCGGAAAGGGAGGTTCCCGCACTGCCAGGGACAGCAGGGACAGGGATCGTCAGGAGATCCGCTCCGTTCCGACCACGGTAACAGAAAATTTTGACAGAAGGACATTAGTTATCAACCCTACCGTGGTCAGTGGAGCCAGGTAGAGCTTGCCTTGGATTTCCAGCTGGAAAGCAAGGATGGAGGAACATCAGCAGAGCTGAGCCAGCAGTGGTTAAGATCGTGGAATTGTAGAACTCAATAGAATGGTTTGTGTTGGGAGGGACTTTAAGGATCATCCAGTGCCACCTCCTGCCATGGGCAGGGATACCTTTCTCTATCCCAGGTTGCTCCAACCTGGCCTTGGACACTTCCAGGGATGAGGCAGCCACAGCTTCTCTTGGCAATCTGTGCCAGGGCCCTGCCCATCCTCACTGGGAGGAATTTTTCTTCCATATATAAGATATTCCAGTTTTTATCCCTCGCCTTGGGTAAAACCCAGTGGGAAAACCAGAAGAACCCAGGTTTTGTTTTAGAGGTTTTAGAACCTCAAACTGTTCCCAGGGAACATCTCACTTGGATAAAAGAAGCAGAAAATCAAACCACTCAAATTCTTTTCACTGCTCAGCTTGGAGAGAGCTCACAGGAATTACAGACATGGAGGTGAGAGGGACTGGCTTATGAAAGCAAGGATACAGGTGAGGAGGACAACCCAGCCCAGTCTCAGCTCTCCTTGCTCTTCCACCCTCCCTGACAGCTCAGCCCCTCCTTCCCAGGACCTGGAAAATCCAGGGGCTGCAGCTTCTCTTGGTTCTCACCCTTCCAAGGCCAGCTCCAGACCCGCGAGTTCCCACATCCTTCCTGTCGTGACAGGAACACAGAGCCCGGCAGCTCTGTCCTCTGCCTGCCTCCCCCAGCTAAAGGGTCTCAAAGGTGTCCCTAAAGGGCCTCTCTTCCATCTGTCCACCCACAATCCCCACCCCTGGAGCAGCACACAAGGGTCACCAGCCCTTGACCGGACCCTCACCTTCTTCTTCTCGCACGGCCGCAGCTTCGTGACGTCCTCGTCGGTCAGCGGGCCCACGGTTGGGATGGAGGGAGCAACCCCATCCCCTCGGGGGCTCTGCAAGGCCTCTGCTGTGGGATCTCCTCCCTGTTCCTGCAGCACAGGGCACTCGTGGCTGTCCCCATCCCCCAGCCCCTCCTGGGGAGCCGCGCAGTCGGACGCCTCTTGCTCCCCCGTGGCTTTGCCTCCCTTCCCGTCCCCTCCGCGGGGCTTGAGCCCACGCAGATACTCCTCAGCCTTCTGGAACACGAACTTCCTCTTGCGCAGCCGGTGCTGCAGGTCCTTGGAGAGGTTGTTCTTCACCAGCAGCTTCCCTTCCCACTGCTGGGCCAGGGCGGCGTTGACGATGTTCTGGTGGCCGTTGCCGAGGTGGGCGCGGGCGAAGCGACAGGTGACCCCGTAGGGACAGCGGCCGAAGGTGTCGAAGAGGACGCAGCGCTGGCCCAGGTCCGAGGGCTTCCCCGCCAGGTACTCGCCCACGTCGTGGAGGAAGCGGCAGCGGGGGCCGAAGAAGCACTTCCCTGGACTGCCCTTGGGAGAACACGGAGCGGGGTAAAGGCCTCGGCTCGGGTGTGGATGGAGCAGCACGGCCCAGGGGAGGCCCAACCTGTCCCAGCCCGCAGCTGAGAGCAGGGCCACATGTCCTACCTGTGTGACCGAGGGGCACAGCCTGCTCTGCTCGTAGTGCTTGGGTTTCATACACGGCCTGCTCTTGTTCTGCCCCCGGGCCCGTTTCCGCTCCAGGCGCTCCTTCTCCTCCGCTCCAGCACCTTCCTGGTTCTCCCCATCCTGGCCGAGGTCCTCTGCCCTCACCCGCTTGGCGGGGGGCTCGCTCTGGCAGCTGCTGACCTGCTCCTCCTCCTTCTTCTCCTTGTCCTCCTCCTTCTCCTCCTCACCGTCATCTCCCACCTGGCCACCTGGCTCGCTCCCAGCCTGCAGGAAGGCATGGAATTCCTCCTTGGAAGTGAGGAACCTGTGGAAACGCAGCGCCTGGGTCATCCTGGGCAGGCAGGGAGCAGGGAGAGGGGTGTCCATAGAGATGGGGGGCAGGAGGGTATGGGAATGTACTGGGGGGGTTATGGAGAGGTCGGGAATATACCAGGAGTTTACAAAGGGATGGGGCAGGAGGTTATAGAGGGATCAGGAACGTACTGGTGCCGTTATGGAGGAGCCTGGCACACACTGGGGGAGCTTTGGAGGAGCCACGAATGTACTGGGGTGGTTACGGATGGACCGGGCACGTCCAAGGGGAGCTACAGAGGGACCAGGGATGTACCGGGGAGGTGGGTATGGGGTGCCTGGGGGGGTGGCGGAGGGGCCGGGGGTGTCCCGGGGGCCGTGGCGGGGCCGGCCAGCCCCGATCCCGCACTCACCGGGCTCGAACCGGCGCCACTCCGGGCGCCGCCGCCGCCGCGGCCATGCTGCCGCGCGCCGCGATGACGTCACGGGCGGGGCGGGGCGGTATAAAAGGCGCGGCTGAGGCGGGGCCCCCTCAGAGCAGCAGGAGCTGCGTGTGGGTTTTGGTGGCTTCGCTGGGTTCCACGAGGGGGTCCCTGAGGGCATCTCTGAGGGGTTCCGACGCTGCCTGCGGCACCTTGAGGGGGCTGCCCGAGCAGGGGAGGGACGCCGGTGTGCAGCCCTTGCACCGGGGAAAGGTGTCATCCTCAGGGCTTCTCTCCGCCGGCACCTCCTGGGTGTGAGGGGTCCTGCTAAAGAGGTTCCCCTCAGCTCTGCCCTCCCCCCCCGAGTTGTGGGCATGGTTGGAAGGACAGGGAAAAGCCCACAGGGCTCCTGACTAGGGGGGATTCACAGGATCAATTAGGTTGGGAGAGATCTTTGAGGTCATCCAGTCCAAGCTGTGACCCAACACCGCCACGTCAACCAGACCAGTCTTTCCTTCAAACATTTCCCTGTTTCTCGGTGATTGTCTGGCTCTCCCACCTCCTCACAGCTGTCAGTGGGAGAGGATGGAGCTCTGCGGAGGTGCAGGACACTCAGTGTGGGTTTTTTGTATATTTGAGGTTATTTTTAAGCAGCGAATGCACAGCTTGGCTGCTCGGGGCTGAGCCTGGGCTGAGGGGATGAACCAGCTCTTGCACAGAGCCATAAACCTGCCTCGAGCTGTCCCATGGGCAGAGATTCTGGGCTGCTCCAGCCACAGGATTTTCCATGTTACCCTTTGGAAGCATTTCCAAACTCAGCCCAGCTGAGGCGCAGGAAGGCTTTGTCTTTCCGTGGGCAGAACCGCTGCCATCACACCTTCCCACCACGGACGGCGGGGCCGGGAGACGAGCCCACCTTGTCTCTGGGGACCAGAGCTGTCCCCTGACACACAAAACCCGCTCCTCTCTGAGGTGCAGCCACACATTCCTGGTGGTTCCATGAACCAGTCTGTGCTCACGCCGTGGGCGAGGGCTGGCGTTGCCTTTGCGCTCGCTCTGTGGGTGGAAGTTTGGGCTGAAAACCGAACGAACGTGTCGAGTGTGGCGCGTTTGGCCTTTTCTCCCTCTCCTCGTGGCTGCCACATCTTCCCCACGTTCGGGACACCCTTTTACATCCCCTCCTTGCCCCGTAATCCCTGCAGCCAGCCCCCAGTGCCTCATCCCAGTGCCTGACGTGTGTGAGCCTCGAGCGAGGAAGATCCTGTAGTGAGGGGGTTGATGTCTCACGGGTGACGTGTTTGGAGCCCTCCTGGATGACGTTCCCTTTCCAGCTTGGGCTCCGTCACCGGCACAGCCCCGTTTGACTCACGCTTGGCCTGGGCTTCCGAGGAATGGCTGTGAAATCCAAGTGAAGCCGGAGCTGTGCTCCATCTTTCCCGTCCCACGCCCTGCACTGGATCCAAGGGGCTTTTGTAGCCAAATAAAAACCGACCCCTTTGTTTCTAGGGGGCTCGTGGTGCAGGTACCAACGAGGAGGCAGAGGGTAACTTGTGGGGGTTTTGCCCTAATTTAAGGTCTGCTGGAAGGTGGTGAAGAGCGACCGTGGCATCAGGGAATTGATTGTTTCTGGGCACTGAAGAGTTGTGTGTGCATGTGGGATGGAGGTGGGAGAGCGTGTGGAGCTTCAGTTCTGGTGTTTTCCTGTTTTCTGCTGGTTTAGCGCAGTTCTCTCCCGATGCTCCGTCGGAAATGTCTTCTGGGATGAGCTGGGAGCCCTGTGGGTGCTCGTGCTGCTGCCAAGGGTGGGCAGGTTGCACGATGGAGCCAGGCTGCTGTGAGAAGAGCTCTTGGCTGATTGGGTGTTAATTAGTTTTGGAGTGAGAGATGAGGAATGCAGAATGCTATTTTAAGGCTTCATCTTGGCTGAGGGGAGGAAGGAAGGAAATGAGGCTCTGGGGATTAATGAAATGATTTCACTGATGTTTTTGTGGGGCAGTTAAGGCTGAAGTCAGAGTGCTTTGGGCTTGCTGCACTCAGCTGAGCTCAGACTTTAGCATCTGATCCCTTCTCAGGGCATGGCTTGGTGGTTTTATGAGGCTGAGCCTTGGACAAGCTTCCCAACAGACCCTTTTCCAAGCCAGGTTGGACAGGGCTTGGAGCAACTTGGTCTAGTGGAAGGTGGCCCAGCCCATGGCAGGGGGTGGAATAGGATGATCTTTGAGATCCCTTCCAGCCCAAACCATTCCATGACTCTCTGGTAGGGATGGAGAGGTGCTGCTCTTGTCTCCTTTACCTTTTCACCCCTTCAGGTCGTGCTGAGGTTGGAAGTGGGGCCGGGGGAACGAGGAGTGGTGAAGCTCCTGCCTGCAGTGCTGGAGCTGGATGGTTTTCAGGGGTCAATACAGAGCTTGGATGGCCAAAGCTGTCACTTCCACATCCTCCAGCACCACTAAAGCAGCTTTAAAGAAAACCAAGAACTCACTGGGAAAGGCCAACTCAGGAAAAAGGGAAAGGTCGATTACAGGAAAGTGGGATATGGATACAGGGAGAACTAAGTCAGGAAGAGTTCAGCTGCTGCAAGGTCCAAGCTAAACAAGACACACATATTAATGACCCTGCCCCTTCCATGGGCTCCCACACAAAAGCTGGATGTGCTGAGCCCCTGGATCTGGCTACTACACCCCGTGTCAGCCGAAAAATGAGGGTCCTGTGGGACCCCCAGGAGCAGCTCCACGGCTGCCACGGGGAGAGAGGTTTGGGCTGCTCGCACTGCTCCGGATGCTGTCAGAATGTTCTGACAGCCTCTGCTGCTTAATGGTGCAAAAGGGTGAATGTCCCCGGAGGCAGGTGTGGGGTTGGATGGTGTGGGACTGTCTGGAGCTGCAAGTGATGGAATTGAACCTCTGGGCCTTATCCATCTTCTGCCCAAACCCAAATCCATTCCTCATGTGTTGTCTCTCCTCTTTTATCCGGTCTTGTTTTAGCAACACAGCTTCCAGCCTTCTGCAAAGGAGACTATTCCCAGCACTCATAAATCTCCTATCAGGAAGCTGTTTCCAAGATTAAAGCCTAAACGTTTCCCCTCTCTCTGGTTTCACGTCCCAGTTCCCAATTCCCTCCCTGTAATCACCAGCCCTGCCTCCTCCCAGCAGCTGAGGGGTTCATCTGGACACACTGAGGTCTCCATACCCCACACACCAAGCCCCTGAAAGCCACGTCTGCTCCAAGAAAACCTGTGCTGGGGACCCTTTGGAATGGGGGTGTGCACCTCAAGTGCTTGTAAACGGCCGGGCCGGGCTTTGGGCTGGCGATTGTGTCACGGAGTTTGGAAAGGTCTTTCCCGCTGCAAAGTTCCCTCCTGGCTGGTTTAAGAGCTGACTTAGTGCTTGGAGGAGTGAAAGGGCGTTATCCGGGCAAGGCCTGTGGGTTTGGGCCGAGCTGGAAGTGGCCCGGAGCTCAGGGCCTGCTGCGGATATCGGATCGCTCCCAGAACCGGGATGATGAACCGTGGAGGCAAATCCTTGGATCTGCGGAGCCAGCGTGGTATGTGGGCAGGGAAACGAGGAGCAGGGACATCTGGGCTCACGGGGGAGTGGTGGGAGCACCGTGAGATCCCGAGTCTCTTGGCTGTGGCCCCTCAGCCCTTTGTTAGGAGAGCTTGGAGGAGACCCCAGATCTTTTCATCAGACCCTAAAATTAGAGGCAGCCCAAGGTCCCAGTCCTGGGAGGGGCGGATTCCTTGGCAGGGGCTGCTCTGCTGATGGAAGAGGCAGGATGTGGCTTTTCCCAGTGCCCTGGGCATGGGAGCAGGGAGAAGACCCTGGTGCTCCATTCTGGGAGCTCTGAGGGGCATCTCAACCTTCATCATTGCTCCTTCCAGGGCCACTCTGTGTCCCAAAAGGAACCTTCTCTTCTGGCCTCTCCTGTCACCTCAGGTCACCCTGCAGGTTGGCTAATCCCCCATGGCTCAGCCTGTTGGGAATTAAGGATCTGGGCAGGAAAAGTGGCCCTTTAGCTGGCCTCTCCTAATTCCCTGTTCCACCAGATAAAAATCTTTTCTTTTTTTTTTTCTTGTCTTTTTTTTTTTTTGGTGCCCTTTTAATTTTTATTTTTACACCAAAAAGGCAACACTGAGGTTTCCTCCTGACATTTAAGTCAGTCAGTAAAGTGACAAACCCAATAAACACTCCCCGTTTCGCCGGGACAAAAGGCTCCGAGATCCTGCTGGGACTGAAATGTTTCATCATTTCCGAAGTAAAATGCTTTAGTTTGTGTGGGGAAAAAAAAAAAAAAAAGATTAAAAAAATAAGAACAACAACTAAAAACTGACACGTTTCAATGTTTTTCTAATTATTTTCTCCATTTTGGCTGAAGTCAAATTTGGCCCTGCTTCCTGAATGGCTTTGGAACCTTCCAAAACTTCTATTTTGGGGAATTTTCTTGTTGTTGGTGAAGAAGTTTGATCCCTGCCCTGGGCTCCTGTTCGTTCCAGGTGTTTTCTGCTGTGGGCACCGTTAGGATGGAGAGGCAGCAGGATGTTTATCCCAGTCCTGAGGTATCCCAAGCACCTGGGACATACCTGGGCTGATCCTCCCTGCCAACTTCCCCTTTGGTTACTGGCACAACACGTTGCTTAAATTCCAGGTGAGCCACGTTTTTCTCCCCAAAACCTGCCTGCTGGGAGCCTGTTGCCTCTGGAGCTCAGCAGCAGTTCTGAAAATGAGCCAGGGAGCTGGAAAACCAAGGAAAGGGGGAGCTGGGAGCTTTGCTGGTGCCTGTGTGTGAGTCAGGGTGGGGGGAACAACATCTGTTGGTTTGAGGGTTGCAGATGGTTTGGGTTAGTTGGTGAGAGCACGGCCTGGGACTGGGACGGGGCTGGTTTCAGCTCTGGGGACCAAAGACTCGGAAAGAAAAGGTTGGAGCACGTTCTGCTGGTTGGTTTTGGACCTTTCCTCACCTCAAACACTGAATTTTTGAGCCATTTTTTTCATGGCGTTGCTGTACTGGGTGCTGGTCATGGGGAGCTTCTCTGAGAAGCTGCTGGAATGAACCATGTGGGTCACTAATGCCATCTCCTTCACTCAGTCCTCTTCACCATCCTGCTGGAAATCATGGAATCCCAGACTGCTTGGGGCTGGGAGGGACTTTAAAGCTCATCCAGTGCCACCCTGCCACAGGCAGGGACACTTTCCACTAGCCCAGGTTGCTCCAACCTGGCCTTGGACACTTCCAGGGATGAGGCAGCCACAGCTGCTCTGGAAAATCCATTTCAGGGTTCTCCACCCTCCCAGGGAAGAATTCCTTCCCAATATCCCATCTAGCCCTGCCATCTGGCAGTGGGATGCCATTCCCTGTGTCCTGTCCATCCATCCCTTGTCCCAAGTCCCTCTCCAGCTCTCTTGGAGCCCCTTTAGGCCCTGGAAGGCCCCAGTCAGGTCACCCCAAAGCTTCTCTTCTCCAGGCTGAGCAATCCCAGTTCTCCAACCTTTCCTCCCAGCAGAGCTTTTATCACCTCTGTTCCTCCTCTGGACTCGCTCCAGCAGCTCCACATCCCTCCTGTGCTGGGACCCCAGAGCTGGATGAAGGATTCCAGGTGGGGTCTCACCCCAGAGGGGCAGAATCACAAGGGAAAAAAAACTCCTCAATTTCCTTTAGTTTGGGAAAAACCAAACCTTTTCTCCAGAGCCCTCCCTAACGGGGGATTTTTGCAGACTAAGGGTAGATGTATTTTTTCCTCCCTCCTCCTGACTAAGAGGTGGAGAGGGCTGATGCAATGTCATCTAAACTTGGAGCAGTCTGTGCTGCAGCAGCTGAGGAGCTTTTGCAGCAGGAGAACCATTCCCAGCTTTCCCTGGATGCCACCGTGCCGGTTCTCCCTCCTGACTTTGTTCTGGAAGACTCACCCTTACCTTAAAAAAAAAAAGGATGTTGGAGGATTTGCCCTTGAGTGAGAGATGCTCCTGGGGGTGTGACCTTGCTGGTGGTGGTGGTGGGGGGTCCCTTTTTCCTTAGGGATTTGTATCCAGGTGGTTTAATTTGTGTCCTGCCTAGCTGTGCCGCTCCAGGCTGCCCTGAGGTGATGGCACAGAGCAGTGACCTGCATTCAGCTCCTCTGCAGAGCACCAGCTTGGCCAGGAGCTCTCCCTTCCAGGCTAACTCAGCCCCGTTGTGACAAAGAGGCACCTGCCCCTGTCCTGTGGATGAATTTCCAGGTGGATAAGTGGGGAAAGAGGCGAGGGAACAGGGCAGGATCGTCCCTGGCAAACTGTGTCGCCGTGGAGGTGGAAAGATGTCACTTGGCACGAGGGGATGGTCTGAGGCTTGGGCTCTGATCCTTGTGGGTCCCTTCCAACTCAGCATGTCCTGGGATTCTGGGGTTTTGCAGCCCTAATAAACATCATCTGAGGTCTTTGGGGTGTTAATGCAGGACAGACCATCCCTGCTGGCTCTGCTGCACCCGCACGGCTCTGGCAGCTCCGCTCGGGCTCCGGGAGGGTGAGGGAACAGCAGCACCGGGAGCAGCTTTTTCCAAGCAGACCTTGGCAATGCCTGGGGTGTGGGAAGAAGTGCAGGAGAAAGCAAACAGGCTTTGGCTGGGCCTGGGAGCCGGGACGTGAGAGGCTCCAGCAGAACTCCCTGTCCTGGGGCGGGGGGGAGCGAGGAGGCTGCAGTGAGCCTTGTCCCTGCCCTTCCTGAGCTGGAAAACTTCCCTCCCAGTTGTTTCTCCCCCATCTGTCCCCACATCCCTTCTCAGCAGGGACTAATGCACTTGCTCTCTAGGCTGGCTTAACTCTGACACGAGATTAGATCTCTGTGTGTCAGTGCATGTGCTCCCTCCCCCTGCTAATGACAGCTGAGTCCTGGATCCTTCCAGCAAGAGTTTGACAGGGAGGAAATGTCTCAAAACCGTGGAATTCCTACACATTTTATAGCTGAGTGCCCAAATTTGTGTCCCCTCTAAGGGAGCTCTCGGGAAGGAGCTGTGAGTAGTGATGGAGTGTGAGGATGTAGGAGTTACAGGACATCATTCCTGTTCCCAGCAGAGCAGAGGGCAGATTCCATCTTAAAATGTGCAAATGGCTCTGTGGAGATATTAAGAATAAGAATATAACTCTGCTTTAAATCATGGATTCATGGAATGGTTTGGGTGGGAAGGGACCTTAAAGATAATCCAGTGCCACCCCCTGCCATGGGCAGGGACACCTCCCACTATCCCAGGTTGCTCCAACCTGGCCTTGGACATTTCCAGGGATCCAGGGGCAGCCACAGCTTCTCTGGGCAACCTGTGCCAGGGCCTCTCCGCCCTCACAGGGAAGAATTTCTTCCTTCTATCCCACCCAACCCTGCCCTCTGGCAGTTTGAAGCCATTCCCCCTTGTCCTGTCCCTCCAGGCCCCGGGAAATTAGTCCCTCTCCATCTTTCCTTGTTGTCCCCTTCAGGCACTGCAAGGCCACAATCAGGTCACCCCAAATCTTCTCTTCTCCAGGCAGAACAATCCCAACTTTCACAGCAGAGCTGCTCCATCCCTCTGATCATCTTGGTGGCCTCCTCTGCATTTGCCCCCCAAAAAACACCCAAAATCGAGTCAGGGAAGGGCAGCCAGAGCCCATCCCTGCTTGTTTTGACCCACAGGACAGGATGGCAACACAGAGCCCTGCCAGAGCTCCAGGAGGGTTTGGACAACGCCCTGAGGGACAGGCTGGGATTGTTGGGGTGTCCTGGGCAGGGCCAGGAGTTGGACTGTATGATCCTTGTGGGTCCCTCCCAGCTCAGGACATTCCATGCAGGTCTGTCCAGCTGCTCTTCCACAGAGTTCTAAGAACAGGGGAAGGTCTTTTCCGAAGCTTTCACGTATGGAATGAGGGTGCCCCTTCCCCCTTAAAAGCAGGATCATGCTCTCCTAAACACAAACATCTTTCTCCCCACAAAATATCCCTGTTCTCTCTCCTTTCCCTGCCCCGGAGGTTTCTGCACTCGGCAGCATTTGCTGAACTTGGCTCTGGAGAGTCTCTCCCTGCAGCTGCTTTTTCATCCCTGCAAATCATCAATATTCATGTGCCTCATCAGCAGAGCCTCTGGAAAGAGCTCTGGAGATCCGGAGCGGGATCCAGCGCTGGAAAAGCCTTCCCTGAGTGCGTGTGGGGGGGTTCAGGGAGCCGTGTGCTTGCCACGAGAGGGGGGTATGAGCCCGCGGGAGCCCAGCAGTGGGTGCGGGGTGGGGGGGATGGAACGAGCCGCAGCTCCATCCCGGATGGATGGATGGATGGATGGATGGATGGATGGATGGATGGATGGCAGAGGATCGGCTGCTGCCGGTGAGGATGGAGGGGGGGTTGGTTGGCTCCTGCCCCGAGGTCAGGTGAGCCGGGAACACCTGGACAGGGAGAAGCTGATCCCTGCTTTCACACAGGGACTTGCTCCCAGATGACCCGGTGTGGGAGGGATTTTCCTGACCGCAATCTGGGGGAAGGAATCCTTCACCACGACCTTAAAAGCATCGTTTTCCTTGGATGTCTCTGAATTTTCCCTCCGCTGCCCTGGATGGTTCTCTCCTTTGCACTGATGCAACTGTTTGGAATTCCTGAAAACCGGTTTGAGGAGCTGATCTGGCTCATCCCAAATATTTTTTTTTTTTCCCCCTCTTTTCCAGGTCAGGAACATTTCCTTCCCAGGTGTTGCTGGAGCACGTTGTGCTCTGGGGTCTGAGCTAACCTGCCTGCAGCCAACAGGCCTGAAATGAAGTTATCCCTGCTGTTCCCTTGTGCTTTTCTCTGCTGAGACACAAAAATCCCCGATTTCTCCTGCTGGGAGATCTCCAGGTCAAAGAACTTGGAGAAGTTGTTTGATTTTTTTATTTTATTTTTTTTTTAAGCTTGAATTCTGAGTGGGAATTGAGAGACCTGGAGGTTATTGTGATTTATGTCTTTTCTCTGTTGATTTCTCCCACTGTTTCATGCCCACATGGAAAGACTAAAATGCTCAAGGAAGGCTTTGGATGTTTGAGTATCTTCCTCACCCACATCAGAGAGGGTGGGATGGAGAATATAGAAAAGGACCACTGGGAAACCCTCTTTTTTTGTGTGTGTGTGAGAGGTAAAATATTTAACACTTGATGGGCTTAAAATTTTGGGCTTAGCTTTGTGATTTATGTGATTTAGTCCTGTTATATCTCTTCATAAACCAACTATTTTTTTACCCAGTAAAACACCTGAACTCAAGGGCTAGTCCAGGGAGGACTATCCTTAGGATCAAAATCCAGCCCAGCCCATCCTGCAACAGTTCCCATTCCAACACAGCAGCCAGGCCACCCATTTCCCACTCTCCCTCCCCATTCCGTGGCCTTTTGCTCAGGATTTGGAAGCTTGGGAAGAGGTTCTGGCTCCGTGGAGGTCCCACCACGCACGTGCTGGGCAGTTGTGCAGCGTTTGCAGCTGAATTCTTGTGTGAAATATCCTCTCTGGTCCGGCTGCTGCACGGAGATTAGGAATAATCCCCAGTCCCCATCCATCAAACTTAATTAGGGCCATTTCCTAACGAGCCTCTGGGCTGCTCGAGTGGGAGCTGGGAGGAAGATGGAGCACCTCGTCATCGCTTCCAGGGGGGGAGAAGGACCAACAGCCTCTTCCACGGGGCTGGGAACGGGAAAATCCCAATTGCTGGGCCCACAAACATCAGGAGTCCTCAAAAACCTTCTTAAAAAGGGAGAAAATCCCTGGGTTTGAGTGTCAGGATGGTACCAGGTGCTCACTAGCACTGACCTGGATTCCTGCCTCCCGTAGATTGAGAGATCCTTGGCAAACCTTACAATGTTTTCCCCCCTGAAGTGGTTGTGGTTTATTTTTCCCGAGAAAGGATTTGTGTTTTTGTTTTTGTTTTTGAAGATGCCAATTAAAATATAATCTGGATCTGTTCCAGGCAGGGTGTTGGTTGGACGAGTGTCCTGATTTATTTGTTGTATTAGTTTTTACATTGTTGATGTACCCATTAGGCCACATACCAAGGAAAATGAGGAGGAGAGGGGTTAAGCTAAACCAACTGTGCCTTTTGAAAAGTCCATTAATCTCCATTTATCCAAGGAAAGCTTTTTTTTTCCAGAGGTCACAATCAAAACGTGTCCCAGTTATCCTCCTCTGTTCTCTTCCCACTCTCTGATTTAGGACCTTGACAAAATGTCCCGAATTGGAATTCTCCTGGGATCTGGGCTTTGGTGAGGTGGTTTGGGGTTTTTAGGATCTGGAAAGGCCTGAAGGGGCTCCAGGAGAGCTGGAGAGAGACTGGGGACAAGGGATGGGGGACAGGATAAAAGGAATGGCTTCCCACTGCCAGAGGGCAGGGTTAGATGGGATATTGGGAAGGAATTCCTCCCTGGGACGGTGGGGAAGCCCTGGCCTGGTTTAGGCTTCCCTGGAATCAAAGTTGGATCTGCTCAGGTTTGGGCACTTTGTCCCCCACCCCCCTCAATACCACACTTGGAAAAATCACCCCAAATCTCCTACTTCTCCAGGTGTTGGTTTTTTTTTTTTCCCCCAGGATAAATTTTAGTGAACCTGACTTTCCTCCCTGGCTTTGCTGTGCCGGGACTGTGGCTGGCAAAGCCTCATTACCAAGGGCTGGGATTTGTAATTCCTGGCACAGCAACAGCAGGGATGGATTTGTTCAGTTGCCTTTTATCAGCCCTTCCAGCCTGCCTCTTATCTGCTGACTTTGGGGAGGGCTGAGATGGGATTAAGGGAACGTGCAGGCCTGATAAATGGAGATACAAAACCCTGGAGCTGGGGTGGATCAATACAGGGCCATCCTGGAGAGCTTTTCCAGGCACGGCTGATTGGATGGAGCCGAGCCTGGAGAGGGAAGGAGGCACAGGAATGTGTCACAGCGGTCATGGAACCTGTTGGGTGAAAGTGGAGCACAAGTGAAGGCATCTGACACTGCACATCCATCCCTTCTCCCGACTCAGCACTTTGTATGGATGCACATCTCGGCTGGGTGGAACTTTCCCAGCCTTCCCAGGCTGGCTGGTGCCTCCTGCCTCCAAAGGAGCTGCTTTGTGCTCTTCCCTTCCCCCAGGTGAATTTTCTCCATACACTTACCTGGGCTTTTCCTTCCCACTAAGAACCTGGGAAGAGCTTTCCCTTCACCTGGCAGTGCTCACACAGATCTCTGCTCCCTCTCCTCCTCCTCCTCCCTTCCCCTGCTTCCCTCCTTTAATTTGCCTTTGCTTATTTTGAATACAAAGCTCCTCCACCACAGTGTTTACAGTTCATCAAGCCTTAGGCCCGTTGCTTATTCTCCTTTTTATACCCCTGCTTACCCTCCTTGGCTCCCCGTGCCCTTTCCCTGCTTCCAGAGTCTCCAGGATGAACCACAATCCCTGTTCCCAGCTGTCTGCTCCATCATTCCCATATCCCAGGGATCTGTTTCCCAGACACCCCAGTGCCTCACTCATTGTTCCCATCCCTCTAAAATTCCTTGCTCTGGAGTCAGCCCCTCTCATGAGCCTCGAGGAAGATCCCTGATCCACCTGCAGGACGCCCGGGACGTTCCTGGAGTTGGGAATCCCGCGGCTCGGCCGCTGCTCGGAGAGTTCCCGGCTTAGGGAGCTGGTGGAGGCAGTGCTGGCTGGCACGTGCTGGCACGGGGCTTATCTCCCTGGCACCCAGTAAATGCCATCAGCTGGCTTCGTGTCCACTCCTCCCTATCAGCCTTGGTCACGGTTTCCCTTCGGCTCTTCCCAAAATAGGTCTCCAGCGCCAAGGCCCCGATTCCCATCTCTGCAGGGGTGGGGTGAGGAGCAAGTGCTGGCTGTGTCCCAGCTCTCTTCCCCTCCAGGAGCTCCTGGACCAGGGTGGGGTCGTTGATGTAATATTTTTTTTGTTGCTGCTGTTTTTATTGAAGGGAATTTTCTTTTTACTGTGTGGATTTTCGGCCACGTTTCGCGTCCAAGCGAGTGAAGTGAAGCCAGCAGGGACTGAAGGAGTGGGAGAGCAAGTGGAGCAGAAAACAAGTGGGATGAGGGTGTGGGATGAGACTCAGAGCAAATCATGGAGCCTGGTGTTGTGGGGACAGAGGAACATCCTCGAGTCAGGGTTTGCAGAGAGGAGGGGCAGGACTGAGTAGGTTTAGGTGGGATATTGGGAAGAAATCCTTCCCTGGGAGGGTGGGGAGGCCCTGGCACAGGCTGCCCAGAGAAGCTGTGGCTGCCCCATCCCTGCAAGTGTCCAAGGCCAGGTTGGAGCAACCTGGGATGGTGGAACCCACGGCAGGGGGTTGGAATGGGATGAGCTTTAAGATCCCTTCCCACCCAAACCGTTCCAGGATTCTGTGTTTCTGTGAATGTCATGAGGCTGGTGGAGCTGTGAGGAGCCAGGGATGCAGCACCTGCCAAACCTGAGCTGTGGAGCTGGAGATGGCCAACCAAAAGGGCAGGGAATGCTGAGCCTGGAAGCTCAGGGATGGGGGCTGAGGTGGGACCTGAGCAGGTCCAGGGGGGTGAGGACAGCTCTGGATGAGAACATCTCTGCCCCCGGGGCAGAGCGTGGGCAGAGTGAGCTCAGGCCCCTTCACTCTCAGAGTTTCATTTTCCTGGGTTTAAATTTCCTGGCTGCTGCACTTTCCCTGCCCCTGGCTCAGTCCTGCTCCCCTTCCCCAGGCAAAAGCATCCAGACTGAAGGAATTCTGCGGATGGAGACCAGGACACTGCACCACGTGAAGCCCTTCCTGTCGGCCACTCCAGTGGGAACCTGGAGCTCGGTTCAGCCTGTGGTGCTTTGCTGGGATGCTTTTCCTTGGTGGAAATATTCCCACAGACATCTGAGCCCACTGCTGCTGCCCTCCCTGCCCTCCCATCAGCGGGGACAGCTCGGTCCCCTGTCCTGTCCTCCAGAGACACAAGGTCCAGCTCATCCCAGGCCTGCACACAAGGAGCAGGGACAGCATCCAGCAGGAACAGCGAGCCAGGCCAGCTCAAAATAGCCTCCCTGTCAGAGTTTTCCATGAGACCTTTGAGACTCCTTATCTCCCTGCTGCTGTTCTGGCACAGGACGAGTTGCAGATGGAGCAGCTTCCACCAACAACGTCACCTCGGTCACCCCGAGGCTTCCTGAGCCCGGGCAGGACTCGGGGCTGTTGTCCCATGGGATGTTGGTCCCTGTGGGATGCAGAGGCCTCTCATTTAGCAGGAATACTTGGGAAGGAGTGAAACCTTCCTGGTGTCACGGACAGGGAATGCTGAGACTCCTGGATTTGGTGACAGCAGGTTAAGAGGGATTTTAAGCCGTCAAAAAGATCCCGGCAGTCGGAGGAGGGTCTTGCACCTCTGGAATATCTTCCCTGTATCAGCAGAGGAAAGACAGCAGGAAGCATCCCAATCCATCCCCCTGATTCTTTGTGAAACTAAATATATTCCTGCTGGGAAGCAAACAGAGCTGCTGCTTTGCTTGTTGGGAAGCTGGTCCTGCTTCCAGGCAGCTCCTGGTGAGCCAGGGACTCTGGGCTCAGGTGTCACCAAGCTGTGGCTGCTCCGTAGCCCCCAGGGCAGGTTTGGCTGCGTGACCTCCTGGTGCTTTCCACAAGTGCTTTCCTGACCCTGGAAGAATTTTCTTGTGGCCTTAATGAGCCATCTGGGGGCAATTAGTTCCGAGTTTTATGACATCCTGGCTTTTCTCCTGGAACGTGGCACTGGCAGGGGCTGCGCTGCCTCTCCGGCCATGTCTGGGAAGAGGGGAAGGGAAGAGGGAGGTGCTGAGTCAAGCTTTGCATCCCATCCTTCTCCTTCCCGGGGCTTGCAGAGCGTCCAGGTCCAGGTGTGACCCCACACGAGCTCAGATCCACGGCCACGGAGGGTCCGTCCCGCTCGGATCTGTCGCAGCCCTGAGCTCAGGGCTGAGCCTGCTCCCCACCCGCCGTATCCCGGAGTTCCTGGAGTTCCCTGGAGTGAGGGATCACAGAAAGGATTAGATTTAAACCCCTGCTGCTGCAGTAAATCAGGGCTTTCACTGCTGTCAGCTACTCGGAGAGGAAGGACGGCGCAGACGGCGTTTCCCGTGGCAGCGCTGTGACCCCAATTATTTTGGGGTGATAAACCACCACCTGTCCCTCATCTGCCATAAACTGCCCCATTACCCTGAAAACCAAGCAGGTTCGAGGGGAAATAACGAACCAAAAGCATCCAGGTTAAAGAGGAAATAACAAACAGCCTTTTTTTTTTTACTGTTGGGTTTTTTTTTGTTTAATTCTTGGGTTTTGGGGTGATGTCTCGGTGTTTTTTCACTGCCCCCAGGAGTGCATAAAATTCTCTAGAGGTGTGTGATCATTTTGAAAAACTGAGGGTTTGGGATTGGCCCTAAAAATCAGGAGACTACAACACACAGGGACCGGTTAAAGGGACCCTCCACTGCGGGGCTTGGATGATGCTTTATCATCATCACCTTTATTTTCCAGGGGAGGAAAGTGAGGCACAGAAGTGTCTTCCTTCCCTCTGGAAGTGAGGATTTCTGGGGATTCATGTGATGTTTGGCCCAGAAGGTCTCCTTACACTGACCCACCCGTGCTGGAGAGGACACAGCCAGCTCCTGATGCTGATGATTTCCTGGTGGGTGATCCCAATCCTGGTGCTGGGAAGAACAAAGAGGAGAAACTGGTGCTGGGGAGCTCCTTAATTGTGATTTCTAAGAAAGAGGTTCATTAAAATGAAGATCTGATGGTCCATCCCCTTAAATGCAAACCTGCAGCAAACACTCCTAGAAAATCCATGAGAAATCCTGCATGGAAGAAAAGGCCCTGGAGATGTTCCCCTGGGAATGCCAGGGCTTTGCTGTCTTTTATTTTCCCCTTCCAGTTCACTCCATCACCTCGTGGCTTTTGCTGACGGGTGTTTATCAGCCTGAACACGCTTCCCCTTGTCTTGGGAAAACAGAGATCTTTATTCCTGGCTCCCCTAAAAAAAAAAAATAAAAAAATATCAGCCCAATATCCCTGAGAGAGCAGGTCTGGATGTTAATCCTTCTCCTGCCATCCCAGCCCTGGGAATCTTTAAGAGAGGGAATGGCAAAAGCAGAAAGTGAAGCCACCCGAGGTTAGAAATGAGCCTGAATAATTATTATTTTTAATTTTTTTTTTTTTTTTTTGGTCCAGCCAGAAATGTCAGCTGTTTAATGAGCTGAGGGGCTCACAGCTCTCCCTGCAGCGTGTGAAAACAGCCCCATCCCGGCGTGGGACAGGATTTGTGGAGCGGGGATTGGGGACAAGTGACACCACCCATGGCCCCACGAGGCGTTCCCAGGACCTGGCTCCAACATCCCTGGAGCTCTGCCCCACCAGGAGTCATTTCCCTGAGGAAAAGGGGGCTCAGCACCCCCTGGCAGTGATTCCAAAGGGTTAATCCTCTCCTTTACACCCTGGGGGGATTTTTTCCTTTCTCCCAGCCCTTTAGGAAGCTCAAATCTGCTTCCAGCCCCGTCTGCAGAGAGTGAAAAGCAACGGAGGCTCCTCTGTTTGGATTAACCAAGGCTGGCCTTACAAAAATATCTGTTAAGCCCAGCTCAGGAAAAGCAGACACCCGAGATACGGAGGACGGTGACGACAGATTTACGACTCAGGGAACAACCCTGACTTGTGAGATGCTTCTCCCCATCACAAATGCAGGTGAGTCGTTGTTTCCAGCCCTATTTGGGCTCAATGTCCTCGCCCACCTCCTCCAGAGGGGCTGGCAAACCCCAGGGCCTTCCCTTTGGAGCTCCTTGAAAGCTCTGCAGACTTGCTGTGAGGGAGGTTTAGCCATGAATTGCTGCTGCTTGGTGGATTTTTGGGAGCCTGTGGAGTCTGAGCAGGTTTGTGACAGCTCTCTGTGTTCAAGAGCATGTGTGCACACATCTGTACATTTACATTTTTTATATATATATATATATATGTGTGTGTGCATATGTGTGGATGGGCTAAAAGGAAATTAGCTCCGATTCCGTTGCTCAGGGCTGGGATCTGCACGTTCTCTCCGGACTATTTCGTGCCAGATATGAGCTGTGACTTACATTTTGGATAACAGTTTTAATTAAATGGGTGTCTGTGAGCTGCTGGGGGAAGAGGGGTGGGGTGGTGGCGGGAGGGAGGTGGCTTTGGCCACTCTCTTGCTCAGGAAATAAAATGACCTCACTGGTGAGAGTTGCAGGGTGATGGGAACCAGCTTCCACCCACCACTGTTGGGAAGGAAGGGATGTGTGGGACAAGGCAGCACCTGGGCTGGTGGAAGGTGTCCCTGCCCATGGCAGGGGGTGGGACTGGATGAGCTTTAAGGTCCTTCCAACCCAAACAATTCCAGGATTCTATGAAGTAGCCTCTGATTTCGGTCGGGTGACAAAAGTCCAACCCTCACCACAAGTTCTGCTCCCTGTCCCTGTGGTCTCCACGACCATCATGGATAAAAACTCCCTCTCAGGGCTCCCAGTTGAGCCTGATCCTGGCCTTGCTTTGCTGTTTCAGGTGCTGCAGCCCCGATGGTTGGTGGGGGGCTGAGCAAACCTCAGATCTCCTTTCAGCTGAAACAGGAACCTCTGCACAGCCACACCAGATGGTCCCAGCTGGGTCGAAGTCCAAGTGGAGGAGGAAAAGCTGTGTAAAATCTGTGTAAAATCAGGCCATGGAGACGTGGCCTGAGAGTCTCCTAAAGGGAGAGAGGGAATCTCAGTGTTAGAGCTGCTGAAAATTAGACTGGATTAACTTTTGGGGAACTCATGGAGTGAAGCCCCATGGGATTTGCTGTGTGACACTGATGGGGGAGATCTTCACCAGTTGCCTCCTCAATCCTTATCTTTTCCAGCAGGAGGACAAGGCGGCCCCATCTTTCACCGCAGGGTTGTGTCCAGCACCTTGCACTGTGTGCTCAGCTGGGACCACCAGGCCATGAGATGAGAGCAGATGTGGGAGAGCCTGGGCAGGACTGGGCACAGGTGAGGAGTTTTCCAGCTGGAATGGGCTGGCTGCAATCCCACTGCAGGGAATCCCCCCCCAGGCTGAAGGAGCTCTGAGACCCTGATCCCTCTGGGAGCAGATGCCTGTTTGGGACACCATTTCCAGGGCTCTGAGCTGTGACAGCACAAGGCCCTTTGCCTGCAAGCTCGAGTGGTGCTTTCTGCTTTGGTTTCTATTAACAAATCTCTGTGGTTTCGTGCTCCTGCTGTGCAGCCAGGGGTGGGAATTTCACAGCCAAGATAAATAGTCCCGGGGTCTGGCCGGGGCTCCGGGAAAACAGAGAGTGCAGCGAATAATTTGGTTTAATACGCTCAGACATGACCATTATCCCACCAGTGCTTCCTGCTGGGAGGCTCAGCCGGAGAGAGCTGGACCACGGTGGGTTGGACACGACCCCTGTGCCACAGTGAGAGGGCTGGCCTGGTGCTGGCACGTCCTGGAGCCGGCTGGGAATGCAAAATCCCTGCCTTGCCTTTGCTCCCAGGGACAAAGACCCCAGGATTCCTCAGACCCCAGGATTGGGGTGGCCTGGTAGAGGAGAGAGGCTTTTAGTGTGGGTCTGAGAGAGCAGCAGCTCTGCCAACCCTCGGAGTGAGAGCTTGGGATGAGCGAGAAAGCCGGATAATCCTCCATCACCTTGAGAAGCAGAGCTGAAATGTTCAGCTCCTCTGATTGCCTCCTTTAGGCAGAGGGGAGGGAATAATCCCAGGAGCAACAGGCTTTTCTCGGAGTCTAAATGAGAGCCCATCCATTGCAGCACCTTTTCATGACTTATTCCTGCTTTTTCTTCTCTTAGCAAATGTCTCCAGCCACCCTGGTGTGTCCCCAGGAATGAGAGGGAAGGAAAGCTCACAGGCAGAGACCCTCCTGCCTTCTGGCTCCCTCAGTCCCTGTCACAGCTTCAGTTGGCAAGAGCAGGTGGCTGCCAAATAGGATTGGGTTCTAGGGAGTCTCCTGCAGTGGTAGCTGATTTTGGGGAATGCCAAGACCAGGTTCTTTTTGACTCTGATCCCGTAAAAAACCAGCCAGCTTTGGAAATGGGAAGAGCAGCTCGCCCTGCAGGAATCTGAGGGGTTCAGCTCTGAACCTCCTGGTTGCTGTGGCTGCCCCAGCCCTGGAGATGCTCAAGGCCAGATTGGAATGAGATGAGCTTTAAGGTCCCTTCCAACCCAACCCATTCCACGATTCTGTGACCTTCTGCCTCCTCTCTGTCCAGCAGCAGCTCCAAAATCTGCTGTGTCTGTGCCACATACAAAATTCACCACGTGTCAAAGGATGCCTTCTGCCCCTGAGGGATGTTCCAGCCCCTGCCACGTGCTGTGCAGCCTCCCCAGGTCTCTCCCTCCGTGAGATCCAACGTGCAGGTGCATTTTTTTTTTGGCGGCCGTGCGGGATATCGGCACCTGGAGACCACACACCTGGCCAGCTCAGATCAGCTTCAAAACAGGCAGAGGGAAGTGTCCAGCTGGGAAAAGACAAACTCTCTCTGTTGAATGTTTTAGGGCCGTTTCCCTGGCTGGGGTGAGAGGAGAAGCATCTGCTGCTCTAATCCCCGAGCCGGTGCCGAGCGAGGATCTTGCCGGGCCTTGTCCAAACAGGGCTCTTGCAAAGGAAGGGAAGCAAAACCCGAGATAAACCTCTCCCCAATGGCCAGTCCTCCTTGGAGAAAGCCAAGTGGCTGCTTCAGGAGCTGCAGTGGGATTCAGGGAGCGTCTCCCAGCTGCGGGCTGGGGAGCAGCTGTGGCGTCTCCGAGCCCGGAGTGGGGTGTGGGCAGGTCCTACGTGTGCTGTGGGTGTTTTTGCTTCCCCCCTTCTCGTCTGGAGGCTCAGAGAGCACTTCCCAAGCTCTTCCCTGGCATCCCAGCCTCCAAAAGGGATGGAGACCAGGGGGGAAGGAGGTAGCCTGACTCCTCACGAGCCGTAAGCAGCCAGGCCGCCACCTGCGGCGGATCATGGACGGGTATTAGATCCATCTCCATGGAGATTAAACCCCGCTGCCACTCCAGGGGATCAGCAGGAGAGCTCTGCCGGTGGCAGGGCACGAGGATAAGAGGAAGTTTGGCTCGTGCTGCCTGCCAAGGCTAATTGGGATCTTCACACACCAGCTCCTCCCTGCTGGAGCAGTGACCTGTTCCTCCCCTTGTGCCCCGGGGGGCCCGGAACATCTCACAAGCCTCCTACACTGATTTTAGAGGGTAAATCCAACCTGGGACAGCGAGTTCCAGTTCCCACGGAGAGAAGGAGATATTGGGAGCAGCTCAGTGACTACCTGAACCTCGCCCAAGGGCTGTGGCTGCCCCTGGAGCAGCGGGATGCAGCCGCCCTCACATCTCCAGTCCGTCCCAGTGATCCCTTCCCTATTTTTCTCCCTCATGTCCTTTTCCCTGCCTTTCCCTGGGAAGGGCAGAGGGGTTTCCCTTCAGAGTTTGCCCACTGAGCTTTCCTGGGGCTGCAGTGGGTTTTCCAGCTGCAGAGGCAGTAAATCCCAGGCTGTGTCCCAGCTGCACGGAGAGGGCTCCCGACTCCGGGGTCAGGGAGCTGCCGCACGGTAGCTCCGGAGAAGTGATCGGTGGGATTAAATTTCCAGGAACTGGTGGGGCCCAACTTCAGTTTTTTTGAGCCACCCAATTGAAAACAAATACAGAGCTCTCTAGATGGGCCGTGCTCGGTCACAGCTGATTTTCATCGGCCCCGGCTGGGCACTGGGATGGAAGGAGCGCTCGCTTGGAGCTGCTCTCTCTTCCCAGCCTCGGGAGGATTTGGGAAGCAGAAAGTTCGAGTCGGGGCCTCTGTGAAATAATCTGGCTGCTGGGAGATTTCTCCACATTTTCATTAGGCACATGGCTCATTCGAGTCGATTTCCAGAGGGTTTGAGGGCTCAAAGGCTCCTTGGGTCTGGTGATTCCCGTTTTTTTGCCGGAGCTCGAAGCAGAGCAGCCCCAGGCACTGTGTCACTGTAGTGGTTAATGACTGGGGAGAAGGGCTCTTTTCAGTCCAATTTAGGAGGTGCAGGAGCCAGCAGAGAGGCAGAGCCACTGTGGAGCTCAGAGGGTGGACACCTGCCCTGTGCTGCTTCCCTTAGGATGCTTTTTAGCCGGGATGTCCATCCCTGCAGTCGGAGCCGGGAGATGCTTCTGGCAGCCCCTGAGGAACAGGGTCCTTGACCCTCTGAGGCCCTTCCCAGTGGTGGGAACAGCAGGGTTATCAGAAGGGGGTGGCTCCTCTCTAAGATGGAAATTTCTCCTCTAGCCAGAGGCAGGGATCTTGGCTTGCATCCCTGCTCCCTGTCACCGAGCCTCGCCACCTTCCAGGGTTCACTTTGTTCACAAAGAGCCTCAGATAAGCTTCTTGGCAGGGGTGCTCCATTCTCCAGAGGCATTAGAAGGGCTCAAGGCAGGGTTTGGTTGGGTTTTTTTTTTTATAAACATTAACCTTTTGTATCCCTTAGAAGGTGCAGCTCAGACACAGGACCTGGGGCTGGGGCAGCGAGTCGAGGATCTGTGTCAATGGGAAGGATTGGCATCACTGCCAGGGTTGGACTGGGGAGATCAAAGAGTCAGGGATGTCCTGAGATGGGAGGCACCCATAAGGATCATCCAGTCCAACTCCTGGCCCTGCTCAGGACACCCCAACAATCCCACCCTGTCCCTCAGAGCGTTGTCCAAACCCTCCTGGAGCTCTGGCAGCCTTGGGGCCGTGCCCACTGCCCTGTGGAGCCTGGGCAGTGCCCACCACCCTCTGGGGGAAGAACCTTTTCCCAGTATCCATCCAAACCCCCTGGCACAGCTCCAGCTGCTCCCTGGGTCCTGTCCCTGCTCCCAGAGCAGAGATCAGACCTGTCCCTCCACTTCCCCTCGTGAGGAAGTTACAGACTGTGATGAGATCTCCCCTCAGTCTCCTCTTCTCCAGGCTGATCCAAGCTGGAATATGTGTTCCTCCATGACTGAATTCCTTTACCAGTCTCAAAACCACTTCAACCCCCCTGCTCGTGCTCTAAAAACAAGCAGTTGGTGGTTCCAGGCATCCAGGCTCGGGCATGCCATTGGAGCACCTCGTGGGATGACCCAAACTGCGGCTCCAGAGCCCCACAGCATTCCCTGATCCGCAGGGAAGGGCTGCCTGGCAGACGTGCAGCCTGCCCTGCCACTCAGCCTCGTTTATCTTCGTTACTCGGGCTGTTTACGCAAGCGAGAGTTGGCCAGAGGCGCCCCCGGCACCGCTGCGTGCCAAGGGAGGAAGCAGGCACAGCACAAGCTCTCGTGGCTGGCACCCAATTCCTGCACGCTCTCCTCGGAGAACAAAAGGCCAGGATGCAGCTCCTGGCTCAGGGCAGCCCTGGCCCCTCGCAGGGTTTGTGCCAGGGGGTCCTCCGAGGGGACCCACGGTCGGAGATGTCCCCTCGGTCACTGAGGTAGCGCAGCCGCCGTCCCACTGCTCTCATTCCTGCAGCTCCACGATCCTACTGCAGACAGGGGCATCCCCCTGCCCAAGGGGCTGCAAGTGGCCTGGGGCATCCCAGGATTCAGCACCCCTGGCCGGGCTGGGCTCGCCCAAAGAGCTGCCACCCTGTTTGTCAGCCTGGGGTGGCTTTCTGAGCCCAGGGTTGGAGACCAGGCCAGTGCCAAGCTGCTGGCAGCCAGTTGCCACTGAACAGAGAATAAACACACTTTCCAGAGTGTTTGATAGGGTGGCTGTGTGAAAATAATGCTTTTTTTTTTTTTTTTTTTTAATTGCAGCCTGCTCCAGTAAACACCAGGTGATACAAAATCGCCGGCGGGAAAACCACTGGTGGCAGTTCCGAGGAAAGGAACGGTCCGGGGACGGCGTTGCCTCCCAGAGTTCTCCAACCAGCGGTTCTGAGGACAAGCCAGACGTGGCCAAACCCCTCTGACTGCTGGCTGGGGGTAGCCCAGTGCCCCCCCAGCAGCGTGGGGTGGGCGGCTGTGCCGGTGGGCGAGACGGAGCACGCTTTGTGCGCCGCCCGGCCCGGGCTTGCCTGGCAGCAGGAACACGGCAGGGACGTGCTGGGGTCTGCCACGCACCCCCTGCTCCTCTGGACCATCCCAGGACGTGATGGAGCCTCAGAGTGGGTCCTTCCAGGTGGGTCTGGACACCTCACCCACCCTGTCTCTCCCCTGCCCTGCCCTGCAGGTTTTGTCCCACCACCCGAGGGGGAGAAACAGGGCTGAGATGCCCTCAGGGTGTTTGGCTTCTGGCGCCTTCCAAAGCAGTGCTGAGGGCAGGATCATCCCCAGAGTCACATGGGGACACAGAGAGCTCTCACACCTACTCTGCAGGTGATGGAAAACAAAAGAACCCGAGATATTTAAAAGCAGGAAGCCAGAATCTGTAAACTGTCTAAAAATGTATCCTCCGGAGATGAGATTTGGCCCTGGCTCCCAGCCCACGGGAACGCTCCCTGCTAATGGAAGGGAGAAGGGAGGAGGGGACAGCGCTGGGGGACAGGGTTGGGCTGCCTGAGTGTCCTCTTACAAGAGCGTGGAGTGGCAGGACAGGGGGAATGGTTTCCAAGTGCCAGAGAGTGGATTTAGGTGGGATAGTGGGAGGGAATTCCTCCCTGTGAGGGTGGGGACGGACTGGGATGGATTTCCCAGAGAAGCTGTGGCTGCCCCATCCCTGGAAGTGTCCAAGGCCAGGTTGGAGCAGCCTGGGCTGGTGGGAGGTGTCCCTGCCCAGGGAACGAGATGAGCTCTGAGGCCCCTCCCAACCCAACCCAACCTGGGATTCTGGGATTCTGTGCAACCATCCTCACCTCCCCGGAGCTCGGAGCTGCTGTGGCTGCCAGGAGTGAGGCACAGCCTGTCATCACCTCCCTGGATGCAGAGCAGATCCCAGGGAGCAGGGCCCAGCAGCCAGGAAGCCCAGACAAGTGCTCTCCTGAGGCAGGCACTCACAGACATCCTCTCCCTTGGGACCAGCTCTTCCTGCCTCCTTGATCCTATTTACATCCCCCTCCCAAAAAAAAAAGCCTTGGGAAAAATAAACCCCGAATATCTGGCTGCTGAAGGAGGAAAACCAAAGAGCTCCCTGGATCCAGGGCGTGGATAAAGGCAGCAGGGACCTGTCTCAGCGTTGGCAGGACAGGGTGGAGCAGAACCTTTTCCAGCCTCCCCACCTCCTCTGTGCCCAGGCAGGGCCGCAGGATGAGGTGGGAATGCTGGAAGGGGTCCTTGGAGTGGCACAAGGAATTTGCAATTAGCAAGGGGGAAAACGCTGGAAATATCTGGGAAACCTAGGGGAGGGAAAGAAGAGAGAGGACTGAAGAGGGAGGGTCAGCCCTAGTCAGGAATTACAATAATAATTAGCCCTGATAATAATTAGTCCACGTGCTCCTGTCTTTCACAGATCTGCCAAAAAAAAAAAATCAGATTGTTTTTTTTGTTTATATGACATGAGGGCAAGAATTAACAGGTTGAGGGATTCAGTGCAAAACCCCCAAAAAGAGCTGCTCTTCTCCCCAAATGCTTGTCAAACCACCTGATTTTAACCCCAAAATTCTTTTAGCTACTGGTTTCATTTCACCTATTGAATTCTGGAGGAGATCAATCAACTTTTGCTTTGTTTTTTTCCCCCCCGAAGTTTCAGAGAAGCTGCTTTCCCGAATGAAAAACTTCTCCTTTTTTTTTTTTTTTTTGTCTTTTTCTAACCAAGCCTTGAAAACACGGAGGAAGAAAATGTAAATATTTTCATCCGAGTGTTTTTGTGGATGAAAAGTGGGTGGTTGTTTTTTTTTTTTTTTTCCTTTCTGCTGTTTTCAGCAACCCCTGCACTGCCCTTACTCGAAAACCTGGGTCTTATTTAAAAGCTCAGAGGGGAATTGTTTAGAAAATCAACCTAATACTTACAGCCTTTCCTTTGATTTCTCAGGAGCAGAGCCAAGCCAGCCTGCTGCAGGGAAGGAAGAAAACTCGGGATGAGCTGCTGTCTCTGGACTTCTTTTTTTTTTTTCTTTGTTTTTAACCTTTAGATTCTGCAACGCGCTCGTAAAAGGTGAGTTTTGACCCTGCCCAAACCCGCATGAACCTGTTGGCCGCTGTGATGACAGCGATGATGCTCCCAGCTCTGAAAAACCCGCTAATTGCTGGGATGGAGCTGCTTTGGCCCTTAATTCCCAATTCAAAGGGGCGGTGTGGCCCTCCCGTCCCCCTTGGCATCACTCCTGAACATCCCAGCGCGCTCCCAGCTTTCCCATCCAGGGGAAAACCTGAGCCAAGTGTGCTCCGGGGGAGGGGGGTGAGTGAGGGGTGTGCGTGTGTGTGTTTGAGGAGGGGGTTCACCCTCCTTCCTCCTCTCCTATTTCCCATCCTCACGTCAATTTTCGCGCTCCCGAGGCTCAGCCTCGCTTGCCGAGGTTTGTCTTGGCACGTGGCTGGCGGAGCAGGGGCTCGCAGGAGCCAAGCGGAGCGCGATCCTTTATGGAAACGAGCGCTGATTGTAATTACGCTGCTCTAATTGCTGCCGAGCAAATAAACAGTGAAGGGCAGCGGCGTCCCCGGGGGCACCGCGGGGATTATGAAACCTCTGCAAGATCCCCGGGGGTGTCTCCCCCACCTCACCACCCCCATCGGGGATCGCAGAGGAGGGGACACACTTTTTTTAAGGTGTCCACGCTCGGGGATGCGGGAGCAGCTCGGGGAGATGGGGAATTATTGGGACCTCTGAGTGTGTTCTGCACGGCAAAGGCAGGTTTCAGTTGGGCAGAAGTCCTCCTTACTCCCTTTTTTTGGGGCTGTTTGGATCCAAGTGGATCTGCTGGAGGGGTCTCTGAGAGTGATGGTGGAGCAGGGAGGGGGTTTTGTGGAATCATAGAGTGTCATGGAGTCGTGGAATGGTTTGGGTTGGAAGGAGCTTAAAGATCATCTTGTTCCACCCCCTGCCATGGGCAGGGACACCTCCCACCAGCCCAGGTTGCTCCAACCTGGCCTTGGACGCTTCCAGGGATGGGGCAGCCACAGCTTCTCTGGAAATCAATCTCAGCTCCTCCCCACTCTCCCAGGGAGTAATTACTTCCCACTATCCCATCTTATCCTGCCCACTGGCAGTGGGAAGCCATTCCCCCTTGTCCTGTCACTCCAGGCCCTTGTCCAAAAGTCCCTCTCCATGTTTCTTGTGGCTCCCTTCAGGTACTGGAAGGTACCTTCACATCCTGAGCTGGAAGAGACTCACGAGGATCATCCAAGTCCAGCTCTTGGGTTCCTCATCCCAAGAACCAGCCAAGCACTGAGGACCTGGGGTACAACACTGAGGCACCTCTGCCTGCTCCCTGCGAGGTTCCCAGGGATGATCCAGAAGCTGGACAGGGAATTGTGAGGGATGCAGGCCAGGACCTGCCGCCCAGGGTGGGAGCAGCCCGGCCTGGCACCCACCCAAGCCCTCTCTGAGCTCATCCACAGCTCATACACTCCCTTACTCTTAACTAAGTCCTTTCTCATGCCTGACATTGTGTTGGCTCGTGTGCTTCATCCCCGATTTTATCTGTGTGCTTTAAATTTGGGAGTTCCCTCTTCCAGGCACAACTCCCTCCCTGAGCTTTTTGGATGCTTTTTGTGGGGGTTAACACCAAATCCAGGCAGGATTTTTGGAGCTGGGTGAGGAGACCTGGAAGGGCAGGGGCAAAGGTCTGGTTCTCCCAGGATACTGAGCTTGGGATCTGCAGAGTGGAATCTGGGGAGCCAAGGGAGGGGGTGGGAAATGCTCCATCCCAACCTCCTCACTCCTTGTTTTCCAGGCTGAATAAGTCCAGCTGGACACTCTTTCATTTGATCCCCGTTTTCTCTTCATCCATCCCAGTTTCCCCTTGTTTTCCTCGAGCACAAGTGACCACCACGTTCCCCTTCCCGAGGCTCAATCCCAGCTCTCCTGCTGCTGTTTTTTCCGGAGCAAGCCCGTGCCTGCCGCATCCCCACCACCCTTCCTGCACACCTGCCTCCACTGGCACGTGGGACACGGGAAGAGCAGGGTGTGAGCACCAAACCCTTCCCATGGGACAAGTCCCAGGGCTGGGAACATGTCCCTTGTGCCCAGAGCTCCAGCCAGTTCCACTCTCTGCCTACCCCGATGGTTTCCAGCCCTAGAACGTTTCAGACATTTACAAGCATTTCAAATCCAGCTGTTTGGTGGAAAACAGGGGGATTTTTTCACCACCACCACCCCCCCAGACTGCTGTGAATGCATCACATCATAATTAAAAGCCAGTGAGTTGTGGGGCCTGGAATTCGTGCGGGTGTTCGCTCGCACCAGGCTCCTGCTCTGCTTTATTTCACACGCTTTGCTGCAATCAAATCAGACTCGTGGTGCTTGCAAACCCATCTGCCACTTCCCAAAGGGCTGCAGGGGCACTGGCTCCCTGTTTTACCCTCTCCCCCAAAAAAACCCTGCCATGGTCCTGTATGGTTTCGTGGGGAAGAGAACTAAAGGAATTCTGCCTCTCAGAGATCAGTGGAGCTCGGGAGCCAGCAGGAGGTTCATCCCCACCAGGGGAAAAAGGGGAAAAACATCAACAAGGCGAAAACATCTCCTTCCATCCCCTCTCCCCACTGGCTTTTCCGTGTCGCTGAGACTCGCTGCTCCTCTCCAGGCTTCCCCCCGACTTCCCCGCTGCGGAGCCGTCTCCAAGTGACAACGGTGAGCGGATTAATTAAGCTGCCTGTCAGCCCTTGGCAGCCACAAGCTCTGCCACGCCAGCGCTAATTAAACCCAACAAAACCTGCCTTTATCTCCAAACCCTGCCGCGGGCTGGGATAAGGCAGGAGGCCACCGAGAGCTCAGCTCGGGCAGTTCATCCTGCCCGAGAGAGAGAGAGAGAGAGCCTGGCACCCGCCCCTGCTCCTCGCTGAGCACCCCGGGGGCTGGGAATGTGGATCCTGGGAATGTGGATCCCGGGAATGTGGATCCTGGGAATGTGGATCCCGCTCCCTGAAAGGCAGGTCTGGAAAGGGAAAGGTGCCCGATGCCACCAGACCTTAGTGGGGCTGGCAGCCCTCAGGCAAATTTGGTGCTGATAATCCCCCCAGTACAGAGGGGTTGGGGGATGAAGTGGAATATCCCCCCCCCCATTGCCTGTGTTTTATGCCTGATCCCTGCAGCAAACCTTGGGTGGGCTCTGGGCATTGCCCTCAGGAGCGGTCCTGGGTGAACCCTGGTGCCTGTTGATGCTGCAAACACACCTGGAAAGCAACATTTAAATCGAGAGCAGATGTAGGAGACATGCAGAGAGGAGACAACCCGCTGGGAGGGCACGTGCCTTGCAGCTGCAGCTGCTCAGGGCTGGGCACCAGCGAGGGGTGACCCTGGAGCTGCTGGCCCTGGGAATGACCCTGTGTGTCCATGCCCTGGAATGCCAGTCCTGGTTTCCCTGCAGCCCCTGAGCTGGCAGGGAGCTGCTCCCCTCGCGTTTCAGCTTCTCCTGGCAGAAGGAGGACTTGATCTCCCTTAGCTGAGGAAGGCTGATAAGAGCATTATCTGGAGGTATGGGCAGGATGAAGCAGTTGTTTGCCAGGCAAGATCCTTCTCCCTGTTCCCTGATGGAGGGAAAAGGCAAGGCCGAGGCAGGACACAAATCCCTGTACCCATGGATTCCTGCATTTTCCCTGGATCAGCATCATTCCCAATACGCACCAGTGGCCCTGCCCCTTCAAGGGTTTATTTTCCAGCCACGCAGTTTGGGGAACTTTTAATTGCTCTTTGATTAAGTGACTTTTGATTTCCCCCCTCATCAAACGTAATCTCATTTGCTCCTTCTTCTTTCCCTCTCTCTCTTTTTCTTCTCCCCCCCCCTCCATCCTGGAAATTAAATTAACATTCCATCTAATTACTCAGCCACTTCTCTAATTGCTGAAGGGACTGTGGTTGTTGTGCTCATTTAATTAATTGAGACCCGCAATGTTTAATGAGGAAGAGGATTTATTGGCTGGGGAGTTGGTGTGCAGGGTTGCCTGGCAGGAGAGGGAGGTAGATGGAAAGGTCTAGGAAAGGCTGGATCTGAAATTCCTTTTTTTTTTTTTTTTTGAGGCATAAATATGGAGCAAATCACTTTCCCTGCTGGTTCAGTTGCCAGTCTGGGTGGATCCTTTTAAGTGGAAATACGGGTTTTAAAATGCAGCACGTCCAGAGGGTAAATCAGGAGGGTAAATCAGCTCCAGAGGTGACCCTTGGGATGCTCCCCTGTCCCTGCTGCAGCACCAGCATTCCCAGTGTGCTGCTGCCCATCTCCCAGCAAGGGCAGCGGTGCCAAAAGCCCCGGAGCAGGGAGCAGGGTGGACTCCTTGTGCTGGCACTGGGAAGGGCTGGCTGCACTCTGGGATTCCTGGGCCCCAGGGGAGGCTCTGCTGGGAACAGAGGCACATTCAGCAGGGAGATAACAACAGGCTGCTGCCGTGCCTGGCCTGGGGGCAGGTGGCTCTGGCTGTGGTCCATGGGGGGGATTTAAGGGAATCCATTGTATTTTGCATTTCTGTTGACTGGGAGCACCCTGCAACCTATTCCTGTGTTTCCAAGGGCAGGGAGGAGCCGAAGGAGGGGCCATTTAGGCTGGATATGAGGAAGATGGGGAGGCCCTGGCACAGGTTGCCCAGAGAAGCTGTGGCTGCCTCATCCCTGGAAGTGTCCAAGGCCAGGTCAGAGCAACCTGGGCTAGTGGGAGGTGTCCCTGCCCATGGCCCATGGCATGAGATGATCTTTAGTGTCCCTTCCAACTCGAAGCATTCCATGATTCTGTGATTCCTGGAGGGGTTTTGAGGTGCTGCAGCTCTGCCCTGGGTCACTGCCTGTGTCCCCTCCAGCCCTTCTTTCAGGGCTGATCCCCCCCACTATTCCGGGAATCACAGCCAGGCCGTGGCTCAGCTCATCCCAAAGGCTGGGTTATTCCTCCACCCTCATGCTCCAGGTCCTTCTCTCTCCAACTGCTTCCCATCCCTCTGGAGCAGAACCTGTCTCTGTGGGCAGTGCAGGGCTCTGCTCCGAGCTGATGCTTCCATATGTCTCCCTAACATCCATACTTCCATCCCCCTCTCCCCGCCCCCCGCCCCTCTCCAGCCAGCCAAACGATCCAAATGTTTTATCTGCAGCCCTGCCAGGCATCTGGAAGTTCCAGGCACCCCCAATTTCCGTGGCAGAGGTTTTTATAAAAGGCAAAGCAGCTTTGAAGTGGAGCCCCTCTGCCCCGGCAGCAGAGTCGGAAGCTGGGCTGGGCCGGCGGCTCCAGCTGCAAACCTTCAGCTGGGCTTTGGAATCACAGGGATGGATCCATAGCCCCACAGAGCCCAGCTTTTTAAAGGATTCTACCTGGAATGTGGAATGGGAAGGGGAGGGAGGAGTGAGCAGAGCTCCTGCGCCCACCCAGGAGCAGGTGAGTCCTCCCATCCTGCTTTGCCCAGGAGGAATTACACCGATTCCCTGGGATATTATCCAAGGCTGTTCTCTTCCCCTCGATGTGCCTGCAGGTCACAGAGCCATCCTCTCCCTCTGTTTTCCCGTGGTTCCAGCACAGAGGGGAAGCTGGAAGACCCAGATCCCTGGGGTTGTGAGGGGAGCAGAATGAGGATCATTCCTGGTGGGAGAGCTCCACGTGGAGCTGGGATATTTCTCAACTCAGCTCCCCCTCAGGCTGCTGATGCTCCGAGCCCTCCCTGCTCTGCCAGGGTGGGCAGTGGAAGGAGTTTGGTACCTGCTGGTCAGCACAGCATCCTGGATGACAGTGCTCTCCCAGATCCAAGCTCCTCTGGCTGTTCTTTTGGAAAAGACCTCAGGAAGGCGGGCTCTGCTCTGTATCCCATGGATCATACTCCTCGTGCATCAGCATTCACCCCTTTCCCAGCCAAAGGCCGCTCCAAGAACTGAGCATCACTCGCCTCTGAGAAAAACGAAGGCAATTTGACTGCGGGGCTGAAATCCGGTGTAAAATGTCCCTGGATCTGCCTGTTGATGGGGAACATCTGGTGTGTGACCTCCACGCCCGAGGAGGTGTGAAACGGCTCTTTGGAGATATCCCGGCAGCAGGCAGGAGGCTGTACAGTGGCTCATTACTGCTCCAGAGCTGAGCCCCGGGCAAGATCCCCGGGAATTTGGGGGCTGCCCCGTGGCCAAATTCAGGGAAAAACACGGGAGGGGGGTGTGGGGAGTGTGGGACAACTCTGCTGCCAGGCAGCGGGGGCAGCGGAGATGTTGCATCACTTCACTTCTCGTTTCACTTCTCTCAGCCCCTGAGGTGTGACCTCACCACCACCACGTGTGTGCCCCCCAAAATCTCCACGTCCCCGTCCCTCCCAGCCATCCCACAGGGACCGTGTCACGGGGAGAAGGTGAAGGGACTCACTGCTGGAAATCCCATCTGCTCTCCTGCCCAAACTTGCTGGGGGGGGGACTCCTGTTTATCAGAGCTTGAACTCCGAAGCTGTTCCTAACCCACGGCACGGCACTCCGAGGAAAAAAGAAGGTGGATCTGGAAAAGAGGCTCAGCGTGGTGCCCAGGGCTCAGCCCGGGGAAGGAGGAAAAAAAGGGGGCTCGTAAAAACATGATTAGATTTACTCTGCCTCATTTCAACCCGGAGCGCGCTCGTAACTCACGGTGACAGACGAGGCTCGGACCCCACCGGCAGACACGCCGGGAAACCGCTTCCAATTAGGAATTTCTTGGCAGCTCCCCAGTTTCGTGTCAAACTCTTCTGGGCAGCCTCATATGTGTAATTGAGTCCCCGCTGAGCGGCGAGGTGGGAGAGTTGCCTTTGCTGGGAGGAAGGTGGAGGACAGTTCCCAACAGCCTCCAAAGGAGGGAAGTTTTCCCATGCAGCTCAGAGAGCTGCCTTTGAGCTGAATTTTTCCATTATAAGAGAAAAAAAAAAAAAAAGGTTTTTTGGAGGCTTTTGGATACAGGTTCAAAATAAAATATCTTTTTAAGATGTACACCAGACCAAAACAATAGGATTAATCCAAGGTGTCCCTCTCCCACCTCTCCAGGCCAGAATCCAAGATCCTGCTGTCCTCAGGTTGGTGTGACTGCAGTGAGGCAGCTGGAGGGCAGGGAATGGGGTGACCTTGGATCTGTGCTGTCCCTCCTGGCATGATGGGAGGATCAGACAGCTGTGCCTCTTGCTGCCATCAGGCTGGGATGTGGCTGAGCTGGAGCAGGTTCTCTCCATGGCTCCTCTGCAGCATCCACGGAGAGATTTTGGTTTAGGGCAGGCAGGGTTGGCCTGGAGCCTCCCACCCTCCCCATGGGATTTCAAGGAGAAAGTCCTCATTTTGCTGGGTTTTTGGTGACTCTCTGTGTGTAAGAGTTGCCACAGCTCTCACCCAGCACACCTCTCCTGGCTGGAAAACCAGGGGCTGGGATGGGAAAGGCACAAAGCATCACCTGCCAGGGCCAGGCAGGGACACGGGGACAGCTCCCCTTCCCCCGTTCCTGTCTCCCCCCTCTCTTTGCCTCTTCCCGAGCTGTTTCACACCATTTTGCCACACAATCCCCGCATTTTTTTTCTTTCCCCCAGCTTTTCCCAGGCAGGTCCGCGGGTATCCCCGAGCGTGCTGGAGTTTCACGCCCCATTAGGATGCGGGAATGACGTTCCCATCGGGCCGCTGGGGGCTGCGGGGAGTGAATTATGAGCAGCCTCGGGCTGGGCTGCAGCCTCCAGCAAGGACGGGATCACTCAGGATGCAGCACTCCCAGACATCCTGGGATGCTGGGACCCCAATCCCCATCCCAGGGGACCATCCCTGTTCTGAGGGTCTTTGCTGCTCTCATTTGGGGCAGCCCCCAAACCTCCTCGGCCCCTGGCACCGCTCAGCCCCCTCCTTAATTAATTTTGCAGACTCCACAGATGGATTTGATGAAAAACATCCCACAAAAAGCCAACGAACAAGTCACCAAGCAACCCTGCGGCCTCTTTTAATGATATTTTCTTTGTGGTTTTGGTTTGGAATATCTTCCTCTGAACTGAAGGAAGCAGCTGCCTCTTGGACTGGAACGATTCAGCTTCATCCCTTCATTTTCTCTCCTTCCTAAACACTCAGTTCCGGCACTTGGGACTCGAGAGGAGTTTGAAATTGGCCGTGGCAGAGGTTCTGACCTCTTCACTTGTCTCCTCCCTGCCATCCCCTGCCACTGCTGCATCCACACCCGCAGTTCCTTTGGGATTTACGAGGGGACAGTGCCCGGCTCATCCCATGTGTAGCTGTTTGCAGGGACCTGCTGCTGTCCCCAAGAAGGATTTGTCTCATCTCCAGCTGGGACACATCATTGGTGTCCACCAGCACTTCCACCAGGTGCAACCTTGCAGTTGCATCCCCCTGGGAAAGGTGTTTTATCCCCCAGGATACATGGGAGCCAGCCCCCGGCACGCTCCTTCCCTGGGCCGTTCCAGCTCCTTCCAGTATGGTTGTATTTTATCTGTGGAGCTCTTGTGAGGATTTTGTTCCGTCATCCTGGAATTTTTATGACTCCTTTGTGTGTATATAATGCGATTGCCCTGGAACAGAGGGAAATTAATCATCGTTCCTTTGTTAGTTTTCAGGAATTTTTAATGTCTATGTTTTCGCTCATCTGTCATGTCCAAATGTGGGGTCCACAGGCTATTTGACATTCCAAATGACTTAATTGCTTAGATTTCCCCCCCTGGTGTTTATGGACACTTGTTCCTCGTGGATTTTGCGTGTGACATTCCGTACCGTGGATTTGCCGGCTGCTTCCAATTTTTCACTCCATCCCAGTGGTTCACAACATCCCCTTTTGAGATAGGTCGTGTCTCTGATCTCCCTCATCTCCCACGTGTTGGGAATACCAGCAACCTGCAGCATGGTGGGAATCATGGGAATCCAGGGCTGCTCATGGCTCTTTTAGGATGCTGTGTAAGGAAGATGTCCAAGATGTCACTGCACAGTGTCTGGTACCCGGATTGTGAGCAGGAAACACTGGAAGAGCAAAGGGGAATCTCCAGGATCTGCTCAGGGTCAGCCTGCAAACATCCAGCCTGGAGATGGTTTAAATCCAGAGGGATCAAGGGAGGCTTGACTGGTTGAGAAGAGGCAGCCAAGCCAAATATGAGCGACTCCCAAACCTCCTCCACGAACCAGAGGCTCCCAGTGACGCTCTGGATTCCACTGGTTTGTGATTTTAGGCAGAAGGTGCTGGTACCAACTCTATTAGAGACAACAGGGTGAGCTGTGGGGATCAGGGAATCTCCTGAGTTGGAAGGGACGCCAAGGACCATCAAAGTCCAACTCCTGGCCCAGGACAACCCCAACGATCCCACCACAACAACCAGCTTGGACTGACATTTGGGCTCTTAGCAAACACCACGGGAGGGATGGGAGCTACACGCCCCTAACCATGTCCCACATGTCATTAGGGAAGCGTTAATTAGTGCGAAAGATGCAAATTGTCCCAGGCTGTGCTTCCTGAGCGCTCCGTGAAGCCTCTGCCGCGGCTCCGCAATGGCTCCGACGCTTCCTTGGGCACGTTTGCTCCTGCTCCATCGAGGCTGGTTCCCATTAAATCGTTTGTTTAGCAGCTACTGGGTTTTTGGCAGGACAGCTGTTGCCTTCTGCGGGCGGTGGAGCGGGAGGGGGGTTGGTGGGATGATGTTTGCAGAGCTGTGTCCAGGTGAACCCGTCAGAGAGGAGGGACCCAGCACCCAGCGCTGCTGCCCACCCTGCCCACCCCACCAGCAGCACCCTGGGGGCTCGGGTCACCTCTACAGGTCCTGTTGGGACCTGAAACAACCACGGACCAGGCTCCCTAAACCACTCCTGGGAAGGTCTCCCAGTGGGCCGAGGTCATCCAGATCCCAGAGCCCCCCGTGAACCCCTCCAGACCCAACATGTGCTAAAGAAAACAGTCCCAGCGTATTAATACTTAATAAAAACAAACACTGGGAAGATGGGAGAAGGAATGAGCCAGTCATTAAGGCAGCACTAAGTCTCTCCTCTCTAAATTCCAATCCCTTCTCTTTCCTATGGCCATTGACTCCCCTGCACACCCTGCACCAAGAGCAGCCTCTGGAAATGTGCCTGAGCAGGTCTGTCCCAGCCTGGCTTCTTTCAAAGGGGCCTCTACACCCCCTCCCAAAGCCAGATTTGCCTCTTTTTGGGGTCTCTTCAGCATCTCCACTGCTCACATTGCAAAGCAACTTTCTTGTTTTCCGAGAGGGCAAAGCTGTGCTTGGGTGGGAGAGTGTGGAGAGGAGCCACAGCCAAGGGAGATGTGGCATGGCCGTGGGAGATGCTGCAGGATCAGCAGCTCCAGGAGCCTCCCAGGGCCTTGCAAGGGTTCTCCTCAGCACTTCTCATAGAATCCTGGAATGGTTTGAGTTGGAAGGTTGGGTTGGAAGAGACTTCAAAGAGCATTTCTTCACCAAAAGGGTCGTCCAGCCCTGGCACAGACTGCCCAGGGCAGGAGTCAGGGCTTTTCAGAACTTAATGATTCTGTGATTCTATGAATCAAATCAAACCATTTGGTTCTTACACACCCCCCTCATCTTCAGACAACCCATTCCATGTGCTGATGGGCCTGTCCCAGCTGCCAGCCTTCTCCAGCCTGTCCCATGCCCAGTGGTGATCCTGCTGTGCTCTGGGTGCTTCCTCAGCCTGCAAAACCGGTGTGGGGAAAGCCCCGATGGGAAATGAGAACTGGCTGTGCCAGGAAACCGCTGACAGCTCCGGTGTGCCCCTGCCCAGCCCGGCTCGAGGGGGGGCTTCAATGATGCCCCCAACCACCACGGGGAGGGATGTGCCCACGGCCACGGGAGTTGGGTACCGCTGCCAGGGGAGATTTGGGCACCGAGGCCGGGCTGCCCGCGGCGGGCACGGGCTCCAGGGGCAACACCGGGGGCTCCAAAGGTGGGAAACCGGGGGAAACGAGGCGATGCCGGAGGGGCAGCACCGAGGCTCCGGGGCAGCACCGGGAGGTCTGGCTGTGCTCGGGCGGGGCGGGACCGGCACCGGGAGGGACCGGGGCGGCACCGGGAGGGGCCGGGGCGGGGCCGGGCGGTCCCGTCGGCTCCGCTGCGAGAAGCAGCCGGTGCCTCCTCCGGGGGAGCCGCGGACTCGCTCGGCTGCGGGGCTCGGGCGGCAGCGGGACCGGCACCGGCACCGGGCGGGGCGGGGGAACCGGCCGGCTCCAAACCCGCCTCCCGGCGCGGGGAGGAGGCGGTGGCCGAGCCCCCGCCGCGCTCTCCAGCCCAGCCGAGCCGAGCCGAGCCGAGCCGTGCTAGACTCGCGCCTCTCCTCTGCCTCTCGCCCATGGCGACCCCCGGCCCCACGCGTGCCCCGGCCCCGGCTCGGAGCCGCCGCTGAGCGCTGCCACCGGCCCGGCGTCCAGGTAAGCGGCCCCGGCTCGGGAACGGCTGCCCCGGCTCGGGAGCGGCGGCCCCGGGCACCTGCCCCGCGCCCGGGACGCTCCTGCCCCGCACGGCCCCTGAGGGACCGGGGGCAGCCCCGGGGGTCCCGGCGGAGCCTCTCTGCCCGCGCCGTGCCCGCTCTCAACCCCGCTGGTTATTCCCGTCCCTCCCGCACCCGGCGGGTCCGAACGGGGCAGAACCGGGTCCTTCGGGGGATGGAGGGAGCGGGGGGAGCCCGGCCGCGGTCCCCGCCACCCTGCCGGGGTCGGGGCGGCCCGAGCGGCGGCCGCAGGACTTTGCTTCATACTTGGAGCCCGTCCCGCCACGCAGGAACACAAACACGGCGCGGGACGGCTCCGGGCGCGGAGCGCTCGCAGGAGGGGGGAGATGGGTCCTGTCTAAATATTAGTTTAAGGAACGGAAGGATCGCCAGCCGGCATCTCCAACCCCGTCACCTTCTCCCAGCTCCGGCCGCGCCGCAGTGGTGACCATCTCCAGAGCTCGGCAGGGGCTGGGGGGTGAATATCCCCCCATCCTCGAGGGAGGGAATTTCCCCCTCTCGCTGCGGCTTTAACAAAACAACCCAGACCTCGGGTGTCTTTATTGCACATATATGGTAGCTTGTAGCCGGCCCTGATTTAAATCCCATCGTTGCTTCGGGAGCCGATCTGCAATTAGGCACTGGGTCAAAGGCACGGTTTATCCCAGCAGGAGAAAGGGTTGGACGCTGCTGGAAGCGGCGTGTTAGTCCTGGATGTGTGCTGAGATCCCAGATCTAAAGCCAGGATCGTCAGTGGATCCCTAATTCAGCTTCTCGTGGTCGTGTGTGCCCCTGGATTTAATGGCAGAGGCAGCCGAGCTGGTGGCTGGCACAGGGCAGAGAAATCAAGCAGGGAAGGGGCGTCTCTGTGCTAAATGTTAGGAGGTGTGAGCGCCTGGGTTTGGGGTTTAACCTTTGGTTCAGACCCAAATCTGCCCACTGCGGCGCTGACTCCGGGTTGCAGAGCCGAGCTGGCGATTTCTGCTCCGTGCTGTGTCCTTGGTGTCACCACACCGGCGCCAGGCTCCGGGCTCATCCTGCGCCTCCAGCCGCAGCAGCTCCGGGACTGCGCTGGGGACAAGAATTAGATTTCCCTGGTGCCGCATCCCAAGTTTTTCAGTAGCGCTGGATCTCGGAGAGCTCGCTCAGCCCTGGTCCAGCCCGTGTCCCTCCCGCGGGAAGGCGCAGGGGGGGTGTGGCGCATCCCGATGCCGGCTGCGGGCACCCCGGGAATGCCGAGCTGTCCCTCCTCCTCTGCCATCAGCCCGTGAGTGGCTGCAGCTCTTTGGCAGCAGGATGTGGCTCCTCTGGGATTTGCAAGGGGAGAGCCCGGCACCTTCCAGGCCTCGTGCTTGGGCTGGAAATAAAGGGAGCTGGTCCGGTTTGCTGTGGCACGGCCGGGGGGACACGCAGGCCCTGGCACTGGGGTGGGGGGTGGTGCTGGACACTGCACGGGCCTGGCTGTGGTGGCACTGGGTGCCCTCCCACGGCACAACCATGAATCACATCACACTCGGCCATCTCCCTCCTGGGGCTCCGCTGGGCGGCTCTTCCACGGCCGTGGGGTTGATTTCCACCTTTGGGGGGACTGCAAGGATGGATCTAAGACTGGCACTATCCCCTTTTTGAGGTCAAGATGCTCTAAAACCCGCCCTGCCAGTCGTGTGGCCAGAGCAAGTGTCACCTTGGCTGTCCCCAGGCTGGTGTGGTGGCACTCAGCACACTGAAAACCCTGTGTTCTTCTCAGGAGGGGCCCCTGTGTCGTCCTGCTGAGCCAGGCTGTGGGTTTAGGGGGTACAAGGAGCCCACAGCTCCCTGTCGATGGGACAGCCCATGGGGCAGCTTGTGGTCCCCAGAGGGGCTGAGCCTTGGAAAGAAGGGAGATGCCAAGGGGAGGGAGGGTCCTGGGACCCTGTGTGGGTGCCCAGCACAAGAGGGGCAGTGGTACAGGACTGGTGTGGGCTTTACTGGTGTGGCTTTTACTAGTGTGGGGTTTTTTTCTCCCTGGTCTAAAGCCAAAGCACATGTGCACAGTCCTGTTTCCAGGACCCTTCCTAAGCCCAGCTTGGGCAGCATCATGCTCTGGAAGCTCCCAGGATGCCTGGGAAGAGGGTGAGGATCTGGGTACCACCCACCCCCTCTGTTCCCACCACACCTGGGGTGCTCCATGGGGTGCTCCAATCCCCTGGTCAAGGTGAGCTGCCCACTCCAGCTCCACCATTACCTGGTTGAGCTGCAGAAATCCCACCCAACTCAGCTTTTTTTTTTCTGGGATTTGGCCAGTTTGGGGTAGTCTTTCCCCATTAAACTGGAAGGAGAGGAGGATAATCCCAAACTTGCTCCCTCCCGTGCCGGGGGTGCTGTAGGGATGCTCTCGTGTGAAGGAGCATCCCGGGAGCATCGGAACGAAGCCGCCTCCCTCCGCGCTCTCCCTGGGAAGGGAAACGCCGGAAGCAGCTTCATTCCCATCTCTTCTTCCTCACGAAAGCCGAGAGGGGCTCGCTTTGTAGCTCTGCATCCCAGAGCTAAATCGAAACAGCCTCTTTGCCACCGCGTCGTTCCCCGGAGCGTTTCCTCCCGCCGCCGAGCCGGGGCCGTGCCAGCGCCGTGTCAAGCCCCTCGCAGGCGATGCCACTCGCATCAGCGCCGGCCTTCTGAGGGGGTTTTTCGTTCTGCCGCCACCACATTTCGTTTGTTTTCCTTTCCTTTGAACTTCATCCAAGCCCAGTGTGGAAGGGGCCGGGCGGGGCGGCTGCCGGGAGGGAGGCAGGGCAGCCCTGCCCGGCTCTCGCAGCGCTCCGAGGGGTCGGCATTCCCGCAGCGCGGGAGATATCCCCGCCAGGGGAAGTTCCTCCTTTAGCATCGCTCCCAGGCTGCGATAATCCAAAGCAGGAGTCGCATTTTTCTCCAGTTCAGCAGCTTTTTTTTTTTTTTCTTGCAGAGGAGGGACCTGGCTGTGCGGTGCTTGGGGCAGGGCGGTGAATCCCATCCTGGAGCTCTCCCGGGAGCTGGGAACGGAGATGATTCATGAGCAGAGCCCTGGTTATGGAGCTCCAGGCTTTAGGGAGCACTCCCCCAGTTTCATCTCAGCTCGTTTTAGGTGTGAGGTGGCTGTAAACCCAGCCCAAATCATTCCCAGGTAGAAACACACGGCCCTGGAGGAGCCAAATTTTCAAAGCAAGGAAATAGATTGGGATTTAGGGTTGGATAGAGCAAACACCCATCCTTGAGTGCTCCTGGGAGTTGGGCAAAGCTGCCTGCAGGCCATGGCAGCTCCAGGGGCAGCTGGGTATCAGCTTTTGGTCAAACCCTGGGGGTGGGAACCGACTTTGCTCCATCATTGCCATCTCTGGGCCTCGCTGGTGGTGGCAGTGATGCAGAGCTACCCAGTCCGTGGGCTTCTGTGCAGCTTCTGGAGGCCCTTTTGCCTTTAATAATATTGATTTTGGCTGAAGGAGCTGCCTGGGAGCTCGGGGTGTATTTATTGCTGGCTGTTGTCACTCCCTGACCCTCCCCTATAAAACACCAGGGCCGTGGGACGTGGTGAAGGCAGAGCCCCCAGGCCTGGCACCCTGGGCAGAGCAGGGATTAAAATCCCGAATCCTTGTGGGGTCCATCCCAGTGGTTGTTGTCCCTGAGCAGAGCAGGGTCAGCAAGCCAAAAACCCGAATCCTTGTGGGGTCCATCCCAGTGGTTGTTGTCCCTGAGCAGAGCAGGGTCAGCAAGCCAAAATCCTGAATCCTTGTGGGGTCCATCCCAGTGGTCCCCGAGCAGCTATGCAGGGAAGAACAGGCAGGGGATGGTCCCAGCGAGGTGCTGGAGTGGCTTTTTGGTTTTCCCTGGATTTTTCCCTCTCTGCTGCCTTCCCCACAACAGGCAGCAACACAGGAGGAGTGGGGACCAAATCCAGCCAAAACTTTGGATAGAAACCAAACCGCCTTCATCCCTCAAGCGGCTGCCACGTCCCAGCCGGGGACACCCATCCCATCCTTCCAGGGTGTCCCAGAGGAAGGAATTCCCTCTGATTCAACGCCGTCTCTCACTTCATGAAGTGGTGTTGGCTTATTAAAAGCACATTTTTGAGGCTTAGCAGCTCCACGGAGCCGTCTGGGAGGGACGGTGCCAGTGGCACGTGGCGGGAGGATGCCAGGCAGGGCTGGGCATCCCTAAAACCCACCTGTTTGGTACCCAAGGGTGGTTTGGGGTGGGAAAAGGAGAGGATGGAAGGATCCAGCCAGGATGTGGGTGGTGGGAGCCCTTTGAGAGTGGGCAGTGTGGGCTGTGCCCTGGAAAAGCAGCGCTTTGGGGTGGGATCTTCCCACGGAGGATGGATGGGCAGGAGGGGGGTGGGTCTGACCCCACCTGTCTCCAAGAGCAGGTGGTAAAATCATGGAATGGTTTGGGTGGGAAAGAACCTTAAAGATCATCTCATTCCACACCCTGCCACGGGCAGGGACACCTTCCACTAGTCCAGGTTGCTCCAAGCCCCATCCAAGCTGGCCTTGGGGTGGCTGCATTCCCACTGTCATGTTTTTTATGGCAGCGCAGGGGCAGGAGAAACGATCCCAAATCTTTTACCCACAGCCTGGCCAGATCTGAACCAGAACTGTGGGAGGTAGCACCACCTCTCCCCAGGTGGGAAGGGCAGCATGGCCACAGGTCTCCCTGACTGGGACCAGAGGGGAAACTTGGCTTTTTTTTTGGAACCTGTGTGACTCTTCCCTGTGGAAAATCTCTCATCCCTGAGGCATCCCCGCAGGTTTTCCCTACAGTGACAGGAAAAGCTCAGGGGACACGATGCTGCTCCACTGTATTGGCATGTGATGGTCCATCCCATCACCTCCAGCCCTCTTTATCCCAAGTTTTGAGCTAAAATCCCCGTTCCCAGCCCACTGCAGTTGCTGTCCTGGGAGGAATTTCTCCTCTGCTCGCTGTGGAGCGGTGCTGAGTGCTCCAAGATGTTGGCAGCTGCCTCTGGAGTGGGACAGTAAAGCCTAACAGGATCTCAGTCTGTTCTCCATCCCAAACCCATTGGAAAGGGGTTTTAGTGCAAATTGGATTTGCAAACCTCGCTTGGGTCTCTCTGCCCTCAGCAAAGCTCCGTAATCCCCAGCGGGCACCCGGACGAGCCGGCTCCTCCTGTGCCACGAGGAATCCAACATCCACAGGGAGGAGAGGAGGGAAGCCAGGGGGGGGAATTCCCAGGGCTGGGCATCAACTGCGCTTCTTGCCCGGGATGGTGTTGTGGGATGTGGATGCTACCCCTGGCACAGCTCCTCCTGGCTCATCCCCCCTTCCCGCTTGCAGGAATGCTGGCTTAGGGCAGGATCTGCTTGTCTAGGGATGAAGATGGGAATTATCCAGGTGGGAGCCGAAGGGATCGCGCCAGCACACCTGGGACGTGTGGAAAAGGCAGAGCTGGGACCCTGGGAAAGTCAGGAATTAATATGTGGAGTCTTTGAGCTCCACTGTGCTCCGGGGGGGGTCTTCCAAAGGGGAAACTGAGGAATGCCGTGGCACACTGACCCCCTTCCCAGGGATTTTTGGGAGCTGGAGCCTGTTGTGACACGGAAAACCCTACAAAAGAGGGAAGGGGCAAGCAGGCAGAGCCACAGTGCAGGGGGTGCTGCTGTTCTCTCAGCCCTCTTGCCCTTGTTCCTCTGGCATGTTTTTCCCTCCTGGATCCCACTGGGAGCTTTTCCTTTCTTGGGAAAACGGGAGAATCTTGCCCCCCAGACACCAGCAGCGGTGTCGAAACGGGGCCCAGAGCAGAGCACATCTGGGGCCTGGGCTCCATCCTGCTGCCAAAATGTAAGCTTTTAACCCTCTTTCCCCAGGCACTGGGATTGTTCAAACAAGCCCCAGTAATTAGTTTCCTCTGACAAACCGCCCCTTCTTGGCATCAGGAGGTTATTTAGCAAGGGGGGTGGTGGTGGTGTCGCCCCAGAGACAGAAATAATTGACGTTCAGAGCTCGGGGTTTGGCACGAGAGGGAAAATCTGGGCTGGAGAAACATCCCTGGGGCTGCAGGAGGACGACACAGCAGCACCCAAGGGCGCCCAGCAGTGGCTGGGGGGTCTTTGGCCGGTGTTATCCCTGATTTCCTGCCCGTCTTCACAAACCAGCCTGGCTCGGGTGGGATTCCAAGCCACGTATTTTGATTTTCTCGGCCCATCAGCAAATGGGGTCTGTCTGCAGGGGGTTTCTTGCAGATGTTCCCACCTCGTTCCCTGTTCTGGTGTTATTTACCACTCCCCCCCGGGCAGTGCCCTGAATCATTTTGATATCAATTAATCTCTTAATTACTCACCTTCTTCCCATAAAGGGCGGCTCCTGCCGCTGCTTAGACCTGACGGAATCGGCTTAGGGAGGGTTTTTGGGTTGCTGCAGCCGAGGTGACCTTGGTGGAGCTGTCACACCTCGCCAGGGTCGGTATGGGGACACGGATCCACCTCCCCCCCACCCCCAGAGACCACAATTTGGGGACCACAAGCCGAGACCACGACCTCAGATCACACCACCCTGAGAGGATTTTTCATGCTCCTGCTGCTTTCAGCTGGAAGAATAATGAATATCCCCCCAAAATGTGCTGGTTTCAATGCTTTTCTCACAGCTAGGGGGGGTGAGGAGGGTTAGGGGTGCAGGGCTCGGTGGGGGTGTCCCCAAGGTGTCCCTGAGCCGGGCTGGGTGAGCCCTGCAGTGGGTTGTGCTGCATCAAACCGGGCTTTTCTTCAATGCTGATTGATATTTCAGCTGCGTTCCTGCCTCCGGCGTGTCCCGGAGAGAGTGACGGGGGAAAGGGGGGGAAAACCACGGGAAGCAGAGGATGGAGGGGAAGCAGCACCGTTATTTGCCCTTGCAGGGATGGGCTAAGCCCAGCTGGGGCTGAACTGGTCCCAAACTGGTGCCAGGGAGCAGAAATCACTGCGCTTGGCTCCACATCCAGCGGGATTCCCTCCAATCCCCCCCCCCGCCGGGCGCCTGCTGCTTATCCTGGTAATTAATGACACAAAAGCCCAGGTGAGACCTCCAGGAAAGGAATCAAAGGCTCTGCTGCTGCTGCTGCTGCTGCTTTCCAGGGCACGGATGGATCCTGCTGGGACAGGGGCCTCCCCACAACCCGCAGATGGTGGGAGTGGGAATCCAACGGGAGGGACAGGAGATGGTGAGAGGGGTCAGCACCATCCCCGTGGCTGTCTGGAGGATTCCTCAGAGAAATCCAGCCCCAAAGCAGGGCTGAGTGGAGCTCTGGGGGGTGTGGGGAGAGGGGAGTGGGTTGTGGCTGTGGGGTCTCCGGGCTGGGGGTGCTGGTGGGTTTTCCATCCTGGTGAGTTTGGCATGTGCCCGGGGAAACCGGCACGGCTTAGGGTGCAGGAGGCTGTCCCTGCCATGCAGGGGTGGCTTAAGGTGCCCCTTGGCCCTGGCACAGATTGGGGATTTTCCTCCCCTGCGCTCCTTTCCCTGCTGGAGGAGCTCCAGACCCCTCGCTGGATGGGGCTTGGAGCACCTTGGAGCAGGGGAAGGTGCCCCTGCCCGTGACGTGGAGTGAGATGGGCTTTAAAATCCCTTCCAACCCAAACCATTCCACGATTCTATGGAACAGTGGGAATATGGACAGGGCCAGGGGATGCTCCATTGGATGGAAACCACCAGGGCTTCCTTCTCCAGCCACAACCTGGAGTATGCCAGTGGCCTCCCCACTGGCATCACCCACAGGCTTCCCTTGGCTGATCCTTCCCGAGTGTCCCCTCAGAGTGGGGCAGGAGGGGGGGGCTGCTCTTCCATCTTATTTTTATCACGCTGAGGGGGCTGTGGGTGGGTTTTTCTCTCTCTCCAGCTGCTCTGGAGAGACGTTAAAACCGATTGAGCCCGCCTGTAAATGCCATGTGGGTGTGGGAACGGCGCGCTGTGCCGAGGGCTGGCGTGCTCAGCCCAGGGGCTCCCTGTGCCGATGGGAATTCTACCACTTCCCCCCTCCCCACCACCATCCCAGCTCCCCCTCCACTGTCCCACGTCCCTGCTCCCTCACTGACACCACCCTTCCTCAAAGGGGGTGCCCCAAAAGGCTTTCCCAGAGGAGCTGGGCTGGGTCCCAGGGATGAGGGTCTGGCTGGTTTGTGGGCAGCCCAATTTTTTTTGGGGGGGGTTGAGGCTGTGGGAGGAGCTGTGGAGCCCCTCTGCTCAGGCTGGTTTTCACTCAGGGAAAGCAGATCCATGTGTCCCTGCTGGGCTCTGGTTTTGCTTAGGGGGGCAGAGGGAAGAGCTGGGAAGGGAGGGAAGAGCAGGGATGGGGCTGAGAGGGGAACAGGCCATGCCTGCCACCAGCTTTGGCACCCAAATCAGGAGGCCATGCCAGTGATGGGCTGGGAGAGCTGCTGGTGAGCACAGAGGAGCCCCTGCCCCCTGTCCCCAGCCAAGGGGTTATCCCCAGGGAGATGGTGGCGCTCCCTGTCCCCACAGCGGAGCTGGAGTTGGGATCATGGGGCTTTTTTCCCCTCCTCATTTGTGTACTCACTCACTGCTCTCAACATTCCCCATTCTGGGGCCAGTTGGGGCATTTTGGGGCCAATTTGAGCATTTTGGGGCTGGTTTGACCCTGGGGCACTGACCTCCTCGCTGCAGCTCCGGTATCCCCAGTGCCAGCATCCATCCTTGCTGGGGGTGTTGGAGGGGTTCCACTCCCAAAAAATAATGTCAGGAGCTTGTGATCAGTTTTGGGGAAATGTCTGAGGCAATTTTGGGGAAGGTCTGAGACAATTTTGGGGAAAGAATGAGGAAGTTTTGGGGAAGATCCTAAGGGATTCTTGAGGAAGGTCTGAGGAAGTTTTGGGGAAGGTCTGAGGCAATTTTAGGGAAGGCCTGAAGTTTTGAGGATGGTCTGAAGAAACTTTGAAGAAGGTTTGGGGGTGGTCTGAAGTTCTGGTGATGGTCTACCCAGGTGGCCTCTCCACCACCCCCCTTCCCCTCCACAACCATCCCACCACACCCTCCGAGCGGGACCGGGCATTGATCTGGAAGCTGCTGCTGGAGGAGCTGCTTTTCCAGCAGCCCCTGGAGCTGCTGCACCACGAGCCTGGATGGAAATTGTTTAATTCCTGCGGGATGAGTCACAGGGAGCTGGGATTTCAAAGCCTCTTGGCTCCCATGTAAGGCCCTCAAATAAACAGAGCGTGGCAGGTGGAAGCTCTCCCTGATGTCCCGTCAAGGACTTTCATCTTTCCAAGTGGTTTGCGTTGCCAAAAATCCTTGGGCTTCAATCCATTCTTGCCATGGCTGAGGGCTGAGAGCTGGAAAATAATGAATCAATGCCCGGAAACATGAATCGACGGAAAATTTATGGCACACTTATCATATAATGCCTTTTGGGCTCTCTGCTTTTGAAGCATCAGCGCTGAAGGTTTTGGCCTCTCCTCCTTCCCCTCTCCAGCAGGGAGGATTTGGGGGTGATAGGACAAAGCTCCCCTTCCCATCCCTCATCTCATGGCTCTGGGAGCTTTAAGGAGCCAGTGGATGGTGGAGAGAAATCCCAAGAGTCTGCTGGAAACGTCCCCGTGGGGATGAGAGCAGGGCAGGTGGTGGCCAGAGAAGGTTCAGGAGGTTCATGATGGAGTGGTTTTAGTGGTTCCTGCCAGACAGGGCTGGTTTTGGGGCTGTCCAGCCAGGAAGGGTCTCCTGTAGGATTGAGTTTCCCCTCTTGGCAGCAGGAGCAGCACGTTGTGATCACATCCCCACGGATTGTCAGGAGAATGCAGGAAAAACAGGGAGCTTTCGGGCTGTTCTCCAGGAGAAAAGCTGAGCTCAAACTCTGGCCTTTCATCAAGATCCCCAGGTCCCTCCCTGGAGAGCTGGAGAGGGACTTGAGACAAGGGATGGAGTGACAGGACACAGGGAGTGGCTTCCCACTGCCAGAGGGTGGGGATAGGTGGGATATTGGGAAGGAATTCTTGGCTGGGAGGGTGGGCAGGCCCTGGCACAGGTTGCCCAGAGAAGCTGTGGCTGCCCCAGCCCTGGAAGTGTCCAAGGCCAGGCTGGCCAGGGCTGGGCTTTGCAGTCTGTGGCTTTTAAAGGAGAGAAACCCGAGGGCAAAGCCTGGAATCCCTCCCCTGTTATTGTTTTGCACGTTGGAACTGGTGATTTTAAGTCTTCTGAAAGGTCACAGGCGAGTGGGTGGGGGCCAGAATTCCTGGCTGCCTGAACAGGAGGCTTTTTTTTATGGGAAGTGCAGCGAGGCTGAAACCACTCTCCTAAAATTTTATGGGCTTTGCAACAAGCCCAGGGCCCTTTCCCAGGTGGCAGGATCGAGTGTCACAGCTTTGCTCCATCACAACCCTTTCACCCCCGGGGCAGAGGGGGCTGAATCCCCACCCCAGATCATGAAGGTTGAGCTCAGGGGTTGCTCTTATTTACCAAGGAGAAATGGGAATTTAAGGCACCTGATTATCATGGAAACATGTGGAATGGTTTGGGTTGGAAAGGACCTTGAACATCATCCAGTCCCACCCTCTTCCACTAGCCCAGGTTGCTCCAACCTGGCCTTGGACACTTCCAGGGATGGGGCAGCCACAGCTGCTCTGGGCAACCTGTGCCCACCCTCACAGGGAGGAATTCCTGCCCAATATCCCATCCAACCCTGCCCTTTTCTAGTTGGAAGCCATTTCCCCCTTGTCCCATCACCATCCCCACTAAGTCCTATCACGATGAAGAACATAAATAGGAAACATCCAACGTGCTCCATCATCCTCCAACACCCTCCATCACTCTCCTTCCGGATGGGGAGCCCAGCTCTTCCTTGGCTCCACGGGATGGGAACAAACCAGAAGCAAACAGGGCTGGCACCATCCCCTTCTGGTGCTCCCAGTGCTCCCAGCAGCCTCTCCCAGCTCCCATCCCGCTCCGGTGCTCATCATCACCACGTCCCGGCCCGCCAGGATCCCATCCCCTTCCCTCCTTATATGGCCAAACCATTCTTTTTCCTATCTTGGCATTGTTTATAGCCCAGCTGAAAATATTTAGACTCTGGCTGGATTCTCCAATTGCCCCGTAACCTACAGGGTATCTTATTCCTGGTGGTTAATGTGGAATTATCTGCATCCTATAAAATCGAGGGATGTGGCTGTCAGGGGTGTTTGTTTTCTGCAACAAAAGTAGAAGCAAACATGTCAAATCCCAAATTAAAATAAACATTCACACACCCCAGTAAACTATATTTGGCCAATATTGTGAAACAGGGATTGCTGGGGGGTTTTTTTGTCCTCCCTTTTTTTTTTTTTTTTAATGCCCCCCCTGGAAAATTTATTTGCAAAGGAAAAATATTTGGGGTTTGCAAGGAACTGAAACAAAAAAAAAAAGAAGAAAGGGGGGGCCAGGAGGCAACTGGGAGTCCATGCTGCTTCCCAGAGCCTGGCTTTACTGGCATTTCATGGCTCAGGGATGGGAGCACAGACCCCACTGCAGGGTCAGGGGTAAAATCCCACCAGATCCAACCTGCTTGGGATGGAGATTATGGAATGGTGGAAGGGGAGAGCCCAGCTGGCCCTGAGGGACGTGCCAGAGGGATTTGGGGTGGGATCTGTGCTTTGGGAAACTGCTGGGCTGTGACTCTGGGTGGTCAGCACAGGTGAGGGTCCCGGTCCCGCTGCAATCCGTGCAGCCACCCTGGGATGCTCCAGCCCCTCCTGTTCATTTTTCCAGAGGTTTCCATGGTTTTTGGTGGAGCTGCCATGGGGGAGGGGTCTGGGCTCTGGTTGCACCTCTGTGTGGGGGGATGGCAGGAGGGGAGTGCTGGTGCTCTGTGTGCTCATGGAAGGACAGGGACATCGAACCACACCAGAGCGGGGATGAAGGAGGGGGAGATGGAGCCAGGGGCTCCTCCTGAGGGAAATTCCTTGTGGAAAAGGTGCCACAGGATGGGGTGGCATTGGTTTGCCTGTCCCCACCCGCTGTGATGCCACGTGAGGAAACCTGGGTGGAGGGAGAGGAGGTGGGAACTCACCTGCCCAGGCAGCTGAGGGTGTCAGGAGGGGCTGGATGAGGCCACCACCTCACCCCCATTGGTGCCACGCTGTGCCCGTTGCCACCACCTTGTCCCCACTGGTGCCACCTTGACCCTATTGCCTTGAACCCGTTTCCATCACCTTGACCCCATTTCCATCCCTTAACTCTGCTGCCATCACCTTGACCCTATTGCTGGCACCCTGACCCTATTGCCATCACCTTGTCCCCATTTCCATCACCTTCACCCCAGTTCCATCACCTTGACCCTGTTTCCATCCCTTAACTCTGTTCCCAGCACCTTGTCCCTATTGCCATTACCTTGACCCCATTGCCATTACCTTGACCCCAATTCCATCATCCTGGCCCCATTTCCATGACCATGTCCCTGCTGCCATCACCTTGTCCCCAGTGGTGCCACCTCCATCCCCATTGCCACCACCCCCCAACACCCTCCCTCACCAGTGTCCTAGCACATCCCTGGGCTCCTCCACGCCTCACTTTCCCTCTCCCAACACCAAACCAGCCCCAGGAGGGAGGCAGGAGCCAAGGGGACGCCGCTGATCCCACAGGAGACGGGGAGGGGGTGCAGGGAAGAGGGGATGACGAGTGAGGGGGGCGAGGGCCGCGCACTAAGGATGTTTGTTTTGCCTGTTTTGCAGAGCTCCAATGTTCTGACTCGCTCTAAGATGAAGGTATGGAAGTTTGCAGCCATTGCATCGATGCTCCTCAGTTCCGTGTTGTCCATTTTGGTTTGTAGAGACATGTTCAGCGGGAGCCGGGAATTCAGCCCCTCGTCTTCCTCGCCGCCTTCCTCCTCTTCCTCCTCTCCCTCCTCGCTGCCGGCGGCTCCACGGAGATCCCCACGGGCCCTGCAGCGCCACGGCTCTCTGCTCTCCCAGTGTAAGCTCCTGCAACCCCATCCTCAGTGGTCATTCCCCCTCCTGATCCCACAGTTTTCCCTCAAAACCCCCGCTGGGTTGTTCCCCACCATCCAACCATCCCCATTCCCGGGATTTAAAGAGGAATTTGAGGGCGACAGGGCACCAAACCTTGGTGTGAACAGCTCTGCACGGAGGGGAACCCAAACAGCTCATCTTGCTGCAAAGAACCTCCTTTTTTCATTTTTTCACTCCAAATGGCTTTGTTTAGGGAATTTTTTTTTTTTTTTTTTTTTATTTCTGTGCTATTTTTCACAAATGGAAAATGTCAAACAGGAGCTGAGGATGAGGGGACTGGCAGTGGTTCCCGCTCCGCTCCCTGAGGGCTGGAAACCTCCACGTGTTTGTTTGGATTCCAAACCAGAGGAACAGCTTTTCTTTTTTTTTTTTTTTTTTTTTTGGGGTGGAAATTTGGAAATCGATGACAAGCTGTCAAGTGGCGCTTTCCTCTTCTCTTCCCTGCGCCTCCCGTGGAGCTCAGCTGGATAAAGCCTGGATTTAGGGTTGGGACAAAGGGATGTGGGTGTTGCCAGCAGTGATTGGGGACAGTTGGTGTGTTGGCTGCTGGTCTTGGGGTCTTGGGGGGGGCAGCTCTTCCCCCTCCCCAACCAGAGTGAAATGGTTCAAATGGGAAATTTATTGGTGTTTCTCCCCAAATCCACCTGCCCCAAGGGATCTCCATCCTTGGGGACATCCTCCCAGCACTAGGGAATTTCCATCTCTGGGGCATGTCCTCCCACCCCAAGGAACTTTTGTCCTGGGGGATGTTGTCCCATCTCAGGGGATCTCCATCCTGGGCAGGAGGGTTCAGCAACCCCAGGAGATCTCCATCTCCAGGGACATCCATCCATCCACCCCAAGGGAGCTCCATCCTAGGGCATGTCCATTCACCCCAAGGGAGCTCCATCCTAGGGCATGTCCATCCACCCCAAGGGAGCTCCATCCTAGGGCATGTCCATCCACCCCAAGGGAGCTCCATCCTAGGGCATGTCCACCCACCCCAGGGAATCTCCATCTTGGGGGACATCCATCCCCTCCAAAGGACCTCTGTGCTGGAGGATCCTAAGATCCTCATCCATAGAGGATCCTCCCATCTCCATCCTACAGGACATCCACCCGCCCCAAGGCACCCGCATCCGGGGGGTTTCATCCTCCCACCCCCCCAGGAAATCCCAATCCCTGCCCTAACATCCCTCTTTCCCTTGCAGACAGCAGCCTGCTGGAGAGCTACACCGAGGGGGAGATCCGGCAGCTGGTCTCGGCGCTGGTGGAGCGCTACAGCCAGGCCATGAACTCGGGGGGCCACGAGCTGCCGCTCTTCCCGCGGGCTGGGGGCCGCCGCAAGCGCGCCCGCGCCCGCCACAAACCCTGCGAGCTGCGGGAGCTGGAGGTGAGCGTCAGCGAGCTGGGCCTGGGCTACGAGTCGGACGAGACGGTGCTTTTCCGCTACTGCAGCGGCACCTGCGAGGCCGCCGTGCGCAGCTACGACCTGTCGCTCAAGAGCATGAGGAGCCGCCGGCGCATCAGGAGGGAGAAGGTGCGGGCGCGGCCCTGCTGTCGCCCGCTGGCCTACGACGACGACGTGTCCTTCCTGGACGCCTACAACCGCTACTACACCGTCAACGAGCTCTCGGCCAAGGAGTGCGGCTGCGTCTGACGCCCCACCGGGAGACGGGGAAAGGGAGAGGCGACAGCCCCAGCGCCCGGAGCTTGGGGATGGCGGGAAGAGCGGGATGGAGCGGCTGGAGGAGGAGGAGGAGGAGGAGGAGGGACTGAGCCGCTGGCGCATCCTTGGCGTCGCCATCCCGAGGACTAGAGACACGGCTGGTGGTGCTGGCGGAGGTTGTCGTGGGTGGGGGGCTGTTGTCACCTCCAGAGGGTCCTTGTGAGCCCCTCCAGGGGTGGCCCAGGGGGTCCCTGTTGCCCCCCTGCCAGAGGTGACAGCGGGTGTGCCCAGGGACATCACGTGCCACCCGTGTCACACCTGCCAGTCATGTGACCTGCCCCTGGGAGAGGGCTGGGGGGGTCACAAGGCAGGTGTCCCCTGCTCGGGGTGGTCCCCACGTGCCAGGGGTTCCGTGTGGGGTGTGCAGCACGTGCTGGTGTGGTGACGGTGAGCATGGGGTGGTGTGGGGGTGTTGCTGCCTGTGGAGTAGTGCCGGTGGCGTGTGGGGCTGGACGGGGTGTGCTGCACACACAGCGAGTGTTTTGGGGTGTGCTGGACACACACTGTGTGTTTTGGGGTGTCCTGCACACATGGTGTGTTTTGGAGTGTGCTGAACACACACTGTGTGTTTTGGGGTGTCCAGGACACACACTGTGTGTTTTGGAGTGTGCTGAACACACACTGTGTGTTTTGGGGTGTCCAGCACACATGCAGTGAGTGTTTTGGGGTGTCCAGGACACACACTGTGTGTTTTGGGGTGTCCAGCACACATGCAGTGAGTGTTTTGGGGTGTCCAGCACACACACTGCGTGTTTTGGGGTGTGCTGCACACACACTGTGTGTTTTGGGGTGCATTCCAGGTTCAGAGTGTGTCACACAGCTACAGGTGCCCTGAGCCCTGCACTCTGCAGCTGGGAGGGGGGGGTTTCCCAGACTTTTGTGACCTCCCTTCTCTGCCCAGGGACAATTCAGCCCCCAAATCCCCACGTCTGGGGGCAGAGGAAGCACCCACAGTGGTTTGTGAGAGGCTCTGGCTCCGCTCGTGCCCCTTTTGCCATCGTCTCATTCCAGCAGCCCTGGGGGCTTTGCTTCTTACAACTCGGGATAATCTGAATAACTGGATTAACCTCCCGTGCCCCCGCCACGGGCAGCTGGGCTGGAGCCCAGGGAGGTGACACAACCTCACCGGGCCACCAGCAGAGCGGTGGCACTTCCTGGGGCTGGCAGGAGCATTCCTGGTTTGGCATCTCCCAAAAAAATCCGCTCAGCTCTCCCAGGAGCATCCCCCCAACAGCCAGAATGGTGCGGGAGAGGGGACTGGGGCCTGGCTTTGGCTCCCCTCACATTTACAGCAGTGTCACTGCTGTTTACTCTGCAGGGAGATAAACGAGCCCGCAGACTTTCACGTTCCCTGGGCAGGCTCGATTTGTTGCCTGGGATTGATGGGTTTTTTTCTCCCCCTTGGCTCCCTTCCCAGAAAAAGCAAATCATAAACAGAAGGAGAATATTGGTGTCATGTCCTGGGCATTAACCAACAGCGAGGGAAAATGCTCCGTGTGCAGCTCCCCCCTGTCACGGAGTCATCCCAGCTCCTCACTCTGGAGAAATTGGGGAGGGGGGGGGAAAATTCCATGTCCCTTCATCCCAAGGTGGAGGAGGGCTTTGTGTCCATGATCCCAGCAGCCCAGGGATGGTGCTGCAGGATTTAGGGGAGCAGGGGAAGCCATCCCGAGGATGGGATGGGGTGGGATGGGAGAGCTGTGTGTGTGTGAGCAGCTGCATTCCCGACCTCCTCAAAGGGGCAGGATTTAGGGGATCAGGTTGGCATCCCCTGGGATGGGATGGGAGATGGGAGACAGCATCTCCTGTGTGTGACCAGCCACATTCCCAACCTCCTCAACGGACCAGGCTGGTGGGTCTATTTTTTTTTTTTCCCCCTTTGCTTTTCATCCAAACGTGGCTCTTGGCTGAGCGGAGCCAGGATGTAGTGAGGGAATATAAACACCATCCTTCAGCAGGGCTGGCAGCCTGCACTCTGTAACACTGAGTTTTCCCTGCACTTTGGGAAAAAGGAGGAGGCAGCTGAGCCAAGAGGGGTGGGAGGGGTGAAATACCCCCCCCCTACTCCCAGGGGTGAACCTGCATCCCGGGAATGGGAATGTGGCTGAAAGCAGAGACACCCCACACTCCAGGTGCAGGCATATCCCCGAACCAAGGTGTGTTTGCACCCCTAGATTTGGCTGGAAAGGGAAAAAGTGGCAAAAAATAATCAGCTGGAGGATGGGAACAGCAGACGGGCAGCGGGAGCAGCGCCGGATCAGCGGCTCGGGATGGATTTTAAGGGAAAAAAAAGCACCCAAATCTAATAATAATAATAATAATAATAACAATAACGGGCCTCTCAAGGGCTTGGGCGCTTTCCAGGTCTCGCTGCCATAAAACTAAAATTAGTTTTCTTGCAGAAGCCTCCAGTGAAACAACAAAAAAAAAAAAGAAAGGGAACCGGAGCAATAAAGGCAGGGAAGGTGTTGTGGAAGCAGTGCAGGACCCGGCACCTCGGAGGGGCATTTGGAGCAGGAGCTGCCTCTCTGCTCACAGCACCCTGTGCCCAGGGAGTGGTGGAGTGTTTGCACCCTGCTTTGGGACATTTCTGGGCAGAATTTTGGGATCTAGGGAGCCTTGCTTGGCAGGCACCTGGCCAAGGGACCCTCCTCTCACCAGGACGGTGGTGGGAGCAGCAGGAAGATGAGGGGATGTGGGAGCAGGTGGAGAAGGCTCAGGGTGGGACATCTCCCAGCTGTCAACCCTCCCCTCAGCTGCCCCATTCCCAGTACAAATCCAGCTTGGAACCCCCAAAAGTTGGGAAGAAACCCCGACTCAAACCAACAGGAATAGCTCCAATCCATCATTTTTTGCTCTTTTTCCCCCATTTCCCCCTTGTTGGCACCAGAGGGGACATCCCCCTCTGCCACACACTGCTTCTGATGCTTTTTTTTTTTTTTTTGGGAGCAGCTGGAGTTTGGAACCACAAAAAATCCCTGATGGGCTCTTGGGGTGAGCTGAGGCATTGTAGTGAGGCCAAAAGGATGGATTCTGCTTCCGTGTCTTCCATGGGGCTCCTGCAGCTCCACCGGTGCCATCCCACGTCACTGCTCAGCCCTGGAAATGTGGTTCCAATAGGTTTCCCTAATGCTTTCCATTTCTCCAGCCCTCTCTGCTGTAATAGGAGCTGGAGCTGTCCAGAAGAATGTCTACAATGCAGAAAGAGGGAGGAAAAAAAAAAAAAAAAAAAAGATGGAAAATTCCCTCCCCAAAGCTGCAGCAGGATCGCATCTGGCTCCTTCCTCCTCCTCCCACGTGTTATTTCATATTAATATTAATAATAATAATAACAACCCGTGTGCAACATCTGTCAGGGAGGATCTGGGGGTTGGTTTTTGCTGCAGCTTTGCTGTTCCCAGCCCGGGAGAGGAGGGGTTGGGAAATCAGGAGGTTGGGAGGCACGAGGAGATGTTTGAAATCGCCCTCACGGTTGTGACAGCACCAGAGATGAGGGTGGTGTTCTCCCAGCTCTCCAGCCACAGGTTATGGGATGTTCCAGGAGGTTTACTCTGCACATCTCTGGGTGTTCACGCTGTGTTTGGGGCAGGAAGGATCCAGGATTTCAGGATCCACCCATCCCGCGCTGATCCCGTTTGCTGCTGGGGTCTCGCTCCCGGTTTGGTGTCGGGGAGCGGGAATTGGGTTTAGGATCGTTGTTTCCACTCTCAAGGGAAGCATTCCCTGATTAACCAGCTCCAGGATCCTGCTGGGGAGAAGGGGTTTTCCTGGTTTATCCAGGTAAATTGTGTGTTGGTGGTGTTCAAAGCCTTGGTTTTCTTCCTGTTGGAAAGAGGGAATGGGGTGGCCACGTGTGTCCCTCCTGGGCCTCGGAGGGGAGGAAAGGGAAAAGGGGGGAAAATGGAAATAAAAGGAAAAAAGGACAAAAAGAGGGGAAGAGGAAAGGGAAAAGGAGAGAGGGAAAAAGGGGAAAAGGAAATAAAATGAAAGGAAGGAACAGGGGGAAGAAAAAGGGGTGAGAAGGGGGAAGAGGGAAAAAAGGAAAGGAAATGAAAGGAAGGAAAAAGGGGAAAGAAAAATGGGGAAATGAGAAGGGGAAAGGAAAAGAGGGGGGAAAGGGGAAAAAGGAAATGAAAAGAAGAAAAAGGGGGAAGAAAAAGAGGAGATAAGGAAAAGATAAGATTAAGAAAGGATAAAAGGAGGGGAATGGAAAAAAATGAAAAGGAAAAATGAGGGGAAAGGAAAAAGGGGGGAAAGAGAAAGAAGAGGGAAAGAAAAAAGGGGAAAGAGAAAAAGGAGAGAAATTAAAAGGGTTAAGGAAAAGGGAAAATGAAAAAAGGAGGGAAAGGAAGAAAGGGGGAAAGGAAAAAAGGAGGGAAAGGAAAAAAAGGGTTAAGAGATAAAAGGAAATGAAAAGAAGGGAAAAGGGAGGAAGGAAAAAAGGGGGAAAGGAAGAAAGAGTTAAAAGGAAAAAAGGAAAAGAAGGGGAAAAGGAGGGAGAAGAAAAAAGAAAAGCAAAAAAAAAAAGGATAAAAGGGAAAAAAGAAAAAGGGGCAAAGGAAAAAAGGGACAAAAGAGGGGGGGAAAAAAAAGGGAAAAAAAAGGTAGAAACGGGGGAAAGGCAAAGAGGAGCCTTTTTCCCGTGCTGGGAGCAGAATCCCCTCGGTCCAACCCCGGCTCCGCCCAGATTCTCCCCTTTCCCTGCCGGAATTGTCGGGCCCCGGGGCCCGGCTGCAGAAGTGGATGCAATGCATCTGTATTTTGGATACTCTATTTATTGGAAGTAACTTATGTTATTTATTTGGGCCCCTCCCGCGCCCTTTTGTACGTTATTTATTGACCCCGCGGGGCCGAGGGCAGGTGACTTTTATTGCGTTTGTATCATTTATCCGGAACTTTTTTTTTGGGGGGGGGAAGGCGGGGGAGGGGGATTAATAAATAATAATAATAAAAAACAAAGCTGTTTGATCTTTTTTTTTGTTAAACAAACCCGAACTCGGCGGGGGGGGAGGGGGAGCTGTTCGAAGTGAAAATAAAAAGAGGATTCTTCTCCCTGTTCCTGGTTCCCAGGAGCTCCCCCAGGGAGGGGAATTAGACCTGTTGTTTGAGCCCCATTTTAGCATCGTTTGACCCCATTCCAGAAATTAATAGGATTAAAGGTGCACTGTCCCCATTTAACACGCCAATTGTCCCTAATTAACAGCAGTTACCCCCCAATTAACACCCTATTCCCCCTGGAAAGACCCATCACCCCCATTTAACACATATTTTAATGTGCAGGGAAATGCCCCAATCCCATCCTTTAACACATCATCCGTCCAGAAAAAATACGATTTATTTTATTAATCACTCAAAAATAGGTTTAAACTATTCCATGCCCACACGAGAACAGGTATAAATTGCCCAGATTTCTTGGAAAAAAACCCATTTCAGGCGAAGCCAAGGACCTGGCAGGGCTTGGCATGGGATAACAGGGAACAATCAGAGGGGGGAAGAGACAAAAAGAAGGGAAGGTTTATAGTGGTGTTTTGGGAGTGGAAAAAAAGGTCTGTTTATATTCCCCCCTCATGCCACCCAGAGTCCTGACAGCCTCGCCAGAGTCGAACATTCCCGCTCCGAGCTCCGCTCTGTAAATATTTTAGGAAGAATCTTTGGAGAGTCATAAATCTCCAGGAGGAGGAACCCAAGGAAAGCCCAAATCCTGCTGCCAGCCCGCCCAAAAATGAATAAATAAATATAATTTAAAAAAAGAGGACAAAGTGTAGTTTAACGACCAAAAGGGAAAAAAAAAAAAAAAAAGGCTGCTTGGAAAATCTGACTATTCTGAGAGCACAAAGAAAAATAAATCAGGTTGTAAGGGAAAAAAATGTGGACTTGGGATGGGCTGGGCTGGGACCAGGGATGATTTTGGGTGTAATTTCTTGGAGATGAGGTGTGTGCTGTCGACTTCCACAGTGTAAGTGGCAAATTTTTGTTGCTTTAGGTAAAGGGTTTTTCATTTAAGCCCCAGCTTAAAAATCCCAGCTCCCAGGTGATGTTCTGGATCCCTCTGGTCATTCTGCAATGGAATAAAAAGGAATAAGGCAGGAGGAAATGGGATGCTCAGAGTGTTCAACCCCCATCACTCAGTTGGAGCTTCTCAAAATGACTTCCCAGTAAGGAAAAAGGAGGGATTTATAAACCCAGCCTGACATCCAACCAGAAAACATGGAATAAAAGTGGAGGTGAGCGTGGAGTTTGCAAATCTTTAGGAAAACCCAACCCCAAACCATCGAGATGGTGATTCCTCTCCCAATATTTGGCAGTGGGTCCAAAAATCCCTCAACAAGGAGGTGGTTCCTCAACCAAGAGCTGGTTCCTCAACCAAGAGGTGGTTCCTTCTCCCCAGCATTTGGTGGTGGATCCAAAATTTCCTCGGCCAAGAGGATCTCCCAATATTTGGTCCAACCATCCCTCGAGGTTGCAGGGAGGACAAAAGGGGGTTGTTGAGCAAACAACGGTCACACGAACCCGGGCTGATGGAAGGACACGAAGAGGAAGGAGCTGAAGATGATGCTGAAGAGGAGGGAGAACCACACGGGAGGCATATATACTATATACATAAATTTATACTATATAAATAAATACATACTATATAAATATATATAAATAAATTATATATATGTAATATGAATATCTATACCATATATACATATATAATATATACTATATAAATGTATATCTTTTCTATACATATAAATGACTGGATACAGTCCATAAATTTTATATGTCTAGTTTTACCCGTGTATATTTTTGTATAATTTATTTTTGTATCTATATAATTTTTGCATCTATGTAATTTAAATGCATATAAAACACCACACGCGGTTTATGTAAATTTTATGCGTGCAGCTTTATATGTGTATATTTTTCTATCTGTATAATTTATAGACTTATAATGCCACAGTTATGTCCAGCATATAAATGTGCATTTTTTTCCTTCTATACAGTATATATAGCTCTGCATAGAGGAGCCTACAAATGTGTGTGTTCTTTTAATTTAAATATAGATACACTGATTTATATATTCTTAGGTATGGATATATTTATATATATATGGTTATGTACAAACAACTTTTATTTTTATATGTAATAAATGATATTTATATATAAAATCTATAAATTCCTAAAAATATAAAAATATAAATATATGAAAATATTATAAATAAATAAATAAATAACTTAAAGATTGGAGTTTCCCAGTGGGAAGCCCCAAGTTGCAGGACCCTGGAGCACCAAAGAAGCTTCAGGCCAGGATTGAAAATTTGAATTTTGTAACCTTGAACACCAGGGCCTTGAGGAGCTTGAGCCGAGCGGGGTTAATTAATGTAAATGAAACAAATGAGCAAGCTGGGAGGGAAGAAGCCATGGAAAAGGGCCACAAAGCTGTGGACTGAGCACCGTTCCAAGTGGCAGACGTGACATGTGGTGAGGGATCGCTCAGTCCCGAGGGCGGTGGGGAGGTTGGAGCAGGGACAGGACAGAAGAGGCTCTTTGGATAACAGGCTTGGCAGGACTGACTGTGGCTGACACGAAGAGTGATTGTTTTACGATGACTGAAATAATCCCCAAATCTGAAGGCAAATAACGCCGTGTTTTGGAGAAGCTTCCTGGTTCCTGCTCTTCCTGACCTGGCAGAGCTTTGGGTGCCAAGATCTCACCCAGGTGAGCGTGGGGAGGGGCCAGGGCTGAGCTCCCTGGGCCAACCCTGCAGGTGAAAGGACAAGAGGACACAGCTCCAGGATGTGCCAGGAGAGGTTCAGGTTGGGAATTGGAGGGAATTTCCTCAAGAAAAGGCTCCAAGGGGATGGGGAATACGGCTCACAGCCTCACCAGCAGTGGATCAAGGAGATGGATGTATTAAAATTAACTGAAAAAAAGATCCTCCAATTCCTTTAAAAAGCTCCTGCAGAGCCTACCAGGGAATAGCACGGCACTTCCCTGCTCCAGTGGCTCCGGGGAGGCTGCAAAGAGGGAGAGCAGTGGGAGGAATGCAGAATTCCTTTGTGAGGACTCACCAGGGAGCTCTGCCCGGACACACTCACAGCTGTGGCCTCCAACTGCTCCCTGCTCAGCTCTTGCAGAACATTTTGTCGGGGCTTTCCAAGAACAGAGGTGTTTTGGGAGTTGATCATCCATAGGCAGAGTGGATCCAGCGGGAATCCCAAACAGGCAGCTGAGCTTCAGTGGGTAGGATGGGGTGGTGTGGTCCAAACAGGGCATTATTCCCTGCAGGCATCAAAGAAATGTTAACAGGAGCTCTCACCCTGCTCAATCTTGGATTGATCAGAATGTTGGAAACCCAGGGAATGGGATCAGGGAGATGGGAGGAGCCCAAACCCCCAACAAACAACAGGTCCCGAGACGCTTGAGAGTGTGGGTTGTGTAACCACACGCCCTGGTTGGCATCCAGCAGGGGGTTTCTGGTCTCCCAGGCTCATGGCAGGGTTAAAGATGCAGCCATTAAAACCAAATTCATCAATCCAGAGCCCTTGGATGTCAACAGGGAGGTTGGGATGGGAGCGTGGGGTTGGCAACCGGCCCTGAGCACCAGAAATCCCCCAAAACCTGCATCCCATCAGACCCCTGGAGTGGGCCAGACCTCATCCCCTCTGTCTCTCCCCAGACTGCCCCCTGGTTTCGCTCTGTCCGAATTATTCCAAGGTTCCTGTGGGTTTTCCAGGGTTTCAGGCCCTCGTGGAGGGCAACACCACCCTTTGGCACGGATCTGACTCCCTGGGGAACCCAGGCCAGCAGCCCCACTGCTGCTCCCCACACATTCCAGCCCCCCAGGAGAGAGGCAGGGAGTGGTGCAGGAAGGTTGGGAGCTGTTTGTATTCCCAGGAATGTGGTATTTCCTTCTGGAGAACAAGGGCAAAACAACCCAACAACTACTCGTGCCACCCCCAGAGCTGAACCACCCTTACCCAGGCCACGTTCACACACGGCACTGAAGTGATCCAGAGCTCTTCCTAGTTATTTTTTTGGGAATGCTGCGTGTCTCCAGCATGCCCAAATACATCTGGAAATTCAACAAAGAACTGTGCTCCCTGAGGAAGCTTGTGCTGCCTTCCCTGATCCCAGCCCAACACACTGTGCTCTGCTCCCCTCAGCTGTCCCTGTCCTGCCCATTCCTTGAAATCATCAACTCTTTTCCCAGGTCAGGAGCCAAGATCCGGCGTTTCTCGGGATTTAGTAATCACCATGTGACGGTGTCAGGGCTGGGTTGCAGCAACAGCAGCAAAGCAACACCTCCAAAATCCCTCTGGGTACAAACAATCCCAAAGAGATCCGGATCCTTAAACCGAACAAAAGCTCCGTGGGGATGTGGAGACATCCCTGGTGGGTGAGGTGTGGGAAGGTGAGGGAGGGTCTGGGCTTCAAAGGGATCATTCCTGGCCCACAGGAAACCGGGATGTGGCCAACAGGAACATTCACGTGAACCCTTCCCATGCTGGGCTTGGATAGAGGAGAGGAAAGAGGGATCAACCCCACTCCTGGCTCGGGGAAGGTGCTTTTTTCAGCCTCACAGAACCAGGAGCACCCACTGCTCTCATCCCAGGGCTTCAAGAACGTGCTGTAACACCCACCCAGGAGCGTGGAGGGCAAAACCAGGGCGTTCCAGAGGCACCTCCAACCCTACCCACGGCCCTTCCATCACCCCAAGCCTCCACCTCCTGAGCAGGAGCAGATAAGATCCTCCCTGCTAATGGCTTTCCACGTAAATAGGAGTACCTGCCCTCCCAACCAGTTTACTCAGCTCGCTGACCCCCTGCCTGGGGTCACGGGGAAGCTGTGGGAGGTCCCCAAGTTTTATAAATGAGAGGTTTTCCCTGCACAGAAAGGGCCCAGGAGGCACCCAGGGGGCTGCAGACGCTGATGGATGGTGCCCAGGAGGTCTGTGGTAGGGGAGGGATTTACCAAGAGATTTATCAGCTCAGGTGGATTAAGGGGGATTTGTCAGTTGTCTGCTGTCGGTCTCTGCCCAAAAAAACAACCCTCAAATGATGGCCAGGGGCTGAGAAACATTCAGGATAGGGGCAGGAGACAAAAGTACAGTTGTTTCCTTGAGGTTTGGGGCTCAAATGTGAGTCCAGGCACCCAGGAAGGGCTGGTGGGAGTGAGGAGTGGGTGAGGCAGAGGGGAACTCCAGCAGCAGCTTTCCATCTCCTCCACAGCAGATGCCACCTGTGGCCCCTCACAGCCAGTGTGGCTCAGTTTTGGCCCCTGGGAGGGACCCTGGAGGGTCCAGCTGCACCAGGAGAGAGCAGATTTGGGCAGTGACCCCCCTTGTAAACACAACACCTATTATTTAATTTTTTTTTTCTCCAAGAAAAGCTAAAAGGGAGGGTCTACAAGGGGAAAATGGAACAGGCAAGGAGCTTCCTGAGATCTCATTTGGAACCAACCGGGGGGCTCCCACTTCATTTATGTCAAGATGCTTCATCCTGAAATAAATTAATTTGCTGTAGCAAATTGGGCTGTTTTCCTGTTTATTTTTTTTTTTTAATTGTTCCACGCTGTCCTCAAGTTTCTCAGCAGAACTCACTTCCAACCCCCAAACTGGGAAATGTTCCTCTTGCAAATGGAAAATACAAACATTTTCCAGCGTGGCCACTGGCAGGGTTTTTTCCTCCCTTGCTCTCTAAAACCTCACTGCATCAAGAAATCCATCTGCAAAAAAGGGGCTCACACTGGCCTTGCTGGTAACAAATTCCCAAAGTTCAAGGTGCCTGCTCCAAGATCTCCAGCTCCCCTCCTCCTAGAGCCTGTGGGAGACACCTGATCGTGGAATCAGAAGGTTGAGAAAGACCTCCAAGATCACCAGGCCCAAAGCAGGGTTTGTGCCAGGGATGGGGCAAAATTGGGGACAATTTTCCCACTGTTGGGGGTGGGAGGGAGGAATGGCCAGGAGGGCACAGGGAGCTGCTTTGGCCACCAAAAACACCCGGTGGCCACCTCACTTGTACCCCTGACTGAGCATCCTGAGCCCGGAGGGACCCACCAGGACCAACAATCCCAACTCCTGGCCCCGCACAGGACACCCCAACAACCCCACCCGGGCATTCCACAGGGCCACCAGGGCTCTGAGCCAAACTTCCAGCCCAAAGTGGGCCCTGCCTGGGCTGCCCCCCCAAGGACCACGCTCCTGAGGAAGGCTCAGCTGCTTCCCATCCCCGTCCTGCCCCCGATGAGCTCCAGATGTGGGGTGGGTGTTCAGGGACGCTCTGGGGGGTGGGGGGAGGTGGAGGCAGCTCAAGCTGCTGCTGCTGCTGCTTTTATCTCCTTCACTTTTTGTTTATGAAGAGAGGATCAGCCCCTGGCTGCCAACAATTTACTCTGGCGAGGGCACCCCTCCAGAAACACTTTTACTGCGAACACGGATCCCCTTCCATCAGCTCCAGATGGAGACCCAGAAGGGGCCGCTGGATCCTGGGGAAGGTGGAGCCCACCCCAGTGTCTCCCAGTGGGGTGACTGAGCAGTGGGAGCGAGGGGAGCACAGCCCATTCTGCTCAGTCATCCACCCACAAGTTCCTCCTCCTCGGGTCCAGCTGGATCTGAGACACCCCAAAGGCCGTAACATCCTGTGAGTCCCAACCCAACCGGGCTGCAAAGCCCTAAAATCCTCTTGCTGTGAGGGTGGGGAGGCCCTGCCACAGGTTGGCCAAGGAAGTCCCATCCCTGGAAGTGTCCAAGGCCAGGTTGGAGCAACCTGGGCTAGTGGAAGGTGTGGGAAGGCATTTAAGGTCCCTCCCAACCCAAACCATTCTGGGATTCCCTGATTAAAACAAGCTGCAGGAAGCTTTTCCCCACGAACCCAACTTCACAGAGCTCAAAAGGCACCACTGTGGCAGCCACTGTGGAAGAGGGAGTCAAAAATTGGGTTATTTCAGAGCAAAACTTCCCCTGCCAGCAGAGCCCTGAGGCTGGAGAGGTGCCCTTGGGCAGCGAGCTCACCTGTGCTGTGGTGCTGTCCTGCTTCTGGAGAGCTCTGCCAGATTTGGGAGGCCAAAAAAAATTGGGAGAAGCTGAAGCTCCACTTCCCAGCACGATGGGCTTGGTGTTTTCCCTCCCAGGCCTGCTGATAAGATAACTGGGTTAAGAGCAGCCAGCATCTGCTCAGGGTTATTTATTGCTTTTAGGAGGCGAGTTTTTATTGGGAATTATTTTTGTCTTCTCTTTATTTTCGGTGCCTGAGTTATGGAAACATCCTGGATGCACCAGCACCCCCTCGGAGAGGCAGCAAACGTTTGCCAGGCAGAGGCAGCTCTGGCAGGAGCCTCCCTGCTCCAGGAGCATCTTCCCAGGCTGGATCATGGAGCTCTGTGCCACCAGCCCAGCCTGACACGGGCCTGGAGTGCCAGGACAAGGGGGAGTGGCTTCCCACTGCCAGAGGGCAGGATTAGTGGGATAATGGGAAGGAATTCTTCCCTGGGAGGGTGGAGAGGCTCTGGCACAGGTTGCCCCATCCCTGGAAGTGCCCAAGGACAGGGCTTGGAGCACCCTCATGGCAGTGACACATCCATGTCATCTCCCAGTGTCCCCTCCTCCTCCCAGAACCATTTCCCCCTTGCTTTATCAATCCAAATATTGAGGATTTTTCCCCCTGCCCCAATTCAGCTCTAAGCCCTTTTCCACAGGGCTGCTGCAGCACTGCAGGGAATGAGCTGAGCCAGGAGCTCCCCCTTTCCCAGGAGACCAGGCCAATGTTTTTCTTTTATATATATATATATATATATATATACTCACTCTTATTTACTGTGGCTGTGCCAAGAAGGTGCTGGGTGTTTTATGAGCCCCACACGAGCCCGTCTGCCCGGCGAGTTGATTCAGGGCAGCTCCTCACACGGGCTGGCACAACTCCCAAACCCTTCTGATTCCAGCCTGGATGTCTGGAAAGGGATTAAGGCAGAAATTAGAGTAGCAAGGAGAGCCTGGTCTAGCAGACCCATGGCAGGGGAGGAGGGTGGAATGAGATGAGCTTAAAGGACCCTTCCAATCCAAACCATTCCAGGATTTTCTGATCCCTCCCCCCACTGCTGGGCAGGGGCTGTGCAGGCTCAGGCCCTCGAGGCTCAGGTCTTACTGGGGTGTAAAGATTTGGGTGTCTCTCCTTTCCCACTTTTTTTCCTCCCCCCTCCCTGGAAAATGTCCCAGAGGGAGCAGCCCCAAACAGCTCTGTCTTCACGCTGTGCTGGCCACAGGGCTGTGCTTTGGGGGTTTCTCTTCCAGGTTGGGGATGCAGTCATTCTGTAAAATGTGGCACCAGCCCCATGGACAGGCAAGTTGTTGTTTTACCCCTCAAAAATTCCTTCAAGGCCAGGTTGGACACCTGATCCTGTGGAAGGTGTCCCTGCCCGTGGCAGGGGGTGCAACTGGATGAGCTTTAAGGTCCCTTCCAACCCAAACCATTCCAGGATTCTCTGGTTCAGTGGCCACGTCTCCAGTGAGAATAAAACATCACCAGGAGCTCTGTGGGCTGCAGAAACCTCCAGGAGTCACACCAACAACCAGAGGCTCTGGATCCCTCCCCCAAAAAACAATATCCCTCTCCCCTCCACCCCGAGTTCATCAGCTGGCTTCTCCACTAACACGCTCCCTCAACATGTCATCAGGAAGGAATTTGGGCCCTGTTTGATGATCAGAGAGGGATCAGGATCACAATTCTCCGACCACAAAGCATTTCAGCAGGTCCTTCAAGCCTCCCTCGCTCTGTGTAGGCTGGCCAAGGACCTGCTCCTTCCCGGGCATCCCCGGCCCCCACTCATCAATCAAAGCATTCCCGGTTTCCTCTCTGTGTCCGTGAACACTCACAGAGGTTTCTTCCTTCAAAAAATTTTCATCTGGGCAATTGTTCAAAAATGTTACAATTACCTGCTCCTTTCAAGCTCCGATGACGGCCCCGTGGAGCTGTAATTTAAGCCAGACCTGCAGACGTCTGGTTCAAGGTTAAAAAGTCCTCCCAGCTGAACTTCGCCCAGCAGAGCCACGAAAAATCAACTTGCCCCCTGTTAATTGGAAATGCATCACTGCCCGTGGGGAAGGGCCTTGCCATGGAAAACCATCCCAAAGCTGCATCCATTGACACCCACAGACACCTCCTCACAGGCACCCACTGAGGATTCACACCCCCCAAGACCCAAAAAACCCCAAAGTCCACCTGCCCCCCAATCCCCCCGGGCTCCCACAGCAGCACCTTCCCCCCAGCAGGAAGGTTTGGGGCGTTAAAATGAATTTTTAACCCAGCTCAGTTTTCTGAAGGGGAAAATTCCCGAGGAAAGGAGGATGTGGAGAGGTCAAGAATGCAGGTAGCTCCAAACCAGGATTAGACATCTCTGAGGATGTCGGGAACAGCTAAATCCCCTACAATTAATGATCATCAGCCTGGCTGGGATGGAACCCAAGGGATGCAAGGAGGCTCCTAGAAATATTGCTGGAGACCAGGACAAGAGCAGGAGCAGCCCCATTATTGAATCTCCCAAGTTGGAAGGGATCCACGAGGATCATCGAGCCCAACTCCCAGCCCCTCCCTCCACACACCACGTGCCTCTTCCACCACCCTGAGGGAACGTTCTGGTGGGATTCTGGCTCTGTCCCAGCCCAGGGGCTTCTGTAGGAGCAGAGGGAAGAGGCTGGATGGGCTGGGAGAGCCAGGACAGGACGAGTGGTGGAGTCACCAACCCTGGAAGTGTTCCAAAAACGGGGGGATGTGGCGCTTCATGATATAATCTGGGTCACAGGTTGGGCTTGATGATCTTGGATGAACCTTAAAGGTTCTGTGATTCCCTAGGAAGGAAACACCAACCTTTTTGTGCTAAATCTGTAGCCCAGGCACCTCAGCATTTCAGAGCAAAGAGCCAAACATGCCTCTGCCTTCCCCAGTGATTTATTCCAGCGGTTTCACGGGAATTCCCAACGGCTTTTAGCACCACCTCACAGCCACTCAGCCATTCCTCACTCCCTACCTGAGACATTTCAGCAGGGAGGAGGAGGGGTGGAAACACCCCCACGAGCCAGCAGTGCCACGGAGAGAGCTCATCCCGACCCTCCCTGATCGCTCCCAGGTGGGAGCCACGGAGCCAGAGCCGGGAGCGATTCCAGGCTGGGAATGGGAGCCAGCATCTCCCAGCAAGCAGATGTCCCAGAGGGAACGCCAGAGCCTTCAGTCACCCAATTAAAGACCTGTTGGAGAGGGGGATTTGATTGCTTGGTTTGACAGAGGGAAGGAAAACCCTCGGGGTCCTGGCAGGGACGAGGATTTACGAGCCGGGGCTTCGCTTCGGGTCGCTCTGCCTGGTCTTGCTACGGAGCAAAGGAGCAAGAAAAAAACCCCCAAAACAAGGAGGGATGGTGTCTGCATTCCTGCTGCTTGAATCAGATGGTTTTCTTGGCAGCTCCAGTCCCTCCCCAGCTCCAGGGACTGCGGGGAGGTGCAGCAGGAGCAGGTCTGACACCCGGCCCCAAGGGCTGCCCGTGGGTCACATCCTCCCCCTCAGAGGTGGAAATGATTCCCCATCCCTTGTGAACACCTCCCAGGGACGTGCTGGTTGTTTCCTCCCAGTCTGCTGAAGGGCAGGATCCACCTTCCTTCTGATCCAACAGCCTGGAATGAACCCTGCTGGGTGCCTGCCCCAGGTGTCCCTTCCCTCTCCCTGTAAAATCATCACCTCAGGTTGGGAAATCAGGGAAGACGAACCTCCCAACCTTCCTGCAGCGTGGGAACAGCATCCAGGAGCACGTCTGGCCACGGGGGATTTGAGATCACCTCTCTTTAGTGCCAAACCCCAGTGCCTGAGCACCTCCCTTGGGACCCCGGAGCATCCTCCTGCTCTCCCTCCTCACCCGCTCCAGGCCACGAATTCCCTCTGCTCCCACTTTCCCCCTTTCCCCTCGTGCCTCAAACCAACTGTGGCTGGTGTTTCTCTTCAAGGCAAAGCCTGAAATGAAAGGAGAAAAGTTGTGAGTTGTTTCAAAGCTCCTCCGCTTCAAAAACATCCAGCCCGAAATTCGGGCCCCGTAAAGCCATAAACGTTCCTTTTTTTTATTGCCCACACAAAATAAACCCTCTGCAATATGATTCCTCTCAATTTATGGTTCTCCCAGAGCCATTAATTCAGCCCAGGTCTTTTCTTCTTCTTTTTTTTTAATTTTTTTTATTTTTTTTTTATTCTACACACACACACACACACAACTTGAAGGCAAATAATTCATGAATACTTCACCCTGGATTGTGCTTTATGAGCATTACTGTGATCACTTGAATGTGGAAACGCCTGTGAAGTTATTAAGGGAATTTTAATCCACCACAGACTCCCCAGAGGGGCAGAGCAACTCCATCCCGCTCTGGAGGGAAACAGCTCTCTTGTGAGGCTCTTTATTTAGCCAAATAATTAGGATTTTATAGCCCAGATATCTCTGGATCAAGTCAATCCCAACCTCTGGGGTGGGTTTTAGCTTGTTGTGCTCCAGCATCCCCCTGGAGTGAGATGTGACTTAGATCCCCTATAATTTTCAGACTCAAACCCAGAAAAAAAAAAGACTAAAAAAATTAAAATTGCTCAGAGGAGCATCAGCAGAACCTTTGAATGATTTTAGAGGTCTTTTCCAACCTGATTTTATGATTAAACATGAAGAAGAGCAGATAACTGACCTCCTTGGAGTCTCCAGGTAGGAAGGAGGCATGGAAAAGTCGGATTGCCCTGGGCAGGCACTGTTTTTTTCTGTCATCCTCGCTGCTGGAAGTCAGAAATTCAGTCACAGGGGTGAAAGTCAGAGCTTGGGAACCTTTGGTTTATTTTAGGGGAAGAGGAAAACATGACAACTACTAAATTACAAATATAGACTATAAATTACAAATAGGAACAGAATTAAACAGATTTTCTGGGATTGCTGGGTCCTACCAGGGCTTTCCTTGGGGTATCCCCAAAAAAAAAGGAGGTTTTGGATCTGGAATCTCTGGATTCTGCATTTCTCCTCCTCACTGTCCCATGTAAATCAACCAAGGCCCCCAAACCGTGGAGCCAAACACCAGTGGGAGCACATCTGGATTCCCTGAGAGCTGCTGTGGGATGACACCCACCCTGCAGCCCCCAAAACCCTGTGACCCCCCACCCAGGACCACCCAGGAGGAGCTGCAAGAGGAGCCCACGAGTCCTCCCTGCTGCCCAACCAGCCCTGCTCCCCAGGAAATCCCTGTTTTTCCCCCTTGTAAAGAGCTCCTCCAGTAATTGCCTCCACATCTCCAAGGTGTCTTCGAGCCACGGAGGTGCAAATATTTACCCATACTTGGAATTGCCGAGTGAAGGCTGGCTAAGTGTTCCCAGACACTCCAGCCCTTGTTGTTTTAAGACCTGGGCCCGTGGACACCTGGCTGGAATTAATCAGCAGATGGGAGCAGGGAGGCAGAGCAGAGCCCTCATTAACCCTTCACACATCGATGTCAAGGTCACAGAGTGCGGGAGGAGGGGAGGGGGTCAGGCTGGACCTGTCAACAGCTTGGGAATCCCAAAGCAAGGAATGTCCTTCCCGGAGCAGGGGCATGAACTGGAAGCGGGATTTATCACTCTGCTGTCACCACGGAGCTGGGGCTCTGCCCTGGGCAGAGCAGCAGGAGTAAATGTTTAGGACTAGATAATAAAACACCAGAGCAAACCCACCTTCTGTCCGGGCTCTGCCTCAATCCAAGAGTTGAAGCATCTCCTGAAGGCAGAGCATCCAACTTTGTGCCTGGTTTCAGGCAGGAAGTTTGGATTGTTCAAGTAGGTTGGTCGTTAGGGAGAATTCCCTGATTGGATTGGATTGGATTGGATTGGATGTGGGGAAAATTTCTTCCCTGAAAGGGCTGCCCAGCCCTGGCCCAGGCTGCCCAGGGCAGTGGGGAAGTGACAACCCTGGAAGTGCTTACTAAATGTGTGGATGTGGCACCTGGGGACGTGAATCAGCGATGGATCAGCTGGGATCACACCCTCCATCCCTCACCCCCCTGGGAACGGAACAGAGAGCTGAACACACCCCAGAGAAACTAAAAAACACGGCCAGGAACCTCCCAAAATCTGCCCTCCTGCACGGACAGCCCCAGCCAGGCAGGCAGGTGTGGGTGCAGCCAAAGACCGATGCTTTTCACCACGGCCACCTCCACCCTAAAAAACCCACCCCCACCCCAAACAACCCACCCCCCCAGCCCCCTGGGTGGGCAAAAACACCCCTCCCAAAAAAAAAAAACCCTCCTTGCACAGCTCTGTTTACCTCTCTCCGTGTGTTTTTGGTGCCCGGGGAAGTCAAAGGGGTGATCAGGGAGGGAGGATTCATTCCCTGCTGCTCTCCAGGGGGGGAGGGTGTGGGGGGAAGTTTGGCTCTTGAGGAGATGTAAACAAGCCCTGCAGCAGGTCAGGCCCCGCTGCCCTCTTATCACGAGTCCTTTTTTTTTTGGCATAAACACCGGCCCCAGGTCAGGGCCATAATCTGTCCCAGATGCTTTTCCAAAGCTCACTCTACGGCTGCAAACCTGAAATGGGGGGGTGAAATCATCCCCACCTGCTGCTTTCTCTCTCTCTCTAATATCAATTTTCTATCCCAAAACTTCTTCACCTGGTACAGGGGGAGGTGGTTGGGAGGGATCCACGAGCCCTTGGCCTGTCAGGGGGTTGATCCCAAACTCTCAGCCAAGGTCTCCACGTCCCAGGATCCATCCCCAGCACAGACTTGTCTCACCAAGCCCAGCCCAACATTTCCAGGGTTTTTACAGGACTAGGGAGTGTCTCTGTCCCCAAGGGCATCGAGGATTGCCCAGGCACTGGGTCAGTGGTTGTGGCCATGCCCTTGTTGAGCCTGAGCTGCCCAATCCACATCCCAACCCTCCCTGAGCCCGAGCAGAGGGAAATCTGGATCCACAGGTCTTGTTCTTCAGCAGGAATGAGTCCAACCCAATCCCACATTTCAAAGATTTACCACATCCCAGGGTGGTTTGGGTTGGAAGGGCCCTTAAAGCCCATCCAGTCCCACCCCTGTGTCTCCAGGCAGGGACACCTTCCACTTGCCCAGGCTGCTCCAAGCCCCGTCCAACACTTGGACACTTCCAGGGATTCCTTGAGGTGAATTCCTTGAGTCCTTCCTTCCTGGACTGAGCAAACTACTCTAGAAATCAAATTAAAAAATCAGGAAGAGGAAGGATTTTTTTTTCTCTCTTCAGGTCAGCCCAGACTGCAACCTCTCCATTTGCCTCAGCAAACCAGGTTGTTTTTTTTTCCTTTAAGTGGAGACAATGAAAACATCTTGTTCTCCCCAAAATAAAACGTGTCTGTGTTTGCAAATTCATCTTTGACAGCACTTGTGGTTCCCCTGCCTTTTTCTAATTAAAGGCTGGCAGATCTCAACTGGGGAACACCACAGTGTAATAAAATTTAATTTCAAGCATATCTCCAAACAAAGCCTGCAGCTTTTCAGCCCAAAAATACTCCCTTTTTTTAATTATTATTTTTGGTTTGGGTTTTTTTTTGTTTGGCTTTTTTTTTTGTTCAAGTTGTAAATAATTTCAAAGGCACCAAAATAACTTTTATTTTCCCTACAAACAAATGGTTTCATCTTAATTTCAGCTTTCAGTGATCAGAGCCAGACTCTTCCCAGTGGTGCCCAGGAAGTGGTTAAGAGGGAAGGGCACCAGCTCAGATAGGGAAATTCCCTTTAAACAGAAGGGAAATTGTATGTTTTATTTTTATTTTATTTTTATTTTTATTTTTATTTTTATTTTTATTCTTTATTTAAGGGTTGCTTTAAGATCCCTCCCATTCCTTGATCCTGTAACACCTGCTTTTGGAAAAAAAAATCAACCAAAAAACCAGAACATCTCAGCCTGTCTTTAAGGCTGGAGGGGTTGAATTTACCGTTTCTGCTTTGCCCTTGGAGAAATCCGCAGGGAATCTCCCTCCTCCCTCCATCTCCTGGTGCGCGGGGCCCTCTGGAGCCCGCGCCGCGCATCGCCCGTCACGGCCCCACAGCTCTCCAAGCTGGAGCTGCCGCGAGGAACAGCTGGATTCGCTGGATTCGCTGGAATGACAAACCCACCGGCACCGCTGGACAAGCCAGCGATTCCCATCCCGGGTTTACACAGGTAGGAATATAATTTTGGCGGGGTTGTGGAATGTCCCAGAGCCTAAAAACGAGCCCCAAATCCAAGGAAAGAAAAGCAGGATGCTCACATGGCTTTCCAAAAGGGTCCCATCCTCCCCCTCCTGGGAGTTTTTGGCTCATTGAGTGGGAAAAACACAGTGTCAGGTAAGAGGAAAGGTGTTATTCCAGCTGAGGGAGCACGTGGAGTGGGAGAGGGAGTGAGAAAACTGCTTGGGAAACCCCCCCAGCACCAGGAAGGACCTGATCCTGGGTATTGCCTCCTCCAGAGGGGCAGGAGTTGGGCTCAGCACAGAATTCCCAGAGGAATTCCCAGTGCTGGGAAGTCAGCCGGACGCAGGGCTCGCTGTGTGCATCCCAAAGGAAAACAGAATCCCAACAAAGCCGTTTTCCCTGGCAAGCAGAGCTGGGCTCTCTCACTGCGTGCTCAATGAAATTCCTCCGGGATCAGATGGATGGAGTTTGGACAGGGAACACCTGCTCCGAGGCCCGGGACAGCAGCCAGTAGATGGCATTCACATTCCATACGTGCACTGCCATGAGCTGTCAGCCTTGGGCTGCTCTGGGAGACAAGAAAAGAACGTTTTTCGTGGAAAAATGAAGGTAAAAGGCGAAATATTCAGCAGAAATGACCCTGAAGACTTGGACAAATAACTTTGGAGCCATCAAGTGGTGCAGACTTCCAGGTATTTACTGTCCCCATGGATCTTCTGTCAGATTCTAACAGAGAATCCCAGGGTGGTTTGGGTGGGAAGGGACCTTAAAGCTCATCCAGTCCCACTGGGACACCTTCCACCAGCCCAGGTTGCTCCAGCCTGGCCTTGGGCACTTCCAGGGATGGAGCAGCCACAGCTTCTCTGGGCAATCTGTGCCAGGGCCTCCCCACCCTCAATTCCTTCCCAATATCCCATCCAACCCTGCCCTCTGGCAGTGGGAAGCCATTCCCTGTGTCCTGTCCCTCCATCCCTTGTCTCAAGTCCCTCTCCAGCTCTCCTGGAGCCCCTTTAGGCCCTGGAAGGGGCTCTGAGGTCTCCCTGGAGCCTTCCCTTCTCCAGGTGAACCCCCCCAGCTCTCCCAGTTGGTGTCCCTGGGATGTTCTCCTGGTGTGCATTACCGAAGGAAACCCTTGCAGTGAAAAAAATCTTCCCTGATATCCAACCTGAACCTCTCCTGGTGCATCCTGAGGCTGTTCCCTCTTGTCCTGTCCTAGAGCCCGAATCCCACCTGGCTCCCCCTTCCTGTCGGGAATGCAGCAGGGGATAAAAAAAATCACGGTGTCTTCAGCCACCTTTCGATTTGCAAAGGAACCGGCAGGGCTCGGGGACTGGATGGACATCCCGGGATCAGGGATTCACCCTCCCGGCACGAGCAGGACCTTCTGTCATGTCTGTCTGTCCAGAACCCGGCCCGCTGCCTGAGGTTTGGGGACAAATCAGCCCTGCAGGCTGGACCCGCAGTTCGATCCCGCATCCCACCTTTTACTTCCTCGGGGAATGAGGCGCTGCACTAAAATCCCTCCCACCTCCCATCCCCAGCAGCAGGATGACGGGCATCCCTGTCTCCCACTGAAGGCTGCAGGGAGAGGGTGTGCTCAGCCCCCTGGCATCCACATCCATCCGGATCCATCCGGAGGAAGAGTGCGGGGACAGATTTGGTGCCTCGCAGCCCATTGGAGGAGCGCTGGCACCGGCAGGGGGGTCCTTTCGGCTCCGTGTCCCCACCCCCTTCTCCTCCAGACCCCCCTCCCTGTCCCCAGCGCCATCCTCACACACACAAAAGCTGGGAATTAGCTGCCTTAGGGCAGCCGAGGCTTAGCCAGCTGCGGGCGGAAAATCGGAATAAAATACCTTGGAGGGGAGGGGAGGGCAGGGAGGGAGGCGGCGGAGGAAGCAGCAGCCATGGAAGAACACAAATAACTGCCCTCCATCCATCCATCCATCCATCCATCCATCCATCCATCCATCCCTCCCTCTTTTCCCAACCGAATCGCAAAGCGACGGATGCCGTGCGAAAAGCCGACCTGGATGCATCCCCACATTCCATCTGCATCCGGCTCCAGGGGCTGGACCTGCTGAGCGGTCTCCCATCGGGAGGAATGCCGAGGCGGGATCCGGGCGGGATCGGCTTTTGTTCGTCGCTGAGCACCGGCAGCGGTGAGTACGGCAGAGCTGGGACACCGGGAAAATCCTCCTGCTCCTCCTTGCCGGGCTTTGCATCGCCACCTTCGCTTTCCTTCCTCCCTCCATGATGCCTCCAGGGTTGGCAGAAAGCAGCTGACGGGGAGGGAGGGGGAAGGTGGGGATCTCTTTCCCTGAGCTCCGAAGGGTCTATTTGGTCTGCATTTCAGGGAAATAAAAACCCGGGGAAGAGGTGGGACCGTGCCAGGCATCCCCTGAGCCGGGTGTGGGCTGGGGGGCAGAATCCAGGATGGATTCTGGGAGATGCCGAGCCCTGCAATGCTGACAGCCAGGCTCTTTTTGCTGATTCCAGTGCCTGGAATACAGAGGGATGCTGGATTTGCTGGGGCCTCGTTCCTTTAAAGCAAATTCACAGAGATTTCTCTCCCCCACATCATCACCAGGCTCCAAGGGAAGCAGGAAAAGCTCTGGAAGAGCCTCAGAGCGATGGGCAGACTGTGCTGGGTGATGATCTCCCTGCACTGGGGCACGGACAGAGCAGCCCCATCAACACCCAGGGAATCACCCTGCATCCCTTATCCCAACAGGAATGTGTTCCTATCCAGCCAGTGCCTGGAACAATTCAAAGGCTGAGCCAGGAGGAACATTCCCAACTGTCCTGCAGTGGGTGGGATGATGCTCGTGCCCAGCCCAGGAGCTGATTCCACCTGAGGATGTTCTGTAGGAGATCAGGCCTGACCTTGTTCCCTCTGGGCAGGATCCAGCTGGGAATGGTGTGTCTGCTCCCCACAACCAGTGCTGGTCCTGCTGGGACTGGTCCTGAGTCCCAAGCCAGACTTTTTTTTGGGAGCTGCAGGTGCAAGCCCGAGGAATTAGGTACAAACATCTGATTTTTGCTGTCTGGGAGCAGAAACCTCCTGGTGAAGGCAATAAAAAAAATATGCATATGTGGTTTAAGGGCCCCTCGTGCCCCTGGGGTGTCAGTGTGGGTGAAAACCAGGATTCCTGGAGCTCAGCTTATTCCTGCCAGTGCAGGAGAAGTCCCAGACCGGGAACACACCCTCACCCTGCCTCTGGTTGAGCTGCTCCGGTTTTTTGGAGTCTGGGTTGGTTTATCTGGGAGCCAGGCAGTGATGGGGATCCCTCAGGGGTGGGGAAGGACACTCAGCATCCCTGTGAAGCTTCCTCCTCCTCCTCCACGTCTCTTTGGGACAGGGACACGCAGGGATGGAGCACAGAGCGGGCAGCAGTGTCAGGAATTTCCCTGCAGAGCCAGAGCAGTAACTTCCATCCACACCAGCAACATGGAATCTGCTTCCAAAGCAGGCTGAGAGCAGCCTGGGGGGAACCCACTCTGCTGTCCCCTCTCAACCACATTTCCCTCAGCAGGGAATATGAACACCCTCAGAGGGGTTTATACTGAGATTGGGATTGAAAGGGAAGCCACAAGGTAAAAAGGTGTGGATATCAGTGCTGATCCACAGGGACACCAGCTGGGATCCAAACAGAGCAAAGATACACCCATTGCTTTGACCCAGGGCCAACCTCCCCTCCCCTTCCTGGTCCAAAATGTGCATTTTAGCCACCACATCCCACGTTTTGCTCCTTTTTCCCCCAAACAAGCAGCTCCTCCAGGGAGTGTGGTACCAGAGTACCTGCTCCTGGGTCAGGACGCTCCATGCCAACCTCTGTGCCTTCCCATTCCAGCCTGAGCCCTTCCCTGAGGGATCTGCTGCCTCCAGCCCTTCCCTGAGCACCATGGGAACCACGGAGGCCACGCTGCGGATGGAGAACGTGGATGTGAAGGAAGAATGGCAGGACGAGGATTTCCCCAGGTTGGTTCCCTTGGGAGAAACCAAAAAAAAAAAAAAAAAACAGGGAGAGTTTTATTTCTTCCTGTGAGAAAAACCCTCAGGGTATGGAGGGTGGTGAGTCCTTCCCTGGGCTCCAGAGGCAGCAGGAGTGGGAAGTCCAGTGGGGGGATTTGGGCAGAGAATGGAATATTGGGAGCTGCTCTTCAGTGCTTGGAAGAGTTTTGGGATGCTTTTGGGAACCTTGGCAAGGAGGGGTGTGGAGAAAAGGGAGGTTAATCATGTAGGGATGGATGGATGGATGGATGGATGGATGGATGGAGGGATGGATGGATGGATGGAGGGATGGAGGGATGGAGGGATGGACTCCTTCCTAGCCTCTGAATCAGGCAGTGTCTCCCCAGACAGGGAAATGCTGCTTTGCCAGGAATTTGCCATGGAAAGCGGAGTCACTGGGATTCAGGGGATCCGAATGGGTGCCAGCCTTGTGGGAAATGATGTGTGGGTGACAGGAGGTGCCAGAGTGGCACCTTCCACCCTCACAGCCCCTGCACTGCCTGTGCAGAGGTGCCAGGAAACCTCCCTGTGAGCTTGGTGTGCTCCGAACTCCCTGAGGGAGCACCTGCCCCCATTCCCAGCCTTGTCCCCCCAAATCCAGGGGCAGGGGAGTCTGCACAGGGAGGGAGTGGAGATATTCCAAACCCACCTGGAATGTCACCTGCCTCGGTGACCCTGCCTGGGGAGGGATGCTGGACTGGGTGATCTCCAGAGGTCCCTTCCAACCCCAGCTATCCCGGGATGCAGCTCTAAATCCCTCTGGGCACACAGAGCCATTCCCAGCCCTTCCTGCAGCCCCGAGGGGCTTCCAGGTCTGTCCCACCCTGCTCCAGCTGCATCCAAACCCCCCGGCAGCCCCACAGAGCCCCAGTATTCCCAGACACTGTGCCGTGTGTGCCGCGGGCACGTCCAGCCCCCGCCCACCAAGAAAGGGGCTCCTGTTCTTCCCAGCACTTGGATGAGCCTGGCTCTGTTCATCCCAGCACTTGGATGAGCCTGGCTCTGTTCATCCCAGCACTTGGATGAGCCTGGCTCTGTTCATCCCAGCTCCAGCTGCATCCTCCTTCTGAGCCCCTCTGTCTTCCAGCCCACAGGACACGGCTTGTCCTTCCGCTGGCCCCCAGGGTGGGCTCAGCCAAGCCCTTGGCTTTGCAGGATGGGTTTGATTTCCCTCGGAGAGCAGAGCTTTGGGCTGATGGATCTTTGCCAGCCTCGGGCTCCCCTGGAGTGCTGTGCTGCCAGGGTTTTAATGGAGTGGAGAGAGAGAGAGGTATAGAAAGGAAATGGAGGTTTAGGTAGGAATTATGGAATGGTTTGGGTTGGAAGGGGCGGTAAAGCTCATCTCATTCCACTCCCTGCTGTGGGCCAGGGACAACTTCCACTAGCCCAGGTTGCTCAGAAAAGTATAGAAAGTGAGGCACAGAAAGGAAAACATTGACCCAAAGCTTCCTAGGAAATCTGGGATAAAGCTGGTGTTGCTCCTGGACACGCCGGCACCAACCCAGCCATCCCCTCAGAGCTCTGTCCCGCCCTTCCCATGCCAGCAACAAACTTCCCACAGCCAGCCAGGCCTGCCAGAGGCATTTCTCCTGCAGAGCCCTCAGCACCAAACACAGGTGTCATCAGGTATGAGTCCTGGGAAGAGGCAAAGGGGTCTGGGCAGCAGGTCAGGGACAGGGCCAAGGCTGGAGCCCTGGGAACACGCTCCCCAGGCTGCTGCACTGGGATTAAATCGGGAATGATGCAAGTGAGACAGAGCCTGAACAGCCCCTTGGCAAATGAGGGAAGGGCCAGCTGGGTTCCAGCTGGAATAAAAATAAATAAATTACCATTTTCCAGCCGCTCTTCCCCCCCTGGAAGCGGCGAAATAATAGGGCAGAAGCTGCTGCATGTGGGACAGCAGCTCTCCAGCAGCTGATTTGCTGCAGAGCTATTTTTGCCTGCCTGGGATTAGCCAATCTAGCCACGGGAAAAAAAAAAAAGGAAAGCCACATCCTAGACAAGGATCTGGGCTGGGAAAAAACGGGATTCAGGCCGCTCACCGAGGACACGAGGCGACATTCCCATCCCTCCTCCTGCCCGGAAAGCTGAGCCTGCAGGAGCAGCTCCTGCGCGGCAGGTGGGGGATGTGGCGGCCCTGAGGGAGCGGGGAGGAGAAGGATCCTCCCTCCTGCTGCTCCGGGAAGGTTTATTCCAGACGTTGTGTGTCGGCTGGAGCGCGGGGACGATGATGCCGTAGGCTGGGATGGGGAGCATGCTCACTGCATCCCGCATCCCGCCGATCCCGGCGCGTTCCCTCCGGCACGGAGCGGGGACCCACTCGTGCCCGTGGAGAAAGGGCTGGGAGAGGGAAGCAGGGACCGGCAGGGAGCAAAATGGTGGCACCCAACCCTTAGGATAAAACCGCTGCGCTCCGGAGATCTCGGGATCCGGGGCTGAGCGCTTTCGGGAAGGAGGATTGGCACGGGGAGGTAGCGATCGGAGCAGCCTTTGGGAAGGTAAGGAAGGTTTTTTTCTTCCCCCCTCTGGCTTTGGAATCGCTGTCCTGACGGGATGAATGCCGGGATGAGGGAGCAGCACGTCCTCGGCAAGAGCTGCCCCCACTCCTTTCCCTCCGCTTCCCACTGGGATGCTGTGTCACCAAATCGTGCCAGGCGCCGGCTCCCAGCGGATAAACAACCAGCCAGGCCTCGGTGGTGACAAAAGGAGAAGGGGGGAGGAGGAGCCGGAGGGGGCCGAGGGGTCTCCCTGAGCGCTCGGGAATATCGTGGCAGCCGCCGGGATTCGGGCGCTGCACAAGGAGCACGTGCCCGGGATCAGCTCCTCAGCTCTCATAAATATGCAATAACCAGGGAGCAGAGGATTAGCCCTTAATCTACATATTTATAGGGTTTAATTTGGCTGGTGGCTCTGGTGCCGTGGCAGCAGCAAGAGGAGTGTTTACAGGGCAGAGCTGGGCCGTGTCCTGTCTCCATCCTCTCCCTCTGTGTGTGCAGGACCAGCCTCCTCACAGGCCCATCCTCATCCTTAAAACTCCTGGATTCTCCCCCTGTTCCATCCCAGGGCTGTCCCAGCACCAGGATTTTACAGCTGGAGGCATGAGCCCTTCCCCTGAAGAGGGGGAGCTTCCAGAAATGAGATTTGACAACGTGAATTTATTGTTGGTGGGGTTTGGTCCAGGAGTGTCAAACCCAGCTCATGCCAGGGACAGGCATGAATCCCAGCTCAAATTAAGGAGAAAAGCATCTGGGAAGTGCATCTGTCCAGGAAAATCGACCTTTACATCCATGGATGCCTTTGCCCAACCTCAGCCAGGGGTTGGGAAGCACCAAATGGGGGCTGAGGTGAGGGTGGAGGTGACAATTTTGGGGTCACCCTCAGGGTTTGGTCCTTGCCTTGAGCATCAGCTGCCTCCAAGCAAAGCCACCTCCAAGGAGCAGCTGCTTCCCAGCAGAGGGGGTTGTGGAAGGCCTTTGGAGAAGGTTTTGCTGGGCTGGGATCCTCAGAATTCCTGCAGATTAAAAATAGGGATAATATGGAGGATGAGGATGTTTAGCAGGCTCTGCTGGGGTCAGGGTTTGCTCCCATGTCCATGGCTGGATTTTCCAGCCTCTTGGCTGGATGGGGGTGGAAATACAGGGGTAGTTTGGAGGTTACTGGGGTTTGCACAGCGCTCCAGGAGGAAAGCACAGCTGCTGGGCAAATTCCCTGAGGGAATCCCTCCAGTCTGAGTTTACTGGGAAAAGGGAAAGGGCAGAGCACAAGTGGGGTTGTGTGCCTTTTTCTGGTGTCCCCATTCTCTCCTCTGTCTCTGACTTTTTCCTAAACATCACCTGCTCTCTCCTGTGTTTTCCCTCCATCTCCTGCAGACCTCTCCCAGAAGAGACAGGGATGGAGTCACTGGGAAGCCCTACGGAAGACGAGAACACGTCCTGTAAGTACCACCTGCCCTCTCCACAACCCAAAGGGGAATGGCAGCTTGCAGGGAGGGAGAAAACCACTTCCCTTGGATTAGCCACAAAAAAATTCCTGGAGGGGAAGAGGTGGGGGGGAAGAAACCAGCAGAGATTTGAATACCCTCATCTTCCCCGAGAAGCTGGGGGAGGAAATCGGGAGCTCACAAAGTGTGGGCACTTCTATCCAGCTGCTCCCACGGGCTCCCAGTCCCTCATCCACCACCCAGCCTGTAAACTGGGATGTCCACGAGGCAGCAGGAAGGACACAGGAGCAGGATAACCTGTCAGTTGTTTTCCTTTCAACTCCAGCTCCCCCCAATACTTTAAACTTTAACGGGGCCCATCGGAAGAGGAAGACACTCGTTGCACCCGAAATCAACATTTCCCTGGATCAGAGTGAAGGCTCCATCCTCTCTGATGACTTCCTGGACACTCCAGATGACCTGGATATTAATGTGGATGATATCGAAACACCTGACGAGACAGATTCCCTGGAATTCCTGGGGAATGGGAACGAACTGGAATGGGAAGGTAAAAGGGCTGGTTCTGTGGGAGTTTTGCAGGGGTTGGGGTGTTTTTTTAGCCTCATTGTAATGACTTCTGACACAGTTCACCAGCAGCAGCTGAGGACTGATAAGCAAAGGGAGGTTTTAAGCTTATTTGTATAACATTTTGGCAATAAAGCAGGATTGTTTAGCACCATAAACTCGCACAGATCGAAGCTGCAGGCGGGACACGATCCGAGCATCCCTGGGGTTCTTCTCTCCAAAGCCTCTTCCTGCATTAGATTAAAGGCACATCTGTCCCTTTTCCAGATGACACCCCCGTAGCCACGGCCAAGAACATGCCTGGGGACAGTGCAGACCTGTTTGGGGACGGGGGCACGGAGGATGGCAGTGCCACCAACGGGCGGCTCTGGAGGACCGTCATCATCGGGGAGCAGGAGCACAGGATCGACCTCCAGATGATCAAACCCTACATGAGAGTGGTGACACATGGAGGTGAGGTCTCTGTCGAGGATTCCAGGACTGGTTTGTTCCTGTTTGCTGTTTGTTTTGTGAAGTTACAGGGCAAGGAGCAAAAAGCACCCAAACTGCACTAAAAAGGGGTCTGAAAATGTAATCACTGCAATGGTGTTTGAATTAACAGATACAGGGACTGTTCCCAACCCTCAGGCCTGGTGTGGGCACTGATGAAGGGCCTGGGGGGTTTGAACTCCTCCAGCTCGGTGCTTGAGCTGCTCCAGAGGGACAGCAAAGGTTGACACATCCACAGTCAGTGCTTTTTCCAAAATCCAAGCAAAGCCAAGGAGCAACCCAGCTCTGACACCCCCAAATTCCTTCCCTGAACCCCAAACACACGGGTCACAGCCCAAACCAGGAGGAAACCTCCTCGGGAAGGAGGTCCAAAGAGGGACAAAGCTCTCCTGGAGTGAGACAGAGACACAAACCTTCCCCCCCACAGGCTCAAATCTGACAACACAACTTTGCTGCTGTTTCTCCTCAGCTCTTACAACTTTCTCTGGAAAACATCCCGTGTTTTTCTTTCCCAGGGTACTACGGAGAAGGTCTCAATGCCATCATTGTCTTTGCTGCCTGTTACCTCCCCGACAGCAACCTGGCTGATTACCACTACATCATGGAAAACCTCTTCCTGTGAGTGGCTGGGAGGGAGAGGAGGGTGAGGGAAGCATCTCCACAGTTTCCCTGTACTCACTGCATCAGGAACATCAGCTGGGAATAGTCTGAATCCAGGCCAGACATGCCCAGGGTGCAGCTGCAGACTGGGGTGAGCGTCGCTGGCCCCGGCTCTGAGTCCAATGAGTCAAAGCATTCAAACATTCCGGGTTAATGATGCCAGGGATGGACTCCCATCCAGGCTGGAGCGTGTGTGGGATGCTCAGCAGCTGGGAGAGAGCAGAGCTGGGGTGTCCATGAGTGCCTGAACTGCACTAACACATCCCCGGGCACCCCGCAGAGGTGCCAGGAGAACCCAAACCTGTTCCGAGGCCCGCAAAGAAGGAGCCTTGGAGGCGCTTTCAGGGTGAAACACAGGTACCTGAGGAAAGCCCCGAGGTGTTTTCTCAGTCTCTTGTCCCTTCTGCTCACCCACCAGATACGTGATCAGCAGCCTGGAGCTGCTGGTGGCCGAGGATTACATGATCGTGTACCTGAACGGAGCGACGCCCCGGCGGAGGATGCCAGGCCTGGGCTGGCTGAAGAAATGCTACCAGATGATCGACAGAAGGTCAGAACCCTGCTGGTGTGGCCTCTTCCTTCTTCCCAAGGCCTCTCCCCACATGGAATCCTGGAGTGGTTTGGGTTGGAAGGATCATAAAGTTCATCTGGTGCCACCCCCTCCGTGGGCAGGGACACCTCCCACTAACCCTGGACACTCCCAGGGATGGGGCAGCCACAGCTTCTCTGGGCAACCTGTGCCAGGGCCTCCCCACCCCCACATCTCTTCCTCTGCTTCCTCACAGCACTCCCAGCCAACCCTCCTCCCTTCCCACTCCCCAGAGTCTGTAATTCCTTCCTCTATCCCAGATTTCTGATTTAACTCCAGGCTCTCCTCATGGCCTCTGCCCCCTCCTTCCTCACCAGCACCCTGGCAGAGCTCAGGTTGGCACAGCCCCAGAGCAGAGCAGTGTCCTGCAGCCTCTGGGCAGGGCTGGGCTTCCTAAAGGGCATGGAGAGTTTAGGAAATGCCCTTTGGATTTGACTCCTGTGCCTTGGCTCTTCCCCAGGCTCCGTAAAAACCTCAAAGCCCTGATCATTGTGCACCCGTCGTGGTTCATCCGGACGGTGCTGGCGATATCCAGACCCTTCATCAGGTGAGCAGGACGTTCCCAGGCTTGGCTGGGTTTGGAATCACGGAATTCTGGGATATCCTGAGCTGGGAGGGTCCCACAAGGATCATCAGTCCAGCTCCTGGCCCTGCACAGACACCCCAACAATCCCACTCCCGGAGCTCTGGCAGCCTTGGTGCTGTTCCCACTGCCCTGGGGAGCCTGTTCAGTGCCAACCACCCTTCCCTGAGATCCAACCTAAATCCCCCCTGACACAGCTTCGTGATGTTCCCCTGGGTTTAATCTCACAAATCAGATTTTAAGCTCATCTTTAGGCCAGGAGCAACCAAGGTGAGGCTGTTTGTCCCTTGTCCTTCTTCTCTCTGATACGTCCAGGGACGACTCCTGAGGTGGTTTTAGGAGACCTTGGGGTGGTCTGGATCCAGAGCAGGCTTTGTCCCAGTGGGTAGGGCGTGATGATTTACTGGGAAGTGTGGGAATGGTGGTCCTTTTTGCCTCCTGCAGATATTGGGAGGAGCAGTAACGTGGTGTCTCACCCCAGCTTTCAGTCCCCCAGCAGCGTCACGGGGAGGTGGGCACAGAGATGAGGAGTTTCCATCAGGAAAGCTCTTGGCTTCCTATGGATCAATCCAAGGCCTCCTGGTGCACTGTTTCTCTCTCTCCCTGCCAGTGTGAAGTTCATCAATAAGATCCAGTACGTGCACACCCTGGAGGAGCTGGAGCAGCTCATCCCCATGGAGCACGTGCAGATCCCAGACTGCGTCCTACAGTGAGTGCTGGGGGGGGCCCTGGGGAGGTGCAGGACAGACATCCCACCTTGTGCTGAGTCCAAATCCACGGGCTGGCAGCGCAGAGCCCGGGGCAAACCTCGTCTAACTCGTGCCAGGGCCGAGGAAGAGCCTCACCCTGTGCCAGCACAGAGCTCCCGTCACCTTCGGAGCAAACACAGAATTTTACTGAGAGTGAACAATCTCTGTTTAAAGGATGTTCCCTCTTTCTTGCAGATTCGAAGAAGAGAGGATCAAGGCCAGAAAAGAAAGGTAAAATTAATTTTTTTTTTTTGGGGGGGGGTTCATTTCCTTGGGATGTTGTTGCTTTCTCCCATCACTGTTTGTGTTATAACCAGTAAATTCCCCGTTCCTCCCACCCCCAGATCCTGCACTGATTTTCTATAACTAAATAAGAGCTGGAGGAGGGAGAAACTTGATTAAAAGCTTGTTATTTATCCATAGATTAAAAGGCTGTTTATCCACAGAACCTCTGAACCCCACACATCCTCCTCACGCTCTGTCTGTGCTCCCAAAGGTCATCAGACACCACTCTTTGTGTAAAACAGGCACATTATCCCCATTTGGGCAGCAAACTGACCCTGAAGTGAGCTCTTGTGCTTGTTTCAAAAGCCACTTCACCCTGCTGGAGTGGCATGAAGAGGGACTTCAGTGTGCAGTTGGTTTGGTTTCATTGTCTAGACCTGCTCAAAGTCCAGTGCTTTGGGTCAGAAGTGCTGCTGGGAGGGCTGGCCCTGACCAGGGATGACTCCAGGGAAAGCAAGAGGCAGGGAAGGAGAGAGGAGAGACCCACTGGGTCAGCATAGGTGCTAAAACACCTCCTGGTGCTGGTGCCCGAGTGGGAGATGCCAGCTGGGGAGGATTAAGTGAGTTGTCCAGCCCAGCTCCTGGAGCTGCCTCCCTCCAGGAACACGAGGGCCACCAGGGCTGGGGGTCCCAGGGACTTGGACCCCTCTCCAAGGTCCATCCATCACCCTAGAAGGGCCCTGGATTCTCCCCTCCTTCCCACTGCTCACCTCAGGGTGATGATCCCAAATGTGATTTGTGTTTACAGGGCAGAGGAGAAACAAGACATGGCTGAGAGGGAAAGGTAAGGACTCTGATTGATTTATCCCTCACTCACAGCTCAAACCGTGCCTGGGGGTGGGAACACAGCCCCATGGATTGGGAACACCCCCAGGAGACGGCTGGATCCACCAGGACATTCCCAAAGTGTTCAGGAGCTGATAAAGCCCCTCCTGTCCCAGACAGCTCCGTGTGTGCCACCACTGCTGTGGTGTTCCCGATTTTCCCCTCCAGGAGCAGATTCCTGACCCTGCCCCGTGCAGGGAGTGATCCCAGAGCTGAGCCAGATCCCCTGGGAATGCTCTGCTGACATTCAGGGGGAGCATTTGCAGGCTGGTGCAATGCAGAGGGTCAGATCCTGCTGCTGGACACGTTTCCCTGTGGGCACAGGGACCGCAGCCGGGGCTGTAACTTGAGATGGGAAAGAGAATTCTAGAGGGGTTGGGAAGGCAGTGCCAAAATCCTCCACCAGGAGAATCTGGCCTGGTTTTGGCTCTGCTTCAGAGCCATGCAGCCTCTCTTTTCGTCCTGTCTTCCTCTCCTGAGGGGGAACAGGGAATATTTTGTGCTGTTTTCCCAAAGAAAAAGGAGTTTTGGTCACAGTTGCCTGAGTTGTTCTGAGAAATAAGAGGAGCTGAGGGCAAAGAGAGGGGGCACTGGTTTTGTGGTGGAGATTCACTCACTGTTGTGCTGGTTCTCTTCCCAGCAGGCCTGTGCCTCCAGGAGAGGACCAAGAAACCAGGTTTGAGCTGGACCTCCCCCTTTGTTTGTGTCCCTGCCAGATCTTGTGGTGTTTGCACTCCACGAACAAGAAAGCCCAGCCTGGGTTAGACCCAGGATCCTTCTCCCTGATGCCACTCCCGGGCACCCAACAGGTCCCTCTGCCCCTTCAAGCCCCAGACTGCATGATGTTTGTCCCCAGTACATGATGACACCCACATTTACCCCCATTTTTTTGACACGGTGGGAATAATAAAAAAAATTTTTTACCTCAATTCGCTGCCTAAAAATAACTCCTGTCTCTCTGTTCCTTCCCAGCATGTCCTGAATGGAAGCAGGAGGTGGATGGATGGAGTGGAAGGACACAGCCTGGCAGCCACCCACGGCAATGACCTTTTGGGACAAGACCTTGTCACCATCTTATTCCAAGTCCTGTAAGATCCCAGAGCCTGCCTCCTCTGTCTCCAAGATGCAAAGCTCTTTAACCTTTTTGGAAACATTTTACCTTAAAAAAGAAAAAAAAAAAAGAAGAAGAAGAAGAACAACAACCAACCAACCAAAAAAACCACCCCACAAAACAAAGCAGGCCAAGAAAAGCACTTTTCAGGACAGGTTCCAGGGTGTTTCTGGAATGGTCTGTGGAGAGCTGTGACACAGTGCAAATACACACCTTGTAGTAAGTTAAAGAGCATCCTCCAATCCATTAGTCCCCCAGCCCAGAAAGAGATTTATTTTGTTGTTTAAATTATAAACCCACCTTAACTCGCTGCTGGCCAGCGTGGAGATGTTTTGCTTTAATCTGCACCCCCAGGTTCCTCCATGAGCATCCCAGGGAGAGCCCAGGGAATAACTAAGACAGGCAATGAGAAGAGCTTTGCCCTCCTTTTTATAGCCAGTGTGTGTTCCTGCCTGGAAATACCAAGTGCCCACCGGGCTCGGCACCAGCTCCAGCCTTGGCTGTCTCGGTGAAGTCGTTGCCAGCCCCTCAGTTCTGTAAATGCCACACTGTTGTTATTGTTGTTGTTGTTGGGTTTTTTTTTTCCCTGATTTGTTCCATTCAGGTGTGTAAGGCACTCTGGGAGCTCTGAAGGAGCTTCCCCTGGCGTGGCAGCCTCCACAGAACCTTCCTGTGAGCAGCCCCAAAAGCTCTGGGTTCAGGAGGGGCCTTACGGACAGGAACGTTCTCCTTGCCTTTGTTGTCACCACACTGGACAATCACTCGCTGTCAGACACCTCCCACTGCGGAGAAAAGCTGCTAAAACATTGGAAGTTTCCTCTCCTGAGGGCCCTCATCCATCAGCATTCCTGCCTGGAATATCCCCCCTTCCCTGGACGATGCAGGGCACGGGACTGGGCTGAGTGTCCGGAGCCGAGAGGTGAAGGCGTCGACATCGACTCTGGGAATTTGGATCTGCGGCTCGTGAGGATCCTCTGGAGCAAAGGAGGGGAAAAGCAAATTAAGGAACAACCATCCAGTCAAAATCATTTGGAAGTTACTTCAGCAGACCCAGGTTACGTCCCCATCCCTGGAAGTGTCCAAAGCCAGCTTGGAGCAGCCTGGGATAGTGGGAGGTGTCCCTGCCCATGGCAGGGGGTGGCACTGGATGAGCTTTAAGTCCCTTCCAACCCAACCCAAAATCCCATTCTGGGACTCTGGGATCAGGTAAAACCCCTCCCAGACACCTGCAGATGGAGAATGACCTGCCTGTTGCACCACTTCAAGAAGATTTCCAGGAGAATTCTGGCCAAGCAAGATTTCCCTCAAGGCAGGGACGGCTCCCCCTGGATACACAAAGCTGCTCTTTTTTTTCCCTTTTAGTGAGTAAAACCACCCTGGGTGAGATCTTTATTTCCCTGGATGCTACAAAGAAGCACCAAATATTCCCTTCTCAAGGTTAGTTCTCCTTTGAGACCTGTTCTCCTGCACTTCAGTCGTGGATGTATCTGCTGCCCAGACCTTTGCATGAAAAGCAGAACACCCACAACATCCACCCAGGCTGGGTGAAGATGGAAAAAACCCTCCCCATTCCATCTCACTGGCATGTTAATAACGAGCACCAACCAAGCATCGAGCTCCACAGCTTTCTAGAAATATCATTATAAATTTATTTATTATTATTATTATTATTTATTATTATTGACAAAGGATTTCAAGGCCCTGGATCCTCAGCAATGTGATTTTTTGGGTTGTTTTCTCTCCTTCCAAAGACACTCTGCCTCCACTGTCAGGAAAAATGAGATTAGCAGGATGTGAACATGAAACTTCATATTTTTTTCCGAGTAGTTCCTTCAGGAAAAGGGAATTTCAGCCGTGGAAAAGGCCAGATCACCAATTTCACCCCCAGATCCCACCTCAGTCAGTTCTTTCAATCCACAAAAGTCAATTTAGAAGTTCTTTGAGCCAATTTTTTTTCCCAAGAAGTGCACTTTCTGAGGGAGTGGCATGCACTGTATTTTCATTTTTAACAGGATTTTATGAGTGTATAAAGATTTATGTTCCTGGATGGATGGATTGATGGATGGATGGATGGATGGATGGATGGATGGATGGATGGATGATGTTAATGTGTCTCTTCGACTTAGAGAAGAACCTGCAGTCCATAAAGGATAAATCAGAGCTAAATGTAAAAACAAATTTAAAAAATAATTCACTTCTTTCACACACTGATTTTAGGTGTTGCTTGCCTAAAAAAAAAGCTACAAATTCCCAGATAGAAACCCACAAAGTTGTCATTGTCCCTCTTCCCAAACACAAAGTGACAAAAATCAGCTGGGTGTGGCTAAACCTGAATTTTTGCTGCATTTCCATCACAGCTTTGTGTGTGTGTATATATATATATATTTAAAAACATAAAATTGATAATTAAATCAACTTTATCAACACTGCTGGACCCACCAGCCTTGTTCCTGCCTCATAAAACCACCTCTGGAGGATCAACATTTGGACTTCATATCGTGTGAAAAACACTTTCTGCTCTCGGATTCCGCCTTCCTGAGGAGTTTTTTTTCCATGGAAAGTCACATTTCAGCTGCTGGAGGAGTTGTTTTACCCTCACCAAAAGCTGGGCTGTCCTCCTCGTGGTGTCATTGAAGGGTTGGATTTCATCTCCCACAACCTGAACGTCAAATCAAATCGAATCAAATCAAATCATATCAAATCAAATCAAATCAAATCAAATCAAATCTCTTCCTGTGCAGTTGATTCCAGGCCGGGAATGCCCTTCCCATCTCCTCGAGGTTGCCACAGGATTTGTCCCCAAGGCCCCCTCTCAGATCCAGACAGCTCGAACAACTCTTGGGGTTTTTTTTGGTGGTTTCTTTTTATTGGTTTTGTTTTTTTTTTTATGGAGAATCCTCCAGGATTTTGGGCCTGTCCACCAAGTTTCATCCCAGATCACGAGGAAGGCCCAGGAATATTCCTGTATATTCCAGCTGGACCTGCTCCAAGTTTTCCTGCACAATACCTCGGAAATGTGAGTGGGTATTTCGAGGCTTCCCTCGTGGCAGTTTTTTTTCCACCTAAATTTTCTTTTTTAAGACAATTTGCAAACTCCTGGAATGAGAGACCCCCTGGTGGGAAAGGTTTGAATGGCAACAAATCTTCTTTTTTTTTTTTTTTTGGAAGCTCTAGGGATTAAAAAAACCACAGGAGTGAGGGAGGGAAAGGCTGGTGACAACAAGCTGCCAGGAGGGTGAAAAGAGGACAGAAAAATGGCTCTAAACACAAAAGCACATGTTTTCTCTTTTGTATTTCCTTATTTCCTGGCAGGCAGAAATACAGCATGTTCCTGGTAAAGTGAATTTTCCAACTCACCGTGACAAGAAACCACAATTTCAGGGTTTTTTTTTTTGTTACACTTTAGTTTGTTTTTTTTTTCCTTTCAACCCAAACCAACCTGTAAAAAACAAACAAACAAACGACAAAAAACCGTGTGAAATGTCATTTTTCTACAGTGTTTGTAATTAGGTGGTTGGTGGTAGCAGACCTAGATCTCTGTTCAATATGTATTCAGGTTTTTGCTTTGTATTATTCCATAAAAATCTGTGGATATTCAATTAAAATGAGACTAATCCTTCAGCAAAAACTGCATCCCCCTCTCTTTTATTTTTTTTTCTTTTTTTTTTTTCCATTGTCAGTAGCTTTTATTTAGACTTTGTCTCCATGTGGAAAATATGATGGAAATTTTTCGTTTGGATGCTGTTCCCTTGAAGAGAGGCAGTCAAAGTCGTCCCCTGGAAATTCTGACCCTGCAAAATTAACATCATCAAAGTGTTTTGGTGGGTTTGTTTTTTTTTTTTTTAGGAAAATGACTTCTATTCTGGAGGATGATCTTTCCCAGATTCCTTCAGCTTTAGGAAAGAGTCATGGAAAAATCGCTTTCCTTGGGTTGCCATCAACTCTACTCGAGTTTTTTTAATCCCATTTTATTTTTACATCTGTTTTTATAATCCGGTTAAGAACACGGCTGGGAATTAAATCAGAATCATCATTAAATTATAACACCAAACACCCACAAAAAAACAACTCAAAGCCATTTAGGAAAAAAACTCAAACAAATCCCAGTAAACCCTTGTTAATTTTTATGTTAATTATTTCTATTAAATTATTATTTCTATTTAATTATTTTAATATTGAAATTTATATTCTTCTTTACATTCATCAGACTTTAAAAGCCAAGAAGGCTCATCCTGGGAACCAGGGAAGGCCTTTCAGGGTGAGTTGGGCACTCACCTCACTCCTCTCCAAGAGATCCAGGTGTATTTATATTCCTTTTAGCCAGGCTGGTGGCACCTGGGATTAAGATCAGCAGAGTGTCAGGTTAATTTTCCAGATATTTTTCCATTCCAAGTTTATAAAACCCCCCCACCAGCCACACGTGGAATCTTCACGACTCATTTTCTTTGAATTAGGTGCCTGAAACCCACCCAAAATTTCCTGCTGCCTTTATGGATCTCACATTTGCTTCCTCACCAGCTCGAATTTTAAGGCAGGAAAAAAAAACCAACAAAAAATTATCACCCTGGGGAGGTAAAAATAGTTTTTAAAAGCCTGGGTTGTTGTTTGGTTATTTTTTTTTTTAATCTCCAAACCAGAAAAATCCCTTCCCATTTCGACCTCAGTTTTGCACTTGGAGTGACAAATCCGTGTTTTCCACCTCCTCACTACTGGAACCCCTTCTGTCACACGAGTTGTGAATTAAAACTGTCACCCAAGTGGGAATCTCTTCTCCCACGTGCATGTTCTTCCCTCTGCAATGACTGAGGCTGCTGAATGAAGTTGAATATTTAAGAAGAATGGGCTAATTATGGCCCAGAATATTCCCAGGCATCTCCCTCACAAATAGAAGCCAAAATTCCCGGCTCCAGGCAATTATTTCCCCCCACTTCTAAACAATTAAACTCCACATGAAGGGTGAGATCTACCCCACTTTGTTTTCACCAACCTAAAAATGAGATCTTGAGCTTAAAATCAGTGGATGAAAAAAGCTAAAATTCACGTGAGGTGGGTTGTGGATTTTCAGGCCACCCCAGAAAACTCGGTGTTTAGACAGAATAATGCCCAAATTTGAGGGGTAAAGAGCAGGATTTTGTACCTGGAATGGCAAGGAAAGAGAAATCCCAGGTGGTTCTGGCCCCACATCAACCCATTTCGACCTTGTTTTCATTCCTGAAATGCCAAAACGTTTCAGTTCCCTGAATTGTTGTGTTCAGGTTGTTTTTAGTACCTGGAGCTGCAGGTAAACAAGTCGAGGTTAATGATTGCCAGTTCTACCACCATGAACCCTGTCCTAAACTCCAAATTTGGAGAGATCCCAACCCCAAAAATCCAGCTCCTTCCCAGTGTGTTTGCTGGGAAAAGCTTCAGTGCTTCTCTCTTGTCTTGTTCCTTCTCCTCCTTCATTTTCCAAACAATCCACAAGTTTTCCTGCTCCCTCCTCTCATCCATCACTGCAATCCACACTGGCCAAAACTGAGGAGTAAAATTAGACATTTCCACTCCTGGAATATAAACCAGAGAGATTAAAAAATGGGGATTCTGTTACTCTTTAAAAATGCTTTTGAATTCCTCGCTACTTTAATTTATAGCACCACCCAGATGGGGGCTAATTTCATGTCAAAACATCCCCAAACACATTCCAGCCGTCCAGTGACACTGGAAATGTCTGGCATCCTTTTCAAGATTTATCCCTGGAATTGCTGCAATGATTACCTGGCACCCCACGGATCCCAAATAGGGCATTTCTTGCATATTTTACCCATTTTTGTCTCCCATGACACAAAATTCCACTGGACTCGAAGGAAGGTCCTTTCTTGGAGTGTCACAGCCAGCAGCTCCAAAGGGCTGGAGTGAGGAAAGTTTGGGAAGAGCAGTGTGGGGAGTGAAACACCTGTATAATCTGATATTTTGGGAACTGAGAAGGATTCCTCCACCTCTGATTGGAACTCCTCACTAACGAGCTGCCTGCCCTGGGGCTCCACTTTTCCCTTCCTTCTCACTTCAGATTAATCTGCTCCTTTGATTCCCTTCATGTGGGCTTTTCATGGAATCCTGGAGCATCCTGAGCTGGAAGGAACCCACGGGGATCATCATCCAGTTCAACTCCTGCATGGGACAGCCCAACATTCCACTAATTAACTTTCTCATTCCACAACCCGAATTTTCCTAACAGGGAGCTGCTGGAGGTTCACAAAGTGCTGCTCCCTTGATGTTCTCCCATTTTTCCTTCCAATAAAAACCCACCTTCCTCCAGAGGGGATTCAGGAACCTCCCCAAACCTCGGAGAAGGAGCCACCCAACACTCTGGAAAGAACAAATAACCCCAAATTTCAACATTCCTGAGTGAAAATGACCCTCATTCCTCGCCTCTGACATCTCCCCCCTGCAGGTTCCTGGCAGGAGGAACCTTGGCCTAACCTTGGTCCCATCCCCAATGTCTTATGATTAGTGAGGGATTTAAAGTGGGAATTAAAAGCTGCAGAAGAAATGAGTCACATCTTGCAGCAGAAAGGTCAGTGGGCACCCAGAAACCAAACCATCCGCAGGGAAATAATGCCCCGATGGCTCCACGATTCTTAAACTGCCTCCTGCTAAATTTAGCTCCTTTTTTTTTAAACAAAGAAGATTTCACGTTCACTTTTAGTAAACATTAGTATTCTAAAAATAAACGTGGAGAGAGGGAACATTCCCTGTCTTTGATTCAAGCCCGGTGGTGAATGGCATTTGTATGAGGGAAGTGTCAGGCAGATAAACGTGGCTGGGGGATAAACAAACCCCCCCCACCCAAAAAAAAAAGGAAGTTTCAGAGGCCCAACACGAAACTCACTCAAAAACAGGGCAAAAAAAAGGTGTTTATGAACATCTGCCATTTGCATAAATTGTATTTTTACGGGTTGGGGGAAGTTTGGGGTCGCTGGGGAGTGGAAGTGTCACCGTCTGTGTCACCGGTGGGGTTTGCTGGGAGGGAAGGAGCCAGGAGGCAGCTGGAACGTGAGCTCCAAATACAGGCAGGCACAGGGCACCTCCAAAGGGAACAGCAGGGCTGAGGCCAGCCAGGAATCTGGGAATTTGAGCTATGTGGGGTGAATGCCACCTCCCAGGATGTTTGGGGGCATGAGCAGGGGACAAGGGGGGAGAGCAAAACCACCTCAAGGTGCTTAAAATCAAACTCAGGGAAAGGCAGGAACAGCCACAGGAGCACTGAGGGAGGGAAAATAAAAATAAAGGTTTAAAAAGGAGATTTTACCCCGAGGGAAAAACGAGCTTTTTGCACTTGACAGGGATGAGATTTGCAGCTGTGAGGTTGAAAAACCACAAATGTGCCTCCTGTCCTTCATCCCTCCTGTTTTCAGGACAAACAGAGGGTTATAATTCCTTGTGGAGGCAGTGGGGCAGTGCTCTGGAATTCCCCAGACCCCACCACAATCCCTGTCTGCTCCCTGCACTTCAAATCCATTGTTTATCCCCCATACTCATCTTTATTTCCAAGGATAAAAACCCCACCTGCACTCCTGAACCGTGTCCCCCTTGGCAAAGCCAGCTGGGCAGAACTCAAACTTCACTCCTGAGGATGGCATGTTCCAAAAATATTTGGATTAGCAGGTCTCCAGCACAAAGAACTGGAGCAGAGGTGACCAGAGCTGGTGTCCCCTCAGAACCTGGACACAACTTTGGAGCCTCCTGGTTTGGGTTTTTTTTATTTTTCCCCTCCAAACGTGGCAAAATAATCCCTGAAATCTGGTTTCTCTAAGCCAGACACCTTCCTAGCTCAGGGATGGGAGAGAAAAGCAATAAAGGGCATAAAAATGTTGAGCAGGGAGGGAATTTTAGGTCAATTTTGCCCAGCAAATGCCTGGGAAGCGGTTGGAAATCCGACTTCCCTGGCAGTCGTGGCTCACTCCAATTCAAGAATCCAAGCTCCAAATTCCTCTGGAATTACCATTTTACCTTGGAAATGGGGGTGAAAGTGGAATTACAAGCGGTGTGTCTGCCAACAACCAACTGTCTGTTAACACTGACCATAAATAATAAGTGGAATCACTCAGAATTAAGGCTGGAAAATTTGCTCAATTCCCACCCACAAATTTACCAGGTTCTCCCTCAAACCCAATTTCTTTTCTTGCCTTCTGTATCTTCACTGCAAGACCTCCAGAATCTTGACCTGTGGCAGTCAATAATTTTCTAATTTGCAGTCCATGTTTATTCATGATCAAAGCACTGGGCCTTGGCCTCGTGGTTGAGGAGCAGAAAACAGCTTTGTAGAGAAAAATAAACCTCTTTATTTTATTTTATTTTTTTTTTTTAGCCCAACGGACACAGCTGGGGTGAGACAAAAGGAGGGTTTAGGCTACAAACCAACCCCCTTCTCAGGTGTGAAACAGAGAAATTCAATTTAAGAACAGCTTGGGAGCAGCTCTGAATAAATAAATAATAATTAAAAAAAATTTTAAAACCACAACAATAAAAAAAAACCACTTCTCTTGGATTCTTAGGGGGGAAATCCTGGATATTTGGATTTTTTACTGTAAGAGCTGAACAGCTCAGGGCAAAATACTTCACAGACAGTGAGTAGATGATGGAGGTACTACCCAAAAATCAGAATTAAAGCAGCATCTCTGCACTCCTGTGGGCACAGGATGGAGTGATTTTATAAAGGCACACGATGATTTGGGTGATTTAAGGCAAGATATCATTTAAAAGTGCACATTATAGAGTTCCCATCTGAGAAAAGAAATGCTGTTGGTAACTCTGCCTTCACCTGGCATTGCTGAGACAATGTTAGAAGCAGCTGGAATAATTCAAATTAAAGCACATGGTGAGAGGTATTTACTGGAGAAAGGAGCTCAGGTAGATTGAACTTACCTTAAAAAGTTTACTGAAATAAACTGTGGAGGAGGAGACTCTCTGGACAGATAATGTTAGGACTCTGTAAAATAAATATATATAAAATAAGATGTTCAAAAAGTTTCTCCTAAAGAGGAAAAGGGAGACAGTCTAGGTGGATTCACTGCTCAGCCTCTCCACACTCCGAACAGCTTGATTAAAAGGAGTAAAAAAATAAAATTAAAATGAAATTCCCTCTTCTCCTCCCCCCCCTCCCACCCCAGCAGAAGTTTAGAGAAAAATTCTTCCTCCTGGTTTCAAATAATCCAGTGGGAATTGGGGAATAAAGGAACGGAAGGGAGAGACAGCAAGGAAAAAAAGCCGACTTAATTCTATCCACACACACCTCTGAGCCTTCCCCCAGCCCCAGGGGGAATTGTCAAAAGGGGTGACATTTCCACCTACCCCATGACTAATTTAGGCAAAGGACGAGCTCGCCAAAAAGTTATTTTTGGCCCCGTCACGGCACGGGGCCGGCGAGGGAGAGGGACAGGTGCAGGTCCAGAGGGTGACATCGGGGCCAGGGTTGAACCCCTCCAAAATGGGACACTGGAAGGTGGGCTGAACCCCCCAAAATGTGAGATTGAGGGTTTGTAGAACCCCCCCCAAAATGTGAGATTGGGGGTTTCGTAGACCCCCCTCAAAATGTGAGGGGGTTTAGACCCAAATGTGAGTTGGGGTTTGTGACCCCTCAAAATGTGAGATTGGGGGGGATGCAGAACACCCCCCTCCAAAATGCAGCTTTGGGGTGAGGGTGGAAGCCCCCACAAAATGGGATATAAGAAAGTGGCTGAACCACCCCAAAATGGGACATCAGAGGGTGGCTGAACCCTTCCCAAACTGTGAAATCAGAGGGTTGGTTGAACTCCCCAAAAAGAGATATCAGGGGGTGGCTGAATCCCCCCCTCCCAAAATGTGAAATCAGGGTGAGGGTTGAACTCCCCCAAAATGGGACATTGGAGGGATGGCTGAACCTCCCCCCAAAATGTGACATTGGGGTTGGACCCCCCTCAAAATGTGACAACAGGATGAGGGCTGAACCCCCCCAAAAATGCGACATCAGAGGGTTGGAGGAGCCCCCACAAAATGAGACATCAGAGGGTTTGATGAACCCCCCCAAAATGTGACAACAGGATGAGGGTTGAACCCACCCCCCCAAAATGTGTCATTGGATGGTGGCTGAACCCCCCCAAAACGTGACCCTGGGGTGAGGGTTGGCCGAATGCCCCCCCAGATGTGACGTTGGGACGAGGACTGGCTCAGCCCCCCCCAAAATGTGACACGGGGCTCATGATGGTCACAGGGCTCTTCCATCAGCGCCGGGGCGGGGACTCGGCCCTATAAATCCGCCACCAAATCCGCCTTTTCCCCTCAATGAACGAGTCAGGGAGGCAAAGCTGAGTCAGAGCAAAGAGGGAACAGGGGCAGCCGTAGTTTTTCTTCCTCTGAAAGTTGTTTCAGCCTTTCTAAATAGGTTTGTTTTTTTTTTTCCTCGCCACATTCCGGTAAAGGAGGCGGCTCGGCAAAATGAGATATATCATAGGAATCGGAGGGTAAGTGCCTGCTAATTTGGGGGATATATGTTATTTTTTCTTTTAATTATTGTATAGAAGGCTTGGAGATTAATTATCTGGCTATAAAATAATATTCAGGGTACAGGAGTTGAGAGATGAGGCAACGCTGCTTAAATACAGAGAGCTCTGCAGGGTGGCATAAGCTTTTACATGTAATTTATATGTCCTTTTGTGTGTAATTTATATATCTAATATGTATTTTTATATATGCTTTTATATTATTTTATATATCCTTTTATATATACTTGTATAGGATTAACAGGACATATGCTGCTTTAATATAGAGAGCTCTGCAGGGCAGCATATACTTTTATATATACTTTTATATATACTTTTATATATACTTTTATATACATTTTATGTGTATATTTTATATGTTTATATATTCTCTTTGTATATTTATATACAAATAGTTATATATTTATGTACAGTTCTTACATATTTGTGTGTATATGTATATATATTTTTATCTATAGTTTTATATATCCTTTTATAGGATTAATAGGAGGGATGCTGAGGTGGAAAAAAGTACCTCAAGTAAATTTAGAGGTCACAGAGCCAAAAAAAATTCTTTAAAAAGCTTCTCTGAAAGACCACGAAGGGGGAAACGCTGTTTCAAACAAGACAGGGGGGGTAGTGGTGTGTAAAAAAAAGCTTTTAATTTCTTTTAAAAAGTAGGATTTAGGAAGCCTGTGTGTGATGGGACAGCACGAGAGCACAGCGGGAGGGTTTGGGAGAAGGAAGCACTGATGGATAATACGATTATTATATTAATAATATAGGACTGAGGGGTTTGTACAGCCTCGGGATAAAACATGAGGAGCAAGCTCTCCATGGGAGACGACGATTGTTCGGGGGTTTTACCTTAAAAAGGGGCACGAGGGAGCCTGAGCCGCCCTGAGGGAGCGGAGCCCTCGGGGGGGGAAGGCTGGAAGGGCGCCCGGAGGGAGCGGAGCGGGGGCGGCTCGGAGGCCCCATCTTGGGCCGGGTGTCCCCGCTGTGAGGGGGAGAACTGTGAGGGGGCGGCCATGGCGGTCCCTCAGGGGTCTGGGCTGTGAGGGGGCGAACTGTGAGGGGGCGGCCATGGCGGCCCCTCAGGGGTCTGAGTTGTGATGGGGCGGCCACGGCCGCCCCTCAGGGGTCCGGGCTGTGAGGGAGCGGCCATGGCGGCCCCTCAGGGATCCGGGCTGTGAGGGGGCGGCCATGGCCATGGCCGCCCCCTCACAGCCCGGATCCCTGAGGGGCCGCCATGGCGGCCCCGCGCGCCCCCCGTTGCGCGCGCGCGGGAACCGGCGCGGCCGTTACGCGCGCGCGCCGCTCGAAGGGGCGGGGCCCGGCAGGGGGAGAGAGGCGGTCACAGCCAATCGGCGGCCGGGAAAGGGAAGGGGCGGTTGGAGGTTGCAGCCAATCGGCGGCCGCCGTTGGGGAGGCGGGAAATTCGAACGTGGTTTTGCTGGGGGTCCCCTCAGGGCGGATCGGAACCCGCGACCCTCAGGGTGTCCCCCTATGGGTTTAGGGTCGGGTTCGCCTCATGGGGTTGGGTCTCTGAGGGTCTCCCTCCATGGGCCGGGGTTCGCGTCCCAAAGGGCGGGTCACAAACAGGTCCCCTTCATGGGCTTGGGTCCCTCAGTGTCCCCACCCCATGGACCCCCGTCCCTCAGGGCTCTGCTCCTTCAGGCCAGGGGGTCCCCCCACAGCCCCGTGGGTTCCCAGTGTCTCTCTCAGACTGGGCTCTAACCCATTTCTAACGCTGTTCTCCCATCTCTGTGTCTCCCCCCCTTGCAGTGTCACCAATGGTGGTAAAACCACCCTGACCAACAGGCTCATCAAGGCTCTCCCCAACTGCTGCGTGGTCCACCAGGACGATTTCTTCAAGGTAAGCCGAGCCCCCTCTCCCTCACAGCGTTAATTGCTGCTTATCTGAGCAGGGAGAGCTGTGGTGGGTCCCCTGGGAGTGCTGGGTGCTCCTGCATGCTCACCGAGTCAGTTTTGACAGCTTAGGAGCCACACGCTTCCTGATTTTAGGTGGGGTGCGTTGTGGTTTTTTTTTTAATATATTTAATTTTTAAATGACTGGACAGGTGGGAAGTTCCTGACCTTTACAAATGCCACGGGAACTTGGCGTGACCCATCTCAGAGAGGTCACAGCAAAGCCTTTTGGTGTTAACTACAGACATAACCTTGGGTCAAACTGCTCGTTTCAGTCAGAGGGTATTTACTGTGCTCTCCACAAATCATTTGCTCCACGTTGGGTTTTCCCTCCTTGTTTTACTCGAGCAAAAACGTGGCTCCTAAATGATTCTTTGGGATTTAAGCACCTCTGTGCTGGTTTAAATACGGGAAGGGGGTTTTATTGGGGGAGCTCTGACAGCTCTGCATCAGAACCCAACTAAAATATTGCAGAGGTGAAAGCAGAAGACCTTTGCTTGCTGCCTCCTACCTGGGAGTGCAGAACCAAGTCACTAAACCACTGCACCATTCTTTGGGAATGACAATATCCCAGGTGGAAGTCCAAGAGATGCAGGAATGTACTTGGGGCAGTTCTGTGTCATCCCCTAAAACACGAGGAGCTCCAGCACCATGTGCCGGGTCTGTCGTGCCCTCACAGCAAGTGCCAAGCAGAGCCAGCTATTCCTTTGGAAAAGCTTTTCCAAAAACCTAAACCACAGACTGGGTCACACAGGAGCCCCTGGAGGAGGAATTCAGTTTATTATCCCATAAAGATGTGTAACTTCTCCCTCCCTGAGCACCAGCACCAGCAAAGCTGTCACTGCGTGACCAAAGTGCTGCTGTGCCCACCTGCATTTCTTATTAGACTTAAACCAGCTACTCCTGCAAAATGCCAATTTTAGCACTTCCTTAACGCTAGATTGGCAGTTTAAATTCTTAGACGCCGATTTACATATTATTTTTTTATTTTTACTAACACCGTATCAGGGGATTAAGCTCCAAGCCTTTACCCAAAGTGGTTTGAGCGAGCCCAGGCGGCTTTTCCGAGCCTGGCGGGGTTGGTGAGAGACGGGAATGGAAAGGCTGGTGTTGCCCGCAGGGGGTCTGTGACTGTGGGTGAACCACTTGCTTGTTGTGTGTGTTTGCAGTAGTGCCCAGGTGGTGATCGGCTCGTAGGGAACTGATCACGCTGAGGTTGCAGCAATGTTTTATTGCTCACTATATTTCAGCCACAAGATCAAATAGAAGTCGGGGAAGACGGCTTTAAACAATGGGATGGTAAGAGCAGTGTTCGCTATAGGATGCAGTAATGTATATTTTTTTACCTAAGTATTCCTTTTTTTTTTTGTTATTTTTTTTAATTATTAAAAAAAAAAAAAAAAAAAGCCTTAACAGTAAATTTCTGTTAATTCCTACGAGTTCATCCTATCTAATTTTTTTTTTTTTTTATTTTCGTTGCTGTTTTTCACTCTTCCCGTGCGGTTTCGTGGTGGTTTGATCGTGTCCCTTTTTCCCTCCCCACCCACCCCTCTATCCCCCCCTTTCTCCCAATCCAGTGTTGGATTCCCTGGATATGGAGGCCATGGTGAGCACGGTGCGGGCCTGGATTGAGAACCCCGTGAAGTTTGCCCGTTCCCACGGGGTGAATGTCACACCTGGCTCTAAAGAGCCAACTTCCCAAGATATCCATATATTGGTCATTGAAGGCTTCCTGCTTTATAATTACAAGTAAGGTTTGGGGAACTCTCCATGGTTTGCCAGGGAAGGTCCCTCGTGCCACAGCTAAAAACTCCTTTTTTTGTTTTTTATTAATTCCACGCCTTGTTCTGAGTTCTCACCCTGAAGGGTTTTTGCTGGAAACTGTAAAAAAAAATCAACCCCTAAATGATGAAAAGAGTGAAGGGAATAATGTGAGTTTCTCTAAAACTCCAGAGGGGGGTTTAGACCAGGATTTGAGGTGGCAGAGGGGCACAGGGATCCCCCTCACCCCCACCTGAAAACTCACTGATGAGAACAAGCAGATAAACCATTCACTGCTTGGAACCTCCCCTGGAATTTAGGAACAGTTCTCTCACTTGTTTAACCCTGACTAAACTCAGCTTAAGAATGAAATAACTTCAAGGCCAGGTTGGACAGGGCTTGGAGCAACCTGGGATGGTTGGAGATGTCCCTGCCCAGGGCACAGGGTGGGATGAGGTGGCTTTAAGGTCCCTTCCAACCCAACCCACTCCAGGATTCCAACACTGGAGTGAAGATCAGCCTATTTTTGCCTTTTTTATCCAGGGGCAGGGAAATTCTTGGCAGGGAGAAGGGGAGACAGAACGAGCAGGGAAGAGAGAGAAACATTCCAATAGCTAAATATATAAACTTCAGCCAATCACCCCCAGCAAACGTGACAAGAGAAACATTCTTGGCTCCAAAGTGGAGTTTTGTTGACAAAATCCTTTCAGGAGAAGGAGCTGTTGGTGACACTTGGCAAAGCTGGAGCTGTTACAGGCTGGACCAGCCCAGACAGCACCAGCCCAGCTTCCCAAACTGGGGGAACAGCCTGGGATTAATCCTGCCAGGAATGGCCAACTGGAGATGGTGCTGGCAAAGTGCCTCCTGCTCCTGGCCTCTCCCCAGGGAGCAACTCTAGTGTCTCCTGAAGGTTACAAACACCCCTGAAACACTCAGGCCTGTTCCCACAGCCCTTTCCTTTGCCCAGAGGGAATATTCCACCACCAAACCTGGAATCACTGAGGTTGGAAAACACCTCATAGCCCATCAAGTCCAAGCTGTGACCAACCCCCAGCCCAGAGCACTGAGGGCCATATCCAATTGTTCTTTGGACACCTCCAGGGCTGGGGACTCCAAACACCCCTGGGCAGCCCCTTCCAATGCCTGAGCACCCTTTCCATGGAGAAATTCCTGATGTCCAACCTGACCCTCCCAAGGCAAAACTTGAGGCTGTTTCTCCTGGGTTGGAAGGGACATCCAACCAGCTCATCCAGTGCCAAGTCCCTTCCCTGGGCAGGGACACCTCCCACTAGCCCAGGTTGCTCCAAGCTCTGTCCAACCTGGCCTTGGACACTTCCATGAGTGTGAAGATGAGCCAAGGAGTTGCCTTGTGCCAAATTTTGCTGCATATTCTCACAGCCCCAGGGTTTGATTTGATTTGGTTTGATTTGATTTAATTGGTGAATCACAGCTTGGGTTCCTGCACACTGAGTTTAGAAGGGTCTGGAATGAGCCAGGTGTCTGATCCTCCACAGGATCCTGTGTGATCCTCCTCAGGATCAGTGGCAGGTATTTGGGTGGGAAAAGCCCCTCCCTTGCCATTCTGACCTTCAGAAAACACCTTTGTAACAACCCACAAACCCACTGCCCGTGAGGAAAGAACTCCCACTTGGGTTGTCCTCCACAAACACCAGAGAGGCAGAGAGATTTTGGGGTGATTTAACACTTTCTCCTGGCATTAAAAATCAGATAATCACATTGTTTCTCTCTGCCCTCCCCCAGGCCACTGATTGACCTGTTTGACATCCGGTACTACCTGGCAGTGCCGTACGACGAGTGCAAGAGGAGGAGGAGGTGAGAAGGTTCTTTGCTGTCAATCTAATCCTTCTTTCTGTTAAAGGACAGATCCCTTAACTTGCTATTAATCATGGAATCATGGGATGGTTTGGTTGGAAGATTGTCTGATTCCACCCCCCTGCCCTGGGCAGGGACACCTTCCACTATCCCAACTAAGCCCTGTCCAACCTGGCCTTGGACACTTCCAGGCATGGGGAGCCCACAATGAATGGGATGAATTGGTGTTTAGAGTGGGAAATTTTGAATCAAAGTGGAGAAAGAGACTTTCAGGTGCTAAACTCAGAGTCACAGAATGGCTGAGGCCGGAAATGACCTCTGAGATCGAGTCCAACCAGCACCGTGTCCATCACTCGCCCCTGTCCCCAAGGGCCACATCCACGTGGTTTTGGACACTTCCAGGGATGGTGCCTCCACCACTGCCCTGGGCAGCCTGTGCCAACGCTTCACCACCCTTTCCATGAGTTTTTTCCCCCCTAATCTCCAATTTAAACCCCCTCTGGTGCAATGTGAGGCTGTCCCGTGTTCCCCGGGAGCAGATCCCGATTTCCCCCTCTGGCTCCCCCCTCCTGTCAGGGATTTGTGGAGAGCCAGAAGGTCCCCCCTGAGCCTCCTTTGCTCCAATCCCTGAGGAACTGGCCCGTGACAATCAGCTTTTCCATGACCACCACGGAGCAGCTGTTGGCTCACCGGGACATTCCTTTTCCCTGTTGTCATTCCCAGCACACGGAATTACACCGTTCCCGACCCCCCCGGCCTCTTTGATGGACACGTCTGGCCCATGTACTTAAAACACAGGAAGGAGATGGAGGACTGTGGTGTGGATGTTGGTAAGTTCTCCCCAAACACAAATCCTTCAGCCCTGGAGTTGGGAATTTAAGGAATTGGGTGATTCAATCCAAGAAAACCTCAGCTGGAATGATGCAAGGGGTTATTTTTTACTCCCAAGTTGTAATCCTGGCCTGGTTTGTCTGGATAAATACAGGCAGTTTTATAGCTGGGAACTCATTCCCTTTGCTTCATACTTCATACTTTATAGGGGATAAAAACAAAGGAAAATTAAAAAGAAGGAATTCTTTACAATGGAATAAGGATTTTGTTCTGGTTTTGGGATGGTTCTGGTTTTTTCCAATAAAAAACCAACTTTGGGTTGATAAAATCCAAAATATTTTAAATCTGATCTCCCAAAATCTTTTCCTGATGGAAACCTCCAACCTGACTCCAGGTTTTGTTTTTTTTCCCAGTTTATTTAGATGGCCTGAAGTCGAGGGAAGAACTCTACAACCAAGTCTTTGAAGATATTCACAACAAGCTTTTAAATTGCTCATAGGTAAATAAAATACCTCCTGGGAGGGCTGGAACGGGGAGGGGATCGTGCTGGAAACACCTTGGATAATACTCACCCTTTTCCCTTCTTGCTTTCCAGGGTCTGGGAAGACCTGGAAGACCCTTGTACAGCCTGATGTAAATAATACTTGGAAGTGGGAAGGAGGGTTTATTTGTGTCAACTCTTCTCCCACTGCCCTTTGGCAAGTCCCTTCTGTATATAATTGAAAACTGAGGATAACTTATTCCCAACCCCATGGACAGGATGGCCTTGGTGGGGTCTTGTTTTGGGGTTGTTTTTTTTTTTAATTTAATTAATTATTTTATATTCCAAAGAGAAGCTGGAAAAAAAGCATTTTTATAGCAGAACGAGTAGAGCTGCGCTGGGAAAACAACAGATCTGTTTTTGTGCTTCTGCAGACAGAAAGGCTTCAGGCAACGGCTTGTTTGTAACATCACCTCTCAAATTCAGTAAAAATCCACTTGAATCTCCTTCTGAGGTCCTGATTTAATTAACAAAACACACCAACACCCCCTTTCCCGTCGTGTGTTTGAACTCCCAGTGAGGTGGGAATGGCTTTGGGAAGCATTTCGGGAGTTCACACCGAACCACCACCCGAATTTTGGTGGGAAAGGAGCGGCACTGGAAACCCCTCGGGGCTCAGGTGGGGGTTCTTTGCTGACTGACTGGTCCTCAAATCCCTGGGGATGTGACTTCCAGCCTGGGATCCCCCTCTGGACACCTGGAGACCTGCTGGGTCCCACGGGAGGGCAGGGGATGTGTTTAAACCACGGACACTCATGGGCAGAGCCTGGGTGAGCCCATTCCAGGTAGGAGCATTCCCAAGCCTTAGGGAACAATTCCAGGGACAACCCTGGCTGTCCTTGGCTCACTCTCACAGCCCACACCACTGCAATTAGCTGAGCAGGCTCATTAACCCCAAAATCTGCCACTTCCCTGAGAATACAGTGGCTAAAACCATGGGAATGATGTGGCACGTGCAGTGCCGTGTCAATACAAAGCCTCCCGTGGGATGAGCTCCACAACCACTGGAATAACTTGGCTGGTGGGTCCCTTCCCGAGGTTTTGGGGCCTGAATTAGAAGCAGTGCTCTGGAAAAGGAGAGTAGTGAGGAATCACCCAAAACCCACCCTGCTCCAGGGGGTGTTTTAAGGAGCCACACCCATCACCTCGTCCTCGTCTTACTCCTGATTATTTTATATCTGGAGCAGGGACTCCGTGCTCAGAAGGAGATGTGGATCCCTCTGGAATTCCCTCGGATTCCCCAGGCTATTCCCAGCCCTGAGCGTGCCTGGGGAGCCCCACAGCACTCTGATTACACCATTCCAGGGCTGAGGAACACCCCGGCCAAGGGACACCCTGCTGTGCCCTGTCACCCACCCAGTGACCTGTCACCCATGTTCCTGCATCCATGCAGCATTTCCCACGGATTAGCTGCAGCTCAGCTCCCTGGCAGGAAAAGAGATCCCAGTGGGATGCAGCTCGTAGTTTCCATGGGGGGTTTCCTGCGTGTTCACGGGTCGGTTGGAGCCCTGCAGGACTGTTTGGATTTTGGGAAGACTTATAAGGGAAAAAAAGCCTCGCTCCCGCCTCTCAACCGGGCTCTGGGAAGCAGGAATTAAAGCCTAAAAAAGGCATTTTGGTATTGTCTGTCCACAGAGAGTGAAACACCCCAGGGTGGTGTCAGCTCTGGCTGCAAAGAGGGGAATGGGGGCGGAACATCCTGGGATGTCACAGCACCGGAATGTCACGGGAGCAGCACATCCCCTCAGTTCCGAGCACCACACAACTTCCAAAGGGGTTTAGTATTTGCAGAGTCATGAAATCATGGAATTGCTGAGCTTGAGAAGGCCTCTAAAACCATCAAATCCAAGAGTTCCCCCAGCGCTGCCAAGGCCACCACTAATCCGTGTCCCCAAGGGCCACACCCCACACGGCTTTTAAATCCCTCCAGGGATGGCAACTCCACCACCGCCCTGGGCATCCTTTTCCAGGGTCTGACCACCCTTTCCACGAGGAAATTTTCCCTCATATCCAACCTGACCCTCTCCTAGCACAGCTTGAGGCCATTCCCTCTCCTCCTGTCCCTTGTTCCCTGGGAGTAGAGTCTGACACCCTCCTGGCTCCCCCCTCCTGTCAGCGATTGCAGAGCCAGAAGGTCCCCCCGAGCCTCCTTTTCTCCAGGCTGAGCCCCCCCAGCTCCCTCAGCCTCCTCCCATCCCACTGCAACTCCCAGCTTCCCAGTCCCAGCAGTATTTCACCTCCTGGACACTTTGCACCCAGCAATCCCTGTTTTCCCTCTTTCTGCAGCTGTGGTGGCACCAGAACACCCCAAATCCCGCTTTTTAAAAATTATTTTGGGGTGTTTTTTGTGCATCCACCTGGCTGAGACCCCCAGGGCAGGGCAGGGCAGGGCAGGGCACCTCCCAGCCGGGGTGAGCAACTGGTGACTTCCAAGAGTTTTTTGGGAGCGTGAAACCAAACCCCTCGGCACGAGGAGAATCCAGGAAGCTTTTGCACTATGTGAACTTTTGCAGGGTCGGGAACAGCTGGTGCTCCAGGATTTCCATACATCCTCTCCCCCTGGTGATGGTGAGATCCCTGCCAGCAGATCGAATGGCCCCGGCTCCGGCTGAATCCGCACCCCAAAATCTCCCCCAGAGCTCTGGGATGCAGCATCCAGAGGGGTGGGGGGGATTCCAAACCCCCACCCCAGCCAGGCTCTGGTGTCACCCACCACGGTCAGATCGCTGCTCTGGCACAGGGGATGTGACTGGGGATGTGACACAGCCCTGGGACAGCCCTGGGACACTGGGTCAGCCCCGGGAGCCAAAGTGCCTTGGCACGGAAAAACAGGGCGGATTAAATTCCCAGCAGCTCCACGTGGCCCACGGGTTGGGATGAAATCTACACCCGTGGGGACGTCAGCAGGAACAGGGACACGGGACACAGCCCCTTCAGACCCCCAGGGAGCATCAGATAAATCCCAAATGGAGCAAACCCCCCGGGCCCGAAGGTGAAGCCACCACAGCCCCCCTGGCCCAGGGGGACTCCTGCCAGCCATCCACACTCCTGCCAGCCATCCCCCGGGATATGGCTCGTGATTCCCCCGGATCAAATTCAGCGGGATCTTGGCTCCGGGACCATGGGCAGTCGGAAAGCCCCCGGTGATCCCAAAGGAAAGCCCATCCCAGAGAGGAAAGCCCCTCCCAGAGGAAAGTCCCTCCTGGGCTCCTACACCACAGAAACCACGGGACCCTCCCCACACCCAGGGGCCTTCCCCGAGCCCCAGATCCCACAGATCTGCAACTCCATAAAACATCCCTCAACCTTCCCTCATCCCCCTAGACCTGCACTGGGGTCCCAGGCAAGAGAGAGCCCCCTCCACACCCACAGTGAGCTCACCTGGCCCTGCTGGGGCTGATAAGGCAAAAACCCCACCTCTTCCCTCCCCAGTTTAGGAAACCCCTCTGGGATGGGAGCGCAGCAGAGGGGTTGTCACCCCACAGCACAGCCCTGCCCCTCTCCCACGGCAGGAGCCAAGGCAGCCACCCCGTTACACAGACACCTTTATTCTGGTCAGAGAGCGAGGGCTGGGCTGGGGGGCACATGGGGCAGCACCCTGGGGGGCACAGGGCTCACCCAGGGGGGCCACGCAGGGATCAGCCCTTGGTCCCGGCCCGTGCGTGGCTGCTGCCGGAGCGTAGAGGGGGGGTCTGCCCACCAAACCCCCCCCAGGGCGCTGGGGCAGCTCGGGGACCCGGGTGGGACAAGCAGTGTCCCCAGGCGTGGTGGGAGTGACAAGAAGTGTCCCTAAGTGTGGTGGGAGTGACGAGAAGTGTCCCTAAGCACAGTGGCAGTGATGAGAAGTGTCCCCAAGCATGGAGGGAGCGATGGGGTAGGAGTGTCCCCAGGCACGGTGGGAGTGATGAGGAGTGTCCCCAAGCGTGGTGAGAATGACAAGAAGTGTCCCCAAGCGTGGTGGGAGTGACGAGAAGTGTCCCTAAGCACAGTGGGAGTGATGAGGAGCACGGGGCCATGAGCCAAGCAGGAGCCACAGGCAGGAAGCCAAACCCCAGGGGAGCACAGCCCCAGCCCCCCCATGGTGGGGGCTCCAGTGAGGTACAACCCCCCACACCACCAGAGCCGGGGAACACTGACCGGAGGGGGTCGGGAAGGGCCGGAGCCGCCCGGCTTAGCGGATGCTGCCGTCGCCCTCGCCACTCTGCTTCTCCTGCTCGATGGACCACACCAGCTCCTCCACAAACTTCATCTCCGAGGCCACCTGCTTGGCCAGGGCCTCGTAGCGGTTCTCCAGCTTGCGGTAGCGCCGCTTGAGGCCGTTGGCCGCCTGCACCACGCTCTTGGTCTCCTCCTGCGCCTGCTTCTTCAGCGCCTCCGTCTTCTGCAGCTCCTGCCGGATCTGCCGCAGGTCCTGGCCGATGCTCTCGTTCTCCTCCTTGTACCACGACTCCTTCTCCTCGTAGATGGAGCGCAGCGCCTCGATGTCCTCCTGGAAGGACTTCTTGTTCCTCTCCAGCTCCCGCAGGGTCTCCTCGGCCGCGGCCACCTCCTCCATGACCTTGGAGAAGCGCTCAAAGTTGATGTAGGTGTTGTTGGGGGGCATGCTGGAGTGGGACTTGATGGTGTACTCCTTGAGGCGCGTGGTCTTCAGCCGGCGCCGCTCGGGCTTCTTGCAGCTGTCCTCGTTCCGGACGTTCCTCCTCTTGATCACCTGTGGGAGGGACAGCTGTGGTGTGGGACACAGCAGAGCAGGAGCTGGGTGGCCCCAGCACCCACCCACGGACCCCTGGCAGCAGCACCAAAGCGGCCCCCACGGGGGGTTGGGGAGCACAGAGCTGCTGTCAGCACCCATCCCTCCTTGAGGGGGTGTGACACCCCAAAAGTGCCAATTCTTTAACTTCTCACCTTAATCCAAGAGTGCTCCAGGCTCTGGGCGATGGTCATTCGCTTCCTGCAAGCACAGCAAGGCTGTGGTCAGGGGCAGAGGCTTTGCTGCCTTTCCCTGGTAAAGCCCTGGAAGTGCAGCTCGGATCTGGCTGAGCTCAGACAAACTCACTGCACTCAGGGCTCCCCATGCAGGGGTCACATCCAGCCCCCAACCCCTCAAACACAGGCAGATGAACCTCCAGACCGACATTCAACCACATGGCTCCACTGCTCCAACCACCCCAGAGCCCTGGGGGCTCAACTCAGCCTTTCACCCCTCCCAGACCCCAGCAGAGCTGCTGCACCCTGGGGGGGAATCCCACAATTCACCCCACTCCTCACGCAGGGGAGAGATTTTGGATTCAGAGCTGAACCCCGGAGTGTGGGAGCTGCCTGTTTGCAGCAGGGTGGGCAGGAGGGACCGTCCCCTCTCCCAGAGGAACCCCCAGCTCCGCTCCCCACCCCTCACTTGGGGTCCTTGACGAGCAGGCGGCGGATGAAGTCCTTGGCCAGCTCGCTGGTGTTGCTGAAATACTCCTCATCGAAGTCATAGTTGACAGCAGAGATGTTGGTCAGGGTCTCCTGCTTTGTCTCCCCCAGGAAGGGGGAGGCTCCGCTCAGCCTGTGGAGAGAGAGGGTTGGGACACCCCACAAAGGCTCCAGCCCGAGGTGGGGGGCTCACCCCACAGCCCCACCCCTCCCAGACCTCCCTTATACTCACAGGATGTACGTGATGACCCCGATGCTCCTGGAAGAGAGGGAGGAAGAGGAGGCTGAAGCCCCTCAGAGCATTGTCAGGCCCCTCTCCCCACGCTTTTGGCACAGGGGGAGCCATGGGAATGGGCTCAGGAGGGGGGTCACTCACCACATGTCAGCCTCCAGCCCCAGGGGCTCATAATTCACGATTTCCGGGGCTTCAGGAGGAAAGAGAGGAGAAAACAGGTTTATTGTGGGGGAAGGAAGTCTGTCCCCATGGAGGCACCCCAGCAGTGGCACTGGGCATCCCTCTGGGATTAATCCAAAGCTTGCAGCACCCTGAGGAGCCCCCCAGGAATGCTGCCAGCCGGGTCTCACCTACAAACTCCGGGGTCCCAAAGATATTCTTGAATTCATTCCCAGCCTCGATCTTGTGGGCGATGCCGAAGTCGATGAGTTTGATGCGGGGGTTTGGCACGTTCTTGTCCAGTAGCATGATGTTCTCTGGCTGGGGGGGAGAGGAGCTGGGTCTGTCCCCACACACCCACCCCTGGGGGCTGCCCTGGGCTCCTCCTTCCAGATGTGCCTCAAACTGGGAGAGATCCCAGCACCGACTCCCAGACCTCACCTGGGAGCTCATCCCTGCTCTCTGGGGAATCTGCACCTCCCAGACCTCACCTGGGAGCTCATCCCTGCTCTCCGGGGAATCTGCACCTCCCAGACCTCACCTGGGAGCTCATCCCTGCTCTCCGGGGAATCTGCACCTCCCAGACCTCACCTGGAAGCTCATCCGTGCTCTCTGGGCAATCTGCACCTCCCAGACCTCACCTGGGAGCTCATCCCTGCTCTCTGGGCAATCTGCACCTCCCAGCCCTCACCTTGAGGTCGAAGTGGGCGATGTGCTTGGAGTGCAGGTAGTGCACCCCGTCCAGGATCTGCTTGAGGAACTGGGTGGCCTCCTCCTCCGTCAGGGACTCCTTCTCGGCCAGGAAGTCGAAGAGCTCCCCGCCCGACACCAGCTCGAGGATGAGCACCACGTCGGTCTTGTTCTCGAAGATGTCGTGCAGGGTGATGATGTTGGGGTGCTGGATCTCCCTCAGGATGTCCACCTCCCTCTCGATCTCCTCCCGGCTCACGCCCCGGCGGCTGGACGACAGCCGGCGCTTCTTGATGAACTTGGCCGCGTATTCCAGGCCCGTTTTCCTCTCCCGGCACTTCCGCACGATGGCGAACTGGCCGCTGTGGGATGAGGGGAGGAGGTGGGGTGAGAATCTGCCCCATCACATCCTTGGAAACAGCACGAGGACACAGTTTCCTCCCAGGACTGCCAGGAATCGGGATCGGATGGTGCCCGTCTGCTCCCAGGCTTTACACAGCCCAGCACTGCTGGAGCAAGCCCAGCGCTTCCTGGGATGGAGGAAAGGAATTCCTCCCAGGAATGTGGCAGCTGCAGACCATCCCTGGGCTGTTCAGGTGCTGCTGTGACCACCCAGGCTTGGAGATGCCCAACAACCCCTCTTTTCCAGCCAGGAAACCCCAGGTGGGTGCCAGGAGCCAATCCCAGAGCCTGGCGGTCCTGAGGGAGCGTAAAACTCCGGAGGGAAGTGCAGGTGGAGGGGGAAATGCCTGAAATCAGAGTAACTGCACCTGGACCCGAGATTCCTTTATACTTTTATACATTCCCAGATCACAGTTGGGGCCACCCCACAGCCCCCCCAAGGGCAGGGACCAGCTTTGCCCAGGTGGAATCCACAGCCCAGCCCTGAGAGGGAAAAGAACCTGAAGGAACCCCTGGAATCTGCTCTGCTTTGAGAAAAAAACCCACCTAAGTGACTCCAAAAACGTTTTTTTGCTGCCCAAGGATTTCCCAGTGGCCGAGGAGGAGGAGCCACGGCCAAAGGCAGGGCTGGAGGATCTCTGGGCAGCTCCCCCAGCTCCGCCTCTGCATCCCGGATGATTAAATCCCATCTGCAGGCAGTGAGTCACCCTGGATCCCTCCCCAGGCACAGAGCCAGGAGCAGCCAACTGAGGCCTGGAAGCCGCTGGCCCCGGCTGGAGCTCCAGAAAGAGCAACTTTAACGTTAATTAACACATTCTTTTAATCTCTCCCGGCCCAGCCCTGGCCCTGCTGCTGCCAGGGGTGGCACAGGGGTACCATGAGGGGTCCAGCAGCCGGTGAAGCTCTCCTGGCTGGAGGTGCAGCCCCTTCCAGACCGTAAAGGGGGATGTCCCTCACCTGCCCAGCTCTTCCCCCATCTCATAGAAGTCCTCCACGCTCTCCTGCCGGAAGGTGGACATGGCTGCAGATCCCTGCGGAGCGGGAGCCGTGAGGAGAGCGGGAAGTCAGGGAGCAGCCAGGAAGCAGCCGGGGATCAGCACCTGCAGCACCAGGAAAGAGAGGGGGGTTGTGTCCCGGGAGCTCAGGCCAACAGCTGGCACAGGGATCCTGTCCCTGCCACCCCTCAGGCCGGGTGGCTGCAGCTGAGTTAGGGATTAACCCCAAGGGTGCCCCCATCCCATCACACCCCAGAGCCTGTAGGGACCCCCTGGGATCCCACAGGGATGCCTCGGGAGGACACAGAAGTGGCTGTGTGGGCCTTGCTCGGTCCCAAAGCAGCCAGAAACACCCAGATGTGGAGGAGAGACCCCCCACAACTCAGCCAGCAGCACCCTCCTGCCCCCACCCCCACTGCCCCTCCCTGCCCCACACCCACAGCGCCCCTCAAATCGATCTGCTCCCTGCCCCATAATTCCCAATTCCACAGCAACCCTCTGATCCCCCAGAGCCCCCCCTTAAACCTCCACAGCCCTTCCCTGTACCACAAGCCCCAAACTCACAGCCCCCACCGCCAATCCCCTTGCTGCCCCACACCCCAAAACTCCTAAATCCCAGTCCCTCTCTGCCCCATAATCCCCAATCCCACAGCACCCCCCAATTCCCCACAGACCCACACCCCACAACTCCAATCCTTCCCTACTCCTTTCCTGGCCAAGAGCCCTCCCCATTCCTATCCTGACCCCTCTTTTTCCTACCCCACAGCGCCCCCCTCAAGATCCAAATCCCTACCCCTCCTTTTGCAGCCCCACACAAAACCCCCCATCCCAATTCTTACCCCTCCTCTTCCAGCCCCACAGCCCCCCCATCCCGATTCCTCGCCCTCCTTTTCCTGCCTCACAACCCCCTCCCTATCCCACAGGCCCCACACCCACAGCCCCCTCACAGTCCCCTATCCCCTTCCCACACCCACAGCCCCTTCCCCACAGGCCTCAACCCCCCACCACCACCCCTCCGCTCCATCCCACCCCACCCTACCCACCCTCTTTCCATCACTCCTCTCTCGCCCCCAGACGCCCCCCGGCCGCACATCGGCCCTCACGGACCCCCCAGACACACCCAAACCTGGGCCGCCTCCGCCCGCGCCGCCGCCGCCACATTCCACCACAGCCCGGGCCACGCCCACCCATGGCCACGCCCATCGCTCCCTCACAGAGCCACGCCCACCGCCGACAACCCCGCCCACCCGCAGCCCCGCCCGTCCCCCCTCACGAAGCCCCGCCCACCCCCCGCCCCGTGGATGTGGCGGGAGGAGCCGGCTCTCGCTTAATTAATTAATTAACTGTGAGGAGAGAAGCACAGAAGCACCTAGGCTGAAAAAGCCGAGATCATCCAGTGCAACCCATGACCCAACACCAGCTTGTCTCTCAGACCATGGCACCGGGTGGCACATCCAGTCTCTTTTTAAACACCTCCACCACCTCCTTCCCTGGGCAGCCCCGTTCCAATGGCTGATCGCCCTCTCTGGAAAGAATTTCTTCCTGATGTCCAACCTAAACCTGCCCTGCTGCAGCTCAAGACTGTGCCCTCTTGTCCTACTGCTGGGAAAAGAGACCGATAACCACGTACACCCTCCTGTCAGGGAGTTGGAGGGAGTGATGAGGTCTCCCCTGAGCCTCCTCCTCTCCAGGCTGAGCCACCCCAGCCTCTCCTCCCAGAACTTGTGCTCCAAACCCTTCCCCAGCCTTGCATCGCCCTTCTCTGGACACTCTCCAGCACCTCAATGTCCCTCCTCAACTGATGGGCCCAGAGCTGGAGCACTCCAGGGGTGGCGTCACCATTTGCTTCTTCACAGAGTCTGTCAGTAATTTTAACAATGTTTAAGCTCAGTTTCTCCCAAGATTTAGTTGAGGCATTATTATGCTTGTCAATCCTCCAGTTCCCCCTGCGATGGTGTCCCGGGTGGTGGGGAAGGTGAGCAACAACCCCTCCACCCCAGCAGAGGGCACCACAAACAACCCAAAACCCCCACGATTTTCATCACCATTATCCAATTTTATTAATTCCAGTGGCACTAATACAGGCGGCAATGGGCACGACGGACAGTCAGCGCTGCAGGTAAGGCATCCTCACAACCCCCCCTCCTTCTTCCCCCACCCTTTATCTCCTCATTTTCAAGCGGCCATTCTGCAGCGGTTGGTTTTTTTTTTTTTGATTTCTTTCTCGAGTCAAATAAATACAGAATTGGGCAAATCTAGTGGAGATGTTTTAGTTACAATGGCAAAGATGAGTCATGTGCAACACAGAAACCTATAAGGCTTTTTTTTTTCCTCTCTCTTTTTTTTTTCCTCATTTGAAGTCTCGAATCGCTATTAATTAACAAGATGGTGCTCACGGGCGTCTCTACCCCCCTCAGCAACGGGTGGCAACGCTAATTAATTAGTTTTCCCCGTTCTCCCAGAGTTCCATGAGTGTAATTAGAGTTTGTCCAGGAAGTTGTCGAGGGCAGGGATGCCTTCCTTCAGCCCTTTGCGCTTGCGGGTCTCAGCCACCACCTGGCAGGGTCGGCTGGCGCTGTCGAAGGGGTCCCCAGGCAGGATCTGCCAGTGGTCAAACACACACTGGGGGAAGGCCTGGCCCCCTGTGTTGGACCTCAAATCTGCTGTGAAACCTGGGAGGAAGGAGAGGAGATGTGAGGTGGGAGAGGAGTGGTGGGGGTTTGATGTCACCGCCAGTAAAACCCACGCCCTGGGTCACCAGAGGAACTCAGAGTAGATCCTGAAAACCACATGAGATGCCAAATACAGCTGCAAAAAGAGGTGGGGATGGAGAGAAGGGGGGTTTGAGCACCTTCCAGTGTCTACAGGGGCTCCAAGAGAGCTGGAGAGGGACTTCGGAAAAGGGATGGAGTGACAGGTCAAGGGGCAATGGCTCCCCACTGCCAGAGGGCAGGGTTAGATGGGATACTGGGAAGAAATTCTTCCCTCTCTGGGTGATTGATGAGATACTGGCCCAGGATGCCCAGAGAAGCTGTGGCTGCCCCATCCCTGGAAGTGTCCAGGGCCTATGGCAGGGAGTGGGATGAGATGACCTTAAAGGTCCTTTCCAACCCATAATGTTCTGCAACCTTGGTCTTTTCTCCCAGGAACAGGAAGAAACTGCCTGAAGTTGCACCAAGGGAGGGGAGGCTTAGACTCCCAAGGCTGGCTCCAGGCTCCAGGACTGGCACACTCACCAAAGGACTCGTTGACAGGCAGGTAGGCCTTGACCACAAACATGGGGGTCCCGGCCACCTGGGTCTCCTCAAACACGTGGCCACGCTTCCTGTTCAACACTCCGTAGATGCCACCAACCACCTGCTCTGGGCACTGCATGAGAGAAGAGAGTCAGGACCTTAAACTCCCTCCTCACTTTGTGTTCCCCCTCGACCCTCAGTTCTATTTAACCCAGCAGTTTTCACACTGGGAAGAGTGAGCAAGTGGAAATGTGGGACTCCTGGGATGTGTAAAAGGAAGGGGGAGAGGGGAACTGCTCTGAGGAGACACAACTGAGTCCATCACACCCGGACTCTGTTGGAGCCCTGATGGCTCTGGGATTTCACAGGAAGCAGGGAGCTCCCTCCCTCCTGCTGTGGGTGACAGAGGCTCCTCACCTGGATCTCCACCAGGTAGATGGGCTCCATGAGGCGGGGCTGGGCGGTGAGCACGCAGGCGTAGAGGCAGCGCCGGGCCGTGGGGATGATCTGGCCGCCGCCGCGGTGGATGGCGTCGGCGTGCAGGGTCACATCGTGCACGTCGAAACGCACCCCCCGCATGTTCTCCTCGCACAGCACCCCCTGGGAAGGCAAAGGCAGGGGTAAATCAGCAGCTCAGGGCACAGTTGGTACCCCCAGACAGAAGGTTCCAGGCCTTTGGCTCCGGGGAAGCAGCTCCCAAAGCAGGAAGCCCACCAAGGAGCCACCTGGCCACTCAAACTCTATGCTGAGGGATGGACCTTCAAGCCTTCAAAAGTTGGACTTTTGGATTTTGTTGGCATTTCCCAGCCTAAGGATTCTGTAAAGGACCAGTTGGTCCCACCACTGTGGCTCCTCAGATGTGCCTGAAGCCACTTTCAGCAGCATCCTCAGAGACCAGCTCTGAGGATCAAGCCAGAAGAGCTCACATGTTTATGGTGCTGAAACTCCAAGTATCTGCCCAAGGAAAACAGGGATTTTTTTGTCCCAGTAATGTGACAAGAGTTGCTGGCTTGGGATCTTCTTTGAACTGAAATTAACTTTAAAAATTATACAGGAAAATTAATCCCTTCTGTCAATGTTTCCAGTCTACCTGCCAACTTATCTCTGAGTCCTCTCCTGTCTAATCCTTAAAAAATAATTATTATAAATAATTACATGAATTATAAATTATTTTAAAAACATCATATAAGCCTCAACAGGGATCTGGCCCTCAGAACTCCCTTCCTTTCCTTCTGATGCCAGTTGTGTAATCACCTGGACAATTCTTGTCCCAGGTGTTACATTTTGCAAAATAACCATTTAAAATGGGAAGTCAGTGCTGCCACACTGCATTTCTTCACGGTGGTGGGAGAAAACTTTTAGTGTGCCTCAACTGCTACACCTTCACTCAATCAAATTTCTTTGCCATGTGACTATTTCCACTCGAGGCTGTGCAGGACCCACCGACGCCACCCGGCCCTCACCTCCTTGGTGGCCCACTGGAACCCGGCCACCACGCTGTCCTTGATCTCGTTGAGGTACTGCACCCCCTTGGTGATGTCGGTGAGGATGTTGGGGCCGGTGCCGTCGGGCCCAAAGCACCAGATTTTCCTGGCCTCGGTGACGTCCCACTCGTACTTCTCGGCCAGGTACCGCGCCCGCTGCTTCAGCTCCTGCCGGGCCGACACCTCGCCCTTGTCGATGTCCTCGGCCAGGCCGTCGGGGAAGGGCCGGGCCTTCATGTACAGCCTGTTGTGTTTGTTGGGGGACTTGGAAAGGCACATCACGTTGGACTCCTCGCTCACCGTCTCGCGGTAGGACACGACAGGATCCGATTTCTGAGGGAGCAGAGAGCGGCTGTGAGACACCCGAGGGTAGCTCAGCGACACCCACCCCGAGCCCACTGAGCGCTCCCTACCTTAATGGGGATGCAGGCGTGGTCCTCCTCCAGGTCCTTCAGGCAGATCTCCAGGTGCAGCTCGCCGGCGCCAGCGATGATGTGCTCCCCAGACTCCTCAATGATGCACTGCAAGGACCACAAACAGCAGGTGAGGCTTCAAACTGCACCACAGGCAACACTCATCTCTGCTTTTTGGGTTTTAGATGCTCCTTCCACTGATCTAGGGGTGGCACAGCACCAAGGGGCAATGCAGCACTTTGGTAGGGCTGGGACCAACAACCAACACAAGAGCTCCCTGACAGCTCTGCCAGTGCACCCAGGACTGGAGATTAGGACCTCAGGACAGGAGATCAGGACTCCCAGTGCACCCAGGACAGATCAGGACTCCCAGTGCACTCAGGACTGGAGATGAGCTCAGCTGATTAGAGCACAGTGGTTGCAACACCAAGGTTGTGGCTTTAATCCCTGTATGGATCAGCTGGACTCTGACCCTTGTGGGTCCCTTCCGACTCGGAACATCCTGTGAAATTCCTGTGGGGGCAGCAGGACCTCCTGGACACTCACCTGCACCATGGGGTCAGACTTGGCCAGTCTCTTCAGCCCCTCCACCAGCTTGGGCAGGTCGGCCGGGTTCTTGGCCTCCACGGCCACGCGCACGACGGGGCTGACGCTGAACTTCATGACCCTCATGTTGTGGGCGTGCTCGAAGGTGGTGATGGTTCCAGTCTTCACCAGGAACTGGTCCACACCCACCAGCCCCACGATGTTGCCGCAAGGCACGTCCTCGATGGGCTCCACGTAGCGGCCCATCATGAGAATGGTCCTGCCCAGAGGGAGAGGTGGTTTAAGGCAGGTTGGAAAGGGCAGGAAGATCCCACCAGCAGCTCCCCAGAGTTCAGCAGATCCTTGGAAGTCCATAATGAAGCACCTCAGAGATGAGAAGTGACCCAAAGCAGCACCAGAACACCCAACCTGAAGCTCAGAGCACCCCCCCAGGCCAGGACCAACCTTTGAATTGGCTTCAGGTACAGATCCTCCTTCTTGCCAGGCGTGTAGTTTGGTCCCATGATTCTGACTTTCAAGCCAGTTGAGACGAGACCAGAGAAGACACGGCCAAAAGCGTAGAAACGTCCTTTGTCAGAGGTTGGCACCATTTTAGAGATGTACATCATCAGGGGGCCTTTGGGGTCACAGTTCTTAATGCCTGGGAGGAAGAGGGGAGAGACCAGCTTAGCCCACAGTTGTTGATGTAAATGGCATCACACCCTGTGACCCCACAACCCCAAATCCCAACAGGAGACCTTCACCCCCTACTGTCCCTGTCTGCTGGGCTCTGTCCAGAGCACTGGCCAAACCAGAGGAGAAGAGGGAATAGCTTCTCACTGCCAGAGAGGCAAGGATAGATGGGATATTGGGAAGGAATTCCTCCCTGGGAGGGTGGGGAGGCCCTGCCACAGGTTGCTCAGCAAAGCTATGGCTGCTCCATCCCTTGAAGTGTCCAAGGCCAGGTAGGAGAAACCTGGGATAGTGGAAAGGGTCCCTTGCCCGGGGCAGAGGGTGGGACTGGATGACCTTCAAGGTCCCTTCCAACCCAACCATTCTAGGATTCCATGAAAGATCACCAAGAGAAGTTTTCAACAAATCCAGGCTCAGCTGGAGCCTCTGGCTACTTCTCCACGTCCTCAGCCAGCTCAGTCCTCCAGAGCAGAGCTGTGAGCCACTAAGCCTGTTTGATCTATGCAAGAAAACCTCCAGCCTCCAGAATTCCAGACATGGAGAACAAGCTGGTTCCAGGCCTCTGGGAGCTCTAAGCAGCAGCTCATCCTACCTATGGCAGCCTCATCGTCGGGGGGGCCCTCGTAGAGCAGCTCACAGCGGTACTTCTGGGCTGTGACGGGGGAAGGCAGGTGGATGGTGATCATCTGCAGCAGGGCATCTCCAGCAGGCAGCCACCGCCTCATCACCGCCTGGGCAGGGCACCAAGACCCAGTCAGAGCCTTCACAACCTGCAGTTCACCTCCTCTTGCTCCCCCACCTCCCACCTTCCCACCCAAACAGCTTTAAGCTGGCACAGCTGGAGCAGCACAACTCGTCTCCTCCCCAAAACTCAGGGCTCACCTTCAGGAGGGGTTTGCCCTCCTTGTCCTTGTCCTCGCTGTCCAGCTTGATGTCCAGCTTCTCAATCAGTTTTGCAGCTTCTTCCTTCTTAAAATTCATGATTGCATCGAAAACCTGCAACGACAGCAGCAGCCCTTGGAGCGTCGCCGTGACCCAGTTTGGAGCAGAGTTTCTGCAGGGAATTCCCTGTGCTCACACCCCCAGCCTCCCTCCAAGGGGACTCAGCCAACCTGCCCCCTCCCCCAGAGCAGCAAGATGTGTCAGACAGTGAAATTTCTTCAATCAAACAAGTCAGGTCAAAGTGAAGAAATTTTCCATCATCACGCACGCACAGGAAAAGGGGGAGAGTGGGAAGCATTAGCCACGGTGGGACCTTGAGGAGCTCACCTTGAAGATGGGGTCAAGGATGAGTTGGCAGAAGGTCCTGGGCAGTTTCTTTCCATCAGGGCTGGTGGCAGATTTGCTGAATTTGCCAGTAGCAGGATCAAAGTATCTGTAGAGGCAATGAAATCAGGCAAATCTCAAAGCTCAGCTCAGCTCCAGACACGTGGCTTGTTCTGCCTGCTCAAGGCACGCTGAGGAAGTGCCACCTTTGTGCCCTCCCCACTCATTAAGGCTTTTAGCCCTCACCAAAACACAATTAACTCCTGTTAAATCAGGCACAACCACACCCTCCCTCCTTCCCCACGTTCTGCAGTGCCAGGCTGCAGCCACACAGAATTCCAGTCGCAATTCCACCTCACCTGTCTCCCCACAGCTTCTTCATCATGTCCTCTACTTTCTTGGCACGCTCAGAGGGGCTCAGCTGGGCATCTCCCTTGGCAGCAAACTTTGCCACGTACATCTCTGCGAACTGCTTGAGGGTGAAGGCCCAGCCGTGCAGGCCCGAGCCAAAGCCCACGGTGCCCAGCACGGGATCAATCTGAGAGGGAACAGCAGAGCTGGGTTAGAGGATCAGCCACTTCCATCCCAAACAACATTCCAGTGTGAAGATGGAGCCTCAGGACACTGAGGCGGTTCTGTCACAGGGACAGCTCTGCAGTACAGAGCTACACTGGGTTTCTCTCACTCCAGCCAGGTCTGTACTCAGACAGCTTAGTTCCTGTGCAGGAAAGATTCCCATCCTTCCCAGGAGGATCAGGAAAGCAGGAACAACTCCAGCACGCAGGAGCAAAGCACAAGCTTCTCCCCAGAACTTGTGGCCAACAGCCCTGCTCCAGGAATCCAGTGGCAGTGAAGCACAAGCTTTTCCTCAGGATCTCCATCCAACAGCCCTGCTCCCTTCCCAGGAACCCACCAGGAGCTGGGAAACACCTCCTGGCTTTCCATTCCAGGAGCCAGCCAGGGGAGAGAGGCTGTGGAGGATCCTCCATCACCCACCACCCCAGAGGTGATGGGGGCAAAACAACATCACTCTTTGTGAGGACAGGAAATCATGGAATCACAGGATGGGTTGGGAGGGACCTTAAAGCCCATCCAGTTCCAACCCCCTGCCATGGGCAGGGACACCTTCCACTATCCCAGGTTGCTCCAAGCCCTGTCTAACCTGCCCTTGAACACTTCCAGGGACGGAGCAGCCACAACCTCTCTGGGAACAATCCCTTCATTTATTTACATCCTTTATTTGCTCAGGCCTTGAACAGATTTTGGAGGGAAGCCAACAAGAGCCCCAAGCCACCACAAACCTGGGGAGCTGAGGCACCTTTTGATATCTCACTCTCACTCCTCCACACGAGAAAAGAATCCCTGATGAGGAGACTGCTCCCTCTCCCCAGGGTGCCTCACTCCAAACCCACTCACCATGATATTTCCCATGGGGCCGCTCTCTCCCTCTCCATAGGTGGAGATGATGACGTTGACGTTCTCCACGATGCGCTGGAAGGTCTGGTACAGCTCCTCTGGCTCCAGCTGCAGCTCCAGCAGCGCCCGGTCCATCTTGTTCATCATCAGCACGGGCTTGATCCTCTCGGCGATGGCCTGACGCAGCACGGTCTCTGTCTGCACACACACGCCTGCCAAGCGCAGGCAACGAGTTATCCCTGTCCCAAAACGCTCCCAAAACACGTTCCAGCTGCACAGGCAGGCGGCAAAGCTTACCAGAGACGCAATCCACCACGACCAGGGCGCCGTCGGTGACGCGCAGAGCCGCCGTGACCTCCGAGGAGAAGTCCACGTGCCCGGGGGAGTCGATCAGGTTGATCAAGAAGCCAGAGCCATCCTTGCTTTGCTTGATGAAGGCCAGGTCGTTCTCAGAGAGCTCATAGAATAGGGAAATAGCTCTGAAAGAAAGGAATAACTGTTAAAATTATTATCTCTTATTCCTCCCTAACCCTGAGGAACGTTTTATCCCACACCAACACCTGCCACGACTGGACGTGGCACTCGGTGCTCTCTGGTCTAGTTGGCAAGGTGGTCAAAGGTTGGAGTGGATGACCTTGAGGTCTTTTCCAACCTAAACGATTCTGTCTGGCTTTAAGGATTCCCTGAAGTTTGTTCCTGGGAGGTTGGTGTGGGAGAGAACCGGAGCACAGGCTAAAAAATCTGCCCTTCCTAAGTCATAACCTCCTCCATGAATCCCAACCTCCTCCATGAATCCCAACCTCCTCCATGAATCCCAACCTCCTCCATGAATCCCTGCAGTTTCAAGCACCCAAAAAGGATTCCACTTCTTTAATAAAGAGTTCAGGCTTTTCACACCAGTCCCAACCACCCTCTCCATCCCTTTTCAGGTCCCTCACGGTCCTCAAACCCTCTGTGGTGACAAAGCCACCAGAGATGCTCCCAAGACTCTCCACTCCACATCCATGGGACATCCAACAATCCTGGGGCTAAAATGGAAGGCTGAAGCTCCTGGTGCACATTTACCTCCCAGGAACTCAGTGATGGACCAGAAGCCAACCAACACTTGTCACCTCACTTTGTCATGGCGACAAAGCCACCAGAGATGCTCCCAAGACTCTCCACTCCACATCCACAAGACATCCCACAATCCTGAGGCTAAAATGGGAGGGTGAAGCTCCTGCTGCACATTTATCTCCCAGAAACTGTTTAATGATTGACCAGAAGCCAACCAACACCTGCCATAGCGACAAAGCCACCAAGAGTCTCCACTTCAGGGATTCCTCAAGGACCACCCAGGAGTTAATCAACGTTTGTCATCTCGCTGAAGACCCTCCTGAGGGCGCACCGAGCTCCTCAACCAACGCCACCTCCTCCCACCTCAAACCCTGGGGGAATCTGAGCTCAGGGAGGACCCCGAGGAGGGCTCAGGGAGGGCGCTCACGTGGATTTGATGGTGATGCAGCGCTCCTGCTCGTCCTTGCGGGTGTCGGTGAAGCGGGTCTCGCCGGCGCGGGCCGACGCGATGATCCCGGCCTTGCACACCAGCGAGTCCGTCAGCGTGGACTTGCCGTGGTCCACGTGGGCGATCACGGACATGTTCCTGATGTTGGCCTTCTTGTCCATGATGGCCCGTATCTGGTCTACTGTGAAGTTCACCTTGAAGGGGCGGAGAGAGGTATTTTTAGGTTTATTCCAACGGAATTCCAAATTCCATGGAATTCCAATCTCCACCCCAAACGCTTCCCATGGTGGCGGTGACGCTGGCGATGCCTGGGTGACAGCGTGACCCGCTGCAGTGGGGCTGCAGCACTGACCCCTCTGGGCCTCAGGGTCCAAAAACCTGAGGTGTCAGCAGCTCTTGGGGGCAAAACCCCCAACAAAACTGAACCTGGGGGCAAAACCCCCTCAAAATTGAGCCCAGGAGGAAAAAAACCCCTTTGAAACCAAAACCCCTTTAAAACCAGAACTTACTCAAAACAGAGCCTGGTGGAGTAAAAACCCCTCAAAATAAAACACAGGGGGCAACCTGTCCCCCGAAGCCTGGAAGGAAAACAGCCCCAAATTCGAGCCCGGGGTGGGGGCAAAACCCCCTTCAAAACTGAACCCAAGGGGCAGCCCCTCATCCTAAACCGAATACAGGGGGTTAAATCCCGCTTAAAACCGAACCCAGGGAGCCAGCTGTCACCCTAAATCTGGGGGTAAAACGACCCTAAAACCGAATGAGGGGGTAACTTCTCACCCGAGTGGGCAAAACTCCCTCAAAACCGAACCCATGGGGCAACCTGTCACCCCAAACCGAACCCGAGCGGGGGCAACCCCTCATCCCAAAGCGAACCAGGAGGGACAAACCCCCCCATTAAACTGAACCCGGGGGACAAAGCTGCCCTCCGAGCGCGCCGGGGGGGTGGTGCCGGTGACGGCGGCGGTGCCAGCCCGGCCCGCAGCGTTACATAAGGCAGCGCCCGCACCGCAGCGCCCCGGCCCCGCTCCGCTCCGCCACATCGGCGCGGCCGCTACCGCCGCCCTCAGCCCCGCCGCCTCCCCCCGGGGAAAGAGGTGACACGTCCCCCCCGCTTCTTCGCGTCCCCACTGCCCCCTCACGACATCCCCCTCTCCCCCCCACCGCGGGAGGCCGCACAGGCCGCATCGGGCGGCGCAGGCGCGGCGAGCCCGCCATCCGCGGCGGTGCGGGCGCTGCGGGGGCCGCCGGTGGCGGCGGCGGCGGAGATGAGCGGCGGGGGCTCACCATGTTGGCGGATGGCGGCGGATGCTGCGGGGCGGGGGGGGCGCGGCAATGGCGGCGGCTCGGCCCTGTCTCGCTGGCGAGCGCAGAGCGGGCGGAAGAGAGCGCTGACGTCAGCCGGCCCCCCTCTTATAGGGCGGGGGGCGGAGCCCGCGCGAGGCGCCTGCGCGCCGGGGCCGCTCTGCCCGCCCGACTCTATGGTTTGGTGGGGTGAGGGGACGGTGAGGGGGGAAGGACGGGAGGGGAGGGTTGATCCGCCACACCGGGAACGCGCGGGTTGTCACCGGGGCTACACCCGCGCCGCTGTACCGAAAACAGCGAGCGGTAATGGCCGCTCTGCCCCGCCGGGCCGCAGCGGGGGAAAATCCCGGTAAAGCTCTCGGCGCGGGTGACACCCGAGCGGCAGGCGAGCCCCGGGGGTCCTCACAGGGAGGGGCGATAGGGCTGAGCCCGCTGTCAGCACCGGCACCGGCAACCGGCAGCGGGTCCCGCCCTGGCCCCGCAGGGTCCCCGCAGTGCGCACGCGCCGCACGGGACGGCGATAACGGGGGCGCCGGTGCTTTGGCGCCCCCTGCCGGAGGGGAGGACCGGGAGGAGCCCCGGGATGGGGGGGCCGTGACACCCCCGGAGAGCTCCAGAGAGGGGGACGTGATTCTCCAGCTCCGCACCGTCAGTGTTCCTGGGCAACCTGTGCCAAGCCCTCCCCATCCTCACAGCCGGGAATTCCTTCCCAATATCCACCCAACCCTGCCCTCTGCCAGTGGGAGGCGATTCCCTGTGTCCTGCCCCTCCATCCCTTGTCCCCAGTCCCTCTCCAGATCTCCTGGAGCCCTTTTAGGTGCTGGAAGGGGCTCTGAGGTGTCTCCAGACCCTTCTCTTCTCCAGGCTGCACATTCCCAACCTCTCAGTCTTAATCCAAGCCACTGCCCCAACACCACCCCAGTGGCAGCTCCCAAATTCCCAGCACGTTCCCAGCCTGTCTTTGGCAGGCAGGGATGGGCAGGACAGGGGTGGAGCTGCACCCAGGCTGGATTTGGCTCTCCTGGTGTGACAGGATGAGTTATCAGCAACTGGGGTTTCCATAGCAATCCCCTCAGATTTTTAGCACCAGCCCTGGCTTTTGCCAGCCTGGAAAGGAAAACTGGGGAACATAATTAACATTTTGGTCTGCCTGTGAAACTGTTAATTGCCTTTCTGTTTAATTATTGTGCTGAGAGCGTCCTAAAAGGATCATCCAGCCCAACTCCTGGCCCTGCCCAGGACACCTCAACAACCCCCCCCTGTCCCTCAGAGCATCGTGACCCTCCTGAGGAAGCTGCAGGCTGCAATGTATTATAAATATTATACTATTATACATTAAATATACATATAATTATTGTTAAAAAGGGTTTTTTAATACATGATTAATGCTAATGGGTTAACGATGCCACGGAGCAGTTTTGGGCCTCATGTTCCCTGTGGGATCGTGTCCCAGTGGAGGGAATGTTGGGAGGCATCCAGGCTGGTCCACAGTGCCCCTCCAGACTCTGGCAGCTCCAGGGGCTTGGATCCAACAGGAAAACCTGGGATTTGCAAGTTCAGCTTCAAGCAGAGGCTGCTGTGGGATGAGGAGGATGAGGAGGGAGGTGTCCTTTGGGTTTCTCTGATGAAGGCCCAGATCCAATCCCACGGAATCACGGAGAAATGGAGGCTGGAAAAGCCCTCCAGGATCATCCAGTCCAAGCTGTGCCCCATCCCCACCTTGTCCCCCAGAGCACTGAGTGCCACATCCAGGCGTTCCTTGGACACTCCAGGGGTGGGTACTCCAAAGCTCCCTGGGCAGCCCCTTCCAATGCCTGAGCACCCTTTCCATGAGGAAATTCCTCCTGATTTTCAACCTGAGCCTCCCCTGGCACAGCCTGAGGCTATTCCCTCTCCTCCTGTCCCTGTTCCCTGGAGCAGAGCCTGAAACCCCCCCAGCTCCCCTCTCCTGTCAGGGAGTTTGCAGAGAGCAAAATCCTTGGATTTCTCTCCAAACACGAGCGAGGGGATCGGGTGATCCCCTATTTGGGGACCAAACTGTCCCTGGGGGACCCTGAGTCAAAGGGACCCCAGACTGAAATGTCAGGAGTGGGGTGCAGGGAGGCCCTTCCCCAGCCCCCCCACCCGGGAACCAGGACACTGGGGGACCCTTCCCAAGCCCCCCAAGGCACAGGGAGACCCTTCCCCACCCCCCATGGCACAGGGTGTCCCTTCCCCATCCCCACCCCTCCCCTCCCAGGGCCCTCACCGCCCTCCAGGAGCCCCCCCAGCACTTCCCTCCTCAGCGGGGACACCCCACAGAGCCCCAGAACGGCGGTCGGGCCCCCAAAACCCCCCAGTGCCCACTCCACGCCCTGCCCTACCCCGGGGCATCCACCTGCCGCCATCTTGGGGCAGCACCCCCGCCCTTCCACGCACCCGCTCTCCCTCCCTTGTCACCCGCAGAGCCGCCTCCCTCCCCATTCCCACCCCTGCTCCCCCTTGTCCCCCTTTGTCCCCCTTTGTGTCCCCCCCGCGGCGTCCCCTCCATTTACGCGGCGCGGCCCCTTTAAGGCTCCCGGCGCGTGGGCGTGGCCTCGAGGGGTGTGGCGGGGCGCGCGGGGGGCGGGTGGGCGTGGTCAGGGAGCGCCGCTCGCCCGCCGATTGGACCGCTCCTCACCCCCCTCCCCCGGCTCGGCCCCGCCCCCTCGAGGGGGGCAGTCACGTGACGCGGCGGCGGCGGCGGCGCCCGGCGCGGTGGACGCTGGAGGCCCAAGATGGCGGCGGAGCTGGTGGAGGCGAAGGTGAGGGGGAAGCGGCGGCGCCGCCGCCCCGCCCGCGGGGAATCCCTCTCCCCCGCACCCACCGGAGAGACCCCCGCGGGGGAGGCGAGACCGCGGCGGAGCAGCGCCGCGAACCGCCGAGCGAGGCGCCCTCCCGGCACCGCCCCCGCCGCTTTCTCCCTGCTCCCCCCCCCACCCCACCCCCATCCCCCTCAGGGGGCTGCCCCGCCCCGGCCTCAGGGCCGCGGCCCCCGCCGGACCTCACGGGGTTTGACCGGCGCTGGGGCGACCCGCGGCGCCGCCGGCAGTCCCCGCAGGGCTGGGCTCACCTCAGCGCCTGTTAATTCGCGGGATTAATTAGCGCAGGTGCTGCCCCCGCGCCCCCCGCCCGGTGCGGGGCGGCCCTGAGGCCCCTCGGTGAGGGGGCGAAGGCAATTCCTGCCGGCGGTTGTGTTGTGTCCCCGGGGCGGTTCGTGTGCCCCCTCGTGAGCGCCGGGGAGAGGGAGCGGGTTATCCCTCGGGGATCCCTGTTTTCCCCGCGGGATCCCGGTGTTCCTGCACCGCTGTGGGAGCCGGGGGTTCCCCGTGTCCCGCTGTGGATGCGGGGGGGATTCAGCGCCCGGGACCGGCCGGTGCCTCCCCGCAGCATCCCCGGGGCAAGCGGTGCTGAAGGAGCGGCTGGGGAGTGTCCCCTGGGAAGAACTCCCTGGGAACTGTCCCCTGGAAGTGCTCCTTGGGAAGAATTCCCTGGGAAGTCACCCCTGGAAGCGCCCCCTGCCCTGGGGATCGGTGGGGATGTGGCTGCAGGAGTCGCCTCTGGAGCGGTTTGGTTTTTGGGAAGCTCTGCCTTCCTCCTGCTGCTCTCGGGATTCCAGAGGCGGGGATGTGTGTGGTGGGATCTGGGCCGTGCCCCAGCCGGCTTCCCGAGGGGAAGAGCAGCCAGGAGGGCGAGGAATCTCAGCTGTTCCCGGTGACAGCTTTCCCATCGTGGGATGTTTGGTTGTTCCTGTGTCGCTGCTCAAATCTCATCCTTCGGGATCTCAAATCCTTCAGCGTGGAAAATTCTGCCTTTGGCTCCACTTTACAGCCCATGGATCCCGAGGAGCAGCAGGAATTCCCATCTTCTCCCCTCCCTGGGTCCTCCTGCTGCTGGTTGTCACTTCCTCGACCGATTTACCCTCCCAAATTCCCCTTTTATCCTCAAAATACCTCGGAGGGAACAACACACTCCCCATTTCCCACATGGACACGGGGGGATTTGGTTGGACTTGCTGATCCTGGAGGTCTTTCCCGGCCTTTTGTGATCTTAATTCTGGTTTTTAATTGGAGAAAACCGAGCCACAAATGACATTTTTCCAGGATTCCATGGGTGGGATCTGGTGGAGCAGCACCACGAATCCAGAGCTGTGGAATCCTGATTTTCTGGCAGTTAAACCCGTTTTCTCTCTCCTCTTTAGTTACCTTTTATATTTTTTTTGTCCCCCTCACGGAAGATATTTTGGGACTCATCACGACTCCCAGAAATTTTAACTACAGCCAGCTAGGATGGAACAGCTTTGGGGTTTTGTAGATTAAATGACACATTTAATGGAAAAGGAGAAAATCAAATGGCATTTTCTCTCTACTCTCATTCCCACACATCCAAAAGTGGCTGTTAAATATCTCTGGAATCAGCTGTAGCTTTCTTAATTAAAAAAAAAAACAAACCACCAAACCTAATCTGTAGCTGTTTTATTCCAGGAAATTATAAAACTGCTGGTAAATTCTATAGAAAGCTGACCTTTAGGCTTTTTTTAAAATACTTATTGTTGGATCTAAGAGTGTGGTGGAGGTTGGGGAAAAGAGATCTGCTGGATTGTTTTTTACTGGGATTTTTAATTGTAATTTTTAAGCTGTTTGGTTTCCAGGGAACTGCAACACCAACCTGGCCGGGGCTGTAACCACGGAATAATTAACAGGAATAATTTGATTTTCAGCCTGATGGGAAGTGTGGTACTTTCAATCTGCTGACACTCACAGGGCTGAGGGAGTTTTTGGGAGGCTGAGATGGGTTTTCTGGCTTAGCAGACACTGGAATTGATAATTCCAGGGAGACACCAAGCTCTTTTCCATGTGGGACCTGCTGCTTGAGGCCTTTGTGGGCTTCCAGTTGACTTCGGGATGCTCCATTTGAGCGTCTCTCCAAGTGATTTTTGTGCCATTTGATGCTTATCCTGATGTTTGATCAAAGTGATTTTTGTGTCATTTGGTGCCTCTCCTGGTGTTTTTCTATGAGGGATTTTAGTGGAATTTGGTGCCTATCCTGGTGTTTTTCTATGAGGGATTTTAGTGGAATTTGGTGCCTATCCTGGTGTTTTTCTATGAGGGATTTTAGTGGAATTTGGTGCCTATCCTGGTGGTTTTCTATCAAAGTTGATTTCTGTGTAATTTGATCCCTATCCTTGTGTTTTTCTGTCAGGGGTTTTCGTGTCATTTGGTGCCTGTCCTGGTGGTTTCCTATCAGGGATTTTTGTGTCATTTGATCCCTATCCTGGTGTCTTTTATCAGAGTGATTTCTGTGCCTATCCTGGTGGGGTTTTTCTATCAGGGATTTTTGTGTCATTTGATCCCTATCCTGGTGTCTTTTATCAGAGTGATTTCTGTGCCTATCCTGGTGGGGTTTTTCTGTCAGGGATTTTTGTGTCATTTGATCCCTATCCTGGTGTCTTTTATCAGAGTGATTTCTGTGTCATTTGGTGCCTATCCTGATGTTCCTCTGATTTTTCCATCTGTGATATTTCGAGCGCTGATCTCTGTGTTGTCCAAGCCCTTCAGGGATGGGGAACCAAACCAAGCGCCACCAACGGGGTTTGAACAACTCTGGGGGTCGTCTCAGGGCGGAACTTTTGACTACTTACCTTCTAATTATAAAGCAAGAACCGACAACCTTTGCCTCTCATAACTATAAGACCCTCTCCAATTTTTTGTCCCCCAGAACATGGTGATGAGTTTCCGAGTCTCAGATCTTCAGATGTTGCTGGGTTTTGTTGGCAGGAGTAAAAGCGGACTTAAACACGAACTAGTGACCCGAGCTTTGCAGCTGGTCCAGTTTGACTGCAGCCCTGAGGTGTTCAAGAAAATCAAGGAGCTCTACGAGACTCGCTACAGCAAGAAGAGCTCGGAAGTGGCTCAGCCTCCCCCGCAGCAGCAGCAGCAGCAGCAGCAGCAGCAGCAGCAGCACCGGGCCGAGGCCCTGCCCTTACACTCGTCCTACGACCGCGGCAGCGCCGTGGCTCGGACTCTGCCCGCCCCCAACATCGACTACCCCGCCCTCTACGGCAAATACCTGAACGGACTCGGGAGGTTGCCTCCCAAAGTTGCCAAGCCCGAGGTTCGCCTGGTGAAGCTCCCGTTCTACACCACCCTGGACGAGCTGCTGAAGCCCACGGAGTTGGGTGAGTTTTTTTTTTGGGGGGGTGGGGGGTTGGTTGGAGTGGTGGGAAGGTGGGTTTGAGGGTTTGGGAGGTTGGGAGGCAGGAGAAGCTGGTGGATGTGGTGGTGGGTACCTCTTCCTGGCCTCCCTTCCTGCCCACTTTATTCCTTTTTCTCCCCCTTTTCCTCTTCCCTTCTCCCCCTTTTCTTCTTCCCCTTCTCCCCCTTTTCCTCTTCCCCTTCTCCCACTTTTCCCCTTCTCCCCCTCTTGCTCTTCCCCTTCTCCCCCTCTTGCTCTTCCCCATCTCCCCCTCTTGCTCTTCCCCATCTCCCCCTTTTGCTCTTCCCCTTCTCCCCCTCTTGCTCTTCCCCTTCTCCCCCTCTTGCTCTTCCCCTTCTCCCCCTCTTGCTCTTCCCCTTCTCCCCCTTTTCCTCTTCCCCTTCTCCCCCTTTTCCTCTTCCCCATCTCCCTCTTTTCCTCTTCCCCATCTCCCTCTTTTCCTCTTCCCCATCTCCCTCTTTTCCTCTTCCCCTTCTCCCCCTTTTCCTCTTCCCCTTCTCCCTCTTTTCCTCTTCCCCTTCTCCCCCTTTACCTCTTCCCTTTCTCCCCCTCTTTCCCCTCTCCCTCTCATACTTAAAATTTAGAACCTGTTATTTATAGCTCAGCTTTCCAGTGCTTAAAGGTGGCTGATAAAAAAGAGAGAGAGCACGACTTTTTACTTGGAGAGATAGAGATGGGAGAAAGGGAATGGTTTTAAACCAAAAGAGGGGAGATTTAGATGGGATATTGGGAAGGAATTCCTCCCTGGGAGGGTGGGGAGGGGCTGGGATGGATTTCCCAGAGGAGCTGTGGCTGCTCCATCCCTGGAAGTGTCCAAGGCCAGGTTGGAGCACCCTGGGATAGTGGGAGGTGTCCCTGCCCATGGCAGGGGGTGGCACTGGCTGATCATTAAGGTCCCTTCCAACCCAAACCATTCTGTGATTCCATCAAAGATCACCAGTGGAGACTGATTGTTCATGATTTTGGTTTGGAGGAACAAAGGGTGTTGTCCCTGATGTCAAACAGAACGTTCTGGTAGCGAGTTGAGCGTGTGGAGAGGAGAAGTTGTGTTCTGCTGAGCCTCAGGGTCTCATAAATCCAGGGCTCACGTCAGACCTCCCAGCTGAACGATCTGAGGACTTGGGAAGCTGCTGTGCCTTTGCTGGAACAAAAACAACCCACAAACAGATAATTTTTGTCATCCTTTGGAGGTGTGAAACAGCTGAGGGGTGACTGTAAAGCTAAAACCTTATAAATGTTGGGGGAATGGGCTTGTTCAGCCTTAAATGTGCCCTGTGTGGAGGATTCTGAAGGCAAAATGGATTTCCAAGGGATGGAAGCACATCCAGAGGCAGGAGAGGACTTCCTGTGATGAACAGATTTTGTTAAAAGTTGACATTAAGATCTCTCCCATCAGCTCAGAGCAGAGGGCTCATTAAATGGAGTGTTTTCCCCCCTGGAAGGTGACACCTCCCCAGAGTCAGCAGCTCCTTCCCTGGAGCACGTTTGGCTCATTTTCCACGGGGCTGGAATGGTTTCTGTGGAGCCAGAAGGAGCAGGTGCTCAGGTTTCATTGTCCCAACCTGGGCACAACCAACATCATCTTCCCACCACTGGTTTAATTTTCCCCAACCTGGTGACCTGCAACTCTTTAATTCCTTCTGCAAATCTTTAATTCCTTCTGCAACTGTTTGATTCCTTCTGCAACACTAATTCCTTCTGCAACACTGATGGGAATGAGGATGCACTTGTGTCTCCCCAAACTGGGTTGGCCCAACCCTGGATGTCTCCCCTTTGCTCCCTGGAGCCTCTGGGAGCTGGAATAACATCCCATTAAGGGGGATGGGATTGTTGGGGTGTCCTGTGCAAGGCCAAGAGCTGGATTAGATGATCTTTGAGGGTCCCTTCCAGCTGAGGAATATTCCAGGATCCTGTGATAAAACACTCCAAGGCAAACCAAGTGGGTTTTTTTTCCAGATGGAAAAATGGTTTGTTGCCCAGATTTCCCATCCTGGGAAATCCCAGATCCACATAGAAACCCCTGGGGCTTTTCCCTGGGCTACCAGAGGGATATTTTAAAGCTGAATTTATGTGTCCCTGGAAGCACCTCCCTTAAGGAACAGCCTCTCCTGCCTCTTGGAGATGATTCCTTTGGGATCAGGGATGAGGGGGGTGATCCCTCAGCTGGGCTGCAGGGCAAGCAGATTCCCTGAAGGACTCTCCAGTTACTGCTTTTCTTGGAGGGGAAGGTGCTGAGCAACCCCTGGTTTGGTCTGAGGGTGAGACAAAGGAGAATCGTTCCAATTGACTGAAATCTTGGGGAGATGATGCTTAAAATAAAAATAAAAAAAAACCTTGGAGAGGGATTGAGTGCTGAGACCTCTCCTGTGCTGGGTCTGAAGGAGTTCAGTGGAGTGTTCGTGGTGCCTCAGCACCTTGCTGAGCTCTGGGCTCATCCTCTGGCACTTTTTGGGGTGAAAGCGTGGGAATGGAGGAATTCTGTGGGATTTTTATCCCAAATATTCGCTGTGGTGTGGAGTCCCCCCCTCCCTGGAGGTGTGGCCCCCCACTCTGGGCTGGTGGACACGACAGGGGACGGGACAAAGGTTGGGGTTGATGCCCTTGGAGGACTTTTCCAACCCAAATAATCCTGGGATTGTGTAGATAAGGAGCCTTCTGGAGGCACGACCGACCTTGGAGCGCAGCGAGGCCGTGGTGTTGTTGGGTTTTCCCTGGGATTGAACAGCTCTTCTCTTCCTGTGGGAGCAGGAAAATTCCTCCTGCAGCCCCTCCCCAAAGCTGCAGCTTTGCCTGTGGGATCTCCAGCCACGACAACACGACCCCTCTTCCCGTGGGATGTAACGATGTGGGATATTGAGTGTGAAATCAAAGCCTGGCTGCAGGGAACCCCCAAACCCCTAAAATCAGGCCTTGTTTTGGGGCTCTGACCCACCCCATGGAGAGCTTGGCCACTCCAAGGGGGAATCCACTGCAGTTCCAGAAAGTCCAGGATAAGGTCTGCCAAGTGTTCTGGGATTCTGGAATTTGCTGGGCCTTGACTCTCTGGGAGGATTTGTTTGAGCTGCAGCTTTGGCAGCTGTTAAATGAAGTTGTGTCCAGAGGCACCTGGCCTGGAAAAAGAAGGGGAAAAGTCAGTTATTTCCCAACATTTAGCTTTAAAAACTCCCTTTTTTTTTGTCTCCCTGGCTGCTCAGTGAGAGGTGAACACTTGATTAACTTCCCTGAGGATGCACCTCCCAAATTTTGGGCTCCTTCTCTGTTTTAAAGGAGATTTTGGGCTTCACCTGGGTCCATCCCAGAGATGTTTCTCCCAGTTTTTCAGGGAATGTTCTCTTGGCCTTTTCTCCAAAGCACCCTCTTCTGAATTCTGTCCTCCTGGACAGACCCTGAGGGTGTATCTTGGATTTTAATTTTCCATACAGCTGTTTGTGGTTTTTTTGTCCAGGTAAGGGCTTTGTGTCCCCTCTCCAGGACCTTTCCATGAGCAGGACACTTCAATTCCTGCCTGGAGGAATTTGACATTAAAATCAACTTTTTGTTATTGTTCTTCTCATTCATCACTGTCTAAAAATAACTGGTTGTTTTTGGGTGAGAGAGATTGGGGAGAAACTGGAATTCTACAAAAATTCCACCAAGATATCTTAATTATTACTATTTTTAATGGTTTTTTCTGAATATTTTAAAGCCCAATTACCCAAAAAGAAGCACCTGGAGCGACTTGAGTTGTCACCAGGTCTTCCAAGCTCCAAGGTTTTATCCTTCATTTTATCTTACTCATGGAAAAATTCACTCTCCTACTTCTCAAATCCTGCTGTTTTGGCTTGGAATAAACTCGCTGTTGAAGTGAGGCAAAGAAAAACCACCCAACTCTTGCTAAAACATTTTTAAAAAAGCCGTTTTAGCACTTCCTCTTTGTGTTTCTCCCGTGGCTTTCACCAGCCCGGGCTCTCCACTCGCCTTGGAAACACCACCTGAAAATAAAATTTCACCTTCCCGAGCTCTCAGGCTTTGTTTTCACCCCTTTAAAATGCGTTTAATTTCCTGATTATCAGGTGCTAAAATGCCACAATTAACGCTGGGTTCTAATTGAGCAAATCTAAAAGTGAGTTTATGTCCCACCCTCCAGGTCAGGGGGTTGCAAGTCGTGGGTTTTTGTGCTGGTTTTTTGCTGATCTTTTTGTTGCTGTGGTTGGTTTTGGTTTTTTTTGTGGGTTTTTTTTTTTTTTTTTGCTTTTCCAGAACCTTCCTGCTCGGCCCCGGTGCTTTCCTGGTTTTATTTCAGGGTTTCTTGGAGTTCTGGTCCCGCTGATGGGATGAACTCAGGATTTGGTGGCTCGTTGATTATTTGAAGGGGAGGAGAAATGCTAAAAAAAAAAAAAAATTAGAAAAATCAACTCCAAATCCTGTGCTGTTAAAACAATAAATCAGAATCACCAAAACATGGGGAAAATTGGGATGTTCTGTGAGAGAAAACAAGGCTTGGGATTAAAAAGAACATTAAAAAAATCACCTTGTGCTTAGAGCTGGTGTTTCCAGGTTGATGCTCAGTCTGCTTTTTTTTTTTTCCCTCCTCAGTCCCACAGAACAATGAGAAGCTCCAGGAAAGTCCGTGTATTTTTGCATTAACACCCAGACAAGTGGAGCTGATCAGAAATTCCAGGTATTTCTCGTTGGGTGTCGAGAATCCAAGAAAACACAGCTGATAATTCCTGTAATTCCTCAGCGTTCCCACCTCGGGGAAGCTTTTTTTGGTCTCTGCCAGGATTTTGGAGACCACAGAAAGCAGAGCTTTGAGGGGGAGGTGGGAACCACAAATTTATCCCTCCAAACCCTCAAAATTTGACTTTTGCTCCTCCAATCTCCCTTTCAAACGGTGGGGGGCAGGAAAAGTGGGGTGAGATCCTGGATGATGGGAATATCTGCAGGTTTGTTGGGTTTTTTTCCCCTTTGCAGCACGAGTTCGAAAGCCAGACTTTTTAAGGCTTTGTTTGCACCTGGAAAGAAGCTTCCTCAGTTGGGGAAGGATCCAATAGGAACTCTTCCTGAGGGGCAAACAGCTTGGATTAGGATTTTCCCTCACCCCTGTCAGGATGGATTCAAACCATGAGGCTCCTCAGAGATGGCAGGGAGGTTTCCTCTTGGCTCCCTCCATCCTTGAAGAAGAATTCCTCCAAAACTGGACCATAAAACCTTCCCATCTTTCTCTTTATGCTCTTAAAGAGTGGGAATTTCTTGAGTATCCCGTGGGTCACCAGAAGGAAAACTTCACAGAAAGGGAATAACAAAAGCTGCTCCTTCCTGATGCTCTTTTTTTCCCCCACATTCAGATTTTGGGGGGCAAAGTGTCCCTGTTGAGTGACAGCTCCAATATTTTGGGGAGGCTGAAATGCTCCCATGAGGTCCAACCTGTGGGTGATGTCCCCACAACCTCTGTCTGTGCAGGTTTCATCCCTGCCATCCTCAAAATTTACCCTAAATGCTCAATTGGAAGGTGAAATACTCTCAGAGGCAAATCAAGACTAACTGGGGGGATTTCCCCTAAAGCCCTGAGTCCTGTGCAGGGATCAGAGCATGTTTTACACCCATTTTGCCCCCTAATAAAATCCCTTTGTTCTGTATATCCCATTGCTTTCCTGATTCCACCGAAAATCCTGCCAGGAATGGCCCTGCTGAAGGTTGCAATATTCTCAGAGGTGCCATAACACTCAGCCCCTTGGTTTGCATGAGCAGCTTTAGCTGAATAATTAAACACAGAAGACAGGCTTGAACACTGCCAGGTAAACCTGACCTTAAAACCCAGTTTTTACAAATTCTCACAAATCAGCAGAACGGGGAATTTGACACTTTTCACCTGAAGGGTTTTTAAAGCCTGGAAAAAAAGCTGTAGGTTGATGCATTAAACAAAAAAATAAAATTATAGTAATAATTACAGAACCACTGATATTTGCAGAGGGAATTGTACAATTTAAGTGAAGTAATTTTTTTAAAAAGGGAATGTTAAGAAATAAAGAGGAAGTGAAACTCTTGAGTCTGGTAAAATTGACAGCTGGGTTGGGCGGCCGGTTTTGGTTTTTTATTCCACGTAATTAATCTGAATTTCTGTCTCTTTTAATTTTACCAGGGAGTTGCAGCCCGGGGTGAAATCAGTTCAGGTGGTGCTCAGGTAGGTCTGGGCACGGGGTTGATTCCCATCCTCTAAAAACCCCCGGGAGATTTGCAGATCCTGCGGATGCAGGAAGGATTCTGGAGGGGCGACCTCGCACCAGGGGAGGTGGGGGAGGGAATTTTCCAGCGAAAGGCAGCGAGTTTTCCAGGTGCATCCAGAGATAATTCCCAGGGAGCTGTTCTGTTCACAAGGTCAGGGCTTAGAGAGCACAAAGAACCATCTCAAACATCTCAAACTCTGCTTTTTGACCTCCCCTGGAGCTGGGGCTGCAGCAGTGTCACACCCTCCTGCCCAGCTGGACTGGCTCTGCTCTGGGATTGGGATGGGGACGTGCAGGGGCCGTTTGGACAATGCCCAACGTGCCATTTCTTTCCAGAATCTGCTACACAGACACCAGTTCTCCTCAGGAGGATCAGTACCCTCCCAACATCGCCGTGAAGGTGAACCACAGTTACTGCTCCGTGCCGGTAAGGACTGGGGGGGATTCCAAAGGAAATCCATTTCCCCACCAATGCCAGGAGTGAGAAAAATGCACTGCTCAGTTTAAAACTGATTTTCTGGTGGTTTAGCCTTGTTGTTAACGAAGCTCTGTGAAAAAACCTCAGTTCTTCTGCTTTCTGCTCTGACTGTTCAGCTCCGTTTTTTTTTTCCCCCTGAACTGAGTGGAGTTTTTTGGAGCTGACCCTGTGTTAGGAGAATGCTGAGTAAAAGATAAACAAACATATTTAATCCTTCTCCCTCAGGGCTACTACCCCTCAAACAAACCTGGAGTGGAACCCAAAAGGCCCTGTCGTCCCATCAACCTCACACACCTCATGTACCTGTCGGCAGCCACCAACCGCATCACGGTGACCTGGGGCAACTATGGCAAGGTGGGTGCCAAGGGAATCCCCCTCACACACCCAGAATTCCACAAGCAGGGCAGGGGAGAGCAGCCTGGCTCATCCCCTGCCTCCCCTGTCTCCCCAGAGCTACTCGGTGGGGCTGTACCTGGTGAGGCAGATGACCTCGGCAGAGCTGCTGCAGAGGTTGAAAACCATCGGCATCAAACACCCCGAGCTCTGCAAAGCACTCGGTGAGTCCCTCTGGCCCGGAGAATCACAGGGCTGGAAAAGACCTCTGAGATCATCAGGTCCAACCCCGCTGTGGTTCCCAGCCCATGGCACTGGTGCCACGTCCAGTCTGTCCTTAAACACCTCCAGGGATGGAGAGTCCGCCCCCTCCCTGGGCACCCATTCCAGTGTCCGATCCCTCTCTCTGGGAAGAATTTCTCCCTGATGTCCAGCCTAAACCTCCCCTGGCACAGCTCCAGACCGAGCCCTCTTGTTCTGAGAGAAGAGACCAACCCTCACCTGGCTCCCCCCTCCTGTCAGGGAGCTGTAAAGTGCTGAGGTCTCCCCTGAGCCTCCTCCTCTCCAGGCTGAGCCCCCCCCCAGCTCCCTCAGCCTCTCCTCATGGGAATTGTGCTCCAGTCCCTTCCCCAGCCTCCTTGCTCCTCTCTGCACCTGCTCCAGCCCCTCCATGTCCTTCCTGAGCTGAGGGGCCCAATGCTGAGGGATGTCCTGTCTGGATCTCCACAGAATCACAGGATGTGCTGGGTTAGAAAGGACCCACAAGGATCATCCAGACCATCCAGTCCCACCCTCAGCCCATCCCCAAGAGTCACCCCCTGTGCCCCAGAGGATCATCCAAATGCCCCTTTGAGTGCTGTGCCCACTGCCCTGGGGAGCCTGGTCGGTGCCCCACCAGCCAAGGGCTGTGGGTGAGCTGCTCCTCCTGTGCTGGACCTTGTTTCCAAGGTTGGAATTTGCAGCTGGTCCATTTTGTGCCCTCTGCTCTCCCTGCAGTGAAGGAGAAGCTACGCCTGGACCCGGACAGTGAAATCGCCACCACGGGTGTCCGTGTGTCCCTCATCTGTCCGGTGAGTCTGGGTGTTCTCCTGGCATCAGGGTGCTTTGGGTGGGAAGGGACCCATCCAATGCCACCCCCTGCCACGGGTAGGGACACCTCCCACTAGCCCAGGTTGCTCCAACCTGGCCTTGGACACTTCCAGGGATGGGGCAGCCACAGCTTCTCTGGGAAATCCATCCTACCCTACCCTCACAGCTAGGAATTCCTTCCCATTGTCCGATCTATCCCTGCCTTCTGGCAGTGGGAAGCCATTCCTCTTGTCCTATCCCTTGTCCCCAGTCCCTCTCCAGCTCTGCTTTAGACCCTGGAAGGGGCTCTCAGGTCTCCCTGAATCCTTCCCTTCTCCAGCTGAACGCCCCCCCATCTCTCCCAGCCTGGCTCCAAACCTCCATTTAAACCCTTTCCATCACAACCCCCAAACCTCCTGCTGGGCCAGCTTTTCCAGCCCCCAGATCCTTTCCCAGCAGAGGGGAGGGGGGGATTCCCAGGCTGTTCCCTGGCTGATGCCGTGCCCTTGGCTCCGCAGCTGGTGAAGATGCGCCTGTCGGTGCCGTGCCGGGCGGAGACCTGCGCGCACCTGCAGTGCTTCGACGCCGTCTTCTACCTGCAGATGAACGAGAAGAAGCCCACGTGGATGTGCCCTGTGTGTGACAAACCTGCCCCCTACGACCAGCTCATCATCGATGGGTGAGCTGGGCACCTCCCAGCCCCTTTCTCTCCTCCTCCTTTGCCCCGCAGCGTCTCCGCTTGAGACGTTCACCTCAAAACTCTCCTGGAAGTTTATTCTCCATAAAACCCACGCTGAAATGGTTTGGTGGGTTAGAGCAAGACCCAGATCTCTCTGCCATTCCTGTTGTTTGGTTGGTTGGTTTTTTTGGAATGCACTGAAGCATTCTGAGGACTGAGGATTCGCTGCCTCGCTCACAGGCTGACGAAGATGCACAACCGGTGTCTGGGTTGACAAGATACCACCTGACATGGAATAAATCCCTTCCTAAACCCCCAAGGAGATGGGTTTTGACAGGAAACATCTTGTTTTCCTCGGTGTGAGGTGCTCAGCAGCTCACAGGCACTCCATGGCACGCTGTAAATTTGATTTGGGCACCTTCTCCATCGACCAGAACATGCTGCCCTCAAGGCTGAGGCACAGAGGCAGTTTTGGGAAGAGTTTGTTCCCTCTGTGTGACTGTTCAGGACAATTTCTGGGGCTTTGGGGGTGTCTTGGTGACAGGGCTGGGAAAGATCCCTCAATAGGAACTCCTGCTTTATTTTCCAGGGAGGAAAAGCAGGAGATTCAGCTGCAGTGGAGGGACAGAATTAAAATGCTTTGGTTTTGTTGTCCAGGCTGGAGGTTTTCTGGATCCACCTGGACTCCCTGTGGGGTGTCACAAGTGGGGTGTGCTGGGAGGGACCAGGCCTTTGGGGCAGCACTTTTGGGGTGGGTTTGGAAGCAGCTTTGTTGCCCCAAAATTTTGAGACCACCAGCATTATCATGGGACTGGTGGGCCCCGAGTCACCCTGAGCACTGGGGGAGCCAGACACGTGGTTCCTGCCTTCTGGAAAACCATCTCCACCCTCGTGGCTCGTGGAATTGGCCTCTGGTGCTGGTTCCCTCAAAAGCAGGGAGGGTTTAGAGTGGTTTTTGGGGTGCATCCAGCTCCCTTGGCACACGAGTCTGTTCCCAGGGCCGGGCTGATGGTTCTCGGAGCGTCACTGCCTTGGTGGGTCCTGGGTTGATCCAGGAGCTGTGGCTTTCCAGGCAGTCTGGAGGCTGCAGCAGCCTCAGCACAGATAACCTGTTTACTTTGTCCTCTGGCCAACCCCAACAGGAAAATCCAGTTCCTGGGAGATCTCTAAGAAGGGGAAGGAAGGAGGGGTTGGGCTGTGGGAGCCCCCCAGGTGGGCAGTGCCTGTGTCCTGGGTGAGGAGGAGAAGGAGGTCACTGGGGAAGGCTCAGCAGATTTCAGTCCCTGCTCTGCTTAGGGATGAGTTTTGGTGCTGGTTCTGCTGGATGAAGTTTGTTTCAGATTCCCTGGAAGTGGGGGGTGAGGGAACCTGGCACTCAGCTGGGTGCTGTGAGTCAGGAAAGAGCCGGAGGCTCCCGAGGAGGGAGGTGGTTGGTCGGGTCTGGGATCCTCAGGACCTTGTCAGCTTTTTAGGAAGTGCAGCTTGGTGGTTGCTCTGCTGGATGATGGGATTGTCTGTGGAAGCAAAGCTGAAACTCTCTCACTGGTGGGGCCTAAAGTTTTTCCTGAGCTTGGAAGTATTTTTACCACAAATCCTCCCTTCTCCTTGGAGGGAAATGCTCAAGTCCAGGAGGGAATGAGGCCTTGCAGTTCCAAAGAAACATCCCTGGGAATGTCCTTGGGATAGGGCAGCAGGCTCTGCCTGGAAGCAGTAGCTGGGAAACTGGGGTGAAGAGGCAAAACTGTCTTTAATTGCCCCTAATTAAGATGGTTGTTGATGGTTTGGGTGCGCTGTGAGGGAGGACTGGGACGGTTTCACCGTCAGAACCTGCGCTGGTTTTATGGGGAATAAATTCCACGACTCCAAGAGCTTCCAGCTCGGGAGCCTTCTGCCAACACCAGGCTCCCTTTAAATTTAGGGCTGGTGAAGATCCAGGGTCACTAAAGACTGATTGGCTGGGGTGTGACAGCTCATCCTGTCTCCTGTGCAGGCTCCTGTCCAAGATCCTGACGGAATGTGAAGACGCAGATGAGATCGAGTACCTGGTGGACGGCTCCTGGTGTCCCATCAGAGCTGAGAAGGAGAGGAGCTGCAGCCCCCAGTGTCCAATATTAGTTCTAGGTGAGTCTCCACGGGGATGAAGGCTTGAAATCCCTGTAGGAAATCACAGAATTCCAGAATGGATTGGCTTGGAAGGGACCTTAAAGCCCATGCAGTGCCCACCCCCTGCCATGGGCAGGGACACCTCCCACTATCCCAGGGTCCTCCAAGCTGGCCTTGGACACTTCCAGGGATGGGGCAGCCACAGCTGCTCTGGGAAATCCATCCCAGTGCCTCACCACCCTCCCAGGGAAGAATTCCTTCCCAATATCCCACCTGCCCTCTGGCAGTGGGAAACCATTCCCTGTGTCCTGTCCCTCCATCCCTTGTCCCCAGTCCCCCTCCAGCTCTCCTGGAGGCCCTTTAGGCCCTGGAAGGGGCTCTGAGGTCTCCCTGAATCCTTCCCTTCTCCAGGCTGACCATTCAGGGGGTGCTGGAGCATCCCCTGCTCTGGGTTTCACTCCCTCCTCTCTCTCCCCCCCTCTGCAGGCTCCTCGGATGTGAACGGGCTCCTTCCCACCCCCACCGGCAACAACGGCGAGAACGGCAAAGCCCCCGCAGACGTTGTGGATTTGACACTGGACAGCTCATCCTCCGAGGAAGAGGAGGAGGAGGACGAGGAGGAGGATGATGACGAGGAGGGACCCCAGCCCAAACGACGCTGCTCTTACGAGAAAGGTTTAGTCTCTGCCTGCTGACGTGGCTCCCAATCCCCACGGACACACTTGAATACTCTGGTGCTTATTAAACTGGAGGAGGGGGGAGAACGTCCTCTCTCCCACCTCATCTCCCTCCCTCCCTCATCTCCTTTGACTTTCCTATTCCAAATTATTCATTAAAACGAGAGAAAAAAAAAAAACGAAAAAAAAAACCACCCACCCACAAAAAACAAACAAACAAATAACAAAACCACAAACAAACCTTTGAGCTGCTTCTTGGTTGGAAAACGACCCCACTCTCAGAGCCTGACCCTGAACTGGAGCCTGAAGGAAGGAAAGTGTCTTAAAGCCAGGCAGGATCCTCCCTCACCTGGATGCCAGGAGATCAAGGGAGTTCACCTGCACACCTCCAGGACACCCAGCCCTGCATCTCCAAAGCCGTGGGCAGTTTGATCCTCTCGTTAAATAACCATTCCTTAATTAATCTAAAGGTTTTGCTGGGGCAGGGGAGGGAGGGAAGGGAGGGATGGGGGAGTGGGGAGGGGTGTGTGTGTGGGGGAGGGGGTTGTATAACCCAGCAAGGATAGAGGGGGTTTGTAGGGGTGGGGAGAAGGGGGCATGGGGTGAGATGGCCGGGTGGAAGCGCACTGGTAGATAGGAGCTCCAGCAGCTCTGCACCTCATGCAAAGAGACACGGTTGGAATTTCCATCCTAATCCCAAGGGAAATGTAGAAATTTGTGCGTAGTGACTCGTTTTAGTTGAGCAGAAGCCATGGGGGGGTTTATTGGGAGGGTGGGAGGGAGGGAGGGAGGGGCTGGAACCACAAATCTGTTGTATTTTTGAAGTGCAATAACTTGGTGTTTTTTGAAGACTGACAAGGGCTGCGCATTCCCTTTTCGTTGAGGTTGGTTCTGGAGGGCAGCCACGCCCCAAGGGGTGGGGACAGTGACCTGCAGGCACTGTCACACCCCTGGGGACAGTGGAGTGACCTGCAGGACACCCCCCACACCCCTGGGGACTGTGGAGTGACCTGCAGGGCACCTCCACACCCCTGGGGACAGTGGAGTGACCTGCAGGACACGCCACACCCCCTGGGGACTGTGGAGTGACCTGCAGGACAGCCACACCCCCAGGAGTGGGGACAGTGACCTGCAGGGCAGTCACACACCCAGGGGTGGTGACAGTGACCTGCAGGACTGTCACACCCCCTGGGGACAGTGGAGTGACCTGCAGGGCAGTCACACACCCAGGGGTGGTGACAGTGACCTCCAGGCCACCCCCACCCCTGGGCACAGCTGGGGATGGTGACCATGACCTGCAGGCCACCCCCAGCCTTGGGGATGGTGCCAGTGACCTGCAGGCCACCCCCACCCCTGGGCACACGTGGCACTGAGCAGGAGCAGGGCAGGGGGGGGCCCTTCCAGAAAATGCCAGGGGGGGGAATCTCAGTTTTTAGCCAACTACCTCGGTAAATCCAATTCAGGTTTCTTCGAGCCCCGGGCCCGGCCGGGCGGGGGGAGGGCAGGGCCGAGGGCTCCGGGTTTTCCACTTCTCTGTCCCACTCTTTGGTGCCAGAGCCGAAGCTGCTCCCGTGCTCGTGATGGCAAAACGTTGTTGCTTTTTGAGTTTGTGACCCCTTTTTGACTTTGTCTCAGAGAGTTTTTCTGTCCTGACCTTTTGTTCCCGCTGACTCCTCCCAGCTCCGCTTCGCTCCGGGCCTCGCTGGCTTTTCCCACCTGGAGAACCGGGATGGGCAGGGGAGGGGCCTGGGCTGTGCCCTCGGGGAGGTGTCCCCGTGCCCAGGGCTGAGCTGAGACCCCCCTCGAGCACTGGGTGGGGGGATTTGGTGTTGCTGGGCACTGCCAGACCCCAAACCCTCTGTGCTTCCTTCCCCCTTCCCTGCTGGGCACCCCAAACCCTCTGTCCTTCCTTCATCCTTCCCTCTGGACACCCCAAACCCTCTGTCCTTCCTTCATCCCTTGCTCTGGTCACCCCAAATCCTCCATCTCTTGCTCTGGACACCCCAAACCCTCTGTCCTTCCTTCATCCCTCCCTCTGGACACCCCAAACCCTCTGTCCTTCCTTCATCCCTCCCTCTGGACACCCCAAATCCTCTGTCCTTCCTTCATCCTTCCCTCTGGACACCCCAAACCCTCTGTCCTTCCTTCATCCCTGCCTCTGGACACCCCAAATTCTCTGTCCTTCCTTCATCCTTTGCCCTGGTCACCCCAAACCCTCCATCTCTTGCTCTGGACACCCCAAACCCTCTCCCTCCTTCATCCTTCCCTCTGGACACCCCAAACCCTCTGTCCTTCCTTCATCCTTTGCCCTGGTCACCCCAAACCCTCCATCTCTTGCTCTGGACACCCCAAACCCTCTGTCCTTCCTTCATCCCTCCCTCTGGACACCCCAAATTCTCTGTCCTTCCTCCATCTCTTGCCCTGGGCACCCCAAACCCTCCATCCTCCCTTCATTCCCCCCCTTCCCAGCACTCAGGGCACAGAGAGAGGGGGGTGTTGATGCATTCCCAGCACTTCCCCCTCGCTCCACAAAATCCCACCTGGAGGGAAAAGCCCCCGAGGTCCCCCCAGAGCTGCCCTAAATAAATCCAAGACTTCTCCCAACTGAGGAGGGGTCACCCCACCAGCTTTGGGGGCTCCTCTCCCACTTTCTCCCCCCCCCAAACCATCTCCCACATGGGCTGGGGGGTCCCTGAGCTCCCAACCCTCCCTGCTTGGCCCTGTTTTGCCTCCAGACATGGAATTTGAGGGCAAAAAAGGGGATTTTTCTCCCTGTTTCCTCCCCAGGTATCCGGCAGGGAGCGTTCCCGGAGCCATCCCGGTTTTATTCCACAGGGAAACTCGCACTTGTTTGCCACAGGCTTTGCTTTTCCTTCTCTTTTCCTGGTTGTGTGTAAGCAATATGTTTTCAGGTTGAAACAGGGGTGGGGGTGGGAAAAGGGGGATTTAAAACGACCTAAAAAAAAAAAAAACAGCAAGCAAACAAACAAAAAAACCCGGGTAGAGCTCCAAAATTGAGTTTTACTGTACAAAAGTTCTGTGCTCTCAGCCCTGGCTGCACAGTAGCTTTAGAGTCCAGGTTTGTTGTTTTTGGTTTCTTTTTTTCCCCTCCTAATATTTCTATTCTAATTTAATTGCTTTTAAAACTTTCCAGGCCAAGCAACTGTTTGGAAACACCATGCTTGTGTTTAGTGCTTTCTGTTGGCGTTGGCCAGATCTTCCTGTACATATGTTTTGTTTTGTTGTTTTTATTTTTTCCCTTCTATCCTGGTTGGTTTTTTGGCTTTTTTTTTTCCCTTTGTTTTGTAAAGAGAAGAGAGAAAAAGGAAAAAAAAAGAAAAAAAAAAAAAGAAAAAACGACAAAAAAACATAAAAACAAAAGGAAAAAAGAAAAAGAAAAAAAAAAGAAAATTATTTTTCTTTCCCTCAGTACACATTCTTCAAAGTTCAAATTATAGTGTTTGTTAAATAAAATGAAAGATTTACATTTAATTCTTTGTTGTCTTGTTGGGATTTCTGACCTCAGGGTCTCCAGAGGCCCCCCAGGATTTACCTGGGGGTCCCCAGGAGCTCCCCCAGCTTTTCCAGGATCTTCCTGAGCTCCTCAGGATTTCCCCAGGAATCCCTGAGATCTTGCCTGGGGTCACCAGGTGTCTCCAGGAATTCCAGGGGGATCCTCAGGGGCTCCATGAGCTCCCTAGAGATCCACAGGATCCCCAGGATCTTCTCCAGGGTCTCCCAAGGATCTCGCTCTGGGTCCCTGGGGTCTTGCCTGGGGTCTCCAGGAACTCCCGGGGGATCCCTGGGGTCTCCAGGAGCTTCCCCAGGATCTCCCTGAGGTTCCCAAGACCTCACCAGGGTCCCCAGGAATTTGTTGGGGTTCCTCAGAACCTTCCCTTGGGGTCTCCAGGAGCTCCCTGGGGGTCCCCAGGAGCTTCCTCCAGGTACCCAGGATCACCCTGAGCTCCCCCAGGGGGCAGGAGGATCCCAGGACCCCCATTTCCCCCCTCCTCCCCAGGCTCCCAGGATTTCCCTGGGCATCCCCAGGATCTCACAGGTTTCCCAGGAGCAACCTCAGGATCTCCAGGAATTCCCAGGATCACCCTAAAACGAGCCTGGAGGGTCCAAAGTCCTGGCTCAACCCCTGCCCCTCTGCCCGATGTCCCCCAGGATTTGGGGGGCAGCCCCCACAACCCCCTCCCTGCGGGCACCTCGGTGCCACTTTGAATTCCTCCACCTCCAGAGGGATTAATCATTTTATTTATGAGGCTTAAAGGCCCAAATCCCGCTAAAGCCGGGGCTTTGCCAGATAAACAGCCCGCTTTGGGGGCAGCGCGTTTGTGAAAACACAATTAGCAAACCCTGTAATCTGCACTAATTACCGCGCCCCGAGCGCCGGCGGCAGCGGCACCATGGGGGACACGGGGCCCGGGGGGCACGGGGGGGACGCGGGGCCGGGGCCGCGGCGCCCACCCGGAGCCTCCTTCACCATCGAGTCCCTGCTGTCGGAGCGGCGGGACGGGACCCCCCCGAGCCCGGAGCGCCCCGGGAGGAGCCCCCCGGGAGGAGCCCCCCGGCCCCCGGCCGAGCCCGCCGACAAACCGGCCCAGTCCTACATCGCCCTCATCTCCACCGCCATCCTCTCGTCCCCCGAGAAGAAGCTGCTGCTCTCCGACATCTACCAGTGGATCATGGACAACTATCCCTACTTCAAGAACAAGGTGAGGGGCTCCCAGTCCCTGGGAATTCCCCCCACTGGTTTTCCTGGTGTGGGGTGGGCAAAGTGGGAGCTGAGCCCGGGGCTGGGGGGACTCACCAGGGCTCTGCTGGTCCCGATCCAGCGGAAAAACGTGTCGGGATCTCGGTGCCGGTGGGGCTGGGTCACTCTGGTGTCCACTGATGTTGGCTGATCCCAATCCAGCGGCAAAAGAAATGTGCTGGGATCTCCCCAAGGGTCCCCAGGATCTTCTCCCAGGGTCTCCCAGGTCCAGATCAGGGTGCCAGTGGGGCCAGGTCCTCCAGGCACTGCTCACTCTGGTGCCTCCTGAATATCGGCTGATCCCAATCCACACGGAAAATGTGTGTGCCAAGATCTTCCCCAGGGATCCTCGGGATCTTCTCCCAGGATCTTCAGGATCAGGATCTTGTCACTAACAGTGCCAGCGGGGCTGGGTTCTCCAGGTTTCTCCAGGCACCGTTCCCTCTGGTGCCTATCGGTGTCTGATCCCGATCCACCGGGAAAACGCCTCCACCCGCATCCAGATCCCAGTGCTGGTTTCTCCCCATGCACCATTCACCCTCCTGAGCTTGGCTGACCCCAATCCACCGGGAAAACGCGCCAAGATCTCCCCAAGGGTCCCCAGGTCCATCTCCCAGGCTCTCCAAGGCTTTCCAGGGTCCGCATCCGTGGCTGTGGGTCTCCAGGATCGGGATCTCGGTGCCGGTGGTGGGGTTGATTCCCCAGGCGCTGGTGCTGTCACGGGGTGGGCACAGCAGGGCCGGGGTGGGGGGCTCATCCCGGCTGACCCCCCCTCCCCGTGCCCAGGAGAAGAGTTGGCGCAACAGCGTCCGGCACAACCTGTCCCTCAACGAGTGCTTCGTCAAGGCCGGGCGCAGCGACAACGGCAAAGGCCACTTCTGGGCCATCCACCCCGCCAACCTCGAGGACTTCGCCAAGGGCGATTACCACCGGCGCCGGGCCCGGCGGCGCGTCCGCAGGTCAGGGGGACGGCAGTCCTGGGGGGTCCGGGGGTCGCATGGGGTAGAGGGGAGGGTAATTCGGGGCTCAGCGCTGACCCCCCCATCCCGCTCTGTTTGCCCTCGCAGGGTCAACGTCGGCTTCTACCACCCCTACGCCCTCTACGGCCTCGGCTGCTGCTGCCCCTGCTGCCCCCGGGCCCCCCGCGCCCCCTGGCGCTGCCCCCGCTGGCGCTGCCCAGGCCCCCAGCGGTGCCCCCGCGCTGGGTTTGGGGCGGCTCCCCTTCCCCGCGCTCCGGGCTCGTTCCTTCCCCGCCCGCCCTTCCTGTAGCCCCCCACCCTGCTCGGCGCTGCACGGGGGTGCCTGTATGGGACCCCCCCGTCCCCTCCCAAAATGTGGGGGGGGGGGCTTCAGGGACGCTCTATGTGTGTGTGTGTCCCCACCCAGGGGTCACCTGTGTGTCCCCCATCAGCGGTGGGGCCACATCCCGGGGGCTGCACCCCCTGAGGGACCCCCACACACACACACACAAACCCCAACCCCGTGATCCCCCCGAGCCCCCAAATCCTCCAACACTCACAGGACCCCCCGGGATGGGACCCACAGGCCCTGGATCCCCCCATTAGGAGCACTGGGCAGACTGGGAGGGGGCACTGGGCAGCCTGGGGGGGCACTGGGCAGACTGGGAGGGGGCACTGGGCAGACTGGGGGTACCTCCACCTTTGCCTTCACTCTCCAAGAGGGATTTTTGCTCCAGTGAGGAGCAGCCTCAGCTGGGATTAAAAAAAAAACCCTTTGCAGACCCAGACACCCCCAAAATGGGGGTCCCCCTCTTTCCACCCTCACCCCCACCCCTCTCAGCGGGCTCAGGCACATATGGGGCTTAAACCCTGCAGCGGCTGCCTCTGCCCTAATTATTTCCTTACTAATTGTCCCTGACGCCCCTAATGAAAATCGCGGCTCCCAGGTGTTAAGTGGCATTAGGGCGTCTCGCTAAGAAAGACGACTCGGCCACTAAATCCCGGGATAAACCCCCAAATCCCCGCGCGCGCCCCCGAACAAGGCAGATTATGACACAAATTAATCCCCTCACGGTGGCCGTGCCCATTTTGGGTGGGGGTCGGGATTGGGGGCTCCGGGGAGGGCAGCAGTGGTGGGATGTGCCCTGAGCTCCGGCTGGCACCGGGATTTGGGGTTTGGGTTTTTTTGGGATGTGGGGTCGCCTGAGCCCACCTCAGGTTCCCTGTTTGCAGTGACCCTCCCCAAATCCCACCCTGGCTTGGGGGTTTGAGCAGGGGACACCCCAAAGTGCCCCCGGAGGCTCCTTAAATCGTGGCCATCTGTGCCCAAACGCGATTAGAGCCCCCCCGACCCCTCCCCGACCCCCTCGTGTCTCAGCCCCCCGCAAGCGGCTTAACGGGGCAGGGGGCACTGGGCAGACTGGGGGCACTGGGCAGACTGGGGGGGGCACTGGGCAAACTGGGGGGGCTCCCCAAAACCCCATCTCGTGATCCCCCCGAGCCCCCAAATCCTCCAACACTCACAGGATCCTCCCAGGATGGGACCCCCCGCTCCTGGATCCCCCCATTAGGAGCACTGGGCAGACTGGGGGGGCACTGGGAAGACTGGGGGGGCACCCCATGCTGGGCTGGGGCGGTGGGACCCCAACCCTTTTGGGGGGGAAGTTGTTCCATTTGGGAAAATTGAGGCCACAGGTTGAGAGTGACCCCCCCCATCACCACACCCTGAGCCCCCCAGGCAGCCCTGGACCCCCTAAATGAGGGGGAATCCCCCAAACAACCTCTGTTCCGGACACCAAGAGAGGAACCCCCAAACAGGCCTGGACACCCCGAAAACAGAGGGGAACCCCCTGCCCAAACAGCCCCCCTGCAACCCCGGACACCCCAAACCCAGGAGAAATCCCCTAAAACCAAGAGGAACCCTCCCAAAATCCCCCTCTTCCCCTGCAACTCTGGACACCCCCAAACCAAAGGGAATCCCCCAAACCAGAGGGAACCCCCCCAAAACAGGCCTGGACACCCCTAAAAAACAGGGGACCTCCAAAAAACCTAGGGAACCCCCAAAAAAACAGGGGAACCCCCTAAAATACCCCTCTGCATCCCTGGACCCCCTCAAACCAGGGGGACCCCTCACTCCCCCCTCCCCAAACCCCCCAAAACCAGCAACTCCACCCCCAAACCCATGAAAAACCCACCAGAACCCCCCTAAAAATTGAGGGGATCCCCTAAAAACGGGCTGGTGCCCCCCCCAATCACCTCCCCCAAGAAGACCAACCGGCTCCGGGTATATTTTTTAATATATAGTTTATTTCTCTCTTTTTTTTTAAATTTTAAATTTTTTTTATTTTAAAGCCCCCCCCCCAAAGTGCAATTTTTTTACTATTTAATTTTTTGTCTTTTTTTTTTTTTTGTCATAATTTTTATTTCTTTCTTTATTTTTCTCTCCTCGTCTCAACCTCCCCCCACCCACCCCCGACTTTTATAAAGAACTATCAAAGTTACAATCTATGGAATGTCTTTTCTGTGCTTTATTTGTTTTTATTTTTTAAGATATTTCTCTTCGTTTTCTCCTCGCTCCTTTTTTATTTTCCTTCTTCTTCCTTTTTCCTCCACTCCTCCTCCCATTTCCCCTCCCTCAAACCCCCCCCATTCCCAAAATCCTCACCAAAAATAAAATAAAATAACCCAAAAAAACCCCTCTGGAAACACATAAAAACGGCTGAAACCTTTGCAAGTGCTTGAAGATAAAGAATCTCTTTAATAGATTATATAGAAAGGCGCAGGAAAAAAAAAAACCAACAAAAACCAAAAAAAAAAAAAAAAAAAAGAAAAAAAAGGGAAAAAATGAAAATAAAATTAATATTTATAACATAAAGTGGCCCCACCTCGAGCGTCCTTTGGGGTCCCCGGGCCGAGCTCGGTGTCACAGTGACCCCCCTCCCTCCCCGGAGACATTTCAGCTCTTGCTGTGTATATATATATATATATATAATTTTTTTAATATAAAACACAATTAAACGCAGCATTTTAATCTCCCCCCCCACTTCCACTTCCCCCCCCCCCAAAAATTTCCATCCATCCTGGTTTTTGCTCTTTTTTAAACTTGTTTCTCTTTATTTAAATAAAGTTTGGGGGGTTGGTTTGTTTGTGGTTTTTTTTGGTGGTTTGGTTTTTAAGGGTTTCGTTAAAAATATAAATAGATTTGGATTTCAAATGGGGAGGGGGAAGGGGGTTGTTTTGGGGGTTTGTTGGGGGGGTGTAAAGGGGAATTTGGGGGGGGAGGGGAAATCAGCCCTTTTCCTGTGGAAAAATGGGAAGGATGAGACCCCCCACTGCTCAGTTTGGGGGGGGCAGGACCCCCAAAACCCCCCAGACCCAAATTTGGGGGGGAAAAAGACGGGTCCGACCCCCTTTGGACACCCCAGACCCCAAATTAGCCGGGAATGGCCCCAAACACCCCTGGCTGATTTAGGGGGACACAAAACACCCCCAGCCCAAACTGAGCCCCCAAAACCGGGACTAACTTCCCTAAATCCAGGTTGAGCCCCCAAAATTTGGGTTAATCCCCCCCAAATTTGGTCTGAGCCCCCCAAAATTTGGGTTTAATCCTCCCTAAAGTTGAGCTGAACCCCCAAAACTTGGATTGATTCCCCCAAATCCAGGCTGAGCCCCCAAAATGGGGCTGAGCTCCCCCAAACCCGGGCTGTGCCCCTAAACTCGGGCTGAGCCCCCAAATATGGGTTAATCCCCCTAAATCTGAGCTGAGCCCCCCCAAACCCGGGTTAATCCCCCCTAAATCCAGGCTGACACCCCCCCAACACTGGGGGTGATGATGGAGGGGGGAGAGAGGGGAAACTCTGATTTTCCCCCCCTAAACCCCTCATTTCCCCCCTAATTTCCCCTTTTCCCCTCCCCCTTTGGCTTTGCTCCGGTTGTCATTATTTCACCATTCCATTATTATTTCATAATTTATTATTTCACCATTTATTATTATTATAATTATTATTATTTCTCTCTCCCTCTCCCCACCCGTAACTCAGCACTTTCTTTGGCAACGCTTGATCCCAACCTGGATTTCAAAGCAACCACCCCCCAAAAAACATCAAATTAATCAAAAATAATCACAATAATGATAAAAATCTCCATGCTGAGCTACGGGGAGGGGGTTTGGGGGGTCTGGGGGATTAAGGCAGGTGACAGGACAGGGACAAAACTGGGAGATTTGGGAGGGGTTGAGCTTTTTTTATTAATTTTTTTTTTTTTGCTTTATTTTTAGTGCAAACTTCACCTTGTGCTAAAGTGTCGCCACTTTTAGGGCGGGGGGACACGGGGACGTCATTTGGGGGAATCCTGAGTCTCCTCCTCTCTCCTCTTCCTTCTCTTTGTGCTCTTTTTCCTTTGTGTTTTTTTTTTTCCTTTTTCCCTCGTTTTCCTCATTTTTCTCCCCATCTCCCCCAGTTTCACCCCCCTTTCTCCTTTTATTTTTAATTTCCCCTTTTTATTTCTCATTCCCCTTTTATTTCTCATTTCCCCTTTTTATTTCTCATTCCCCTTTTAATTTCTCATTTCCCCTTTTAATTTCTCATTTCTCCCTTTTTTCTCATTCCCCCTTTTTATTCCTCATTTCCTTTTCCTCCTTTTCCTTCTCATTTTTCCTGTTTTTTTTTCCTTCTTTCCTCCCCTTTTCCTCATTCCCCCTTTATTTTTTCCCTTATTTTCCCCTCCCCTTCCCCCAATTTCCTTTTGCTCTTTTTTCTCTTCTCATCCCCCATTTTTTTCCTTCCCCCTCTTTTTCCCATTTTTTTCCCATTTTTTTTTCCCCATTCCCAATTTTTCCCCTCTTTTTTTCCCCCTTTCCCTCCCCACCTGGAGGATCCCACCAACCCCACCCACCACCCTTCCCAGCGATGCCGTTTTCCCACAACCCCCAAAATCTCCCAGAACTCCTCCGGGATCAGGAAGGGTGGGGAAAGGCTCGGGAAAATCCAGGGAAAAAGCGGGACAGACTCGAGAGGAGCCACAACTACAACAAAGAACCTCCACAAGTGTCTATTTACAAATCCACACCGAAGGGTTTTGGGCTTGGAGGGTTGTTTTTTTTTTTTTGCATATCCCAAAATTATCCAGTGCTGCCATCCCAGCCCGGATCCAGGTCCCTCTGGCACATTCCCCAGGGGAATTCCCTGCCCCAAATCCCAATTTGCTGCTCCCAAGGAGGAAGGGGGGGGATGGAAATCCATAGGGAATATCACAGCCCCCCCTTCCCCCACTCCCCCCATTCCCACCTGGATCTGGGGCCCTCCAGCACCTTCCCAAAATTCCAATTTTACTGCCCAAGGGGGGAACAAGAGGGACACAAATCCATGTGGGACACAAATCCATGGGGAACACAAATCCACAGGGAACATTCCAGGCCTTCCTTCTCTTCTGGATTTGGGTCCCCCCAGCACCTCCCCAGTGGGATTCGCTCCCAGATCCCGATTTCCCTGCCCTGGGAAGAGCTGGAGGGACCCAATTCCAAAGGGAGCATCACAACCCCCCAATTCCAACCCGGATCTGGGTCCTCCCAACACCTTCCTGGTGGGAATTCTCTTCCCAGATCCCAATTTACCTCCCAGGGAGAACTGGAAGGATCCAAACCCACAGGGAGCAACACAATTCCAACCTGCATCTGGGTCCTTCCAACACTTTCCCGGTGGGATTCTCTTCCCAGATCCCAATTCCCCCTGCCCGAGGTGGGATCCAATTCCCCAGGGATCCCCCCCCTATTCCCACATTCCAACACCGACAGCTCCGCACTGGTTAAACAAGAAAAAAAAATCATCAAAAAATAAAATTATTTAAAAAAAAACCCCACCCCAACCCTCCCTCAAGGCTGTGGGGAGCCAATCCACACCCCCCAGGATTTAGGATTCCTGCCTAAAATTCAAGCTTCCATGTTTTTTGATTTTTTCTTTTTTTTTTTTCTCTAAAATATTTAAAATTCCCGAGGGTCAGGGCACGTCACAGAAACCTAATTAGCATCCTTCCTCCCATCCAACACCTGGAATTATCACTTGGATTCTGCCTATATATATATATTTCAATTTTTTTTTTGTCTCTTTTTACTTTTTTTAAATATATATATATATATATATATACACACATTTTTGTTTTTGTTTTTCTTACAAAAATAAATTTAGGCTTTTTTTTTTTTTCTTTTTAATATTATTTTTTTTTCTCTGTAGAAGCTTTTTTTTTTTTAAGTTTTTTTTTTTCACCTGTAAACATCTTGAATTTTGCTTTTTTTTTTTTTTAAATTAAGATAAAGTGAGCTCAAAGTACCCGTTCCATCGCAAAGTGCTAAGACTTCTTTGTTTTTTTTTTTCTTTTTTTTTTTAAATTATTTATTATTATTTTTTAGCCTTTTTTTTTTTTTTGAGGGGGATTTTTTTATTGCTTTTTTGTGTTTTTTTTATTTATTTTTTTTTCTGCATTAAATAAACATCCATCTCTTTCCCCCACCCCACCCCCACAAACCCAACCACTCATCCCACCCTATCCCAACACACTCTCCCCCTCTCTCTCTCTCTCTCTCACTCCCTCTCCAAAATACATTCTTCCAAATCTGCTCTTTTTGCTTTTGCAAAAGTAAAAACACCAAAAAAAAAATCAAAAAAAAAGAAAAAGAGGAAAAAAAATCACCCCAAAACTTCCCCCCCTTCCCCTCCCCCAGCAAAAAAATTGAACTTTAAAATAAAAGGAAGAGAATCTAAAAAGTGCTTCGAAAATAAAAGGGCTTTTAAAATCTCTCTTTTTTTTTTCTTTATATATCATTTAAAAATGTGCATTTTTAGAAAACAGGTGACCAGCTCAAAGGTGCCTTTTTTTTTTTTTTTTTTCCCACCCCCCCCTCTCCTCCCGAGGGTCGGGACCCGCCTCTCCAGCCATAAATCTCTCTCTATATATATATTTATTTTTGGGAATGAGGCTGGGGGGTTGCCAAGGCTTTCCCCTCCCCCCTTCCCAAAGGTCTCCTTTAAGGGAAACCAAAATAACCTTTTTTTTTTTATTTTTTCCCCAAAGGAATTTGCCGTTTCGAGGCGTTTTTTTTGGGGGGTTGGGAATGAACCTGGGGGAGGGGAAAAAAAAAGGGGGGTTTGGGCACCCCCAGCCCCGAATTCTGCCGGCAGGGGGGGCTGGGGCTGACTCAGGCACTTCCCGGGGTGGGGATGGATGTGGGGACGTGGGATGGACACGGGGATGGACACGGAGCTGGTGACCCCATCCGGGGTGTTCCCAGCTTTGGGTGGGTGTCCCCAGCTCCAGGTGTTCATATCCATGGGTGTCCCCAATTTGGGTGTCCCAGGGTGGGATGGATGTCCCCAATCTGGGTGTCCCCATACTGGGTGTCCCATCCCAGGGTGGGTGTCCCCAATTTGGGTGTCCCCATATTGGGTGTCCCATCCTGGGATGGGTGTCCCCATATTGGGTATCCCATCTCAGGGTGGGTGTCCCCAATTTGGGTGTCCCCATATTGGGTATCCCCTCTCAGGGTGGGTGTCCCCAGTTTGGGTGTCCCATCCTGGGGTGGGTGTCACCAATTTGGGTGTCCCCATATTGGGTGTCCCCATACTGGGTGTCCCATTGCAGGGTGGGTGTCCCCATATTGGGTGTCCCATCCTGGGATGGATGTCCCCAATCTGGGTGTTCCATCCCAGGGTGGGTGTCCCCATACTGGGTGTCCCATCCTGGGATGGATGTCCCCATATTGGGTGTCCCATCTCAGGGTGGGTGTCCCCAGTTTGGGTGTCCCCATATTGGGTGTCCCCATCCCTGGATGGGTATCCCCAATTTGGGTGTCCCATCCTGGGGTGGATGTCCCCAATTTGGGTGTCCCCATCCTGGGGTGGGTGTCCCCATATTGGGTGTCCCATCCCAGGGTGGATGTCCCCAATCTGGCTGTCCCATCCTGGGATGGATGTCCCCAATTTGGGTGTTCCATCCCGGGATGGGTGTCCCCAATTTGGGTGTCCCATCCCAGGGTGGGTGTCCCCATATTGGGTGTCCCCATCCTGGGATGGATGTCCCCATATTGGGTGTCCCATCCTGGGGTGGATGTCCCCAATTTGGGTGTCCCCATATTGGGTGTCCCCATCCCTGGATGGGTGTCCCCATACTGGGTGTCCCATCCTGGGATGGATGTCCCCAATTTGGGTGTCCCATCCCCGGGATGGATGTCCCCAATTTGGGTGTCCCCATCTCAGGGTGGGTGTCCCCAGTTTGGGTGTCCCCATCCATGGGATGGGTGTCCCCATATTGGGTGTCCCATCCTGGGGTGGGTGTCCCCATATTGGGTGTCCCCATCCCAGGGTGGGTGTCCCCAATATTGGGTGTCCCATCCTGGGGTGGTTGTCCCAAATTTGGGTGTCCCATCCTGGGGTGGGTGTCCCCAATTGGGTGTCCCATCCTGGGATGGATGTCCCCAATTTGGGTGTCCCCATATTGGGTGTCCCATCCTGGGATGGGTGTCCCCAATTTGGGTGTCCCATCCCAGGGTGGGTGTCCCCAATTTGGGTGTCCCATCCCGGGATGGATGTCCCCATACTGGGTGTCCCCAATCTGGGTGTCCCATCCCAGGGTGGGTGTCCCCAATCTGGGTGTCCCATCCCTGGCTGTCCCCACCCCTGCCTTGTCCCCACCTCGGGGTGTCCCCAGCCCTGCCAAACTTGCTGCCTCCTCCTCACATGATTTTTTTTTAGGCGATTTCCAGCCATTTTGGGCCGTTTCCCACCCGGAGCCTTCGCTGCCAAACCGACCCTCGCCCGGGGGGTGGGGCTGGGGGGACAGACCCCAAATCCTGACCCCAATTCCCCCCGGGGATGCAGCTCCCCCAGCTCCTCCCAGGGGCTGCAGGGACACCCCTGGCACCCCCCCCAGATCCCAAATCCCGCCCTGCCACCACAGCCCTTCCGCTCCTACCGCTCCTCCTTTTTTGTTTTTTTAATCTATTTTTTTTCTTTTTATTTTTTTGTCTTAAATAGATCTCTTTCTCTCTCTCTCTCCCTCTCTCTCTGAAATAAGCTTTTTTTTTTTTTTAAAACACACGTTTGGACACAAAATAAAGCTTTGGATTTACATGGAAGCTCTTTTCCATGCCGACAGAGCCACTTTCCATCCCCACCTCGTGCTTTCCTTTGCCTTTCCAAGAAAAAGGTCCTTGGCTACGAGGGATCCTCCGGGAGGGGAGTGGGTGGGTGGGTGGGGAGGAATCCCTGCTTTTTTTTTTACGATGGGAAAGGTTGGAAACGTAATATATATATATATAATATAATCTTTTTTTTTTTTTATTTTTTTCTTTTTTCCATTTTTTTTCTTTTTTTTTTTTTCCTTAAAAAAAAAAAAAAAAGAGAAGGGGGCGGAGGTGGGGGGAGAGAAACATGTTTTTGTGGTTTTTTTTGTTTTTTTTAAAGAGAAAAATCGGAGGGAAAAAAGTACTAACTAGATTTTTGTGACTTGGTTCGTTTTTCCGGGTGTGTGGGGTCTGTTTGTTGGTTTTTGTTTTTGCGTTTTGTTTGTTTGTTTTTTTGGTTTAGGAGAGTCCTTGCGCGTTACCCTCATCCGACCCTCCTCCTCCTGCTACATTCAATCCCGGCGCTTCGTCATGGTTTGAATTCTCCTCAAAGTGCTGCTGCTCCTGGTCGTTCCCTTGGGATGGGGGGGTGTCCTCGGATTCCTGGCTCTCCCCACCGGCCGCAAAACTCCCGCCGTCTTCGGCGGCGCCCGTCGGGGTGGGCGGCAGCGCCCCGGCCCCGTCCCTCACCCGCGGCTTGCGGCCCCTCCGCGAGGGGATCCCGTTGCATCCATCTTTTTTAAGGTGCCTGTGCAAGTGGTCGGAGCGGACGAAAGTCTTGCAGCAGCTTTCGCACTGGTAGGGCCGCAGCCCGGTGTGCACTCGCATGTGGTTCTTCAAGTCGTAGTTGTGGGCGAAGGCGGCCCCGCACTGCTGGCACAGGTACGGCTTCTCCCCCGTGTGCTTCCGCATGTGCACCTTCAGCTTGTCCTGCCTGCGCGGGGGACACCGGGGGGGGACACGGGGGAGTCAGTCTGGGGGTGCTGGAGGGGTGGAGGGACAGGGGGGAGGCAGTTTGGGGGTCCTGCAGGGGATGGGTGGATGTGGGAAATCAGCTTGGGGGTCCTAAAAGGAATGGCAGGACAGGGGATAGAGGGGAGTCAGCCTGGGGGTGATGCAGGGGATGGATGGATGGATGGATAGGGGAGAGGGGAGAGTCAGTTTGGGGGTGCTACAGGGATGGATGGATGGATAGGGGAGAGAGGGGAGTCAGTTTGGGGGTGCTGGAGAGGGTGGAGGGACAGGGGGGAGTCAGCCCAGGGGTCCTGAGGAGGATGGCAGGACAGGGGAGAGGGGGGAGTCAGCCTGGGGGTGCTGCAGGGGATGGATGGACAGGAGGGAGAGTGGGGGAATCAGCCCAGGGGAAGGGATGGACAGGGAAGAAGGGGGAGTCTGGGGGTGCTGTGGGGGTTGGATGGATGTGGGAAATCAGCCTGGGGGTCCTAAAAGGAATGGCAGGACAGGGGATAGAGGGGAGTCAGCCTGGGGGTGCTGCAGGGGATGGATGGATGGATAGGGGAGAGGGGGGAGTCAGTTTGGGGGTGCTGGAGGAGGTGGAGGGACAGGGGGGAGGCAGCCCAGGGGTCCTGAGGAGGATGGCAGGACAGGGGAGAGGGGGGAGTCAACCTGGGGGTGCTGCAGGGGATGGATGGATGGATAGAGGACAGGGGGGAGTCAGTTTGGGGGTGCTGGAGGGAAGGATGGATATGGGAAATCAGCCTGGGGGTGCTGCAGGGGATGGATGGACATGGGGGATCAGTCTGTGGGTCTGGTGAGGCTGGATGGACACAGGATAGTGGAGGGAGTCAGCTCAGGGCTCTGGGGGGGCTGGATGGACGTGAGGGGTCAGTTTGGGGGTGCTGGTTGGACAGAGGAGAGCACAGGGGTCAGCCTGGGGGGTCCCACACAGAGAGAGGTCAGGGGATGGGGGGGAAATCAGCCTGGGGGTCCTGGATGGACAGGGGAGAGTAAGGGGGTCAGCCCAGGGGGGTCTGGGGGGCCTGAGTGGCTGCCTGTGGGGTGGGGATGGCACGGGGTGGTGGGGTGGGCACAGCAGCATGGTATGGGGTGGAGCAACAGCTGAGCCCTGGTACAGGGCTGGGCATCACCTGGTGTGGGACTGAGCATCTCCCAGTATGGGACTGAGCATCTCCCAGTATGGGATGGAGCACTGACAAAGGGCTGAGCACTGGTAAGGGTCAAGCATCATCCAGTATGGAGCTGAACACTGGTACAGGGCTGAACATCACCCACTATGGGGCTGAGCATCATCCAGTGCAGGGCTGAGCAGGGGTACAGGGGGCTGAGCAGGGCTGTGGGGTCACACAGTGCCCATCTCAGGTCCAGCTGGCTCCTGCAGGGCCAGCACAGCCCCAGTTTGCCAGGGCCAGGGAAGGGCAGTTGGAGCAGCCAGGCCAGGGAAGGGCAGTTGCAGCAGCCGGGCCCGGGGCCAGCAGGGCCACATGAGCCACTGCTGCTTCCTGGAGGAAAAAACCCAGGCCCAGAGCACGTGGCGAGGGAGAGAGGAGCCCCTCCCGCCCCCTCAAGGGCCCTGCTTGACCCTGCCCTTGCTCCAGCCCCATCCTTCTCTCCTCTCCTGATGTGGAACACACAGATCCACACCCCACACGGCCACCCTCTGTCTTCACCCACAGGGCCCCCAAAACCCTAAACCTGCAGGGAAAGGATCCAAACCCCAACTGGGGTCGTGGCCACCTCCGAGGGGCGGCCTGGACGGAGCCCCAGAGGGGATGGAGCAGCACAGCGAAACTGGCCTTTGGAAATTCAAATTGTTTCGTGTTATAAAACCCCCCTTCTCTCTTTCTCTCTCTCTTCTCTCTGCCTTCCCTTCCTTATCTGCTGCTCCTCCCCCTGTGACCGCACAGGAACCAGGAAGCAGCAGGGAGCAGGAACGGGTGGGAATGCAGGGAACACCCGGCTCCAACAGCCCCGGCTCGTCCTCCTGCCTCGCCCCAGAACCCCCTGGTGGAGCAGGGGCTGCTTTATCCCCACCCGTGTCCAGGCTCCCCAGGAATGGGGAAGGGATTTTGTTCCCCAGCAATGCGGGGAACTGGTGGGGTGATGAGGATGGGGAAGGAACGCCGAGGGATAACAAAACCGAGGGGACATCAAGCTCAGGGCACATGTGACAGGGAGCAGCAAGGCCGAGCACAGCTCCCTGTTCCTATCCAGGCCTCTCCATGCCCAAATCCCGGCCGTGGGAAGAAGCAGGAAGGCTGTGTTTTGCCTGGAAGGGGGGGTTTTAGGGAAGCACCTTGTTTATAGGGGCTGGGAGACAGCTCCCAACCTGCTATCTGCAGTGCCAGGCCCTCCCAGGTGCCAGCAGGGAGTAAGTCCCCCATCCAAATCCCACGGAATGGGGGCGAGATGGAAAAGGGAAGGGGTGGCACTGCCTCACTAAAAATCCCCATGTCTCCCCTCGTCTCCCCCTTGCCACCACTCCCAGTGGCACCAGCTGCCAGGCACCCCGTGGCACCTGCACATCCTGCTGCTCCCAGGAGCACGCCAGGCCCCCCCCAGGATCCCGTGCAGGGGGTGTGGGATCAGCCCCCCAGGCCCCCGGAGCAGGGAGGTGCCGCGTGGCAGGGCCGGGGGAGCGGGGAGGGTTGGGGTTGGCATCCTGCCCCCGCCATTATCTGCATTCCTCAGCTCTCCAACGTGGGCTGGGTGCGGCCCTGCCCAGGGGAAGGGGCAGGGTACGGCCTCCTGCCCAGCGGCACAGCCCCACCGGCCTCGAGGGGCAGCCCCAGGGACCACCCCAGGGCACGAGGGGCTGGTCCTGGCAGCAAAGCAGCGGGCACTGGCACAGCTGGGAATGACCAGGCAGCCAGGGAGCAGGCAGGGAGCAGGCAGGGAGCAGGCAGGGAGCAGGCAGGGAGCAGGCAGGGAAGGCTCCTGGGCCAGGCAGCCCACGCAGCCCTCGGCAGGGCCGGGGGGACAGCGGGGTGGGAGTGGGGTGGGACCTCCAGCCCGGCACAGCCACGGCAGCCGCAGAGCCCGGAGAGAGGAGGCGGCGCCGCGACGCTGGGACGGGAGCGAACCGGAGGAATCCAAACAATATCCCCTTTCTTTGGCGTTCCCGTGGCCAGGGAAGGAGCAGGAACCCTGATTAGAAACAGGGCCCAGGCCAACGCCCCCGGGAGCTGCAGCAGGGGCAGCTCAGGGCACGGTGTGCCAAGGACACCGACAGCACGAGGTGCAACCTCCTTCCAACCCAACCACCGACGCTGCAGCCACCCCAGGGAGCCACTTCCAAACGGCTCTGGCCTCGGCCACCATGCAGAGGTGAAGAGCTGCAGCTCTGTTCCATCAACCACATCCCTTGGCCTCCTCAGAATCCCGGCTCTGGCCGGGTTTCCAGCAGAGCTCAGCCCTTCAGGACAGAGGGACACCCAAACTGCTCATCTCCCTGGAAAGCTCTGGCCTGCCTACCTTGGTGCCTGGGTGCTAAGATGGAAATGAGTGGAGCAGGAGAGATAAAATCACCTGAGAGGGAAAGGGCCGAGCTGGTTTTGCGGGAGAGCCAAGTCAAGGGCAGAGCTGGATTTGTGGGAGAGCCCCCCCTGCAGCCCCCCAGCCCATACCTGGTGAACCGCACGTTGCAGATGTTGCACTCGTAGGGCTTCTCCCCGGTGTGGGTGCGGATGTGGCGCGGCAGCTTCCCGGCGCCCTGGATCACCTTCTCGCAGATGGGGCACTTCTGGAATGCTTTGGCCCTGATCTTCTTCTCCTTCTGGGACCAGGACGGGTAGACGTCGCCCTCGTTCGAACTGCCGAAGTATTTCAAGTAATAATCCATGACCCCGTCGTCGTCCTTGCGGTCGTCGTCCCCGAGCTGCTGCCGCCCCACCGAGTTGATCATCTGCTGCAGGAGGGCGCTGGCGGCCAAGTCGTCCACCTCCCGCGCGTCGTCCTCCGTCTCCGCTCCGGTGGGGATGAAGCCGGGCGAGTCGCCGGCTTCCTGCGGGTCCAGAGGCCCCCGGGGGGTCCCCCCCTCCTCTTCTCCCGGCGTGGCCAAGCCACGGCTGCTGTAATGTCCGTTCTGGGAAGGCGAGAACATGCCGCCGGTGACCGGCTCCTCCTCCTCCCGGTCCAGCCACATGGCCGGGTTGCTGTCAGGGTCACAGTCACTTGCCTTTGGTCTTTCGGTTGGGGTGGCCTGCGAGTAGAAGTCCAGGCCGTTGCAGTTGGACTCCTCCTCCTCCTCTTGGCCTCGGAAGTTCAGTCTCTGAAGGTCTCTCAACTCTGGGTTGGTCCACGGAAAGCTGCCTTGGTGGCCGTTGACGGGGTTGCTCTGGAAGAACTCCAGGTACTCTTTTGCTCTGAGATGGTTCCTCTGATCAATTTGATCTACTGTATCCATCTGGTCATTTTTGGCCAGAATCTTCCTGTCCAGGAGATCCGTGCAGACATCCCTGACGGCCGGGATCTCCAGCAGAGTGGCCGCGTTGAGGATGTCGTTGACGTTCGAAGTGCTGACGGTGAGGGTCGCGGTGTAGGCGAACTCCAGCAGCGCCGACAGGGCGTCCGCACTCACAAAGTCTATCTCATACACGTTTTGCTGGTCCACCACTAACCCTGAGGTGAAGAGCTTCTTGAAGTACTGGCTGCACGCCGCCAGGACGGAGCGGTGGGTGGGGAACTCCTGGCCTTCCACCAGGATGACCACGTCGCACAGCAGCCCGTTGTTCCGCTGCTCGTTCAGGCTGCTGAGGATGTCGCTGCTGTGATCCGGGAACGGGATCCCTATGGGGCCGTCCACGCCACCCGCCATCTTCCACGCAAAAGGCTGCGGAGGAGGAAGGGGAAGGCAGTGAGTCACAGCCTGGAGGCATCACATCCACGGGAGAACCCCCGAGGAACGCGCCCGGCAGCACCAGCCGTGCCTGTCCCTCTCCGTGTCCCTGAGCCTGCCACCCTGCCTGGCTTCATCCTCCACAGGTGAGGATGGACCTGTGCTTACCTTCACTCCTGGAGGGAGGAGGAGGAGGAGGAACAGAGCCCAGGTGCTCTTCACTCTGGGGAGCACCAACCACCCCAAGGTGGCAGAGATGACCTGAAACCCTCGAACCTCCACCTGCTGCACCTTCCCGGGAACAGGAGAGAGGAAGGGCATTGGGATGACCAAGACCCACATCTCGGAAAGGCTTCACCAGAAGCAGCTGTTCCTCCCCATGGACAAGAGGAATAAAGTCACCCCTGACAGATCCACTCGACTCCAAAGAACCGGAAAACCCAGAGGGATTCCCTTCACTGGGGGCCAAATGTGGCTTCACTGCCAGCCTGAACAAGCCCCTAATTCTCCCGTGATCCCACTCCTCTGATGTCAAAAATCAGGGATAACGTTTCCCACCTCTCCACCTCCAGCAGCAAATCCACGTGCTCCTTGCAGCAGCCCACAAATCAACATCTTCCCCTCCCTTCCTTCACCAGAAGCCAAAAATTCCACGTACAGGTCGGGTCCCAAACCACCCTGGCACAGAAGCCTTGAGTATCCAAGCCCCTGGTTTCTAGGTTTTCAGGGAAACTGAGGCACAGCAGGACGTGGCCTGTCCCACACCACAGGGGGGGATGGATGAGTCAGGACAGATCCAAACAGGAGTCATTATCCAGGAAGCAACTCCCAGCACCGGCTTCTAGCACAGAGCAGGAGACTGGGTTGCACAACGCCAGCTTTCCCCCACCCACCCTCCGTCCTCCTCGGTAGTTTTCCATATTTACTTCTTTCTTCAAAAGTTTCCTTAATCCCAAAAAAATAAAATTTATTTGCTGCACCTTCCTGTTTGCTACAAAGAAGAGGCAGGAGGGAGGCAGGTCCCAGGCTGAGGAGCAGGGATCAGGAAGAGATCCCTTGATATTCCACAACAGCCCGGGGTTCTGCTCCCAGCAGGAATGGGATGGGGGTAAGGAAGAGGGAGGATCCAGGGTAGCTGGGCTGGATGTGCAGGGCAGGCACAAACACTGCCCATCACGACCAAAGGTGGCTTCCTGAGACACCTGGAGCAAGGGATGGACTCCAGAGTTTCCTCCTGGGCTACAGGATTTGACCTCCAAGCTCTAATTTCAGGGATTTTTAAATCCTGGTGCTGGCAGGGAGGGAAAGGCTGTTTCCAAGTCCAGGATTGCTCTGAATTCAGGCTCCAGGTGTGACCTTGGGCGAGGTCACCTCATCCCAGAATCCCCAGGGGATCAGAGGGACCCCTCCTGCCTCCCGAGCTGAGCTTCCAGGGGAGGCTCCCACTGCCTCAGTCCCAGAGCTCCCCAAAACCCCCCTGCTCGGAGCCACCACCCTAAAATAACATTAAACCCTCCCCTCTCCCCTTCCCATCTACATGAGATGCTTTACAAAGGATTTTTCCTCCCACAAAAAAGCCAATTTGAGCCACAGGAAGCTCCGTCGGTGCCGATCCCGGCTCTGGGGGGGACCAGGGAGCAGCCAGGCCATCCAGGGAAGGTCACACATCCCCCTCCTCCAGCCTGGGGGCCGGGATAATCGGCTGGACAGTGTGGGAACGGCTGCAGGGTCATGAGACTGCCGAGGGCTGGCCTGGAGAGTTGTCCAATTTCTCCACTCATTCTCCTCGCACAACACGCCCTTTGTGTCCCTCGGCTGCGGTGGCCGAGGACGTCGGGGGGCAAAGGGGGGTGTTTTGAGCCCCCCAGGAATGGATTTGGGGCCTGGGTGCTCCAAGCCACACCCAGAGCCCTTAAAATCCCACCCCCTTCCCTTTCCAAGGGGCTGAACGTCCCAGATCATCCGAACCTGGGAATTACTGATGGGAGATGGAGTCTTTCCACCTTATGGATTTGGGAGCTTTTTTGGGGTCTTCTGCCTCATGGTTCCACCCCCCCCAAGCCCTAAACCCGCTGTCTGCTCCCAGCAGGAGCCACAGGGGCGGGATGGGTGAAATCCACTTGGAAAAGCCCTGAGGGCCAGGTGACAAGTGACAAAAGCCGCTGGCACAACCACCGGCTCGTCCCCTCCTTGGCAAGGAAAAGGTCTGAATGGGCCACCAAGGGGGAGCTTCAACTACTGACCTAAATTTCCCAGGCAGCTCCATTCTCTCCCTGCCCGCTCCGAGGAGTTCCACGGCGCTGTCCCAGACCGGGCGGCTCTGCAGGGCTCCGAGATGCCACATTTCACCCCAAAGCAGCTGCCTGGGAGAAGGTTGGGAATGGCCTCCTCACATCCAACGGAATGGGGGAACCGTCAACTTAAAAATACGGCCCCGTGTGAAAAGAGGGTTTGTGACGAGCCCGGAGCCCCGCGAGGGATTTACGAAGGTGATTTACGGACCTGGCGTGACACCACGCGCAGCCCCAGCCCCGCTCTGCGCCTCCCAAACACCAACACGAGGGAGCTCGGGCTGTTCCAGCTCCACAGGTCAGTCCAGCACACACGCACAGCCCCGATTCCAGGCAGGAAAAGCGGATTTGGATTGGATGCTGAACGCCGTGGGAGCAAGGGATGTCCTCCAGCTCCCCGAGCTGCTGATTTCCCACCAGCACCAACCGCCCTCTGATGCTGCTCCTCAGCACTAAAACACAATCCCAGGATCACTGAGGTTGGGAAAGACCTCCAGGATCATCCAGTCCAAGCTGTGACCCATTCCCACCTTGTCCCCCAGCCCAGAGCACTGAGGGCCACGTCCACTCACTCCTTGGACACCTCCAGGGGTGGGGACTCCAAACCTCCCTGGGCAGTCCCTGCCAAGGCCTGACCGACCTTTCCAGGAAGAAATTCCTCCTGATGTCCAACCTGATCCTCCCCTGGCACAGCTTGAGGCCGTTGCCTCTTGTCCTGTTGCTCCTTGGGAGCAGATCCTGACCCTCCCCAGCTCCCCCTTCCTGTCAGGGAGTTGCAGAGCCAGAAGGTCCCCCCTAATCCCCCTTTTCTCCAGGCTGAGCCCACCCATCTCCCTCAGAAGTTCTCCAGGCCTTTTTCCAGCTCTATTCCCTCCTCTGGACACGCTCCAGCCCCTCAAAGTCCTTCTTGCCATGCTGGGCCCAGAACTGGACACAGCCCTCCAGGTGTGGCCTCACCCCTGCATCGTTAATTTTCCATCCTTCAACCCAAACTTATCAACTTGCTCCTCCTCCCAGACCCACCAGCCCGACTGCAGAGGAGCAGCCCTCACCAAAACTCCCCGGGCCTGTGCTTTCCTCCCCTCCCAACCCCTCTCCTCTGGGAGCTCTGGAATTCTGACATTTACATTCAAATGAGGCGACCGCACTGGAGATGGGATCACAACCAGAAGTGCTGACAAAACACCTCTTTAATTACCACTTTTCCACCTAAACCTCAGTGGGTTAGTTGTTTTTTTTTTCCCCCAAACCCCTCCCCCCCCTCCCCCTTTTGCTTATTTGAGTTGCTTGAAGATTTAGAGCAGCTCAGGCTTGGAAAAACGCAGGGATTGGGTGGGAGAGCTCAGTCCCACCTCGAGAGCTGGGAAGAGCCGATGTTTGCTCCCTGCTCTTATCCAGAAAAGATCCAAAAAGGTTTTCCAAGAGGCAGAGGTGCCACCCACTCCCAGCAGACAGGTGAGAACTTGAGCAGCAGCTCGCACCTGCTCGGGGCAGGAAGGGAAAATCAGCATCACCTTCCCTAAGGAACACGAGGCTAAAGGGATTTAGGGAACCCTACAAGGTTTCCTGGGATTAGCAGTGTGGAAAGCACGTGGATGTTGAGCCTACGAGGATGATGGAGGTGGGGCACCAATGTCAGAAGGACTTGGAGATGCTGGAGAAGAGTCCAGAGGAGGCCATGGAGATGCTCCAAGGGTTGGAGTCCCTCTGGAGCCAGGCTGGGAGAGCTGGGGGGTTCACCTGGAGAAGAGAAGGATCCAGGGAGACCTGAGAGCCCCTTGCAGGGCCTGAAGGGGCTCCAGGAGAGCTGGAGAGGGACTGGGGACAAGGGATGGAGGGACAGCACACAGGGAATGGCTTCAAAGTGAAAGAGAAGAAATTTAGATGGGATATTGGGAAGGAATTCCTGGGAGGGTGGGCAGGCCCTGGCACAGGTTGGGCAGAGAAGCTGTGGCTGCTCCATCCCTAGAAGTGTCCAAGGCCAGGTTGGAGCACCCTGGGCTGCTGGAAAGTGTCCCTGCCCACGGCAGGGAGTGGCACTGGATGGGGTTTAAGGTCCCTTCCAACCCAAACCATCCTGGGATTCTGGGATATTTGGTCTCTTGCGGCTCGAGATGCCCCAGGAAGGAGATCACAAATCCCCTGGGATTCCTCAGAGGACAAACACATGGCTGAGGCAGGGAAGAATTATTACAATCATGTTGCTTTATGAAGAAAAATAAAGCCAGTGCTTTGCTGCCCAAGCTCCAAACATGATCCCAGCCCTCCCTCCCCACCCACCAGAGGAAAAGGCATTTATTTATTCCCTACAAACAGCTCACCCCAATTCCAGCTCACACAACACCAATTTAAGGAGAGACCATCCCAGTCCCCCCTTCTCCTTCTTCCAGATACACCTGAAAGCCTGGATCCCTTTGGATAAACCAGCTCCTTGGCCACTGGGAGCACAAGGCACCCTCTCTGCTGACACCAAGCCCTGCAACATCCCCAGGACAAGCCCAGGCAGGTTTCCCTCTGCCCAGGATCCACCCAAAACTATGCAGAGGCCTCGGGAAACACACCTAGCACGGAGCAGCAGCAAGGTGGGAAGATGGGAGGCAGGAGGAAATGAAGGAGGGTGTTTTTGCCTGCTCGGGAGAAGTCACTGTCCCAACTCTGTGGTGCTGGGAAAAATTCCACTGCTCTCCCCAAGGAACGTGGAGAACAGGTGGATGTTCCCGAGAGGAAGACCCTGCCTTTTGACAGGAAGAAACTGCACTGTTGGGAAAAAAAAAAATCCAGGGAAATGAGGAGAAAATGAGAATTAGGAGAAAATAAAAGCATGTTGATTTTATTTTTTTTTTTTAATAAATCAAATAAAATTTAGATTTAAATAAGTAGATGTAAATAAATCTAAATTTTCTGTAATGCAATGGGAAGAATCCCTTTGGTGCTGAGCCCTCACTGGCAGAGAGTGAATTCCAGGCTTCTCCTATCCTGACTGGACATCCCATCTGGGGTAACATGACCAAGATCATGCAGCTCTTGAAGTGAAGAGATCAGAGCAGAGCCAGCATCCTGCAAATTATCTGTGGGCTGCTCTGGACAATCTGGCTCTGTTTTCCAGCCCTTCCATCTCCCAAACAGGGAAAAGCGACCACAGCTGTAATTGCTGTGGATTTGGGACACAAAGGCTCGGCTTGGGAATGAGATTGACCACATCAGGAGGGTTCAGTGTCCCCCCCACACCAAACCACGGCTCCAGAGGGGCATCAAAGATTGAGGGGGTTGGTTTGTCCTGGTCCTTCAGAAGATTGGAGCATCCCACTTCTTGCAGAGCCCTTTGGATACCGGAGTGCTGCTGGAAGGCTCCAGGGAGACCTGAGAGCCCCTTCCAGGGCATGAAGGGGCTCCAGGAGAGCTGGAACTGGGACAAGGGATGGAAGGACAGGACACAGGGAATGGCTTCCCACTGCCAGAGGGCAGGGTTAGGTGGATATTGGGAAGGAATTCTTGGCTGGGAGGGTGGGGAGGGGCTGGGATGGAATTCCCAGAGAAGCTGTGGCTACCCCTGGATCGCTGGAAGTGCCCAAGGCCGGGTTGGAGCACCCTGGGCTGGTGAAAGGTTCCCATGGCAGAGGGGGTGGCACTGGATGGGCTTTAAGATCCCTTCCCACCCAACCATTCCGTGGTGGTTCAGTGCCCCCAAACTGAAGGTGAGGTGGAGGAAGCCCCGGGATGTGGGATGGCATCTTCTCCTCTCCAGCAGCCGCCCCACAGTTCAGCCCAACCCGCCGGACTCGCGGCGCTCTCAGGTAACCAAAACAGCCGGGGCTTTCCTGCCCCTGCCAGGTCCAACCTGCCAGGGAGGTTTGCCTCTCCCTCCTGCCTGCAAATATGTGCCTGGGAAGCATGGGAAAATCGGGAAGCTCCAGCACCGAGTCAGTCAGCTCTTGTTCTGGGACTGTTTCACACCCGGCAGCTGCTTCAAGTGGAAGGAAATCAACCCCACACCCCACAGATCCACGGAGCAACATTTCCCTGCTGCTGGAATCACTGAGTCCACTCAAGGGGCTTAATGATCATCCAGGTCCACCCTCTGACACCGGCAGGGACACCTCCTGCTATCCCAGGTTGCTCCAACCTGGCCTTGGGATGGAGGAATGGAGGAATTTCTTCCCAACATTCCATCTAAATTTCCCTTCTTCCACTCTGAAGCCATTCCCTGTGTCCTGTCATCCCAGGCCCTTGCAAAGAGAAGAACCAAACCCTTCACAAGCCATTTATTGACAGGACAGTGATTTACTGTCCACCCTGATACACTCAGGGACACTTGGCGAGGGCAGGACACGCGAGGATCTCGCAGCGCAGGGAAGGAGAATCCCAAATCCTGCAACTGCTGCCAAGGGAGCCCTGCTAAGGAAGAGGGATTGCTTCCTGTTGAAGCCTGGATGGAGAGCTGGAACTGAGCACCCAACAAGTATCCCAGGAACTTCAATCACCTTTATTTTCCTTCACAGTAATAAAGTGGTAATAACAACAGTAACAGTTACAGCAGCCCAGAGGGAGGAGCAGTGCCAGGCTTTGCTCTCCTGGCCCAAAGGGGTCGATGTACAGGGCAAGGCCAGCCCTTCCCAACCCTTCCCAACTCTTCCCAGCCCCACAACCAGCCATTTCCTCGCTCGGGAACGGCTGCATCCTGTGCTCATTCCCAGGAGCCTGCCCAAGGCCCAAATATTTGGCAGAGGATCTAAAACCCAAACCCACGGTCCGTGGTGTCGTCTCACCCAAGGGTCAGGACTGTGAGGGAACACCAAGCCTCTCCCTCAAGGTGACCCAGTGCCCAGCAGCTCCTGGACAGACAGGTTTGGGGGGGAATTCAGCTGGAATTCTCCCTGCAAGCCGAGGCAAACCATGGGAGGGGGTTGAAGGCATTCCCAAGGGATCCATTCATTACTCCTCATCCCATTTATGATCTGCTCAGTATTCCAAGCTGCCCCTGCTTCCAGCCCTTCAGAGGGAAGGAGAACTTCACCAGGACACCTTGGTGGTGGCAGTGACCGCTGGTGCAACCCAAGCAACTGGAATGGGGCTCCCAAATCCCACCAGCAGCATCAGGAAAGATGGTGTGACCACAGTGAAGCAGGGAGATGGTGACTACCCTGGAGGTCTGGGATTCCCCATCATGCTACAGGGAATTTTTAGGGATGCTGCTACAGAGGCCAGGGAAAGCCACCTGCTGCAGCACACGGGGCTCACCCCAACCCACCCCAAAGGCCTGGGAAGGGGGGAAAGACTCTCCCAGGACAAGGTCTGTGGTTTCCATGTAAGCTGAGGGAGCCACGGCACAGCTCCCTCCCTGAGGATGCTGGAGTCCCTTCCACAACCCAAGCAGGTGAGGAACAACCAAACATCACGCTCTGTGACCCCACAGCTCCCTGGGATGTCTCTAACTGGGATGGGGTGTCCTTCCAGGGCACGGCTCACGCTCGGGTTTGCGCCACTGGCAAAAAGCGGGACGTGGAGCCCGACAGCCACCGGCCACGGGGCCAAACACCCCAGATCCAAACCAGGCAGCCACAGCATGGACCTTCCCTGACCCACCACCACCCCAGGGAGCAGCAGGGAGCCCTCACCCCGCTGACAGAGACTCCTCTCGTGTTGCAAGGCTGCCCCCGAACTGGTTCCTCCACCCAGAGACCTCCTCGCCAATTTTCTCCTTTGTCATCAGAGCCCGTGTTTAATCCGGCAGGAATGTGCCTTATTTCGAGCCTGGGGAGTCACAGGCCCACGGTCCACGTGTGTCCCTGCACGTGCAGGTGGGTGTTTTGGTGTGGGAAGCCCCCCCCCTTGTCTGGGGGTTTCTCAACGTGAAGGTTCACGGCACGAGGTCTCTGTGCTGGCACTGGCACCGACAGGTCCCAGGAGCTTCTCTGCACTGAGACAGAGCAGGCCACAATCCACTGAGGAGGTTGAGAATTCCTCAATCCCTGCTCCAAACCCATCTCTGCTCCAGTGATGCTGTGAGTCGCTCCCAGGCTTCCCTCAATCCTCAGCCCGAGGCTGAGCCCACATGAGAACGGTCCCAGGATAGCTGGGTATCCTGGCCTTCCACATGACTGGAAGTTGCTTGTTCTGCTGCTGGAACAACTCTTTTGAGCCCAGCCCAAGTGTGCCCACACTCCTCTGACAGGTTCTCTCCCCTGCAAAGCTTCCAGGAGATCCTGCAGACAACACCTAAGTCAGCCCCAGTTCTCCTCAATGCTTCAGAACCTCAGAATTTATATGGAGAAAGGGGAAAAAGCTCCACAGAACGTGAAGCTGTGCTTGAGTCCTGGCTGGAGGAGGTTTCTTTTCCAACCCGTGAGCCTGGAGGCCCCGAGATCCATGTAGGAATAAACTGCTGATCCACTGTCACAGTTCTCACTGTCTCCTAAACTGAGAGAACCACAAAAACCGCTCAAATCTCCCCCATTCTCACTGGCCAGGATCTGCCCCTTCATCCCATGTTCCCTCTCCCCTGTCACAGCTTCTTGCAGTCTCCTAAAACAAGAGAACCATAAAAAACTCCTCAAATCCCGCTGTTCCCGCTGGCCCTGGACACCATCCACCCCCTCACCCCACATTCCCCCTACCCTGTCACATCTTCCCGTGGTCCCCCAAACTGAACCATAAGTCCCAAATCTCCCCATTCCCACAGCCCCCACCCCCTTTTCCTGACCTGCTCCCTGCACGACCCCAAACCCACCCGCCCCTCTCCCTCCCACAGCCGTGTCCCCCCTCCCCTCCCCTCCCCCACACTCCTGACGTTTCCGGAGCTCTGGCATTAATCTAATTGCCTCAAATGACACCTCTCACACCGCTTGTTCTTTTCCACACCGGGAAGGAGGGGGAAAAAGAAGGAATATGAATAAGGAATAAGAAATAAGAGTGGAGTTCAGCGACGGAGCGGAGCGCACCGGGCAGGGCAGCCCCTTATGTAATTCCCAGTTTGTGGATTAACAGGCAGCTCTTCCCGACATTCCCGACTCCGTGTGACAGCGAATCCCCGGAGCTTCATCCCCTGCAATGCTCTCCCTCCTTCCTCTTCCCTCCTCGGAGCAGGGGGATGGAAGGAGGAGGGAACGCCGATCCCGGACCGCATGTGCTCTGCCTGTCCGGGCAGGAGGCTCCCAGGAACTGGAGAGCAACAACCTGTAGCTACAAGCCCACCTCCAGCACCTTCCCAGCTCCGTGCCAGGCCAACAACACCAAAAAAAAACCAAAAAACAACAAACCACTAAAAACCCCAACACCAGGACATCAACTTACTGGTTTCCAGTTTGCCGGTGGGAAATAAGGAGGCGCACGAAGCAGGAAGGAAACGGGCGCACGGGTGGGGTTAAGAGCGGGCAGGAGGGAGTTAAAACGCGGCGCTGGGACGCCTGGGAGCATCCTCTGCCGTGGAAAATGCCAGCAGCAGCCCTTCCCACGGCAGGGAGAGGGTCTCACGTGGTGGAAAAACGGGAGGAAAACGATCCCGAAGGTGCCGGCAGTCGCTGCCCGGGCGCCCCGCGAGGCCACGGATCCGTGAGGAGCCCGGCGGTTGGGAGGAGGTCACGCTCCCGCCCCTCCAGCCACGCACTGGTTGTTTTTTTTTTCAGGGATGGGCGCTGGGAAGCCGCTGATTGCCAAGGGATCTGCGGCTCATCTCACCAACGCGGCCTTGGCTCCCACCTGCGCCCGCGGGGCAGCTCCAGCCCGGTTCCAGTTTCTCGCACCTTGTCACATTAAGGACGCCCGGTCAGTTCCCTCCCACCTGCAGCGGGAAAGATTCCCAAATCTTTTGTGTGTGTGCAGGGGAAGGAGCCCCCACCGTGCTCTGAGGTGCTTCTGCCGCCGCCCGGACTCTGCCACCGGAGCCGGCGATGACACGGAAACTGAAACTGCGCGCAGGGAAGGCGATACGGGCAGGGAGCTGGGAGGGAAACAATTGTCCCTGGATACTCGCAGAGGATCCCAGCGCTCGTCTGACCTCGTTTACTCCCGCTGACGTCCTCCCAGAGCTCCTCCGTCCTCCCAGAGCTCCTCCGGGATGCTCCGGGCACAGGGATCGGGACGGACGCACCGGAGGCGGCACCGAAAACGAGCGCCCGTTCGGATCAAAGGGGATAAATGTTCCCCTTCATCCCAGAGACCGCCTGTCTTTCTCCCTTTCCCTGAGTTCTGCTCCTCTCAAGGTTTTTAATTACAGCCTGCTCTGCTCGAATTTGAGGTTAAGGCTGGTCGGGAGCGTAGCTAAAGCAACTGTTTATTGCCTGGACTAGGCAAGATAACGAGCCGGGCTCTAATTGTTCACCACACAAGTCTCCTTTTCCAATAAACTCAGCATCCTGAGACGGGGGAAAAAAACCTCGAGTGTCAGTTTTAATCAAGATTAAACCACAGTTCTCAAGTGTTTCAGCTGCATCTCGAAGGCAGACCGGGAGTTTCACAGGCCACCCCTCAGTTTTTAGGTGGGACACCTGCGTGGGACTTGATTCTGCAGCTCAAACTCAGCACTTGGGCAGGACTTGATGCCCAAAGAAGGTCTCAGAGAAGACAAGAGCACCCAAAACCATCCCAGCGCCTCGATGGGAGCATAAATTTCCCCCTGATTTGCGTCCCACATCCAGATTCCCACGCCGGGAGAACAAGTGGAATTTTTAATTCTGCTTCCAGAAGTCGCCCCACACGGAGGGAACCCAGAGTTCCTTTGCTGGGCCAAACGAATTCCACCCAGCAGCTCCAGGGAGCAGGAGCTCCTCACAAAACCCACGGCACAGCTGAAGTTCAGCACCAGACCCTCTGAGACGAAACACGAGTGAAAACCCATTAATAATTAAAAAAAAAAAAAAAAAAAAAAATAGGGACAGGAAGAGTTGCAGAGCAGCAGAAAGCGAAGAACTTACTTTCATTCACCACCAAATTTATTAAGAGCTCCTGCCTTGCAAAACCCTCCCTGGAGTTACTAATGCAATTAAGGCTTGGTGGAAAAATCCCACCATCTCTCACCCGTGTTTGGGTTGCGCCTCTTCACTCCCTCTTTCACCAGAACAAGCCTAAACAGGGGCCAGAATGAATATTAAACAAGAATGGCTCCTCTCTAATAAACTGCTCAGTTTCTCTCAGTCTCTTTTATTTTTTTTATATTTTTTTTTTTTAAAGTAGTTTAAATCCAACAACTCCAGCAAACCACCCGAATTAAAACCAGCCCGGTCTCTTCCTGCTCAGCTTCCACAAGTGCCCACATACGACAAGTTCCATCCAGGCCCGGCAGAAACCTTGAGAAATGAAACGATTCCTTGAAAAACACCAACAAGAACCAACCCAAACACTTTCAGAAAGCGCCGGGATGACCTTTTAGCTCCGTTGCTACGCCGAGCACAACTTCAACCCTCATTAGGTTGTAAATTCTTCCAGGCAGAGCCTTTCTCTACCCATGTCCATAAAATACTTATTATATAAGTTATGGCTTCGATAGCCAGGACAATTAACAGCCCTGGGGACACAGGGTTGATCTTGA